>NW_026526666.1:31338088-32538088 GCF_024362965.1 Panthera pardus
ACTGTGAGATCATGACCTGGGCTGAAGTCGGTCGTTCAACTGACTGAGCCACCCAGGCACCCCCAGTTCTTCAATTTTAATTGCTATATATATATATATATATATATATATATATATATATATATATAGTATGTCATTTTATGACAATATTTATTATAGTTGTTCACTTAATGCTGGTAGATATTTGAATTATTTCCAGTTTAGGGTTAGTAGAAACAAGGATGTTATGAATACTCTTGAGCATGTATTTTGGTACACATACACATGCATTTCCATTGCCTACAAATCTGGGGGCAGATTGCTGGGCAGAGCTGGCTTCATGGGCATGCAATTTGTCCACTCCCATGGTGTGCTGTGCTTGCTCCTAAGGATTCTGCACTTGGTTTAAGGCTCTTGTTACTATCTTGAAATTCTTAATAATTTTACCTTGAAACTTGGGTTTTGTCACTGAAGTTTGTTGAGATAATGAGCATGGGCATAAGCAGAGGAGAAGGGCACAATATGGGTGCTCCCAGCTCTGGGTGCCTTCATTGGCATATGGCCAACGCCCCACAAGCCTGGAATTCTGGGGAGTGATATTCATGGGGTTCAACAAGACTCAAAACGAGTCTAAGGTAAGTATGTTACATCTATAAACTATGAGCGGGGCACTGACAGCCTTGAGAGGCCGTGCTTTCTTTCGAATGAGAACTTGTATCAGATGCAGAAAGAAGGCAATGTCTTCTAAGAAACACAACTTCCCTTTATTAGCCACTTCACTCTGAAAATGCTGACAGAGAAGGAAAGGGAAAGACAGGGCAAACTCTAGTTTCTTTTCCTCTTAGTCTTTCCATGGTGGTCAGTAAGCCAAAGGTAGAGAATGTGAGTGTATGGAGAAAGTGAATAGAAACGGCAGGGTTAGTTTTATGCAGTATCCACTGTTTTTGGTAGAATAAAATGCATGTGCTTGTATGGGCTATAAGATACAAGTTGGGAAATTTTGGTGATTGCACATCAGGGTTAAATGTCTTATACTTGTGCTTAAAACTGGCATCGCACAATAAGTTCAATGATGAAAGTCATGCTAATCATTTAAAATTTTATTTTTTCTTCACTTAAAATGGCACTAAAAAGAAAATAAACAACACCATGACATGCCAGACAGAATGTGGAAGAAAGGAAACATTTTTATGTTTTTTCCTCCTGTTATTTGAGCAACGCCTTGTATTTTTTATTCTGCATTAGACCCACAAATTATGTAGCCAGCCTTGCTTCATAGGGTCATTAGGGTATGCATGACTATTTTAGCAAATGGTTTTTCAAAGTGGTTGTACTAATTTACATCACACTTGAAAGAGATAAAAGTTCCTATTGTGTCATAAGCTTGTCAGCACTTGATACTGTTGTCAGTGTTTTTAATTTTAGATATTCTGATGTGTGTGTTGCATTTCCCAGATGATCAATGAGACTGAGAACTTTTACTATGTTCATTGGCCATTGGATATTTTTTCTTGGGAAGAGTCTATTTAAGAAAACCATTGTTTAACGTTTATGTATCTGAGAGAGAAAGAAAGACAGAGTGAGTGGGGAAGGGTCAGAGAAAGAGGAAGAGAACGAGAATCCTCATCAGGCTCCCCTTTGTCAGTGCAGAGCCCAATACAGGGCTTGAACCCACAAACTGTGAGATCATGACCTGAGTCGAAATCGAGAATCGGATGCTCAACCAACTGAGCCATCCAGGCGCCCCAAGAGAACCATTTTTTAATTGATTTATCTGTCTTTTCTTATCAGTTAGGGTCTTCATATATTCTGGATGTGCACTCATATTTCCTGGGTTGAAAATATCTTCTACTTTTTTATTACCTTAACAGAGTCTTTTTATGAACTTAAATTCATCATTTCAATAGAGTCCAATTCATTAATCTTTTCCCTTTTGGGTTTTGCTTTTGGGGGCCTCTTGAAGATGTTTTTCCCTATTCTCAAATCCTGGTATTTTCTCATGCTCTCTTCTGGAACCTTTTTTACCTTTCACATATAAGTCTACAATTGACTGTAAAATTGATTGATTTTTGTTTATGGTGTGAGGCAGAGGTAATGGTTCAGTGTTTTCCACATTACTATTGACTTAATCCTTCACCAGCCTTTCTCATATGCTCTGCAGTGCTACTTTCAAAAAAAAAATTTTTTTATTGAAGAATTGACATACAATATTGTATTAGTTCCAGGTGTACAACATAGTGATTTAATATTTATATACATCGCAATATGGTCACCACAATAAGTCTAGTTACCATCTGTCAGCATCCAAAGTTGTTACAGTATTATTAACTATATTTCCTATGCTGTACATGACATCCCAAAGTCTTAATTCATTTTGTAAGTGAACGTTTTGCCTTTTAATCCCCTTCACCTATTTTGTCCAAATGGGCAGTGCTACCTTTTGAACAAACCAAGGGTCTATGTATATGTGAGTCTGCTTTCTGTGCCCTCTGATTTGGTCCATTGTTCTTTCTATTCTTTTTTTTTTTTTAATGTTTATTTATTTTGAGAGAGAGAGTGAGGGGGGTAGAGACAGAACAGGGGAGGGACAGAGATAGAGAGGGAGGAAGAGAATCCCAAGCAGGCTCTGCATTGTTTGCACAGAGTCCGATGCAGGGCTCAACCTCACAAACCGTGAGATCACGACCGGAGCCGAAATCAAGAGTCAGTTGCTTAACAGACTGAGCCAGCCAGACGCCCCACCAGCTTGCTTACTCTTAAGTGTACATTGTACTCGTATCAAGTGGGAATTTGTCACTCATTATCTTTTCAACTATTACTTCTGCCTTATTCTCTTACATCTTTTCCTTTTCTGAACTTCAAGTATACGTTAGATGTCCCTGTATTCCCTCTCTCTCTTATATAATTTACTATATTTTTCAGTCTTTGCCTCTCCGTGATTTATTCCAGCTGTTTTCTTATGATCTATTGTCATTCTCACAAATCCCTCTTCAGCTGTAATCTAAGGGATTCCAATCTGCCCTTAACTTATCCACTGAGTTCTTAATTCCAGTGATTTTATTTTTTCTAATTCTAGAATTTCCACTCCCTTAAAAATAGTTTTTTATTGTGGCAAAATATACATAACACACATTTTAACCATTATGTGTACAGTTCAGTGGCATGAAGGATATTCACACTGTCGTGCTTTCACCACCACCATCCATCTCCAGAATTTTTTCATGTTTCCAAATGGAAACTTCATACCCACTAAACAATGGCTCCTTATTCCTCCTTCCCCGAGCCCCTGGCAACCATCATTCCACTTCCTGTCTCTGGTTTTGACTACCGTAGTTACCTCACAGAAGTGGAATCACACCATATTTGTCTTTTGTGACCGGTTTATTTCATTTAGTATAATGTCTCCAGGGTTCACCCACATTGCATCATGTGGCAGCATTTCCTTCCTCTTTCGAGATCCTGGAAAAAAAAGTTTCTAATTCTCTGAAAACTCTCTCAAGCTTTTATTTATTTATTTTTTTAATTTTTTTTTTTTAATGTTTTATTTATTTTTGAGACAGAGAGAGACAGAGCATGAACGGGGGAGGGTCAGAGAGAGAGGGAGACACAGAATCTGAAACAGGCTCCAGGCTCTGAGCTGTCAGCACAGAGCCTGACGCGGGGCTCGAACTCACGGACTGTGAGATCATGACCTGAGCTGAAGTCGGACGCTTAACCGACTGAGCCACCCAGGCGCCCCCCTCAATCTTTTAAAAACAATTTCTTTAACCATCTTAATCATAACTTTTAAAAAGTATGTATTTGGTCATTCATTATTTGTATCTCCTGTGGGGCCTATTTCTCTTTTTTGGTGTTTTTTTTTTTTTTTTTTTTTTTATTTGCCTCATCATATGGCTTGTTACTTTTGATTGAGTATTGGACACTGAGAATTGTGTTAGAAAATTATAGAGACAGTTAGATGTTCGAGATGATGTCATATTCTTCTAGAGAGGGTTTGTGTTTGCAAACCCAGATACCTAGTCGGGAATTGATGTATTCAAAACTGAACATCAATCAGTCCCTGAAGGGCCTGTCCATCCCGGATAATACCCTATTTGTACTGATGGGTCCTTTGGGATTCCAATAAAAAGTTAATGGGCTATCAGGATCCTCAGTGCTTGGCAGGTCTTGAACCCTAATTTTGTCCTACTAACCATGTGAATTTTTTATATCTTGGTTGGGCTTCTCAGCCTCTCACTTGTAGCTACTGGACATGGCCGATATCCTCTGGAGAAAAGCAGCCCCCACTACTTGGTTTAACTCCCTGGGTTTCTTCATCTAGAATTTGGCCACCTAATTTTTCTTTACCTTTTTAGTGCTCTGATGCCTTGAGACATATGTTTGCATATTTTTTTCCACTTCTTTCAGTCGTTCTGTGTGGGAGGGCTGATCTGATTACTTTGTCATTGCAAGACATGGAAGACAAGACTAGTGTGCTTTAATCTTTCATGCAATGTCCAAAATATGCTATATTCTGCATAAAGTAGCACATCTTTTTAACTAAAATGCAATTCTGATTTTGAGTAAAAGAAAACTAAATGAACAAATTAATGATTTGGGGAGGTTTCACATTTTATTCTTATGGAAAATTCTTTATTTACTTAACTAAATGCCTCTGCCATGCTTATAATACTTGGTAAATACATCCATTAAAAAAAATGTTTATTTATTTATTTTGAGAGAGAGGATGAATGGGGGAAGGGCGGGGGGGGGGGGGGAAGAGGATCCTAAGCAGGCTTCATGGTGTCAGCTCAGAGCCCGATGTGGAGCTCAATCCTACAGACCATGAGATCATGACCTGAGCTGAAGTCAAGAGTCCAGCACTTAACCAACTGAGCCAGCCAGGCACCCCTGTAAATACATGCATTTTAATTGTACAGATATGTTTGTTATTTCTGTTGTACTTACAGTTCAAGGTGTGACACAAATGCCATTTCTACCATGAAAGCTTTTTTGATATCTCAAGGCAAAATAGTTGCTTCCTCTTTAGGACTTCCATATTAATTTGTACAGCTGCAAACCTATACTGTAACCATCTATCTTTTACTTTCACTGTACAATTTAAGTTCTTCAGAAGAAGAAATTGTGTCTCACCAAAATATATACACTTTAAAACATCTAACATAGTATTTTGCAGATGAAGGGAGCTTAATATATGTTTGCCAAATGGGGGAGCCTGGCTGGCTCGTTGGGTAGAGCATGTGACTCTTGATCTCAGGGTCATGAGTTCAAGTTCCACATTGGGTATGCAGCCGTGTGTGTGTGCGTACATATATGTATTTGCTAAATAAATGGAGAGATGAATGAATAAATAAAGATGCTGGAGCACAGTGAAAGGAATGTTGACTGGAACGTGAAGAATTAAGTTTCATCCCTGCTTTGGGCAAGTGTTATAAATGTTTTCTCGGTATCTTCACTTGTAATATCAGAATAATACCCACCTCAGGGAGTTTTGAAGCTTAAAAACATAATTTATCTTGGGGTACCTGGGTGGCTCAGTCAGTTAAGCGTCACTTGATTTTGGCTCAGGTCATGATCTCATGCTTTGCGATCTGAAGTCTCGCAATCAGGCTCTATGCTGACAGTGCTGAGCCTACTTGGGATTCTCTCTCTCTCCCTCTCTGTCTGCCCCTCCCTGCTTGCTCTCACTCTCAGAAATAAACTTTAAAAAAGTTAAAAAAAACCATAATTTATCTTAATGTGTGTTGCAAAACAATATACAAAGTGGCCATTTATAGTTTTAAACACATGAAGGGGAAAATATATGCCTGTAAAGGCATAAAATGTCCTTAGGATAAATACTATACAAGAAACTCTAGGCAAGGGAATGAGGTGGTAGGTAGACAGAATAGGAATTTGACTTTTAACACTAAGCCTATTTGGAGCACCGGGTGGCTCAGTCGGTTGAGTGTCTGGCTCTTGATTTTGGCTCAGGTCATGTCTCACGGTTCATGGGTTTGAGCCCCACATAAGACTCCATGCTGAGAGTGCAGAACCTGCTTGGGGTTCTCTCTCTCCCTCTCTCTGTCCCAATCCCTCTCTCAAAATAAATAAATAAGCTTAAAAAATACTACACACCCATTTGAATTTTGAACCATAAAAATATTTTAACTATTAAAAATAAATAGAATTGGAGTACCTGGGTGGCTCAGTTCGTTAAGCAGCTGACGTCAGCTCAAGTCAGATCTCGCAGCTCATGAGTTTGAGCCCCACATCAGGCTCTGTGCTGACAGCTCAGGGCCTGGAGCCTGCTTCAGATTCTGTGTGTGTCTCTCTCTCTCTCTGTCCCTCCCCTGCTCATGCTCTGTCCCTCTCTCTCAAAAATAAACAAACATTAAAAAAATTAAAAAGAAATAAAAATAAATAGAATTTAAGAAAATGTAATGTATTGTTACTCTGTTTTATATCAGAGTAGTTGGCTCAGCAAAAACACTTTTTGTGTTGATTGCAGTTGATTGAGAGCCTTATCTAAACAGCTAGTTTTATAGATAGAAGTTTAAATAACTTGTGAATTAGCTACTTTTATTCATTTATTTAGTGGAAAGTTTTTACTTTTAATATGTGTACTCTAGCTCAGAGCCTGGAGCATATATTGATTATTTCTTAAATTTCAGGACATAGTTTAGGTTTGTTAGATTACTGTGTAACTAGATTTGGAAGGGTCAAAAAGCTAGAGATTTCTGGCATGTGAACTTCTTTGTCACTTAATATAATTTAGAAAGGATTTCTGAATATCCTGCTACAAGTAGAGAGATCTTTTTTAGGACATCTAGCAGGGAGTGCAGCTACCCATGTGTCCTTGATGAGGAGTGTTTTCCTCCTGGGCTAGCCTTGTAGCATTTATAAGGATGCATGTGACTTAATGAGAGAGGATGGGGCCTCTTAATCAACCATCAAATTTGATGATAAATGCAGTGACACATATGCCAGACAGATGGCTTTTACCTTCAGAATTTTTTAAAAATTTTTTTTTAACGTTTATTTATTTTTGAGACAGAGAGAGACAGAGCATGAATGGGGGAGGGTCAGAGAGAGAGAAGGAAACACAGAATCCGAAACGGGCTCCAGGCTCTGAGCTGTCAGCACAGAGCCCGATGCGGGGCTCGAACCCACAAACCGCGAGATCCTGACCTGAGCTGAAGTGGGACGCTTAACCGACTGAGCCACCCAGGCGCCCCCAGAATTTCTTTAAAAAAATACATATATATATATATGTGTGTGTTTGTGTGTGTGTATACATATATATGTGTGTGTATATATGTGTGTGTGTATATATATATGTATACATATACATATATATATATATATATATATATATATATATATATATGTTATTTATTTTGAGAGAGAATGTGCACACATTTGCATCCTAGCCAAGGAAGGGCAGAGACAGAGAGAGAAGGAGAGAGAGAATCTCAAACAGGTTCCAGGCCCAGCACAGGGCCCTGATATAGGGCTCAGTCTCACGACTATGGGATCATGACTTGCCTAGTCTGAGGATGGAGGTTGGCTCAAGCTCACTCATATATGTCTTCCACAGGTTGGCAGGAATTAAAAAAAATTAACTTGACCTTGTCTGCAGCGACTGTCAAATGATTTTTGACATTTTAAAAAAAATTTTTACTTTTTTATTTTTTAAGTTTATTTATTTATTTTGAGAGGGACAGAGACAATGTGAGTGGGGGAGGGGCAGAGGGAAGAGGGAGAATCCCAGTGCAGAGCCCCATGGGGACTTGAATCTACGAACCGTGAGATCACGACCTGAGCCCAAACCAAGAGCTGGACGCTCAATTGACTGAGTCACCCAGACGCCCCTAAAAATCTTTTTAAATTATCCTTTTCAAACTCTGTAGCTTTGCTAAAGTTAATTTATGCTGTTTTTAACTAAATAAGATGAAAAAGACTTTGGGAGGAATATTTCCTACTTCTAATTTGTTTGGATATCCCAGTTTCTTTTTTTAAAATTTATTTTCATTAAAATTTTTTTTATGTTTATTTATTTTTGAGACAGGAGAGACAGAGCACAAGCAGGAGAGGGGCAGAGAGAGAGGGAGACACAGAGAGAGAGACACAGGATTGGAAGCAGGCTCCAGGCTCTGAGCTGTTAGTACAGAGCCTGATGTGGGGCTTGAACTCACAAGCTGTGAGATCATGACCTAAGCTGAAATTGGACACTTAACCAACTGAGCCACCCAGGCGCCCCCGGGTATCCCAGTTTCTTAATCATACCTCTCAAAAGACTCAGGTTTTGGGTTTGTTTTTTTGGTTTTTTTTTTTTTATCTTAGCCTTTCAAAATCTATAGATTACCCTTGAGAGAGGTAAATGGGACGTTTGCTCACAGCCCTGCTATTTCCAAATCTGAACATCAAAAATAAGTCACAACAGGCATTATTTTGACAAAAGATTCATACTTTCCACTAACCTGCAAGTAATAGGAACTCGTTATTTAGCTTTAGTTTGATTAAAAACCTAGGCAAGCCATTATACATTCATGACTTTTGGTTGTGTTGCTCAATGTAAAATATAATATGAACCAATTTTCGAAGCATTTCAGTTATGTATTGCTTATAATTTGGGGTGGTTTGTTACATAGCAATTCATAACTAAAAGAATAGGCAGTAACAACTATTTTCTCATGATTCTGCTTTTGGGGCAGGGCTCAGTGGGGATGGCTTGTCTGTTCATATGGTGTTGCCTGGGGTGGTTCGATTGAAGACGGAACATTTACAAGCTTCATTTGCAAGTCTGGTACCTCATCTGGGGTGCTGGATCAGCTGGAGGCTGACTTGGGCTTCTGTCTTTTCCTTTAAAATCTCTTGTTACCCAGGGCTTCTCTCCATACACATAGTGTCCATGTATCTATTTATCAGTCTACCTATCTATTACCTGTCTTCTATCTATCTATCTATCTACCCATCCACCCATTTTTCCTTCCTTCCTTCCTTCCATCCATCCATCCACCCATCCATTCTTCCCTGCACCCACCTATTCATCCAAGTGGCTGCTCTTCTCTAACATGGTAGTCGAACTTCTTTATATGGCTGCTACCTTCCAAAAGTAACAGGATCTACCATGTTTCTTAGAGCCTAGGCCTTGATCTGTCAAAGAGTCACTTCTTTCATATAATTTTTGACAAAACAAGTCACAAGGACAGTCCCTATTCAAAGAGAAGAGAAATAGACTCCATCTCTTCAGGATGAAGTGGCCTGGGTATGCAGAGAGGAGAAAATGGTGGCTATCTTTGGAAACAATTACCATATCAAGACAGTGAGATAGTCCACTAGAATGTCTCAATGATTTCCTTTATTCTCTTTTTTAAATGTTTTTTTTTTTTAATTTATTTTTGAGAGAGAGAGAGAGAGTGAGTGTGAGCAGAGGAGGGGCAGAGAGAGAGGGAGACACAGAACCTGAAGCAGGCTCCAGGCTCTGAGTTGTCAGCACAGAGCCTGACATGGAGCTCTAACTCACAAACCCGGAATCATGATCTGAGCTGCAATCACACTTAACCAACTGAGCCACCCACGTGCCCTGAATTCCTTTATTCTTAAAAAAGAATTAGCACATTCCCATAAAATGTGTCCTTTGATGAATCTGACCTTTTACTTTTTATCTGATTCTCATCAATATGCACAGGTTACATTACAGATTAGATGTTTGCTTTCCTTATTACATTTTTTGTAATAATTACACATGCTTTCACGAACACCACAAATGCGCACATGTGCGTGCGCACACACACACACACACACACACACACACACAATGATTTCTACCATAAGACAGATCTAAATTTTAATTCCAGGTTTTATCACACCTTACCTGTATGGCCTTGGACAAGCTACTTAAACTATGATTCTCACTTTCCTCATCTGCAAATTGGATTGACAGAAATATCTATTTACAGCATAGTTCTGAGGTTTAAATGAGATGGGCAATATCTGGTATATAAACATTCAATCATTATTAACTATTATCCTGTCTTCTGATTTCAAGTTCATTTATTCAACAATGTTTATTTTCACTCTTATTTTTCAAGGCTCCCTATAGTCTGAACAACCAGGCAAATGGTGGTGCCATTTATTGAGGTGGAAAAGACTGAGATTAGAATTTGTTTGGGGACAAGTAATTTTGCAGGTAGGAAATGATCCCAGAGGCTATTAAGATGATATATGAACATATACTCAATTGTACACATATATTCATATATACATGCATACATTTAGGTGTATACAGCTACATAGCAAGACATGCAGACCCAGGGAGAAAGAGAGAGAGAGAGAGAGGTGAGGGGGAGGAATAATTTTCAAAATAATCCCAACTGATGACAGATGACTAAGGACTAGTCATTACTTTTTGCTCTCAAAGACGGAGATTTTACCTTATTTATCTTTCCAGTCCCAATAACACACACCACTATCTATCACCTCCATGTGATAGAGTATTCATATAATTTTTTACTAAATTGTGTTAGCACATTGCCTGTAGAGTTAGCTTGAGAAGTAATCTGGAGACAATCTTTAGAGCTCCTCAGTGTTTCACAGATTCAGTTACACCCAGGTCAGCCCATGTCTTTCATTTTCTGAGTATTCTAAATACCTTTCTTTGCTTTTTCAATACTGTAATAGAACAGGGAAGAACTTAGAGTGTGAGTATTTTCTTTGTCTCTAAGACCAGTAACTTCTATTAGAATTTGGATAAACAAATATGTTTTGTTACTTATGAACATTTAATACTAATTAACACTTATAATTTATAAACCATTTTCATAGTCTTTACAGAATCTGGTAAAGATGAACCCTTGAGTTATCATCATTGTGCCCATATGATGGAGAAGGAAACGTGCTCAGAGAAGTTAAGCATGTAACTAGTCGCAGTAGAGTTAAGACCCCAGGACACGTCTTCCGCCTCCAGAATCTATACAATAATAAAAGGTTTGATAGAAGCAGCAGCTTTGGGGATGTACATAAATTTAAGTTAGTCCTGATTCTTGTTACCATAAATAATTTGAAGTGACTCTACATATTTCAAAATTTCTAATTAAAATATTTTGGTAACAGCCTTTTAAAATGCACCATCTGTGATTCTTCAGCAACTTTTCATAGTAGATCTGTGGTTTGTTTTCAGTATATAAGTTTTGAATTCATAATCAAAGTGGACTACAGTGGTAATCAGAGAAACTCATCAACAGGTAAGTCTTCCATTAAAGAAAGGATTTTTAAAAGTGTTCTTTTGGCTAATTCATGATAAGATTTTTTTAAATTCAAATTATTCCCATTATAGCAAGCTGATACTTAATATATCTGGTTTAGAAATTATTTTGACTGGCATACTGTCTTTACTCATAAACTCATGTAATTAGGCATACAGAAAATCACATTAAAGAGACCTTCTCCCCCTTCAGCAATTGACACCCATGATACAAAACTAGAATAAAGTGATTGGATTTATTTTTTCTTCCACTGTTACTTAAAAATATAAACTTAGCTTTTAGCCAACAAGAATTAACTTGAGACAGAATGGGATGTTATTAACATTAGGCAAATAAAGCTTCCATCCTAAGTCTCAGAATGTGTTTTCACAAAGCAGGGTGTGAAAGTCCCATGCTCAATTTTTCCAACTGCACAGAAATATGTCCTGCATTTTAGATAGCAAAAAATAACCCCAGCGACTGTCACTCAGACGAAGAATGTATGCACCATTTGTCATTACAAAGAAGTGTTCAAAATAATTCTGATTTTCAATTCTGTTAATTCTTTTTGACCTATGGGTTACTTAAAATACATGAATATTTTTCTACTTACCTTTTACTTTTTATTACTAGCTTAATTCATTGCAGCCAAAGGTATAGTCTCTGATTTCCATCCTTTGAAATTTGTTTGAGAATTGATTTTGAGGCTCTGTTATTAATAAAACCATGGAAATAGTGTAACTTTTTTCATGAAATAAACATTTATTGTGATGAGTCCTCTTTATCTCCTTTCTTTTTTTTTTTTTTAAGTTTTTAAAGTTTATTTATTTATTTTGAAGGGGGGGAGGGGTAGAGAAAGAGGGAGAGAGAATCCCAAGCAGGCTTCACACTGTCAGCCCAGAGCCCGATGCAGGGCTCGAACCCACAAACTGTGAGATCATGACCTGAGCCAAAATCAAAAGTCAGGCACTCAACTGGGGGTGCCTGGGTGGCTCAGTCAGTTGAGCGTCCAACTTCGGCTCAGGTCATGATCTCACAGTTCATGAGTTTGAGCCCTGCCTCAGGCTCTGTGCTGGCAGCTCAGAGCCTGGAGCCTGCTTGGAATTCTGTGTCTCCCTCTCTCTCTCTGCCCCTCCTCAGCTTGTGCTCTGTCTCTCTGTCTCTCTCTCTCTCAAAAATAAATGAATGTTTAAAAAAATTTTTAATAAAAAATAAAATGGCACAGAAAATGGGGCACCTGGGTGGCTCAGTTGGTTAAGCCTCCAAGTTGGATTTTGGTCATGATCTCACGGTTTATGAGTTCCAGCCCCACGTTGGGCTCTGTGCTGGCAACTCGGAGTCTGGAGCCTGCTTCACATTCTGTGTCTTTCTGTCTCTCTCTGCCCCTCCCCAACTCACTCTGTCCTTCTCTCTCAAAAATAAATAAAAATTAAAGAAATATTTTTTAAAAAGTCAGGCATTCAACTGACTGAGCCACCCAGGTGCCCCTCTTTATCTTCTCTCTACTCTAGCTCACCTGCTTCTTCTGCAGGCAATACATACATCACTTCAGACAAAGCAAAAGAAATTGCCTCTTTACTTACAAAAAACCTACATTATTGCTCTGAAAGAAAATGTAATGGTTAACAATAGCCAAGTCAATCTCATGAAAAAAATCCAGGTTATATCTCATATGATCCATATGATGGGTACATTCATGTAGTAGGAACTTGCTGACATGAACAGAAACAGAAAAATTGTTAATTTTTCTGTTAATTTGGTTTCAGTTTTGTCAGTAGTATACGGTACTTCATTCTTGGCAAAAGGATTTTTCCCTGGCATTGTAATGCAGTGACATGAAATTGTGGTTTCATTACCAGTTAATGGACTAGCTATTATCCTAGATGCTGTTACTGATGATCTGAGCATTTGCTAGGCTTGTCTTTTTTGGACAGCCTCTGATTAATGGCTCTTCTCTTACTACAATAGCAAACACATGTTTCGTAAGCCTGCAGCCTATGCTACAGAATTACAGAATTACATTTAGTTCCTGATGTGTCATGATCATTCTCTCTAAACTTTCAAGGAAGAAGCTAAAATAGATGGCACAAATAGACACCGCTCAGGGGAAGCCGAAAAACTCCTGCCATTTATATATTCTTAAACGCTTGTAAAGCACTTTCTCAGACTTCTGTAATCCTCAGGATGGCTTGGGAAGCGCGTGTTATAATTAAGATCTTACAGTAGTAGCAACTGAAGTTTAGAGATATTAAGTGACTTACTCAGGTAAGGTCCCTTTAGTGGTGGCAGAGAAGGGTAATGGGGCAACATCAAAGGACCAAGGTGGGAGAGAAATTCATGTCCAAGTTCTGTGTGTCATGTCTGCCATTTCCTCACTCTGTGACTTTGGGCAGGTTTCTTAAAAATATCTGAGCTGGTTTCCTCACCTGCCTTGGCTCTGTTGCAGGGTTGCAGATAGGAGTGAATGAACAAATAGGTGTGGAAATGTCTATAACCTGAAAAAATGTGTGTTAGTCACATTATTTATCTTTGGGGAGGAGATGGTAGATGGCACAGTGTTGTAGACCACCGCATTCGAGTCCAACAGAACTGGTTTTAACCAACATTGCTGCATGAACTCGTGTTACTTGAACTCTCCGAGTCTCTGTCTCCTCTGTTGTGAAATGTGTATCATAAGATGACCTTGTGGAGCTGTATGGATCAGCATGACTGACGTGAAGCGCGGAGCAGAGGACCAGACTCTCAGGAGGTACCCCAGCCTGGAGCTTCTCTCCGGCCCCCAGCCTCATGCCAGTGTCGGGACAGCACAGTCTCCTGAGAGAGCACTGAATCATCTAGCATGGAAGAACTCTAAAGGACTATGTGGGTCCCTGCATGGATGAGGAATCTGAGACCCAGAGAGGTGAACTGACTTACCCAGGTCACAGAGCTAATGGCAGAATTGGAAGTTGAACCTAATTCTGATTTCAAGTCCAGAAGTCTTTTTTTTTTCTTTTGATAGTATTACGGTAATCTCAGTAATAGCATTATTTATACCTGTCCTCACCTTGTGAAAGTGATTTTTTTTTAATTTTTTTTTTAACGTTTATTTATTTTTGAGACAGAGAGAGACAAAGCATGAACGGGGGAAGGTCAGAGACAGGGAGACACAGAATCCGAAACAGGCTCCAGGCTCTGAGCTGTCAGCACAGAGCCCGACGCGGGGCTCGAACTCACGAACCGCGAGATCATGACCTGAGCCGAAGTCGGAAGCTTAAGTGACTGAGCCACCCAGGCGCCCCAAGAAGGAGTTATTTTAAAAAGGTAATTTTAAAGATAAGTATTTATTTGTGTATCCAGACTACATTGCTAGGAAAAAAAATTAAATAGAATTTTGAAAACATTTAAGAGTATACCTGTTGTGTAGAAGGAGCATGGAATTAAAAAAAAATTTTTTTTAATGTTTATTTTTTTTAACTTTTTTTTTTCTTTTTTGAGACAGGGAGAGACAGAGAATGAACAGGGGAGGGTCAGAGAGAGGGAGACACAGAATCTGAAACAGGCTCCAGGCTCTGAGCTGTCAGCACAGAGCCCGATATGGGGCTCGAACTCACCGACCGCGAGATCGTGACCTGAGCCGAAGTCGGCCGCTTAACCGACTGAGCCACCCAGGCGCCCCTGAAAGTGATTTTTATTAAGAACACATAAGTAGGGGCACCTGGGTGGCTCAGTAGGTTAAGCATCTGACTTTGGCTCAGGTCTTGATTTCATGGTTCGTGGGTTTGAGCCCCTCGTCCGGCTCTGTGCTGACAGTGCAGAGCCTGCTTGGGATTCTCTCTTTCTCTCCCTCTCCCTCTGCCCCTCCCTAACTCGCACTTTTTCTCACCCTCAAAATAAAGAAATAAACTTAAAAAAAAAAAAAAAGAAAGAACCCATAAGTAAGTGTTGAGAGCATTGCTAGAGCAGTTGAATCAAACCTGAGTTATTCTACTTCACATATAGACAAGTATAGGACTTTAAGGATAGAGACGTTTCTTTTTGTATCTTGGGCTATTCTCTGTAACAAAACCACAGGGATTATTTTGTCTCTGTGCTTGATGTTTCAACTTGTGCTCTCTTAGAAACAAGACACACACTTTTAATGTCTACATTTTATTTCACTCTGAATTCCATGTTGCTATTACTCCAGACACTTAGGTATGTCCTTTGAAAGATGCAACAGAAATAGCCTAGTGCCGTGGCATCAAGAGACCTAGATTCGTTTGGTACTAACCAGTTGTTAAACCTTGTTGGAAATGTATCTACCACCTCTCTGACAGCTCTGGAGATCTTAAAGTGAGTCTGAAATCTTACCAACGGTATTAGTTTTCTATCGCTGTTGTAACAAATCGCCATAAACGTAGTGGCTTTAAACAACACAAATTTATTTTCTTATAGTTCTGGAAGTCAGAAGTCTGAAATGGCCTTACAGGGCTAAAATCAAGATGTCGTTTCCCTCTGGAGACTCACAGGAGCACCTACCTCCTTGTCCTATTCTGTTTCTAGAGACTCTGCCTATATCCATCGGCTCATGACTCCTTCCTGGCATCCCTCCCATCTCCTACTTCCATCACCATATCTCTTACCTCTCCCTCTGCCTCCTTCAATGTCCCTCATAGAAGTACCCTTGTGATTACACAAGGGCCAACCTGAATAATCCAGGATAATCTTCCTATCTCAAAATTCTTAAAGTCCTTTTGCCAATCAGGAAACATTTAGAAGTTTTAGAGATTAGGATGTGGGCATATCCGGAGAGACAATATTCAGCCTACCACAGTAACCAAAGTGGTCTTCGAGGACTGGGGGATGGAGTAGGAAAGAATGAACTTGTTTTTTGCAACTTCACTTATTTCTTCAAATTGTGAGCAGATGGCAGGGAATTTAGCACATGAATCAAAGACCTACAGACCTAGATTCAAATCCCAAACATACCACTGACTAGCTGGGTGACCTTGGGCAAATAATATAACCTCTCTGAGTCTCTGCTTCCTCATCTGTAAAATGAGAATACTAACATGATTGTGTGTGTGTGTGTGTGTGTGATTAAATGAGATTATGTATGTTAAGCTATTTGCACAATAACTAGTATAGGTCAAGGTCTCAGTAAATGAGGTTATCGACACTACTGGAGCCCAGGCCTTGCTTCTAACTTGGTGTGTGACCTCAGACAATTCTTCCATTTTTTTCCTTTTTAAACATTCCTGAGTGCAGAGTTAAGTTTACTGTACTCTGCAGCATTAGTCTATATTAATATTAAACTTTTAATATTAATTTGGTTAAATTTTAATACTCTTATCTCTTTTCCTCTGGTTCTCATTCCTATCTCCTCCATTGACTTCTCAACAAACACTCTCTAATGTGTTTGGTATGTGTCTTTGGATTTGCACCTATTCTTCTAAAATACGTACTGGGGCTCAGTCGGTTAAGTGTCTGGCTTTAGCTCAGGTAATGATCTCGTGGTTCATAGGTTCGAGCCCCATGTCAGGCTCTGTGCTGACAGCTCAGAGCCTGGAACCTGCTTTGGACTCTGTGTCTCCCTCTCTCTCTGCCCTTCCCCCGCTCTCACTCTGTTTCTCTCTCTCTCAAAATAAATAAACATGAAAAAATAAAAATAAAATAAAACATACACTATTGTGTGGCACATGTAGAAGTCTTTAAACGTTATATATTGTACCATAGAATGTGTCTAGTACCTTTTTTTCTCTCACGGTTGCATCGTTCAAGATTGTCTAACCCAGGTTATGTTAGTTACCCACTCCATGGTGATGGGCATCTACGACAGAGGAACATCCTTTGCATGCGTTTTTATAGACTTGTACGAGAGTTTTTCTGGGATGTACACACCATAGTTGGAAGAAAGGTCATGGGATAAGTATTGACAGATCGCTCCCCAGAAAGGCCACACCGTTTCTTCTTCCACCAGAGGACAAGTGTTCCTGTTCACTCCTTTCTTGCCAATGTTTGTTGTTCTGTGACTCTGGTTTTTGCCATTCGTTTATTTTTTACTTTCCTTAAGCACTAGTGGTGTCAAACATAGCTTTATATTCTTGCTGGTTTTCAGGTTTCTCCAGTCTATAGATACTAATTATAAAATCTACATGGATAGAAATTCTTTGCTCATTTCTTTTTTGGCTTAACTAGCTTTTTGTTATTGCTTTTGTTAATGTACTGGTGTTCCTTGAATCTTCTAAATGCTATTTATTTGTTGGGGCTAGATATATTAAAATTCTTGTCCAAATTCTCATCCTTTGATTAACTTTATCTATGATATATATTCTAGATATATTCATTGCCCAATCACCTGTATTTTAATAGGTTCTTTGGATGAAAATAAACTCAATAATTTTCCTCCTTATGGTGTATGACTTTGGGGTCTTATTAAAAATTTCCTCCCCACCCCAAGATAACAGAGATGCTCTCGTATGTTTTCTTTTATTATCTGTAAATAGTTCTTTCTCTTTTTAGTTCCTTAAACCTGCCAAACTCACCTTTGTGTACAGCATGAGGTAGAGATCCAACTTAACTATTTTCTGTCTATTGATTAGTTTTCTTAATAGCACCTCACAAGCCACACACCCTTTCTCCACTTACCTGTGGGACCATATCCATTATAAGGCAAGTTTCCATATGCACATGGATTTATTTCTGAACTCAAGAGGTCTATATGCCTATCCCTGTGTGAGTACCATGTAAATACATAGTACATGTTAATTTCTAATAGGCAGAATCCTCTTTTCTATACGTAAAAAATAATTTTTGGTACTCATGAACTTTTATTCTTCCATATGCTAAATTTGTTGAAGTCTCCTAAAATTTCTATTGTAATTTTTAATGAAAATGACAGATGTAATCTTTGATACTTGGCACTGGATAAGACATGAAAACTAATGTACTAGAGAACTATTTCTAGCATTTACTACAAATTGTTGAGGAAAAAAGAGTGCATTTATGCATAGGGACTGGGAATTATTTTTGGAACATAAACAGGCTTTTTGCTTAACCTACAATTATAGCATAAGGTGCAATATGGTGAGCATGTCTCTATCACTATAAAATTACAGTATGTGAATACCACTTTATGCAGGTTTTTTCATGTACAAACACAATCGCAAACAGAAACTCCCAACTTCAGAGATTCTGTGGCCACTGATCCTTTCCACATAATGTGAGCCCTGTGGGCTAGCAAGTTCATTCTGATGTGTTCAAAGCCTTAATTCTGGAGCAAGAGATCAAAGATACACTTTCGGGGGTGTGTATCTACAGTTATCTAAATATTTATTTCACTCTGGAGGCACAGTTATTTAAGTATGACTGTGTATACCAGACAGGACTATTGCACAAAGACAGATCTCTATCTCTAGGAACAAATATTCTGAAAAAAGCAACCATGGAGAGGTATTAGACAGAAGGCATTTTGCTCTAACTACAGTCGGCGTGGCATAATCTTTTGCAGCAGCCACATCTGCCTTGAGTACCAATCTTCTAGAGAGATACATGTCCATCTCCAATTTTTCATATTCTTGGTCTCACCTGCCCTGGTTGTTTGGGTCTCAGGAAGTAACCTAAAACTCATCAGATCAAGGCGTTAAGTATCCACAAGGTGTAACGGCTGGCTCTCCCAGCGATATCTGCATTTGAACAGAAATCCCCGTCTCAAACTGAAGATGTGGCTCTGCAAACTGGGCAGCGATCCCTTCTGAAGCCCCTAAAATTGTAACTCACATTCCATTTATGCACCATCTCAGTTTTGGAACAAAGGAAAGGATGGCAGCAAAAACAAAACACTCCGCTGGTTAGACTTGCCATCAATTAAAAAAAGTGTGCTGTAACCAGGTTGCCTGTAGTGACTACAAACTCAGGGCATCGCTGTGCCTTTCTGCCAGCCCAACAGGCCAGCTTTGCGCTGAGACTGTGAGACTGCGAGTGAATGGTATGGAGGTTGTCAGTCCTCTCCCCACTCCTCTCCTCTTGCCCTTCTGCAGGAGAGTGAGGAGGGGTCCGAGCACAGAGTTCCAGGAAGGCTGTGGGACCCACCTGAGCACATCCTGGCCTTCCTGGCTCAAAGCCCATCCAAGAGAGGGAAACTCTGAGGGTCATACCCTTGGATCCGTCCTAGGTAATTACAACTGCCTATAAAAATACATCATCTGGAAGGTATCTGGCATTCTCAAAGGAAAATTTGGCTTCAGTCAACCTTTCTGAAAAGTAACCAGTCACAGAAGAGGTTACTTCCAGTTAAATCAGTAAATTCGGAAGATATCACTTCACTACTACAGTAGTTCAACTGTAAGGAATATGACGGTTGTTTTGGTTGAATTTCACTCAACATGATTCAACTTAAGCTTTGACAAAAAGCTTAGGTCAACAATTAGTCAGCATCTTGGTTTCTGCCAAGTGTAGACCGAATTTTCCAAAGCCAAGTTGGGGGTGGAAAGAGCCAATGGGAAAAAGAAAGCAAGGGGTCACACTGAGTTCAGCCCAGGATTTGGGGTGTGCTTTCCCAAACTCTGCCATTCCATGCTGCCCGTGGATTAAGCAGGGCAAAATGATTAACGGAAGTGTATGTATGTGTGTGTATTAGAGACACAGTCAACCATTTCAAAAATGCCCTGACTGACAAGAATGCCTTTCTCAACCACGGATCAAGAGGAAAATGATCACACTTCATAGCAGATTTTGGACATGCCCTGCTTGCTTCTGGTGAAAGTTCCAGAAAATTAACTAGGGAGCTGAATAACTTCTACTCTGTCCCTTAAAGGTAAAGACAATGGCTTATTTGTTTTGATTCCCTAACATGCAGCACAATGTCCAGCGCATAGTAAGTGCTTAATTAATATTTGTTAAATGATGGGATTCAACAGACTAATGCAGGGGAGCAACTTCATAATCTGGCTATGCTGTGAGGTTCCTCAGCAGAGAAGGATGTGCACATGTAAGTGCAATGGAAGGAAAAGCCTTCTAACTTATAGCCATCACTTCTGTGCTTAGAAGCCACAGCACAAACCACATAAAGCCATATATGAGTTTATCACAGACGATAGGTATCACCTGGCATTGGATCCTAAGGAATGTCATTATTTAGGACTGAGTGGAGAGCAGAAATCGGCGCGAGGGGAAAATGTCTGGGGCCTAAGTGCAGAGAAGAGAGAAGAAGGCACTTTAAAGGAAAAAGGGATTAGAATGCCTAAGAGGTCAGAGGACACAGTTCTACAGTGTCCACAGTGTTCCACAGTGGATGATGGACCTGCCCTACTGGATATTCAGACTTCTGAGCTTGTAAGACTATGAGAACAGGTAGGCTTCAAAGCCTTAAAACAGTCCGGAGAGCAGAAAGCAAATGGTCTTGTTTTTATTCAAACATTTAATACAATGCAGCATTGAGCAAGAGGAATGGTATGGGGAAAAAATGAAACCTACAGACAACACATCAAATTTACTTTCACCGTGATAATTCCTCTCCCTTTTTCCCATTATATGTTGACACAGAAGCTCTTGAGTGTTCCTGCCCTACTTTTCTGCCACGTCGGCTCCTGTGATCAAGGAAACGGATGGAAGGGGTTTTAAGTGGAAAGCCAAGGGACTTGGAGGCTCATACCTGGATAATAAACCTCTGGGGAGAAAATCAGAATCAGACATGATTGAGGAAGGATGGGATTCTCTGTCCCTTTCCCCATTAGTTCTTCCCATTCTCTAGTTGATGAGGGTCTGTAAGACCACTCTGTAGTTATGTGACAAGGGGTGGTCATGACCACTGGGGGAATCGTGTTGTTGATGAGCTCCACTTGAGCATTGTTAGGGTGTGACTTTGCCTTCACACATTTCAGCCAGGAATGGTAGTCCTGAGCCTCAAATGGACCTATGTGGGTCTCTTTGGGTTTTACCACAGGCCTTTTGCAACTCGGTGCTTGATCTCATTTGTCTAAAATGGCACAGTCGTTGCTTTCTGGGGTCTTGGCTCTCCCCTGTCCTCCAGGCTTCAGGGACCCGTATCGTTTCTTGTTACCCCTCACCCGTCACTCCACCGCTCCCAGGAAATCCTTTCCTGGACTGGGACAATCTCCCTATCCTACTTCCTTCATCCAAGATACTCTACTTGTAAATTCTCTTTTATATTTTTTCTCCTCCACACATCTAAATTTTCCCATGGGCTTACGTTTTGTGAAATAAAACCTAGAGACTATTGCTTTGGGTTCTGCTACAGACTTCTCCAAAACCAATGAAGCAGAGCCTACTTGTTTGAAAGTGGGAAAGGAAAGAAAAAAATAGGGTGAAAAAACTCTAATTAAAGGTCTAAAATATATTTTTTCAAGTACCTATGTATTTGTAGGTGCTTTAATCCCAAATAATCATAGAACATAAAGGCATAAAACTTTGGGCACTTGAAGGAGAGATATCTATAGACAGATAGGACTTACAATGTCCCTCAGACGCTGCTATATATGAATATAAAACTACCCCTGAGTACAATATCCTTGAATATTTGGTTTGCTGACTAGTATTTCCTGCCATCTCCCAAAAAGTTGATCTTTCTTTATTCTCAACTTCCTTTTATCTCTTTTTTGTTTTCTTAATAGCAGGTTCTGGTGGATCAGATTTCCTTACCTCTTTCTTCTAGCATCTTTGGCTTGTTTGTCCTGAATCTCTTATGTTACAATCTTTTACAAATCTTACAAGAAGTTTGTAAATTTCTTACAAACTTGCGTGTGTACAAAATTTATTTTAAAATCTCTCCCTCTCCCTCTCCCCTCTGTCTTCCTCTCTCAAGATCTACAAATGACCCCAGCTCTTAAAAACAAAAACAAACGTCCGGGGCTAAAACCAAAAAACCTTCTGCTGCCCTCTTGTGGCTATCTTCTGACAAGCAGGCATGCTCCTCAAAATGAGTCAAACTAGTTAACAAAGTGGTTAAGGAAATTTGGTGAGATTATTACCTGGCTCCCACCAATGGGAGTTGCTTCCCTCTCTGGCAGCAGTCGGGACATCGACCTGAAGTCACAGCTACACTAGCTCTTTGATTTAATTTGATAGACTCAGCTAGTTTCCTGTTGCTGGTAGCATATTAGTAGTTTCTTTTTTCCTGTCTCAGTCCCAAGGTTTGGAGTCCAGGAAGAAAGCAAAAGCATTTCTTCATTAAAAATGTATAAAGCCACTCCTTGTGGAGAGTAGATGCCTCACTTTGGAACAGGGCAAGTTGCCACTTGGTGGACTGTCACCAGGTGGGATAGAATGGTCATTCTCTGGTGTCCCGACTGACTTTCATTCTGGGCATCCGAGAGTTACTGGGGGCTACTTCTGCTGCTGTTTTCTTAGCTTTTACCCCCAGGGTGAGGCATAAATCTTCATTTTATTTATTATTATTATAATAAAATAACACATTTATTTGTATATGCTTTAGGAGAAGCAGATAGTGAAAAACAATAAAAAGTCACCTGTAAATGTCAACAGACTGCCAGGCTGTTGATAGTTTGCACTACATCATTGTATATGCATACATATCTCCAAAACAATATATCCTACTGTAGAAGTGGTTTTACATCACTCTGTTCACACAATGACATTCCACAAACACCTTTCTATGCTCTGATACATAATTTCCAACCAACCTTTCCAAGTTGTGAAGACTTTGTCACACTCACATTAGTGCCTGTGAGCTGGGCTTTCCTTTGTGAAGACAGGAATATTAGGAAGGCATCCCCTTGATGGGCTCCTCACTGTCATTGAAATCTCAGCTCAAATACTGCCACAGCATGCGGCCTTCCCTAACCCCTCAATCTAGGGAGCCTCTTTTGATATTTGGCATTCCCTTCGTGCCACCTGTCATTCCTGAGACGATCTTGCTCATTTGTTGGCTTGTTGTAGCTGCTCCCCTAGAAGAAGGTAGACTCCGGGAGAGCTGAGACTTTATCTTCTTTATAACTCTATCCTCAGGGCTTAGAATTTGGTGAGACAATATTTATTGACTGACTGAATTCATTCTATGGCTGGACTGATTATCATGCTTAAGCAATTTCTTATTATAGAGTGTACCCAGTGTTTTAATATTTTAACAGCAGTCTAAGAATGTTTTTGTTCAGTTGGATGTTTCTTTTCTCCCTCCCAATGTTAAACTGAAATATTTTATGGGGCACCTGGGTGGCTCCATCGGTTGAGCCTGGGACTACAGCTTAGTTCATGATCTCACAGTTTGTGAATTCAAGTCCTGCATCAGGTTCTGTGTTGAGAGCTCAGAGCCTGGAGCCTGCTTCAGATTCTGTGTCTCCCTCTCTCTCTGCCCTGCCCCTGCTCTCTCTCTCTCTCTCTTTCTCTCTCTCTCTCTCCAAAAATAAACATTTAAAAAAAATTTTTAAAGAAGCATTTTAAACATACAGGAAAAGTAGAAAGGATAGTGAAATGAACCTTTCATCAAGATTACATATTTGTTAATACTTTTCCACTTTGTTTGCACTTTTTTTTGGATACCATTTAAAAATAAGTTGTAGACTACAAGGTACTTCACTCCTAAATGTTTCAGCATGCATCTCCTAAGAACAAATAAGTACATTCAGGATGTCTGGGTGGCTCAGTTGGTTAAACATCTGACCAGCTCAGGTCATGATCTCACAGTCTGTGACTTTGAGCCCCACATCGGGCTCTGTGCTGACAGGTGGGAGTCTGGTGCCTGCTTCAGATTGTCTGTCTCCCTCTCTCTCTGCCTCTTCCCTGCTCACACTCTGTCTTTCTTTCAAAAATAAATAAACATTAAAAAAAAGAATAAGTACATTCTCCTAAATAAGCCCAATGGTATTAGCACATCTTGTAAAGTTAATAATAATTAGTAATTTGCGAATATAGCCTGATAGCTTATGATCAAATTTCCTTAATTGCCTTTAAAAATACTTCTATAGATGTCTTTTTCATTTATATTTTTGATCCAGGATCAAACCATTTTTTAATTTATGTATCTGTTTATACTTGATATAGAAGAATCATTCTGTATTTTTATTATTCACTTTGAAATGCCATTGACCTTTTTGGAGGAACTACATTAGTTTTCTTATAGAATATTCCACAGAATCTACCTGCTCACTTCCTCATGGTGTCATTTATCTTGTTTTTGTTTCCCCCATATTTCCTGTCACTGAAAGTTAGATCTAGATACTTGCTTCGTTATACAATTATAATGATCACTTATACTCATGATTTTTTTTGATGTTAAAATTGGCCCAAATTTGTTCACAGGGTGCTCATTAAGCTAGTTTCTCTACCCTTTTTTATATGATCCTATTCATCTTTAAGTGTGCTTTTGCTATCCGGCACAGAAATACGTCCTAGCCACACCTTGTGTTTTCCCCTTAAACCTAGGATCTGTGATTTCACCAAGGAGCATTGTTTATTTTTAAGTAAACAAAAATTACTTGAAAACAAAAATCCAGGTGCTGGATTTGCTCATTATTATAAGAGTGCTATTGCTACAAGAAGTTTTTAGTGGGCTAAACTATATATACGATATACATAAAATTATATATATTATATATAATTATATAGCACATATAATTATAAAATTATATAAAATTATAAAGTATAAATTATATATATGAAATATGAATATATAAAACTTTTCAATTCCAATCTATATTATAAAAGTTTTTCTTAACTTATTTTATATTTTTAACACTCAGCAGCCAAAATACACCAAGGGAAAAGTTAGATTTATTTGGCTTATTGCAGCAAGGGAAATGCACACCACAGGAAACCATGGGGGACTCTCCAATGTGGGTGCTAGGGAGGGTGGGAGGATGTTGGAAGTAGACACAGGGAAGAGTCGGCAGGGGTTACCTGAAATTCATGAAGCAGGTGAGTTGCTGATATAGTTGTAGTTTTATCGTTAGAACACATGAGTTCCCAATGAATTATTGTTAGATCAGTAGGACTATGGTCTTTTTCAAAACCTATGGGCTTTTAGTTAGGTGTCTGACTCTTGATTTCGGCTCAGGTCATCATCTCATGGTTCTTGAGATCAAGCCCTGCCTCTGGTTCCACATTGACAGCACGAGCTTGCTTGGGATTCTCTTCCTCTTTCTCTGCCCCTCCCCTCCTCTGTTCATGCTCTCTCTCTCTCTCTCTCTCTCTCTCTCTCTCTCAAAAAGAAATAAACATTAAAAAAAAACCCTAAGAACCTCCCAAATACCCCACCTCCTAATACCATCATCTTTGAGGGCTAGGATTTCAATATATGTGTTTTAGGGGGACACAAACATTGACTTGTTCTAGTCTCTATTTTGTTTGTTTATTTTTGCTCTAACATTTATTATTTCCTTCTTCTGCTAATTTCAGGCTTAGGTTGCTCTTTTTCTAGTTCCTTCGGGTGTAAAATTAGATCATTTTTGAGATCTTTCTTTCTTGTTAATCTGAGTGTTTATGGCTATAAACTTCCAACTTGGTACTGCTCTTGATGCATCTGATAATTTTTGATGTTTTATTTTCATTTTGTCTCAAAATATTTTCTGATATCCCTTTTGACTTTTTCCTTGACCTATTAGCTCTTCAGAAGTACGTTGTTTAATATCTACAGAATTGTGAATTTTACAGTTTCTCCCTGTTACTGATTTTTAGTTTCATACCACTGTGGTGGGAAAAGATACGTGGTATGATTTTAATCTTCCTAAATTTGTTAAGACTTGTTTTATGGCCTCATATGTGATCTAAATTTCCCTCTAAACTCTGTTTTTGCTGCATCCATCCATTTTGGGAGGTCATGTTGTGTTTTTGTTTTTATTCTTCTCAGACTATTTTCTATTTTCCCTTGCAACTTCTTTGACTAATTCATTATTTAGGAGTATGTTTAATTTCCACATATTTGTAGATCTCCAAATTTCCATATATTATTGATTTTGAATTTAATTCCACTGTGGTTGGGGAATATACTTTACATGATTCAAGTCCTTTTTATTGAGGTTTTATGGCCTAGCATATGGCCTTTTGGAGAATGTTTTATGTGTGTTTTAGGATAGAGTGTATTCATTCCACTGTGGTCAGGGACAGTGAGCTACGGAAGCCTATGAGGTCTAGTGGGTTGATAGTGATGTCAAGTCCTCTATATCCCTGTTGATTTTATTTTTAGTTGTTCTATCTTACCACCTAATTTTGAGATTTCTCTTTGTCCTTGTGGTTCTGCATCTTTACGGGGGTGTGTCTATGTGGGGATATTTGGAAATTATTCTGTTTGAATAATTGGTCTTGAATCTTTCAACATCTCTGGAAAACATCAGCCAATATTTCTTTCAGCCTGCATTCGTTTCTCTTTTGTTCTGGAATACCCATTCAACATAGTTTAGGTTTTCTTGCTTTATCTTCCCTGACTACTCTTCATTTCTCATCCATATCTTCTTCTTCCTTTTTATTTATTTATTTTGTTTTGTGCTGCACACTCATGATATTTTATTCTGAACTATCTTTCAGACACCAATATCTTTTCAGTATACCAATTCTTCAATTCTTTCCTCAGATGTCTTTATTCTGCTTTTAATAATAATGTTGGTGTTTTTTTAAGTTTATTTATTTATCTTGAGAGATAGAGAGAAAGCACAAGTGGGGCAGGGGTAGAGAGAGAGAGAGGGAGAAAGAGAATCCCAAACAGGCTTTATGATGGTAGCATATAATCTGATGTGGGTTCAAACTCACAAACTGTGAGATCATGACCTGAGCCAAAACCAAGAGTCAGAAGCTTAACCGACTGAGCCACCCGGTCATCTTTCAGTTTCAATTCCAGCTATTCCATTTTCATTTAAAGAAATTTCCATTCCTTTTGAAATGCTATGCACTTTATATAGTTTGCTATTGCAAATATTTTAAAGTTTGTCTTTTATTTATTTAAACAGGGAAAGCCTATGGTAACCACTGTAATCTGTATTCAATATATCGATATTTCAACTTTGTTAGTCTCCATTTGTGTGTGTGCATGTGTGTGTGCATGCTTGCTCACTGCATTCTTTAAACTTGGTTATTTTTCTCTTCATTTCTATTTAATTTCTTAAAAACTTCCTGTGAGGATTGTATTAGAAATAAAGTAAAATTATCAAACTACTTTTCAACTACTTTTTTATTGAGGAATAATATATATATATATATATATATATATATATATATATATATATAACATATAACAACATATATGTAATGTAACATATATATGTATGTGTGTGTACAACATAATGATTTGATATGCATATATATTGCAAAATGATCATCACAATAAGCCTAGTTAATATTTATCACTACACAGTTTTAATTGTTATTTCTTGTAACGAGAACCTTTAAGATCTATTATCTTAGCAACTTTCAAATATACAAATATACAAAACAGTATTGTTAAGTATAGTCATCATGCTTATATTACTTCCTCATAGACTCTGCTTCAAGCAAGCACTGGCTTTTGAACTCTGGCCCCTCATCTCATAATGCTTTCAAGACTGATGGTACATTTCCTCCTTTGCCAAGTACACTAGGAAAAAGCAGCTTCAAAGCTCCACCTAACTCTTTGAGTTCCCACTTTCCCTGGAAATTTGGCCTAGTAACGTCATTCACTGCCAGTTTGCCAAATGTTTTATTGCTTTTAAAAAGGATTAAACTTTCTCTTAGTCCAGAATTTTAAATTGCATTTGGCACTAGGCTTTGTCTGAAACATTATACAGGCTAGATCACCATATTTCCCAATTCCTGGGCTTCAGTTATTTCTAATGTTTATTGTCTGTTCTTCCTGTCTCTTGCCTCTATTCTCAGACTCCAGGGAGCAGTGCAGTCATGGTTTGTGTCAGCACACTGCTCTGTCCCAACTCAAGCATATTTCTCCTCTTCAGGCTTTTTCTTCAAGCTGTGAAAGGCAGCCCATTTTGCATAATCATGGCCTGTAAGTTTAGCAGGTGTTTAAGACCCCTATGGCAGCTCTCAGTCAAATGGGATACATAGGCTGTTGGATAAATCCCCACAGTGCCCTTCAAGGGGACAATTCTGAGATGCATTCTATGTGGTTCTTCAGAATATCCACATTGGGACTGATCTCTAGTTTCCCACAACGGTAATCCGCTCAATAATTTATCTTTCTGACTTTCCCAATTCCAGTCTTACTCTCCCTTTTCTCCTTCTCCCTTCCTCTGGCTTCGTGTCACCACTTCCCAAATAAACTACATGCATTTCCAGAAGGGAGAACCCAAGTAGAAACACATTCTTTCCACAGGCACTTAAGACCTTACTACTTTGCTCATTTCAATTAACATTAAAAGAACCTACATTATAGCCAATATTTATGTTAGGAAGCATTTACAGGCAATATTATCACTGCATATGTAGGATGTGTTTGTATATGTGGATGTCTACTTTGTTATAATCAAATTTCTATAAATTCTATATTGATATCCATAAAGCACTTTTGACAGGAAAGTTCACTCATTCATGCGTTACTGGATAAATTATGATTTTGAGTAACCACATGATGGCAGTGCCTACAAGCCTTTCTATCTTAAGTATGACCTTGTACTGTACCCATGAAAATCTGTCTCTTAATCGGTGCTTGGGAAAAGGGCATGCCTAGCAAATGTGGGCAGAAAAACCCCTGAAATGTCTGCATAACCTTCACCAATGCCCAGCCCCCTCGGGATGGATGGCTGAAGTTACCTTGATATATACCCAAGTGTTAGGCTTCCTCACTCACTCACAGAAGCCTATAGACCTGGGTGGTTGTCCCCACCTCCCCAACCAAACCAGCCTCTTCCTTATTACCACTGACTATGTTCCAGCACCACTTTTTTCTCTTCGGCCTATCTAGGAGCTACTGGCAATGCTATTTTTTGGGAGTTAGGCAATTAGTTGTGTAGACATGTAAATGCATGGCCTAGGATCCAGGCAGGCGCTCACTTGGATGGTGCTCACATAGATGGAGTTAATAAACTCCTTTTCTAGATCTCTGCTCCAAAACAATAAGAATTATTATATACCACTTGACCCAAATATCCATAGGATGAGACACTTAGATTGAGATTCTGGAACTGGAACTTGTTTATAAGACAATGATATGTGGAGTGATCACTCCATGCCAACCTCTAGCATGTAGTACACCACATTTGTCTAAACCAAGGGTGAACAAACCATGGCCCACAGGCCAAACCTGTCCCATTGCCTACCTTGGTAAATAAAAGTCTGAGTGGAATATAGCCACACCCATTGGTTTACCTACTGTCTATGGATGCTCTCACTGAATCTTTGTGACAAAGACCCAATGTCTGGCAAATCTTTAAATTTTTACTGTCTGGTCTCTTACGGAAAAGTTTCATAGACGAGGAGGATGGTGAGTTAAGTGGAGGAGAAGGACAAGACTTCCCTATCCTTACACAGCCTGGCTTCCACAGGAACTTCCCCCTGCACCTCTCTCTTTCCTGCTATGCACTTGTTCCATTTCTTTCCTTATCTACTGAAAAAGTAATTTTCAACTTTCAATGTTCACAGGCCCTGCTCCTTGGCTTCCTAGGGAAGCTATACTTTAACATCTACCAAGGCCCAAATGACTCAGCAAAACCTCAAAACATGGGCTCTATTTCTGCTCCACGCACACATTATACATTTGCTTCATTAAAGAAAATAACCAGAAAGGAGCATTCTGAACACAAAAGATGAGAAAAACTTCCCTAGTTCCCATTGGATTAAGTCATACGGTCCTGCATATACCAGAAACTCAAGGTCTGCAACTTCCTGAAATGTGTACTAGTTTGTAACATTTGTAACATCTTATGTAAAAAATGTATAAATATTTATATATATGTATAAATGTATATACAACCCTGCACCAAATGTTCCTCTACAAGCATACCTTGTTCTTTATGGAGACTGTGTATCCCAGGGGTGCCTGGGTGGCTTAGTCGGCTGAGCATCTGACTTTGGCTCAGGTCATGATCTCACCGGTTCCTGAGTTCAAGCCCCACATCGGGCTTTGCACTGAGAGCACAAAGCCTGCTTCGGATTCTCTGTCTCCCTCTCTCTCTCTCTCTCTGCCCCTCCCCCATAGCTCGTGCCCTCTTTAAAAAAATAAATAAACATTAAACAAATCAAAGGAAAAAAAAAAGATTGTGTATCCCAGGCAACTGTCCTAATTGGGGTTGAGTAAACTTTCCTCCTTCTTTATAGCAATTCTAGGGATTTCTGGGAAGATAGCCAGGTAGGAGGACCCTAAGCTCACCTTGTCCAATGGATACAGTTAGATAACAGCCACTACATGGGTAAATAACCCTGAAAATGACCTGAAGGCTGGCAGGCAATGGGTAGGAGAGAGAAACAGATTATCACACTGGGAAGCCCACATGGGGAAGACAAATCCCCATACTGTTTGGCTTTGAAAACCAGAGGGGCTGAATTTCCTGAGTTCTTAACAACCAGTAGGACTTTTAAAAATCAGCAGACTCAGCTCTGGGAGCCAAGAGGGCCAGAGGGAGCTAAGTCCTGGCCCTTGAAGAGACAGCACACTAAACAACCCCACTGAGGTACAGCATAGAAACAGCAGCTTGAAAGTGCTTGAGGTCTACAGGAGGGAGGGGTGCTTACTAATCTCAGAGCATGTCCTAGAGGGACAGAGATCACTGGCAGACTCCTCCAGGAACAAAAGAGCAGGCAGGCACAATTTCCCTCCCCTGCCACTCAGCATAAAACATGGCCACCTGTGGGAACCAGGCAGAGCTCATACTCCCACCTAACTTGGTAACAGTGCACCCAGGTGTCCTCCCCTCCCTTCCCCCACCCTGCATTTTGGTGGATCTGCCCCTTCCTGACAGGCCCGCCTCAGTCCCGGAGACGCAGGTCCCCTTCCCCAGAAGACTGTGCAAATCTTGACAACACTGCATCTACCCACCCAAGTGCTGTGCTAGGTCTTGATCCTAGTGGTGGCAGATCCCCTCTAGTGGAGAACAAGCACGCAAATCTTGTTAAAACTGTATTCCCAGCCCCCGCACTTTGTGAACTTGCCCCTCTAATATGCTCTTGGCCAAAGCCCATCCAAACCAGAGCCATAGCCTGGCAGTGTGCATGCTGCCCCAATAGGAGCCAGCACCACTCCAAAGTGACTTCTGCCCTGGAGAAAGGGAAAGATAATCACACACAGCAGTCAGACTGAGGCCTTAGCGGTGGGCTGTGGGTAAACAGGTGATCTGATTGCAGGCCCCACCCACCAATGAAAATTTCTCAGGGTATAACATAAGGAAAGCACCTTGCAGTTTGGTGCTACGGCATCTCTGGCAGACACCTGGTCTGACTCAACTCAAGCCCAGAGTGTCCTCAGACTGGCCCACTAACACCACAGGGACCAACAGTGCCCACAACAGGCAAAGAGACCCAGTGCAGATGACTGGACCAAACAACAAAGTGGCTCAGCCACAACAGCATGACACATGCAATACACATAAGAGACACCCCTGAAGTGCCAGGCTCTGATAAACAGGGGATGTTGCCCTGCAGTAGTGGCCCTTTCTTCGTAAGACCACTACTTGCAAGAATAGGAGATATAGCTGACTTTCCTAACACACAGAAACAGACACAGAGAGTTACACAGGATGGGGAGACAGAGGAATATGTCCCAAACAAAAGAACAGGACAGAATCACAGCAAGATACCTAAATGAAACAGATAAGTAATATGCCTGATGGAGAATTTAAAGTAATGATCATAAAGAAACTCACTGGACTTAAGAAAAGAATGAGTGAGACCTTTAACATAGAGATAAAAAAGAACAAATCAGAGATGAAGAATACAATAAATGAAATTAAAAATATACTAGATGGAATAAATAGTGGACTAGAGGAAGCAGAAGGACCAATCAGTGACCTGGAAGACAGAGCAATGGAAAGTAATTGAATCCCTGAGCAGTTGAGTGGGAAAAAAAAATACGCAAAATAAGAATAGACTTAGGGAACTCAGAAATTCCATCAAATGTAATAATATTTACATTATAGGGATCCCAGAAGCAGAAGAGACAAAACAGGGGGCAGAAACTTTATTTAAAAAGATAATAGTGGAAAACTTCCCAAATCTAGGGAAGAAAACGGAAATCCAGATCCAGGATCCACAGAGATCCCCCAACAAAATCAACCAAAGGAGGTCCACACCAAGACGCATAGTAATTAAGATGGCACAAAGTAGTGATAAAGAAAGAATTTTAAGAGCAGCAAGAAAAGAAGAAAACAGTTACATACAAGAAATCTCATAAGGCTACCAGCAGATTTTTCAGTAGAAACTTTGCAGGCCAGAAGGAAGTGGTATGATATATTCAATGTGGTGAAAAGGGAAAAATCTACAACCAAGAATACTCTATCTAGAAAGGTATCATTCAGAATAGAAGGAGAAACAAAGAGTTTTCCAGACAAACAAAAGTTAAAGGAATTCATGACCACTAAACCAACCCTACAAGAATGTCAAAAGGACTCTTTGAGTGGAGATGAAAGATCATAAGTAAGAGTAAGAAAAGTAGGAAGCACAAAAGCAGCAAAAATAAGTATATCTGTAAAAATCAGTCAAGGGACTCAGAAAATAAAAGGATATAAAGTATGATACCATACACCTAAAACATGGGTGAGGAGGGGAGAGGAGTAGTGAATGGGTCCAACCTTAAGCAATTACCAACTTAATATAGATAGACTCTATGTGCTGAAGTTGTTATATGCAAACCTAATGGTAACTGAAAATGAAAAACCAGATATGAAAAAAATAAAGATAAAGTATCTCATTAAAGAACGCTAACTTATCATGAGAAAAGAGAGCAAGGGAAGAAAGAAACAGAGAGGAACTACAAAAACAACCATAAGATAAATAACAAAATGACAATAATTACATACCTATCAATAGTTATTTTAAATATAAATGGACTCGACTCTCCAATCAAAAGATACAGGATGACAGAATGGATCAAAAAACAAGACCCATCTAAATGCTGCCAACAAGAGATTCATTTCAGACCTAAAACACATGCAGATTGAAAGGGAGGGGATGGAGAAACATTTTTCATGCAAATAAATGTAAGAAGAAAGTCAGGATAGCAATACTGATAGCAGACAAAATAGACTTTAAAATGAAGACTGTAACAAGAGACAGAGAAAGACACTATACAATCATAAAGGGGACACTCCAATAAGAAGATATAGCAATTATAAGTATTTATGCACCCTAAATGGGAGCAGCACCCAAGTACATAAAGCAGTTAATAACAAACATAAAGGAACTAATTAATAGTAATATAATAATAGTAGGGGACTTTAATACACCACTTACATCAATGGACAGATCATCCAAACAAAATCAACAAGGAAATAGTTTAATAACACATTGGACCAGATGGATTTAACAGATATATTCAGAACATTCCATCTTAAAACAGCATAATACACATTCTTTTCCAGTGCACACAGAATATTCTCCAGAATAGGACACATAATAGGCTATAAAGCAAATCTCAACACTCAAAAAGATCAAAGTCAGACCATGCATCTTTTCTGACCACAACAATATGAAATTAGAAATCAATGACAAGAAAAAGTCTGGAGACAGCACAAACACATGGAGGTTAACTAACATGCTACTATACCAAGAAATCAAAGAAGAGACAGGATGCATGGAGAGAAATGAAAACAAAAACACAACAGTCCAAAATCTTTAGGATGCAGCAAAATTTGTTCTAAGAGGGAAATTTATAGCAATAGAGGCCTACCTCAAGAAGGAAGAAAAATCTCAAATAAACAATCTAATCTTACACCTAAGGGAGATGGAAAAAGAACAACAAATGAAATCCAAAACCAGTAGAAGGAAGGAAATGATAAAGATTAGAGCAGAAATAAATGAAATAGAGACAAAAAAAAGAGAGAGAGAATATATCAATGAAACCAGGAGCTTTTTCTTTGAAAAGATCAACAAGATTGATAAATAGCCAGACTCATCAAATTTTTGACTCAAATAAGCAAAATCTGAAATAAAAGGACAAACAACAACTGAAACCACAGAAATACAAACAATTGCAACAGAATATTATGAAAAATTATATGCTAAAAATTGGACAATCTAGAAGAAATGGATAAATTCCTAGCAATACATAATGTCCCACAACCAAATTAGGAAGAAATAGAAGATATGAACAGATTGTCCGCAATGAAATTGAATCAATAATCAAAAAACTCCCAACAAACAAAAGTCCAGGACCAAATGGCTTCACAGGTGAAATCTACCAAACACTGAAAGAAGAGTTAATAGCAATTCTTCCCAAACTATTCCAAAAAATAGAAGAGGAAGGAAAACTTTCACATTCATTCCATGTGGCCAGCATTACCCTGATACCAAATCCAGATAAAGACACCACAAAAAAAGAGAACTACAGGCCAATATCTCTGATGAAGATAGATGCAAAAATCCTGAATAAAATATTATCAAACCACAGCCTATAATACCTTAAAAAAAATCATTCATCACGATCAAGTGGGATTTGTTCCTGGGTTTCAAGGATGGTTGAATATTTGCAAATCAATCAATGTGATACATCATATCAATAAGAGAAAGGATAAGAATCATATAATCATTTCAGTAGATGCAGAAAAAGTGTTTGATAGAGTACATCTGTTCATGATAAAACTCTCAACAAAGTAGGTTTAGAGGGAGCATACCTCAACATAATAAGGGCCTTGTATGAAAAATCCACAGCTACCATCACACTCCATGGTAAAACTTGAGAGATTTCTTCCCAAAGTCAGGAACAAGACAAGGATGTTGACTTCTTACTTAACACAGTACTGGAAGTCCTAGCCACAGCAATCAGACAAGAGAAAGAAATAAAAGGCATCCAGACTGCTAAGGAAGAAGTAAAGCTTTAACTTTTTACAGATGATATGATATTATATATAGAAAACCCAAAAGACTTCACCCAAAAACTACTACAACTGATAAATAAATTCAGTCATATCACAGGATATGAAATAAATCTGTAATCCGTTGCATTTCTATAGACTTATAATGAAGCAGCAAAGGGGAGCCTGGGTGGCTCAGTCGGTTAAGCAGCCGACTTCGGCTCAGGTCATGATTTCACGGTCCGTGAGTTCGAGCCCCGCATCGGGCTCTGTGCTGACAGCTCAGAGCCTGGAGCCTGTTTCAGATTCTGTGTCTCCTTCTCTCTGACCCTCCCCCGTTCATGCTCTGTCTCTATCTGTCTCAAAAATAAATACACGTTAAAAAAAAAAATTAAAAAAAAAATAATGAAGCAGCAAAAAGAAAAATTAAAAAAAAAAAAACAACAATCCCACTTACAATTGCACCAAAAAGAATAAAATACCTAGGAATACACTTAACGAAGGAGGTGAAAGATCTGTGCTCTGAAAACTATAAAACATAGATGAAAGAAATTGAAGACCAAAAAAAATGGGAAAAAATTCCATGCTTATGGATTGGAAAACAAATTGTTGTTAAAATGTCATACCACCCAAAGCAATCTACATATTTAATGCAATCTCTATCAAAATACCAACAGCATTTTTCACAGTCCTAGAACAAACGATCCTAAAATTTTTATGGAACCACAAAAGACCCTGAATAGCCAAGGCAACCTTGAAAAAAAAAAAAAAACTGGAGGTATCACAATTCTAGATTTCAAGTTATATTTCAAAACTGTAGTAATCAAAACAGTATGGTACTGGCACAAAAAAGGAAGACACTTACATCAATAGAACAGAATAGAGAGCCCAGAAATAAACCCACTATTATATGGTCAATTGATCTTCAACAGAGGTAAGAAAATGCAATGGGAAAAAGGCAGTCCCTTCAACAAATGGTGCTGGGAAAACTGGACAGCAACATGCAAAAGAATGAAACTGGACTACTTTCTTATACCATACACAAAAATAAACTCAAAATGGATTTAAGGACCTAAATGTGAGACCTGAAAGCATAAAAATCCTAGAAGAGAGCACAGTCAGTAATATCTCTGACATTGGCTGTATCAGTTTCTATATGTCTCTCCTAATGCAAGGGAAACAAAAGCAAAAAGACAGTATTGGGAGTATATCAAAATAAAAAGCTTCTGCACAAAAAAAGAAACAAAAAACATAACTAAAAGACAACTACTGAATGGGAGAAAATATTGCAAATACTCTAAAGAGTATCCAAAATATATAACTTATACAACTCAACACCCCAAAAACATAATCCAATTAAAAAATAGGCAGATGACATGGCCAGACATTTCTCCAAAGAAGATACACAGATGGCCAATAGACACATGGAAAGATGCTCAACATCACTCATCATCAGGGAAATGCAAATCAAACCACATGAGTTATCACCTCACACCTGTCAGAATAGCTAAAAAAAAAAAAAAAAAAAAAAAAAAAAAAGAAGCAACTATCAGCAAGGACATGGAGAAAAAGGAACCCTCGTGCACTGTTGGTGGGAATGCAAACTGGTGCGTCCACTCTGGAAAAAAGTATGGACATTCCTTAAAAAGTTAAAACTAGAGGGGTGCCTGGGTGGCTCAGTTGGTTAAATGTCCAACTTTGCCTCAGGTCATGATCTCACAGTTTGTGAGTTTGAATCCCACCTCGGGCTCTGCGCTGACAGCTTGGAGTCTAGAGCCTGCTTTGGATTCTGTGTCTCCCTCTCTCTCTGCTCCTCCCCCACTCATGCTCTGTCTTCTCTCTCAAAAATAAACATTAAAAAAATTTTGAAAAAGGGGTGCCTGGGTGGTTCACTTGAGTGTCTAACTTCAGCTCAGGTCATGATCTCATGGTTTGTGAGTTCGAGCTCTGTGTCCAGCTCTGTGCTGACAGCTCAGAGCCTGGAGCCTGCTTCAGATTCTGTGTCTCCCTCTCTCTCTCTGCCCCTTCCCCGTTTGCACTCTGTCTCTCTCTCAAAAATAAACACTACAAAAACTTAAAAAAATTTTTTTAAAAGGTTAAAACTAGAATTACCATATGATCCAATAATTACACCAGTGGGTATTTACCCAAAGAATACGAGAATACTAATTCAAAAGGATATACGCACCCCTATGTTTATTGCAGTATTATTTGCAGTAGCCATACTATGGAAGCATCCCAAGTGTCCATGGATAGATGAATGGATAAAGAAGATGTGATATATATATAATGGAATATTCTTTGGCCATTAAAAATGAAACCTTGCCATTTTCTTTTTTTTTTTTTTTAATCTTTTTTTTAACGTTTATTTATTTTGGAGACAGAGAGAGACAGAGCATGAACGGGGGAGGGTCACAGAGAGAGGGAGACACAGAATCTGAAACAGGCTCCAGGCTCTGAGCTGTCAGCACAGAGCCCGACGCGGGGCTTGAACTCACGGACCCCGAGATCATGACCTGAGCCGAAGTCGGTCGCTCAACCGACTGAGCCACCCAGGTGCCCCGAAACCTTGCCATTTTCAACAACATGTAAGCACCTAGAGGTTATAATGCTAAGTGAAATAAGCCAGAAAATGACAAATACCACATGATTTCACTCATATGTGGAATTTAAGAAAGAAAAGGAACAAAAAAAGAAAAAAAGAGACAAACCAAAAAACAGACTCTTAACTATAGAGACCGAACTGATGGTTACCAGAGGGGAGGTGGGTGGGGATTGTGTAAAATAGGTGATGGGGATAAAGAATACACTTATTGGGACGACCACTGAGTAACATATGGAACTGACGAATCACTACATCAAAACTAACATAACACTGTATGTTTACTACACTGGCACTAAAATTTAAAAAAATAAGTAAAATTAAAAATATATTAGTCAAGAAAATAAAAGAAATTCTAAAAGGTTTGTTCATTTTGCATGGACACTATATCTTGGGGAACATATTTAAAATGTTAAAAGCTCTCCACTAACAAAAGAACCCAGGAATTCCCACTAAGAGAAAAACAGTTGAAATATTCTTGTTTTATACAGCTTTGCTGACATTTGTGTCATGAATTTTCTGTTTTTCCTGTGTGCTAAGGAAACTTAAGCCAAAAGAGAGAGACATATGGAGAACAGAGGCCAGGAAAACACTCCAAGATGGGGAAGACAAAAGGAAGTTGATGGAGTGTGTTTACTAAAAAGCCTGACTGTTGAGTAACTGTGGGGTTTTCCCTAACCCCATCACATCATGCACCAAACATCCATATTCACGCCCGAGGCTACTAATTCAGGGTGCCTGAATCGCTTTTACTTTCAATTTCAGTTTTAACACATGATTAAAACAGTAGCAATGTCTAACTTCCTCAGTTTTTTCAAGCTTTTATAAAGGAGGGACAGAAAGGTGAAGGATCAAGTGAGCAAGCAACGAGCAGCTGAGAACTCTTCTTGGACCGTAGTGCTGAAGAGCAGGTATGCACATCTTCTTTCACATGCAACGTTGTCTTGAACTCAGGATCTGATTTCTGGTTCAAAGTGATAAGGGAGGAATGAGCAGGAAGGGCAGGTTGCCTTTTGTCTGGCCCATAGGGGTCTGTGGCTGGCTTTAGGGTTGGGGTAGCTTAGCTTCTCCGTTTGAAACAGTAGCAGCTGCAAAGTGACAGCCAGGCACACCGTGTCTCCCTGGATGTGCTGCTTCCAGAACAATGTCAGCCAGGGCAGCTGCAAGTAGAGTGGGCCAAGCCCCCATGGGAGCCTCCCTAGTTTACTTTTATCAGGCTCTGTAACAGGCATTAGAATCCATAGGACAAGACAGTGCCCATCAAGGAGCTTCTAGGCAATGATAATCTAAAAGAGATAGTTTCTCTTTAATCTTTCTATTAGTCATACGTAAAAAAGCTTGAGATTGAGAGTTCTGTTTAGTCTCCATGTAGAAATAAATTCAGTTCCTACATCACTGGTCTTTATTAGTTAAAAATAACTATCCTGTCAAGTCTGTCTGTCTCTGTTGCCCTCTGATGTTTGTTGGCTTATTTTTTCACAGGAACATCAGAGTCACCTGTACCGTTTGGTAAATGTGTAGAATCTGGGTGTAATGGTATTTTTTTAATGATTTATTTTGAGGGGCAGGTGGGGTGGGGGGAGAAGGGTAGAGAGAAAGGGAGACTGAGAATCTCAAGCAGGCTCTGTGCTGTCAGCGCAGAGCCTGATTTGGGGCTCCAATCCATGAATTGTGAGATCATGACCTGAGCCAAAATCAAGAGTCAGATGCTTAACCAATTGAGCCACTCAGGTTCCCCTAGAATTTGGGTTTAACAATTTCTTCAGATGATTCTTCATGTACATCGAATTTTGAAAACCAGTCCTGAACAGGATCCAATGGCTGTTCATTTGAAATTACAAGTTCTGTGGCTCATTCACAGCCAAGAACCCACAAACCTGTTTTCATAATGTTGTTCAATAGTTCCCATCACATCTTCCTCAGCTTCCTCTAATCTTCACTCGAAAGAGGGGACTGTAAGTTTCAGTCGTTAGAATGGAGCTATTTGAGGCGGGCATTTTACTTCCACATTCTCTGCTCCCCACACTGAAGAAGCAGACAAAAGGAAGTGGTACAGGGCAGCCTGTTTGAACTTGCTTACTGTTTTGATCCGACAAAAAATTTATATGGTGGCCTTGTTTCTTAGTAATCTATAGTTTACAGAGCATGTCGAAATGCATAGCCCAATGGACCAAATTGCTCAATGCAATTGTTATAATCTCCATTTATTCAGCAAATGTACACTGAAGTCCTATTTTGTGCTGCATGCTATGCTAAGATAAAGGCTTATGGCATCTAGTTTAATTATCAAAATATCCTCTAGGTTGGACCTATAATTGTATTCCCATTACCCCTATAATTGTCTTTAAAAACTTAGGTATAGCTAGGTGAGGCTCCTTGTTTAAGGGCCCATAAGTAGTATATGACAGAGTTGGTGTTAGATGCATTTTGAATATGTGACATATTAATATAAAACTGAATATTTGAGACATTTGAATATTCATCATAGCATGCTTACACATTCTGATTATGAAAAATATCTAGATATTATCAACTGAGAAAAGGAGGTAAAATTGAAAAAGAACAAAGGCCTTTATTTGCAGTCTCAGAATTGCAATTTAGGGAGCACAGTTTCTTTTCTTTTTTTTTTTTTTAATATAATTTATTGTCAAGTTAGCTAACATTGAGTGTGTATTTGGTTTTGGGAGTAGATTGTGCCCTTGGTTTTGGAAGTAGATTCCCGTGATTCATTGCTTACATACAACACCCAGTGCTCACCCCAACAGGTGTCCTCCTTAATACGTATCACCCATTTTCCCCTCTCTCCTGCCCTACACCCCCCCCATCAATCCTCAGTTTGTTCTCTGTATTTAAGAGTCTCTTATGGTTTGTTTCTCTCTCTGTTTGTAACTACTTTTCCCGTTCCCCTCCCCCATGGTCTTCTGTTAAGTTTCTCAAGTTCCACATATGAGTAAAAATTATGATATCTCTTTCTCTGACTGACTTATTTCACTTAGCATAATACCCTCCAGTTCCATCCATGTTGCTGCAAATGGCAGGATTTCATTCTTTCTCATTGTCAAGTAGTATTCCATTGTATATATAAACCACATCTTCTTTATCCATTCATCAGTTGATGGACATTTAGACTCTTTCCATGATTTGGCTATTGTTGAAAGCACTGCTATAAACATTGGGGTACATGCGCCCCTATGAATCAATACTCCTATATCCTTTGGATAAATTCCTAGTAGTGCTATTGCTGGGTCGTAGGGTAGTTCTATTTTTAATTTTTTGAGGAACCTCCGCACTGTTTTCCAGAGCAGCTGTACCAGTTTGCATTCCCAACAACAGTGCAAGAGGGTTCCCATTTCTCCACATCCTCACCAGCATCTGTTGTTTCCTGAGTTGTTAATTTTAGCCATTCTGACAGGTGTGAGGTGGTATCTCAATGTGGTTTTGATTTGTATTTCTCTGATGATGAGTGATGTTGAGCATCTTTTCATGTGTCTGTTAGCCATCTGGATGTCTTTGGAAAAGTGTCTGTTCATGTCTTCTGCCCATTTCTTCACTGGATTATTTGTTTTTCCAGTGTTGAGTTTGGTAAGTTCTTTATAGATTTTGGATACTAACCCTTTATCCAACATGTCATTTGCAACTATCTTCTCCCCTTCCGTTGGTTGCCTCTTAGTTTTGTTGATTGTTTCCTTTGTAGCACAGAAGCTTTTTATCTTGATGAGGTCCCAATAGTTCATTTTTGGGGAGCACAGATTCTAAACTGACCAGAAAGGTGTCCTGCTCATGTGGGAAAAGCAAGGGGTTTTTACAGGAAAGGAGGAAGGGGTAATTATATGATTTAGATAAAGAAGAGAAGAGGGGAAAAAAAAACCCTAATTTGATGCTGACTGGTTAAGCTGCTTCTGATTACTATCTTGTTCATAAGGTTATTGGTGCTATCACATGAAACTGTCCCTGGTATGTATTAACTTTACTATCCTCATATGATCTAAATGCCAGTTGCTCTATTGAAATTTTATGAGCAATTGCTTGAAAACTATTGCCACTCTGGCCCAATTAGAGAGTTCATTATTTGGAAAAGAAAATGGAGCTTCAAAATGGAGCCTCTTATGTCCAGACATTTTATACAATTCTACAATGTCATTAAAAAAAATTGACTATAATGCAATCAAAAATATGCCAGGAGATTAAATTGTACTTTTAATATTTAATTTTTTATATTAAACTTTACCTTGAAAAACAATTACAAGAGAATCCCATATATCTTTCACCTAGATTTATCCACTGGTGACATTTTGCTAGATTTGCTTTATCTCTCATATACATATATGTCTCCCTATATAATATAAAATTACATTTACATTTTTATTTTTATGCTTATTCATAGGAGTAATTTGCAGAAAACCTGACCCTCTCAGCTAAGGACTTCGGCCGGTATCTCTTAAGATTCAGGACATTCTCCTGCCTTCCCTTATTGAAAGGGAGGCTACACTCTCTAGACTGACCTCATTCCACTCCCAACACTTGTCAATCTGTAGACAAAAGATGAGCACATGGGTCACACGAAAGCATTGGAGAGCACATTTTGTTATGTGATGATGATGAGAAAGCTACCATAGGTTACAGATAAAGGACTTTACAGGATAATCAATGTCTTTGAGGAAGAATATTCTGTCCAGTAAGTGGCTGCAGTAGCATGGACAGAAAAATAGACTGTCCAGTGTTGCTTTTTAAAAACTTTAAAATTGTGATACAAACATATTTAACATAAAATTTCCCAATTTTACCATTTTAAGAGTATTGTTCAGTGACAATAAATACATTCTCATTGTTGTGCAACTGTTACCACTACCCATTTCCAGATATTTTTATCACCTCAAATGGAAACTCAGTACCCTTTAAGCAGTAACTCCCCATACCCTCTCCCTTAGGCTCATGGTAAACACTATTCTACTTTCTGTCTTTATGCATTTGACTATTTTAGGTACCTCTTGTTAGTGGGATCATATAGTACTTGTCCTTTGTGTCTGGCTTATTTCACCTAGAATAACGTCTTCAAGGTTCATCAGTGTTGCTACATGTATCAGAATTTCATTCTTTTTACAGCTGAAAAATATTCCATTGTATGTATATGCCACATTTTGTTCATCCATCCATCCCTTGATGGACATTTTCACCTTTTGGTTATTGTGAATACTGCTGCTATGAACATTGGTGTACAAATATCTGCTTAAGTCCCTGCTTTTAATACCTTTGTCCATACACTCTGAAGTGGAATTGCCAGTTCAGATGGTAATTCTATGTTCAACTTTTAGGGGAACCACCAAAGGGTTTTCCACAGTGGTTGTAACCATTTTACATTCCTACCAGGAATGCACAAGTGTTCCAATTTCTCTGTATCCTGGCCAGCACTTGTTGTTTGATGGGTTTTTGGTTGTTTGTTTGTTTTTGTTCTCATTTTGTTAAATAACAGCCACCTTAATGGGTGTGAAATTGTCCTTTATTGTGGTATGATTTGCATTCCCATGATTAGTGATGTTGAGATCTTTTCATGTATCTATTGGCTATTTGTATATCTTCTCTGCAGAAATGTCTGAGTCCTTTGCCCATTTTTGAACTGCATTATTTTTGTTGTTATTATTGAGTTGTAAGAGTTCCTACAGATTCTGGATATTAATCCTTTATCAGATATGTGACATGTGGTTATTCTCTCTTACTCTGTGGTTGCCTTGTTACTCTGTTGATGGCGTCCTTTGATGCACAAAAGTTATTAATTTTGATAAAGTCCTATTTACCATGTTTTCATATTTTGATCATCCCTTTGGTGTCATATCCAAAAAATCATTGTCAAATCCAGTGTCATGAAGGTTTTCTCCTGTGTTTTCTTCTAAGAGTTTTTATAATCTTAGCTCTTATGTTTAAGTCTTTGATATATTTTGAGTTAAATTTTATATTTGGTGTTAAAGAAATGATCCAACTTCATTCTTTTTTTTTTTTAATTTTTTTTTCAACGTTTTTTATTTATTTTTGGGACAGAGAGAGACAGAGCATGAACGGGGGAGGGGCAGAGAGAGAGGGAGACACAGAATCGGAAACAGGCTCCAGGCTCCGAGCCATCAGCCCAGAGCCTGACGCGGGGCTCGAACTCACGGACCGCGAGATCGTGACCTGGCTGAAGTCGGACGCTTAACGGACTGCGCCACCCAGGCGCCCCCCCAACTTCATTCTTTTGTGTGTGAATATCACATTTACCCAGCACCATTTGTTGAAAAGACTGTGCTTTCCCCACTGGATGATCTCAGCATGCTTGTCAAAAATCATTTGACCATATATGGGAGAGTTTACTTCTGGTCTCTTTGTTCTATTCTATTGGTCTGTGTGTCTATCTTTATGCCACTGTGATTGGACCAATTTTGTTTACATCTCATTTTCCTGATTTACCTTAGTTCTTTGTGGTTTCCTTTAGCCTTTTGAGCATATTTAAGAAAATTACTTTAGTCTTTGCCTAGAACACATGCAATGCTTGTGTTTCTTCAGGGATGTTTTCTGCCACATTTATTTAAATCACTTTCTTCGAATGGGCCATATTTTCCTGTTTCTCCATATGCCTTGTGATTTTTGTTGTTGCTGTTGAAAACTGGTCATTTCTAGAAGAAGCTACCTTCTCCATTTTTTGCATATTGGTTTTGTGCCAAGGAAATCTTTTGCTAATTAGCGGGGTCTTGGTCTTGAGCCTTAGGAATAACCTAGGGAGAAATCTTAAAGTCTTTTTAGGTCTTTTCTGAGCGTGCATCTTCCCTGAGCTTTAGTGTGGCTTTTTTCAATTTTCTCAGATACATGCTGCTTTTAAATGTCTCAATTTCCCTCAGAATCTCCCCTTGGGGCCTTTTATGGTCTATTGTTTGTCTCCACTCTGAAAAGGAAACAATTCTACTTCTCCTCTCAACACTCTATTCTCACTACTTCACTTCTGGTCACCACATGTATGGGCAATTTTCCACACCAAGCAACTGTGATACAAACTGAGGTCAGTGCATGCCCTACAGGTTAAGGTCTCAAGACTGGCCCTACTTCAGATGACAATCGCAAGTCCAGGGTGTAACATGTGCTCTGACTGGCTATGTTTGCCATCCCTACCCCAGGCTCAATAATTTGGTAAAATAGCTTATAGAGCCCAGGAAAAAGAGTTTACTCAATAGTTTACTGGTTGAGAGAGAGAGAGAGAGAGAGAGAGAGAGAGAAAGGAAGGAAGGAAGGAAGGAAGGAAGGAAGGAAGGAAGGAAGGAAGGAAGGAAAAATGAAAGAAAAGAAAAAAAGACGGAAGGAAGAAAGGAAGGAAAGAAGGAAAAAGAAAAAAGATACAACCCAGGAAGAACAAGACAAAAAAGCTGCATAGGGCAAGGTATCAAGGGTGTGAAACATCCATGCTCCCTCTGGGAACACCACTCTCTGAGCATCTGCACATGTTCACCAACCTAGAAGCCCTTAAACACCTTCAGCTAGGGTTTTTTAATGGAGTCTTCACTAAATAGCCACAATTGATTAAATCATCAGCCTCCTGTGATTAGCTCAACCTTCAGGCCTCCTTTCCCCTCCCCTGGGAGGTGAGGCTGAAATTTCTAACTTTCTAGTCACATGCTTTGTTACCCAAGCAACCAGCCTTTGTGGTTTTCCAGGGTATCTCCAAAGTTACCTCATTAACATAACCTTGGGTGTGGTTGAAAGGTGCTTGTTATGTATGACAAAAGACAACTTCTTTCACCTTCTTTACTCTGGGACTATTTTAGGAACCAAAGACAAAAGACCAAATATTATAACAAAAGATACTTCATCACTTGGGAAATTAAAAGTGTTTTGGAAGTTGTGTGTCAAGAGCAGGGACAAAGACCAAATATATACTTCTTATTATACATCGCAATATCACACACTCATAATATCTTGCCAGAGGGGTCCGCAGGTGAATCTCCAGCAGCTTTCCCTAGCAATGCCCATTGCTTCTCCTTGCCAGAGATCCCAATTAGGTGAAACAAAGACCAGTCCTTCAGGCAGCTTGGAACAGATTAGAACATTATAAACTCAGTGTGTTCTGTTCCATCCAGTCTAAAGGAGGGAGATATGAACTGAACTGTTGCCTAAGATGGTCTGTTTTATGTCTTCCCGGGTGATCTCTTGCCCCAGGCAACTGCAGATCCATCTCTCTGCAGCTTTCGAGAGCAATGCCCATGAAATCAATGCCAATGCTTCTTTCCATCTGACATCCAAGTTATACCACTACATCCCCATCCTCTGCCCCTGCCTGAGATCCATGTGAGATGAACCAGAGACCTGAGGAGGTAGCCCCCAGACAGATTAGAACACTGTGAACAAAGTCTGCTCTGTTCTCTCTGGGTCAAGAGAGAAAATTGGGAACTGGGTTACCACCCCTTCCAGACCAAGACTATACCACACCGGGGACAGTGTGGGCGAAGGGCAAGCAAAAACACCACAGAATTTCCTACCATTTTTAATGTGGCATTTTCTTGATTGGGTGTTTGCTTGGTTGCTTTAGGTCTTTCACTGTTTTCACAGAACTACTATAAAGTTATTCTAGCCAATATTTTGATTATTTTTGATATCTCCTTAGGGAAATAAGAACTTAGAGCTTCCTAGCTTGCCATTTTGCTCAATTGTCTAGGCTTGATCCTGGCTGTATGACTTACTCAGCTTTTGTGAGACATATTTATCTTATTTGCAAAGTGGGCACAATAATTGCTAACTTGTAGGTTCTCGGAAGTATCAGTGAGGCTGGGTATGTGTCACAGGGGTTGGTATATTGTAGGCCTTCAGTGCATAGTAACAATGGCTTGAATTCTATTATTACTATTGAAGCAAAACTTTGGAGTATACCCTATGTTTCATCACTAATGCTAATTGTAGGTTACATTTTGTCCCATAGAAAGTACAGAAGTTTCACCTACTCCTATATTGATGGATGCTTTTGGTAACTCAAAGTCAGAAAATGACTCTGAAATCTTATTTCTACTAGGAGACTTTTCCAGGTAGGCAGGTTGCCATGGCATCTGGACCCAATATGATGGCCCCCATTTGTCTGGTAGAAAACAACAATATGCAGCTGTCAGTGAACCAGAGAGCTACACAGATTCTTGAACAGATTTCTCAACCAGTAGTGGTGGTGGCCATTGTAGGACTGTATCGTACAGGCAAATCCTACTTGATGAATCGTCTTGCAGGACAGAACAGAGGTGAGTGTTGTATTGAGTCTGGGGCAAATTGATTAACTCTAGCTATATCTCAGATCCTTATTTTTCTTCCCCGGTCACAAGAAAGGAGAAGCAAACTCCTCTCAATAAACCAAACTTCCAATTCTAATTCTCACCACTAAATTACTCTTATTATAATTACTCTTATAATAATCTGTTATTATACTGTTTTACTGCTGTTAAGGAAAATCTCTCCTGGTAATGCTCAGGATCCTACCTTCTTTTACCTGACCAAATACTGGGCTCTTATAATTGTATCTCCTTTCTCTCTTGAAACATATTTGCTTTTTTATGGGATATTCCCATCAACATATAAACATGTTTGAATATCTATTGAGGAGAGGTGGAATCAGAAAAATGTTCATGGTTAGCTCAGAAGGCTGACCTACAGCCTACCTAGTTTCAATAAGTATCAAATATGTACTGGCTGCTACATTCTTAAAGGGTTTCATGCCTGCCTGTTCATCTCACCCATAGTTAATATTGAACTGAATGACAAGCCCCAGAAAATCTTGTGAAAGTAGTTTTATGAGTAGAAATTCAAAGAAACATTTATGATCTAATACTCCCTGCATGTCCCTTCCCTCGTGAACACTGAGCATATAACCACCAAGTTCACACCGCAAAAATGTGGCTCTTTCTGTCCCTGGGTCCTGTCCCCATGCTACGTGAATGAACTTACTAAGATGCACCATAAAACTTCTCAAGAATTCTTTCTTGACTGTTGTGCTCCATGATACTGCAACATCCATCATCTTAAAAATCTTTCCTAGATTTCACACCCCATTGTAGCTACCAAACCTCCTCCCCCCACCTCTTTTTTAATCACTTTGGCAAAAAATATGATCTCAATTTCCTTTTTCCACTTTTTATTCTCCCATGTTTCTCTTTAATCCACTGCTCTCTGGCTTTGCATCTCACCATTCTTTCAAAATGCTCCTGTTATGGTTATCAATGATCTCCACTCTTTGCTGATTCATGAATGCCTCTGTCTCTGTTGTGAGCACTTGACTGGCATCATTCTCATAGTTAACATCCCCTCCTCCTTGAAACAGAATGTCACACAAAGTAGGACATTCTTGAGGAACTTGAGAAAGAGCCATCTTATATGCTGGGGCACTTACATTACAGAAAGTCTGACTTTGTGACCCTTTGGCTGTTTAGATCCTCTCCTGTCACTGTATGTTGCCTTCTGCCCTCCCCTTGCAGGTTTCCCTCTGGGCTCTACAGTGCAGTCTAAAACCAAGGGCATCTGGATGTGGTGTGTGCCTCACCCCTCCAAGCCAAACCACACCCTGGTCCTTCTGGATACTGAGGGCCTGGGTGATGTGGAAAAGGTAAGGCAGAGTGTCATACATAAATCTTTTTTATTCTGGATTTGCTCTTGACCCCTTCATGATATTTTGTAATTTAACTGCTGTGATCTATTTGCAAAATCTAGAAATTCAAGTATAGTAAATGAGGCATGCTGGTTTGTTAGCATCTCACTTCTAGGTAAGATATTATGGTATATTAGATAAAATATTTTATTTCTTGGCACTGGGTGAATTATTTGATTACATTTAAGGAATAATTATTGAATAGCTGAATGGCAGCCTCTTGGCTTAGAACTATAGATATTTGTCACCACAGTAAAGGTCCTGCTCTCAAAGCATCTTCAGTCCAGTTGAGAAGACCCCAAATATGCCGTCAGATTTAATAAAATATGATTGAGAAAGAAGCAAGTTGGAGACAGGAAAAAGTTGCACAGCAATTTTAGCAATTACTAACTAGTTTACTAACTAATTACTAATTAGTTAGCAATTACTAACTTCTGTCAGTTCCATGGGAGTTATGTGGCTGCGATGGCTCTTTTGAGTTATGACAAGGGTGCTGATAAATCACTAAAAGAGTGTTTTAGAAGCCTTTCTAATTAAAAGGAGTGGCATTTGGGAGCTGCCTTCCATCAGCACTCCCACTAGCTGGGAGAACAAGTCCTTCGATGTTATAAGGTGATCCGGGCAGCACACCATAGTTTGCACCACAGACTATTAAGCATAAGGGTGCCTTGGCAGGAAAGAGGGAGAAACATCAGTTCCCTCCCAAGAGATGAAATATTTCTTTCTTTCTTTTTTTTAATGTTTATTTATTTTTGAGAGAGATAACACAGAGAGAGGGAGACACAGAACCTGAAGCAGGCTCCAGGCTCTGAGCTGTCAGCACAGAACCTGACCTAGTGTTGGAACTCATGAACCGTGAGATCATGCCCTGAGCCCAAGTCGGACACTGAACCTGCTGAGCCACCCAGGAGCCCCAGGAAATATTTCTGATGTATCTGCCAGATGAAATGTGTATTTGAGGTCTGGAGTTAAGAGTCAGGTTTACATTTCCTGTTGTGAACTACCCAAAGAGCATTCTAGAATTCTTTGAGATACCTCTGAATATGCTGGCTCTATAGAAGCATGTGTTTGCTCTATAACAGACATTTGTCAGATGGATTTTTGGTATTTTAGTTTTCTACCAAAGGGTGAAATGAATAATTTCTCCTTTTGTGCCTTACTTTGAGACTTACTTGGAAATGGTATCTAAATTTCTGTAGCCCTCCATTTCTGCCCAAAGTAGACTTAGAAATTCTGTGTTTATTTATTTTTTATTAGTTATTTTAATTGTGGAAAACAGTATGGAGGTTTCTCAAAAAGTTAAAAGTAGAAATACGTTTCAATAATTCTACTACCATGTATTTACCCCCCCAAAAAGATAAAAACAGTGTTTATTATAGCATTATTTACAATAGCCAAGATACAGAACGATGTAAGAACCCATTAATAGAGAGATAAGGAAGATGTGATATATATACACAATGGAATATTACATAGACATAAAAGGATAAGATTGTGCCATTTGCAACAAAATGGATCGACCTAGAGAGAATAATGCTAAGCGAAATAAGGCTGAGAAAGACAAATACCATATGATTTCACTCATATATGGAAACCAAACCACACACACACACACACACACACACACACACACACACACACACACAAATTACCAAACAAAAAGCAGAATCAGACCTGCTGAGAACAAACTGATTCTGTGTTTCTTCGTGTCTGTATTCTACCAATTCTTGAACACTCAGCTCAAGACTTCTGGTGAGCCTTCATAATGTATACTCTTTCTCCAACTTTCATAGCTCTGCTCTTCCTTGATAAAATTCTAAATTTTCATTTAATATTGCAGCTATAGGTTCTACCACTTACATACCTTACTAAGATGTAAGGTTACTAAAACTTTTTATATTGTCATCTTTGTTACATTCATTGTTACGGCTGTTTGTCACCACTTTGAAATAGTCATCTTGAAAGTAACCGTTGCCATTTTCAAGTTTGCTTTTAAATATAATAACAATGGGAAACATTCAGTAGCTCCCGATAAACATTTGTTGAATTTAACCGAATATAATTTGAATCCCCAGTTATGGCAATTATGGTGTATTTTATATAGCTATATATAAAATGAATAAATGAATTGAATACTTAATTGCATACCAGGTAACGTGCTAGTTTTTCTATATATGTTCCTTTATTTTCTCCAATTGAGGGAAAAGAAAGCTCTGTGAAGATTAGAATCTTTGTATATATGAAAAAGGTCACAATCACAAGGAATGTCTCTATAATTGTCAAAGTTGATATCTGTATTTATGTCTGTTTTCAAAGTTATTTCTTTGCATGACAAGTATGTTAGCTGAAATAATAAATGAGAGACTGACAAAATAAGTGTCTGAATGAATTTCTAATGAGCAAAGTCCTAAAACTCTTGCTCGAATGTGCTTTGCAGGGTGACCCTAAGAATGATTCCTGGATCTTTGCCCTGGCTGTGCTTCTGTGCAGCACTTTTGTCTACAACAGCTTGGGCACCATCAATCACCAGGCCCTGGAGCAGCTGCAGTATCCTTTAATGAAACAAAGCGCCATGTTTCATTAGGTTTATGGGAAAGGAGATCAAGTTAGTTTCTCCTTCCCTGCCACTTCATTGCCTCTGGTGAACCCGAGGGGACCCAGGGCAAAAGGAAGTGTTCATAATAATTTTTTGTTAGAGAAATGTGGGAATTTGGGGTACGAACTTCTTCTTCCTTAACTGAGCCCTAGTTATGTGACAGAGCTTACAGAACTAATCAGGACAAAGTCCTCTCCAAAAGAGGATGGAACAGAAGATTCCACAGAGTTTGTGAGTTTCTTTCCAGACTTCATCTGGACTGTGCGGGATTTCACCCTGGAGCTGAAGTTAAATGATGATCCTATCACAGAAGATGAGTACCTGGAGAATGCCTTGAAGCTGATTCCAGGTATCAGAGCATGGCCTGGGTAGTGGGTAGTCCAACAGAGGGTGGGAGTTCTTAAACACAGACCATTATCTTTGGGGTTGCACTTGTGTTCAAGACCAGAATGGAGTCTATAGAAATGGTGACTTGAAGATGGGTCGAAAAGCTCCAGGGACTGGAGTTTAAGTTCACTTAAGAAAAGCAGAGCCTAGGCTAGGGTGAGATTATTCAACACTGATTTGTTCTTTAATCAATTGCTAATTTAGCTACCAGATTACAACGGGTGCTTAAACTTTCCAAAGACCAGATACATGTACCTTATTTTGGCTTCTGTTTTTCTGTGTTGAAGAATACAACTGACTAGATAGTTTCTATGTGTGAAATTACAAGGAAAATCAATGTGTCACCATATACACAACATATTTCCATAAAAAATATACTTCACACAGATATTAATCTTCTCAAAGAAGGATATAATTTTCTAATGTCTGTATGAATATATCACATATAAAAATGACTATATGTTCTAAATAAACCTGAAGAAGTTTGTCTTTTCAGTCTATGCCTTTTCAATATTTCTGATAATTATCAGAACATTCATCTTACTTTCTATGTCATAGTTTTCTCTTAATTCCCACATATTTATCCATGATATAATTTTGAAATGATAAATTACTTGAATAGGTTACATTTATAATGATGTATATATCTCATTAAATCTTGAGAAAAATATCAATTCTGATATCCATTCTTGCTTTTGTTTTTCTTTTCTTTTTAATTTTTTTAAATGTTTATTCATTTTTGAGAGACACAGACAGAGCATGAGTGGGGGAGGGGCAGAGAGAGGGAGACACAGAATCTGAAGGAAGATCCAGGCTCTGAGCTGTCAGCACAGAGCCCGATGTAGGGCTGGAACTCACAAACCACGAGATCATGACCTGAGCCGAAGTCGGATCCCCCAACTGACTGAGCCACCCAGGCGCCCCTTTCATTTTTCTACTTATACTTTCCCAAAACATTTAATGAGAGATTGCCTAGGCAGAAGAGCCAGGCTGTTAAATCGAGTGTGGTCCTTTACCTCAAGAAGTTTGTAGAGTAGTGTTGACATCCTAAAATTGCATTTTAGTTACATGTATTCTTCAGAAGTTTTTGCTTTAAAAAAAAAAAAGCTAACATTGTACGAATTATTTTTAGCATCAAATGAGTTTTCCTTAAATAACCAGAGTGTCCTAATATGCCCAATACTTTTGTTCCTAACATTGCTCCATTATCCCTTGTACGTGGCTCTTGGTCCCACAGCTCAATTTCTGCATTAGACCAAAAAGTTCCACTTGACCTTTCATTCTTTTAACCACTCATTCAGTAAACACCTAATAAACAACTGCACTACCATTTTCAGGTCTGGAGTTACCAGCAATGGGCTTCTTTCACCTGGATCAGATGTCTCCCCAAATTTCTCTCCAGCATTATATCATTAGTGTGAGTTTGCTGTACAAGGAAGTATTGAATGTCTATGTTAAAGGTGTTGTAAGCATAGAAGACATAAACAATTCTTTGTTGTAAGCAAAGAATTGAAATCCCTGTCATAAAAACCTTCAGCTCCCTTGAGGCACCCGGGTGGCTCAGTTGGTTGAGCATCCAACTCTTGATTTCAGCTCAGATCATGATCCCAGGGTTGTGGGATTGAGCCCTGCATCAGGCTCCGTGCTGAACTGGGGCCTGCTTATTATTCTCTCTCTCTCTTCCCCTCTTCCACTTGCACACACGTACTCTCTCTCTCTCTCTCTCTCTCAACCCAAAAAAACAACAAAAAAAAACCCCTTTAGCTCCCTTGCATCAAGACTGTTCCCACAGTAATCTCTGTTGTTCTTATCCCTCAGGCAAGAATCCCAGAATCCAAGCATCCAATCTACCCAGAGAGTGCATCAGGCATTTCTTTCCAAAACGGAAATGTTTTGTCTTTGACCGGCCAACAAATGACACAAAACTCCTAGCCAATATTGAGAATATACCTGAGAATCAACTGGATCCTAAATTCCAGAAACAAGCAAACAATTTTTGTTCTTACATCTTCACCCAGGCAAGGACCAAGATTCTCAGAGAGGGAGTCATGATCACCGGGAATCGTGAGTCTCCTTTTCCACCATTTCTATGGGGCTTAATATATGTTGAATATATTATATAATGTGTTTTTCGGCATTTTTGTTTGATTCTTTATGGAATTCTGGATATACACACATTCACACTCTATAAAGAGATGTGTGTATCTTATCATTATCTCACTTTTGGGGCTCTATAAACCCCTCTCCAAAATTGCACACTTTGTCACTGATATCTATGGCATCCACTTATTTGAAAGAATCCTTCACTGATAAAAAAAATCAATAACTAGGTATAAAAACAGAATGTATTGGGCACCTGGGTGCCTCAGTCAACTAAATGTCTAACTCTTGATCCCAGCTCAGGTCTTGATCTCAGGGTTGTGAGTTCAAGCCCCACGTTGGGCTCCATGTGGTCATGAAGCCTAGTTAAAAACAAAACAAAAACAAAAAACAAACAGAATATACTGTATGGGTTTTTTTTTTTTCCCTCAAGGGAAGTCCTATCTGATAAGTGTTATTTGTTACTTAGAGCATCACCACAAATCAGTGAAAATCCATTGGAAGCTTCAGAATTAGGAACAAATATAATCTGACTTACCTTGCCTCATCTATCTACCTATATAATTTATTTTGTTTTTAATTTTTAATGGTAAAGTATGTTTTCCAGATACCCTTTTAATATGTTAGATGAAGGTATATTTTTAAATTTTTTTGGCTGTGTGGCCTGGAAAACCATAAAAATTAAGAGTCAATAGGAAAACAAAGGTGAAGATAGAAGGAGGCAGGGCTCCTGTGGGGGAAGGTGGGGGGATGTGTGTGCATGTGCATGACTTCAGAAATGTAGTCTCAGAATCTGGGATCCTGTGGAGTGATAATTTGATATTTATCCCTTCAATATCCTGGCTCATTCAGGGTTGAGAACTCTGGTGGTGACCTATGTGGATACCATCAATACTGGGGCGGTGCCTTGTTTGGAGAATGCAGTGACAACTCTAGCCCAGCTTGAGAACTCAGTGGCCGTGCAGAAGGCAGCCGACCACTACAGCGAACAGATGGCCCAGCGAGTGAGGTTCCCCACAGACACGCTCCAGGAGCTGCTGGATGTGCATGCAGACTGTGAGAGGGAAGCCATTAGGGTGTTCATGGAGCGTTCCTTCAAGGATGAAAATCAGGAGTTCCAGAAGACTCTTGTGGTAATTTGTCTTAGTTTTTACTCTGTGGGTCCTTTCCCTTTGAAGAATGAAGTCTAGAAATACCTTTACTGACCCCATGGCTCATCTCTTACTCAAGGATAAAAAAAATCTGGATTCTCATGAGAAAGAGAGTTTCAAAGGACTACATTTTCTTCTTTCTTTTTTTCTCTGCAACCTGAGGTACTTCATCTAGAAATCTCTCTGATTTCTGAAGCAATTATCAGTACACATATCCTCCTGATCTGAATACTTCTATGGATTCCAAGCCTGCCCAGAAGACCCAAAAGTCATTCCTGGGCATGGATGCTTTCTGTGAACACAATCCCCTTGTCAGGAAGCAAACTTTCTCTTATCAGATCCTCATTCCAGGCCATTTTCAACTTACATTGCTCCTTGTTGTATCACTGTATCATTGAAGATAAAATCATTGAATGCTACAGCTGCAAGGAACCATAGAGATTAGGTAACACAACTCCAACATTTCAGAAGAACCATGGAGGTTAAGAAACTTTCCCATAGTCTTGCAGGGAGTATTCAAGGTTGTCAGTAAATCAAGTCTTGTGATTCCTGTTTTACTCCATGTCCTTCGCCAACAGAATGCTTTTCTCACGGACCACAGTTAGATCAATCCTTCTACCAGATTCTTTGGAATCTTATCTTTTCCATTCCTTTCTTCTGGTGACATCTCTCTACATTTCCCTTGTAGGAAATCATAAAGGATAAGAAGCAACATTTCTTGCAGCAGAATGAAGAAGCATCGGTTAAATACTGCCAGTCTATGCTTGATCAGCTTTCAAAGGCCCTAATGGAAAATATTTCCATAGGAACTTTTTCTGTTCCTGGAGGGTACAAGCTCTACAGGCAAGCAAAGGAAAGTATTGAATGGAATTATTCACAAGTTCCCAGGAAAGGAGTGAAGGTGAGGAATAAGGGGAACATGGGGGAGCCTACAGAATAGAGTCACAGGGGTCTCCTGAAAATCTGAAAGGATAGCACCAGTTGTGGGTGATAAGACAGCATGGGGATATCATGACAGATTTAGCTTTTAAGGTCCACTATGTGTTACATACTCCTGAAGAGAGTGGAAATGCCCATTCCCAAGAAATGAGTATGGATTTCTGGAATCCACACGAGATAGAAATTACTCATTTCTTCATTTAACGACATGACATTGAATATGCTAAGTGCTGACAATTTACAAGGTAAAGTCAGACTCTTTGTACTTAAGTATGATCAAAAGTAAGAGAGAAAGTCAAATACACAGATAATTGCATACAAAGTTATAACCCATATGAACCTATGGAAATGGGCTACATGCAACTTAATCTTATACAGCCATAAAAAGTATGAGATCATGCCATTTGAGACAACATAGATGGACCTAAGGGATATTATGCTAAGTGAAATAAGTCAGACTGAGAAAGACAAATACCATATGATTTTGCTCATAAGAGGAATCTTAAAAAAAAGCCCACAAATGAATAAACAGACAAAAAGCAGAATCAGGGGCGCCTGGATGGCTCAGTTGGTTGAGCGGCCGACTTCGGCTCAGGTCATGATCTCGCGGTCCGTGAGTTCAAGCCCCGCGTCGGGCTCTGTGCTGACAGCTCAGAGCCTGGAGCCTGTTTCAGATTCTGTGTCTCCCTCTCTCTGACCCTCCCCTGTTCATGCTCTGTCTCTCTCTGTCTCAAAAATAAATAAACGTTTAAAAAAAAAAAGTTGGCTAACTATTAAAAAGCAGAATCACATCTGTAAACACATACAACAAACTGATGGTTGCCAGATGGGAGGGGGATAAAGGGATAAGCAAAATGGGCAAAGGGGAGTGGGACGTCCAGGCTTCCAGTTATGGAGTGAATCAGTCACGAGGATGAAAGGCACAGTATAAGGAGTACAGTCAATGATGTTGTATATATTGTAACAACGATGTAGCAAGGCTGAAGGTAGCTACACTTTTGGTGAACACAGCATAAGGATAAACCTGTCAAATCACTATGCTCTACACTGGGAACTAAGGTAACATTGCATGTCAACCACACTCAAATTAAAAAAAAGAGTAATAAACAAACAAATAAATAAGTGCAAATGGGCTACATAGGTTGTGGTAACAAACAATAATAATTTAAAAATAATGATAATAATAATGCAACTAATATATATTAGACTGTTATTTCTTTTTTTTAAAGCTTATTTATTTATTTTGAGAGACAGACAGACAGAGAAAAAGGAAGGGGCAGAGAGACAGAAGGAGACAGAGAGAATCCCAAGCAGGCTCTGTACCATCAGCACAGAGCCCAATGTTGGGCTCAAACCCACAAACCATTAAATCACGACTTGAGCCAAAGTCAGATGCTTAACTGACTGGGCCACCCAGGTGCTCCTAGACTATTATTTCTTATAGCAATCATGTAAAACTGTTTTCCTAGACTCTTTAGCTTAATCCTTCAAACAACCTAAAGAAACATCTACATTTATTGTCAATATTCTACAGATCTGAACTGAGAGGCACAGGCAGGTTAAAATAACTTGCCTAAAGTTAAAGCCAGCAAACAACAGAGGAGATCAACAGTACAAATTAGAGGCAACATTTCCCAGTGAGAAGGCAAACCTATAAAAGCAGCAGAGATTATGGATTTACAGAACTGAACATAGTTCTGACTGGCTGGAACCTAGAGTGGGTAGAAGGGAGCAGCACGGGGGGTAGACACTGGAAGGAGACAGGAAGCAGGAGATACGGAGAGTCTCTGGTCACACTATGGAGCTTGAACACTGTAGGGAGCCACCATAGAATTTTAAGCATGAAGCAAAAATGACATGGACATACGTACTTGTTTTTGCAGCACTTATCTCTGTAGTGGAAATCTAAGTTCTTGTCTCCTTCTTGGTTCCTCAGGCAAATGAGGTCCTCCAGAATTTTCTACAATCACAGGCTTCGATAGAGAAATCCATCTGGCAGGCAGATAAAGCCCTTACCGATGGGGAGAAGGCCATAGCAGGTACGGGGCCGGGCTTGGCTCACAATGGCTTGGGTAGGTCCCTCTGTCAGGTGTGAGTGCAAAGCCTTCCTGAAACAAGGAGCTTCCTCTCCTTCTGTGGAACAACTCTGCTAAATCTATAAACAACAAGGAGAGTTGTGTTTGTATGTCAGCCAGTAGGGCCTTTACCCTAATATTCTGAAATGTGCTCCCGATGGTGTGGACACGAGGAACGCAGAGATTTTCTGTCTTCCCTTCCAACTTTGTTTTGTCTCTGAGTTCAAGAGGCTAGAGATCAGTCTTCACCTAATTTTCTTCCCTCTTGGAACTTTCCTGGGGCAGCGGAGAGGGCCAGCAAGGAAGCAGCTGAGAAGGAACAGGAGGTGCTAAGACAGAAACTACTGGAGCAGGAACAGCAGATTGAAGCACAACAGAGGAGTCTCCAGGAGAACATAGCTCAACTGAAAGAGAAGATGGAGAGAGAGACAGAAAACATAATAAAAGAACAGAACATGATGTTGGAGCATAAGCTGAAGGTACGTCTGCCCATGGTCTTGGTGCTGCTTGATGGTCCTCCTGGTACCTCAGGAAAGGATGGGTGAAGGTTACAGTGAGCTTATGGAAGGAAGCATCATTGCCATTAATTGCTTGTGACTTATTAAAATCCTGAAACCTTTGAATTCTTCTTCTTCTCCCTCTCCCTCTCCTTCCCCTCTTCCATCTCCTCCCCTCCTTTTCCCCCTCCTTTTCTATAGAAGCCTTTGAATTCCACTCTATATACAGACTCTAGAGAGTTCAGGATGAGTATGGCCCCTCCAAACTCTACAAATAGCATTTGGGGGTTTTAAAATGATCTCATGAGGCTTGATTAAACATATATTCAACCATATGATTTAATATGAGTAGCAACTGCTTTACCAAGATCACTGACAATTATCGGAAACCCTACTGCTACCCAAAGACCCTGAGGTAGATATATGCTGACATAAAACTATCAGAAATGTAAAGACTTAAAAATGCAGGGAAGTGACAGCTTCTAAAATTACTCTATTGTCTCCAAGTGTGGATAGTCTTCCCAATTTATCAAATGGCATAGGGAGGAAATCACTTATTGTCCATCAGAACATATTTATAACAGATTTCTAGAACAGCTTGTAAGTTCCCTTCATTTCTACTATTTGGGTGACCATACCAACCCAAGTGGGACTGAGAACTAGTGCAATCAGACCAAGGCCACCTATCAATTGGCATTTTTTGGCTGAAAAATGTTACATTTGTCTTTGTGTCAGGTTTAGCATCCTAGCAAAACCTTAGTGGTATGTGAATTTTAGAAAGGCTTTAAACTATGCTTCCTCTCAATGCTCAGGTCCAAGCCAGGGAGATATTCCTCATTCCAAAATTCTCCTTTCATGCTTGAGTAAGAAAGAAGAATTTTATGAGTAAAACATAGTTTGACCAAATTTTCAAATACCAAGTGCAAATCTTAAAAAAAAATGATAATTTTAAAAGTTTTCCTTCTCGCCTTTTATTTAGGTCCAAGAAGATCTGCTCAAAGAAGGATTTAGAAAGAAATCTGAAGAGATGGATGAGGAGATAAGGCAGTTGAAACATACGATTGACACGACTAAAAATAATGAAGCTTCCTGGTTTACACAAGCCTTAGACAGATTTGGCAGTGAGATTATTTCAATATTTGCTTCTCCTGTTAGAGTTCTTGATACTGTTGTGAGAACAGTGAGCTCAATTTTTAAAAAGAATTAGCTCTCCTCTTAAAGAAATTAAAGAATGTGGCTATATACTCTGGCCTATTTTTAGTGTGTATGCTTTTCACTTTTATTCAGCAAAGTTTCAAATATAAAAAGTACCCACGAGAGGATGGTGATGACTGGCCTGCATTAGACAGAATAAATGCATGTACATTTTGATACAGCTATATCATTGAGAATTAAAGCAATGGTCATTGTTGATGGAGAATTTAAAGCAATGATAATAAGGATACTCACTGGACTTAGGAAAAGAATGGAGGACACCAGATTTAGGATTTATAGATTTAGGAAATCTACATGTGCAAAATCCACTGAGGCATCATCTTAAATGGCAAAAGATTGCTAAATTAGATTAAATATCTATCTATACAAAGTGGTAGTATAAACTTAACATGTGTATACCCTGGGATACTAGATACTATGTAGTCAATAAATAAATTGATAGTGGAGCTCTATTTGTACAAACATAGAAAAATCTTGAAAATATATTGTAAAGAAGTAAGGTATGAGAGAATGCATAAAATGTGTTCACCATAAAAAATGTATTATGTGTAGTCATACCTATGTACACATAGAATAGCTCTGGGAAATTTTTTAGAAACCCGTGTCATTCGTTCCTTCTAAGGAGAACTGAGTGGCATCAGGGTGGAAGAGACAGAGGCTTTTCATTATATACTCTATTTTTTGACTTTTATACAGAAATCTTGAATCGCCATTTTATAATTTTTTTTTAAGGTTTATTCATTTTTGAGAGACAGAGAGAGACGGAGCATGAGCAGGGGAGGGGCAGAAAGAGAGAGAGGGAGACACAGAATCTGAAGCAGGCTCCAGCCTCCCACCTGTCAGTACAGAGCCCAATCTGGGGCTCAAACTCCTGAGCTGTGAGATCATGCCTCCCACCTGTCAGCACAGAGCCTGATATGGGGCTCAGATTCATGAGCTGTGAGATCATGACCTGAGCTGAAGTCAGACGGCTAACCAATTAAAGCCACCCAGGCACCCCTTTTTTCTTCTATTCCTCATTTACATGTTTTTTTAAAAATAGTTTGGGTATTTAATCTTGTAAAAGGCTTTTTGTGCATCATTTGGACAATCATTTTGCTCCTTTGTTCTGTTCACAGGGGTATATTATGATAATTTTTAAAATTTTGAGCTAACGTGATGTAATCTACATTAATAGAATATTTCATCAAAAACAGCAGAATAAACATTTTTCTCAAGCTCACACGCAACATTCATCACAGTAGACCACATGATGGGCCATAAAGCACACCTTAACAAATTTAAAGGAATAGAAACATTACCATGTATGTCTCAGATCACAATGGAATTAGACTAGAAACCAATAACATAAAGATAGCTGGAAAATCCTAAAATTCCTGGATGTTAAACAACACATTTCTATATCATACATAGGTCAAACAAGTCTCAAAAGAAATTTAAAAATGTTCTAAACAAAATGAAAACAAAGAGAGTGTGGGGAAGATGGTGGTAGAGTAGGAGGACCTGGGGCTCGCCTTGTTCCATGAATTCTAGATAACTATCACATCATCCTAAATAACCTGAAGTAGACCTGAAGACTGGCAGAAGAAAGTCTCATACTAAAGGTAGAGAAGAGGTCACAGTGAAGAAGGTAGTAAGTATGGAGATGGAGCCTGGGAGAGAACTGGCTCATGGCCACTGCGGTAAGGAGGGAGCTGCGATCTTGGAGACAGGTAAGAGACAGACTAGCACACAGGGGAGTAAACAAGAAAACAAATTCCCAAGGCAATTGGCTTGGAAAGTAAGAGGGCCCAAATTTTATGAATTATTGCAATGAGTAGGGGCTCAAAGCCTGGAGTTTTAAATGTTGGCGTGCTTGACTCTGGGAGACCTTGGAGGACATTGGGGCTACTCTTGGAGAAAAAGCAGGGCAAACATCCCATAAACATATATTGTGAAAACAGTGATCTGAAGAGAGCCTGGGACATATGGTGGGGAGGTTAGTTACTCATCTCAGAGCATATCCCAGAGAGGCAGTATTCACAAAGATACCCCTCAGGGAACCAAAGAACTGGCAGGTGCCATTTCCCTCCCCTGCCCCTCAGCACAGACACAGAGCCACCTGAGGGAACCAGCATAGCACCAACACTCTTACCTAACTTGCTTACACCAAGTCCCGACCCCCCATGCTCCAAAAGAGCTGTCCTTCCCAGCCATGCTTGCTTCAGTCCCAGTGAGGCAGGCCCCCTTCCCCAGAAGACTGGCTGAAACCCATGTCAACACCGTTTGGTCTCAGTGGCCATGGTAAGTCTTGTTTCACAAGCAGACCAGAGCACACCTAGTTAAATTGCATCACATTCAGGCCAGGGACTAAACACTACCCATAATAGGCAAAGAGAGCCTCTACAGATGACTGACCTGAAGGATAAATCAGCCAGAACACAACAGTAGAGTGCACGTAGCACACATTAGAGACACTCCCAGACTGCCAGGCCCAGAGGAACAGGAGACACTACACTGTGGGGCACTACAGAACCTCTTCTTTATAGAGCTATCACCCTCAAGAATAGGGGATGTAGCTGAGTTTCCTACACAGAAACAGATACAGAGATTTAGGCAGAGGAATTTGTCCCAGATGAAAGAACAGGACAAGGCCACAACCAGAGATCTAAGCAAAATAGATACAAGTAACATGCCTGATGGAGAATTTAAAGCAATGATCATAAGGACACTCACTGGGCTTGAGAAAAGAGGACACCAGCGAGACTACTAACACAGAGATAAGGGATAATACAGCAGAGATAACGGGTTTAATAAACAAAATGAGAAACACACTTCATAGGATGAACAGCAGCCTGGAAGAAGCAAAGGATGAATTGATGACCTAGAGGACAGTAATGCAAAGTAACCAAGCTGAACAAAAGAGAGAAAAGAGAACTATGCAAAATGAGTACAGACTTAAGAAACTCAGTGATTCCATCCAATGTATTAATGTTCGTATTATACAACTCCCAGAAGAAGAGAGAGAAAAGGGGGCAGAGAATTTATTTGAATAAATAGCTGAAAACTTCCCTAATCTGGGGAAGGGAACATATCCACACACGAGACAAAGATAACCCCCAATAAAATCAACAAAAGCAAATCCATAGCAAAACATATCATAATTAAAATGGCAAAATACGGGGGATAAAGAAAAAATATTAAAATCAGCAAGACAAAAGAAGACAATTACATAAAAAGGAACGCCCTCCCCCTCCCCCATAAGGCTATCAGTGAATTTTTCAGCAGAAACTTTCCAAGTCAGAAAGGAGTGGCATGATACATACAAAGCGCTGAATGGGAAAAACCTGCAGCCAAGAATATTCTATCCAGCAAGGCTATCATTCGGAACAGAAGGAGAGATAAAGCATTTCCCAAACAAAAGCTAAAGGAGTATATGACTATTAAATCAACCCTGCAAGAAATATTAAAGGAGACTATTTGAGTGGAGAGGAAAGACCAAAAGTGATAGTATGAAAGTAGGAAACACAAAAGCAGTAAAAATGAATATTTCTATAAAAAATCAAAAAACTAAAAATAAAAGAATATAAAATATGACACAATATACCTAAAACATGGGGAGGAGAGGAGTAAAGAATGGGTTGAAACTTAAACAACCATCAACTTAATATATACTGCTGTATGTAGATGTTATACACAAACCTAATGGTAACCACAATTCTAACAAAAATGCAAAGAATAAAGAGACATAAATCCAAATATATCACTAAAGAACACCAGTAAACCATGGAAGAGGGAAAGACGAAAAAGGATTAGAGAAAATCTTCAGAAAACAAGTACAAAGCAAGTAATAAAATAGCAATAAATATATATCAATAATTACTTCGAATATAAATGCACTAAATGCTCCAATAAAAAGACATAGGGTGAAAGAATGGATAAAAAACAAGACTCATCTATATGCTACCTACAAGAGATTCCTTTTAGGTCTAAAAACACCTGCAGACTGAAAGTGAAGAGATGGAGAAACATTTACCATACAAATGAATGTGAAAAGAAAGCCAGGGTAGTAATACTTGTATCGGACAAAACAGACTTTAAAACAAAGATTGTAATAAGAGACAAAGAAGGATGCTAAATAATCGTAAAGGGGACAATCCAACAAGAGGATATAACAATTATAAATATTTATACACCTAACAAACCAACTAATAAACATAAAGAAATTGATAACAATACCATAACAGTAGGGGACTTTAACACCCCACTTACATCAATGGACAGATCATCTACACAGAAAATCAACAAGGAAACAATGGCGTTGAATGACACACGGGTCCAGATGTATTTAACAGATAAATTCAAGACATCCCATCCTAAAATAGCAGCATACACATTTTTGCAAGAGCACATGGAACATTCTCCAGAATAGGATCACATATTAAACAACAACACAAGCCTCAACAAATTCAAGAAGAGCAAAGTCATGTTATGTATCTTTTCTGGCCACAACATTGTGAAACTAGAAGTCAACCACAAGAAAAAATATGAAAATAGCACAAATACATGAATGTTAAATAACATGCTACTAAACAATGAATGGGTCAACCAGGAAATAAAACAATTTCTCTGATATTGGCCATAGCAACTTTTTTTCTAGAGGGGTCCCCTGAGGCACAGGAGACAAAACCAGACACTATTGGCACTACATCAAAATAAAAAGCCTCTGCACAGCAAAGGAAATGATCAATATAACTGAAAGACAACCAATGAAATGGGAGTAGATATTTGCAAATGACATATCTGATAAAGGGTTAGTCTCCAAAATATATAAAGAACTTATGAAACTCAATACCCAAAAAATAAATAATCCAGTTAAAAAATGGGCAGAAGACATGAACAGACATTTCTCCAGAGAAGACATACAGATAGCCAACAGACACATGAAAAGATGCTCATCATCACTTATCATCAAGGAAATGCAAATCAAAACTATAAGGAGATATCACCTTATACCTACCTAGTCAGAATGACTAAAATCAACAATACCAGAAACAACAGGTGTTGGCAAGGATGTGGAGAAAAAGCAAACTTATGCACTGTTGGTGGGAATGAAAACTAGTGCAGCCCTTGTGGAAAACAGTATGGAGGCTCCTGAAAAAGTTAAAAATGAAACCAGCCTATGATCCAGAAATCACACTACTGGTTTTTCCTCCCCCCCCCCCAAAAAAAAAACAAAAACACTAATTCAAAAGGATACATGCACTTCTATGTTTACAGGAGCATTATTTACAATAGCCAAGATATGAAAGCAGCTCACATGTACATCAGTTGATTAATGGATAAAAAAAGATGTGACACACACACACACACACACACACACAAATATTATTCAGCCATAAAAAAGAATGAAATTTTGCCATTTGCAATAACATGGATGAAGTTAGAGAGTATTATACTAAGTGAAATATGTCAGTCAGAGAAGGACAAATACCATATGATTTCACTCATATGTGGAATTCAAGAAAAAAAAATAAGCCAAGGGAAAAAGAAAAAGAGACAAACCAAGAAAAAGTCTCTTAACTATAGAGAACTGATGGTTACCAGAGGCGAAGTGTGTGGGGCTTGGGTGAAATAGGTGATGGGATTAAGGAGTGCAGTTGTGGTGATGAGCACCGGGTGATTAAAATAAAAAGTTAAAAAAAAGAAAATAAAAATATAACGTCAAAATTTATGAAATGAGGTGCAAGTTGGTGAAGGAGAATTGCAAGCTTTACCTTGATATGTAATCTTACAGAGACTGTGAACTAAATTTTAGGAGAGGGACTAAGGAGACACTAAGCAGCTGGGTGTATCTAGAATTCATCTAATTGGTTAAAATATCCATTCTTTGCTGTTAGTTTTCTCAGCCTCAGATAGTTGTTTTTGGGGTCCTTCAAGAGCCCTCAGTGGAAAGAGGGTGCCTAAATCTTGAGTGACTGTAGAGAGCAGAGGGGCTGGAGTGTGAAGGGAAAAGTCTAACAAGGGTGGATTGAAGGAGGGAGTACGTAGGAGTTTTGGAGTGACATATTAATAGAGTTCAGGGGCACCTGGGTGACTCAGTTGGTTGAGTGTCCAACTTCGGCTCAGGTCATGATCTCACATTCATGGGTTCAAGCCCCTACATCGGGCTCTGTGCTGACAGCTCAGAGCCTGGAGCCTGCTTTAGATGCTGTGTCTCCTTCTCTGCCCCTACTGTGCTCGTGCTCTCTCAAAAAATAAAATAAAACGTTAAAAGAAAAATCGAGTCCAGATCTTTTAACAGCCAAAATGGAAGTGTTGCACGGTCTAGAAGTAGGAACGAGAAGTCTGTTATTTAGTAATCCCTGAATTATTGGCCAAGTCCCTCAAGCCCCTCTGTTATAAATTATATAGGGGAATCTTGGGGAGCAGCACGAATGGATCTAACTATTATAGTGTTCTATTGTGGGGTTCCATACCCCATGAATGCCTGATATCAGAATTCCTTGCCTACAAAAAGGAGAAACCCTGCCCACTAACTGATTTAAATCTTCAATAAGATGGATAAAGAGGAGTCAGACAAAGCCATCAGGGGACACAGGTGTGAGGGAGATGAACAGGGGGTCTTTCAAGGTTACAATGAATTCAATTTCATGAAGCTATTGGGATAGTTAGGCTAAGAAGAAAGTTGTGTTGAGCCTTAAGAGATCCTATAGAGATAGTGAGGGACTAAGGGGCAAATTGTGAGGCAAATTTTCAAAGATGGCAATGTTTGGTGACTTTCAGGAAGAGGGAGGGAAATGAGGCAGTGCTAAGGGGGGAATGCATTACCCCAGTAATAATGAGAAGTGTGATAGGTGCCCTTCAATTCATGATGGAAACATAATCTCGTGGATTTAGTGGCAATTAAGAGTATGGAATGTCTGCTTTCTCAGAGCTGAGTTTGCATTCCTCTTGTGAAAAAAAGAATTTGGGTCTTTTCCCTCCTTTCCAAACCCAATGGCCTTTTTCTTTACAATACCAGCAAATATCCTGGTCAACAGAGGCCTATATTTTTGGGTCTTGTCTTTTTTTCTAGCTGTTTTCATTGTAAAGCCATGAGCTTGGATTGTGTATTTCATATTTTCTTAAAAATGATATTCTCACAGTGCTGGGCTAATGTCTGAAATTCAGATATCTCAGCATTATATCAGGAGAATTTTTTTTTTTTTTTGGTAGTGTTATGAAGCACACATCTTAAGTCATTCCAAAAGCCCGTGGTAGAGCAAAGCCTGTTTGGTAATTAAGTTCAAGCCCTGAGTGCTTTTTCCAAGTAGTTTCTAATTGGTGGTGGTAATTTGCCACAATTTCATTCTTTAGTTGTTTATAATTTTGAATACATGACCAATCATTTTTAATAAGATAAAACTCAGAATGGGCTTCAAATACTTTTTCCTTGATTTTTTACTCTCTGTCTGGACTCAGTAGTAGTTTGAGATCCCTTAAGATCTTTGAAGGTCTTTCATTTAGCTTTCTTAAACCAAGGAGTGGCATCTCTAGGTCCCATAAAAAAGTGGGTAAGTTGATAAAAGTTGGAGAATCTTAGTAAGCACACAAGAGCCCCTCAATTGTTCAATAGATTTCTCTCTCTTTTTGGGAACTAGGAAGATCTTTAACCAAGACCAAGGTTTAAAAGTTATTTCTTCAGTTTGGTCTTTGTTGGGAGTAGGTTGTGAGAGTGGTTTGAGCATCATGTACAGAAGGTGGAGATCCAGCAAATTAAGTTGTCAAAGGAAACTGAAGGGCAGGAGAGCATTCTGAGAGGGTAAGGAAAAGGGGGAGTGAGGATATGGACACATTGGAGGATGGGATCTAGGGGACTGTATTTGGGAAGGACCAAGGGGGGTCTCAAGGTCCAAATCAGTGATCTTGGAACTTTTTGTTCCAGGGCTCCTCTATGATGCAAGTAATCAGCAGAGATTCAAGAAGGGGGGTTTTCAGTCAACTGCAAAGCTACCATTTTCAAAATCCATGGTAAAAAAGAAGGCTGGGATTCTAACCCAGGTTCAAGAGTACACTCAGACTCTTAAGAATCAAAATCTGTCCTCACTGTGCTTTAATGGACTATCATCTACAGCACTGGATCAGGAGTCAGACTCACCAAAGGGTCCCTGATCAATCAGTCAGGAATGAAGACAAAGGTCTAACAGGTGTGTACTTGGAGTCTCAGGTGAGAGTTTTGGGGCTATAATGAAGTTGATTTTATCTGAGTTGCAGCAACAGAATGCAAAAGAAACATTATTCTGACACTTGTTATAATGGTAAGGAGGGCTTTATTTAAGACTATTGCAATAGGGGTCAAGGCTGTTGGATCAGAGGAGAAATACTGAGCCCAATTCCAAATATAGCAAAGCCAGCTAGGAATATATAGCTGACAGAGTGACAGGTCCTGTGAATGAAAAAGTACTAAGTGATGAGGGTTGGGAGATTCTTGCTAAACTGGCTTAATAGAATTCTTGCTAAAGACAGCAAAGACTTAGATGTTAAGAGTCTTAGCCACTTCAGGCTGCTATAACAAAAATACCATAGATGAAGCTTAAATTTATTTCTCATAGTTGTGAAGGCTGGGAAGTTCAATCAAGGTGCCAGCAGATCCTGTGTCTGGTGAGAGCCCAGTGCCTAGTTTGCAGATAGCTGTTTTTTCATTCTATGTTCACATGGCAGAGAGCAGAGAGAGATTATGTTTCATCTAGTTTTTGTAAGTGCATTAATTCCATTCATGAAGGCTCTACCTTCATGACCTAATTACCTCCAAAAGGCCCTGCCTCCAAATACTATCACATTGGAGATTTAGGCTTCAACATATGAATTTTGGGGAAACACATTCAGTCCATAGCCTTATTTTATGTTTTGGGGGTTTTTGGAGTGGGGAGGGGCAGAAGGAGAGGGTGATAGAGAATCCCAAGCAGGCTCCATGCTCAGTGACAGATCCCAGCTTGGGCCTTGATTTCACAACCCTGGGATCATAACCTGAGCGGAAATCCAGAGTTGGCCACTCACTCAACCGAGCCACCCAGGTGCCCCCAGTCCATAGCATTTTACCCCTGGCTACCCCAAACTTATGTCCTTCTCATGTGCAAAATACATTCATTTCATCCCAATAGTCTCAAAAGTCTTAACTCATTCTAGCATAAACTCTAAAGTCCAAAGTCTTGTCTAAATATCATTTAAGCCAGATATGAGTGAAATTTGAAGTTGAGATTCATTCTGAGGCAAAAAATCTCCAGCTATGAACCTGTGGGACCAGACAAGTTATAAGCTTCCAAAATACAATGGTGGGACAGGGTAAAAATACACATTCTGTTCCAAAAGGGAAAATTAGGAAAGTAGAAAGGTGTGAGGAGCCCAAGCAAGTCTATGGGAAACTCTATGACATCTTAAGACTCAAGAATAATGCTCTTTCTTGATACTCTGCTTCTGGATCCATTGGGACGGTGGTCCTGCCTCCACAACTCGGCATGGTGGGGATTGCATGGCTGCATCTCAGCCTGGCAGGGGTCATGTGCCTGTATTTCTATGGAGAGAGGGTGATACCTCTACAGATCCTCCACTAGGTATTGTTACCACCCTTTGAAATCGGGGTGGAGGCAGCTCTGCTCCCCATCCTCCCCCCCCCCCCAGGGTCATGTGCTCTGGGGCTGTGGTGAGAGTGGCAATACTGCTAATCTCTGAATTGCATTCAGGGTCGTTCTTCTCTTACCTGAAAGAATAGCACACATTAGCAGAAGAGCTCTGTGGTCATTCTGTTGGGTCTAAGAGGTCTGACGGTCTTCTTAATTTCATACTGTTTTCTGTTTCCTTTAGTTCCAGCTAGCAGTGTTCCTGCTGGTATAATCCCATTTCCATTCTCGCCTTTTGTTGAGATGGCTGATTAAATCTGTGGTTCATACCCACAGTGATCTCCTTATCAAATGGTCCATCTGCTACCACACCCTTTCTGTTCTCTTCTGAGCACACTTTCTTATTTTTTGTAATATGAAAAGCCTGAGAATTTTCCAAATCTTTAAGTTCTGGTTCGTTTTGCTTAACAATTATGTCTGCAACTACTTTTTCTCTTCTATATTTTACTATAGGCAGTCAGAAGGAACCAAGGCAATCCTTCAATATTTTTCTTAGAAATCTCTTCAGTTAAACATCCAATTAGCTTCTACAAAATGGCAGAACATGAACTTAACGCAGTGAGTTTATCATTTTATGGAAAAGATCATCCTTCCTCCAGCTTCCGATAGCATGCTCCTCATTTCTATCTGGGTTCTCACCAGAATCACCTTTCCAGTTCTCTTCATGGCAATATTGGCGTCTTCTAGCATATACTTCAAAATTCTTCCAGCCTCTATCCATTAACCAGTTCCAAACCTGCTGCCAAATTTTTAGGTATTTTTTAAAGCAGCACCTCCTTTCTTGATACCCAGTTCTTTCTTAGGAGAACACAAGTATTCAATCTATGCCAAGGAGAACAGGTGATGAAGAATCTGATCAGATAGCAAGGAAGGGGGGAATCTTAATAAACTAACCTGGAAGGATTCTTATTAAAGTTGGGCTAGGCAAGCCAAAGACAGGGACCAAGGTCAAGGCCTCGTTGAGGAGAGAGAAGAGCTCAGAGGGACCCTCACTAAAGATTGGTGAAGGAAGGAGTCTTTGTCCTTGGGTACAAAGTATATGTACTTTCCACTCAACATTTCTGTGAACCTAAAATTTCTCTAAAAAATAAAATCATGGGCAACTAAATTTTTTTAAAAATTAAAAATCATGGGCAAAATTCTTGAACAGATACTCCACAAAAGAAGATAAATGAATCGCCAATAAGAACATGAAAAAATGTTTAACATATTTATGTAAGTTAAATGGCAATGAGCCAGCACTATGTACCCATCAAAATGGCTAAAACGAAAAGACTACCAAATGTTAGTGAGTATTTGGTGACAGTTATAGGACTATCATATATTGTTGGTGGGAGTATAATATGTTACACTACTTGGAAAACTTTATGACAGTTTTTATTAAACTAAACATATACTTACCCTATCACCCAGCAATTCAATTCATAGATATTTACTCAAGAGAAATAAAAACATACATTCATATAAAAATTATGACGAAATAACTTGTTTTAAAGTAGGACTGGACAAGAGAACCAATATGTTCCTGGAAGAACCTGGTAAAATCCTCATTAAGACTCAAAGAATCCCATAAAATATTGATATGGGGAAAAAAGAAAGCAGCTCAGAGTTAACATAACTAAGTACACAATACAAAGATGCACCATGAATAAGAAGAAGCAAAAACAAAAGAGAGCAAATAGAGACCCTCATAGCCTTTAGACACAGAATCATCAAAAGTGTATTAAAAAAACCTTTAAGTTCTCTATGCTTAAAGAAATAGAAGACAAACTTTAAAATATCTGCAGGAAATGAGGAACTACAAGATTATGTAATATATTTGAAAATGAGCTTATAGAAATTCCAAAACAAAAATTAGGATAATTCTTTCTGAAAAACTCAAAACATGGGCTTAGAAGTAGATTAGACCCAAATGAAGAGAAATTGATTGACCTGAAATATATATCAGAAAAAGCAATTTAAGGTGAAAGACCGGCTGGTAATAGGATAGAGCAAGGGGGTCCAACCAACATGTAGTCAGAAGTTGCATCTCAGGAAAGAGAAATGGCACAGAGGAAATATTTGAAGATACAATGTTAGAGAATTTTCCAGAACTTTAAAAATCATCCATGTGGAAATGAAAGATTGAATCAAAATAGAAAAAAGTAGTAAATCTAGACCTGGGCAATCAGAGGAAAATTATAGTATCCAAATAAGAATGTCTTTAAAATATCTACAGAGGAAATGCATATTTACTTCAAAGCAAGACAGAATGAAAGCTTACTTCTCAGTAGCATGAGTGGAATCCAAACAACAGTGCAAGAGAGAAAGTGCAAGGTAGAGAAAAAATAATTGTTAACATAAATGTATGAGGAAAAAATAATTTTCAAAACTGTGTGCAAAATTCATATTTGGAGGAGAGTTTACTATTAGCAGATGGATTCTGAAGGAAGTTCTAAATATTTTACTTTAGGCAGAAGTGAAGAGATCCCAAACAGAAAGTCTGAAATGCAACAGCAAAGGAAGATCCAAGACAGAAGTAGATACATGAAGCAATCAATTAACACTGACTGCATGAAGCATCTATAATAACGTACTCTGGGATTACAAAAGAGAAGATGGAATTAACAAAATAACTCCGGAAGTGCGGGAATATAAATCAAGTGTTCTAAAATCTCTGAATTGCTTTGGAGGGAAGTAAAGGAGAAAATTTTGAGTTCGTTAATTTAAGTATGAATATGTCATTTATAATGTAATCAATCAAAGAACAGAGAAAGTTTTAAATTTCCATACTAGGAAATGCAAAAACAATGTTAATGCATCTGAGTAATTCAGGGGAAAAAAAATAACAGACCAAAAACATCAGTAAAGTTAGAGAATGTTTTTAAAACACGGTGAACAAATTTGGCCTAATAAATTAACTTAGAAACCTGCATCCAACAACAGAATACTCATTCTTTTGAGGAACACTAGGAACCTCCACGAATTTGCATATAATAAACCACAAAGTAGGATTTTAATGCCTTAGGTCAGATTCCCTAGAAGCAGAGCCTCAGCGACAGATTCTTGTACAGGTGACTTATTGAGAGGAATGCTTTCAGAAGTGGCCTCAGGGAAGGAGAGGACAAGAAAATAAAAACTAAAAGAGGGTGGTGCAGTGTCAGGTGGAAGCTGGCTTCAGGCTGGCCCCGTAGGATCTCAGACAAATAGCACCAGAGTTGGTCCTTCCCTGAAGCAAAGGGTCAGACATCTGACCACCACAGTCAGCCATCTACTGTGGGCAGAGTAGCTCTCATTTAGTCAAGCAAAATTCTCCTGAGAAGGAGGCTAACTCAACCCAGTGTGACAATGAAATGTTTCTCCAGACATTGCCAAATGTCACCTGGGGACAAAATCACCACTGTTGGGAGCTACTGAATTGGAATAATTAAAACCATTTCTATTCAATCACAGTCCCATCTCGTAACAGGTGTTCAAAGGTCTAAGCAGCGATAGGGCTGGAGAAAAACATGGAGGGAGGGGCCACTTGACAATGTCTGAGGAAAGGTCTTCTTTGCCTTAAAATATGTTTAAATTGCCTGACTCTCTATGGAGAAAATAAAAGTGACATGATCCAACCGGACTCCTGCTGTACTTCCTCAGGTCTTTGTTTTTGTTGCTTTATCAGTGGGTAAGGAAGTGTGCCCTACTTTATTAACATTTTTCAGTTTTTTGTCCTTTTATTTTTATTCAGAACGATGTTAAGCAAATCATTGAACTCGGAATAAAATGCCGAACTCACAGTATTAATGCAAAAGAAAGCTAAGCAAAAACCCTAAACTGCCTGAGTTTTGTACACTTGTCTTTGGGAGAGAGTGTCTTTTTGTTTTGTTTGTTTGTTTTTTGAGTCACAGGACCATCAAACGCAAGCCTGATTATAGTGATCGTGATGATGAGAGCAACACATCCAACACTAACTAGAGCTCATCTTCATCAATTCATGTTTTGTGTATTGCCCGTGGATTTCTCCTATTTTTTTACAAGGTTACAATTCAGACAGCAAAGCTCATTGCATAGTCCCCACTGACAAAAATGCACTGACCGCGGACCTTGTGCTGGGCGCTGTGGAAGGCACTGAGGATTCTGTGGTTAGCATAATAGTGGTGGTTCCTGTGCTCATGCATGTTTTAGTTCAGAAATAAGACATTAAAACAAGTTATGCAAACAAACATAATCGAATTTCTGAGAAGCACTGTAAAGGAATAATACAGGGCGCCACAAGTAAGTGTGGAAAGGAGAGCTAATTTAGATTAGTCAGTCAGCCATCTTACCCTGATGAAATGAGAGTTAAGATGAATTTTTAATAAGAGTGCAATTAGGGAAGAAATGAGGGGAGTTATTTCCGGGCAGAAGGAAGGTTTGTGTGCAAAATTCCTAATTGCAGAAGCGTTGGGTGTATTCAGTACCTAAATGACGTCCACGCGCCGAAGCTCAGATAATATGTAATGGGAAGAAGAGACAGCAGCAGCCAGATTATAGGATCTTGTAGTCCCAGTATGGCGACCGCAAGCTTTTATGATCGTGCAGAAAAGTGACATGACTTATCTCTTTTACAAAACTCACTGTAATGACTGGGTGAGAGTGAACTGGAGACTGCCCAAAATGGTGATTCCTGGCCATGCTACCACCCCTAAAAATAGGCTTTGTAAAATTGCTAGCCTGTTTATAAAAGATTTAAAATGCTAAGTGCCATACACTTGCTTTAAAAGCAACAAGAGGTGTTGGAACTCTTAAAATGTAACATTTTCCCCCTTGCTCCCTCCAAACTGGGCACAATTCCAATCATTAATTTGTTTCTCAGCCTTAGTAAGATATAATGGACATAAAACATTGTGTACGTTTAAGGTGCAGTAATTGGGTTTTTAAATGATCTAATATAAAGGTTTTCTACCCGCAAAAATAATCTCTGGTCATTCAAGGCCCTTTGCAATGGAATTGAAATAAATAAATAAATAAATAAATAAATAAATAAATAAATAAATATATATGTATGTGTGTATATATATATATATACACACATACATATACATATATATAATTTATTGTCAAATTGGTTTCCATACAACAGCTGAAAGGGCGGGCCTACGCCGGCCGACTCCATCTTGTTCTGTGTTCTCCACCTTGAGTGACTATGTCCCCGACATGACCCCTTTTCCGGGAAATTCACAGAAACCTCAGACTGCGCCTCCTCCCCTTGAGTAACCTCCCGCTCACCCGTTCAAACTTTCTGATCAAAACACGCCCAGCGACCTGCGTAACAGGACTCCGACCCTTCCCCAACCAATCGGCTGAGGCCACGACCCTTCCCCAGCCAATCGGCTGAGGCCACAGCCATTACCTCACCAACTGCCCCTAGACCCCTATAAAACCTTTGTGCTTTTGAAACTCACTCTCTCTCCCTGGTATCTCACCGCTGCGTCGGTGCAGGTAGGGGATTGAGCTCGAGCTAGCTCGAATAAAGGTTCTTTTGCTTTTGCATCGGACTCGGCTCCCTAGTGGTCTTTGGGGATCACGAATTCTGGGCATAACACAGCCAGTGCTCATCCCAGCAGGTGCCCTCCTCAATGCCCATCACCCACTTTCCCCTCCCCCACCCACCATCAACCCTCAGTTTGTTCTCAGTGTTTAAGAGTCTCTTATGGTTTGCCTCCTTCCCTCTCTGTAACGTTTTTTTTCCCCCTTCCCCTCCCCCCTGGTCTTCTGTTAAGTTTCTCAGGATCCACACATGAGTGAAAACATATGGTATCTGTCTTTCTCTGCCTGACTTATTTCACTTAGCATAATACCCGCCAGTTCCATCCACGTTGCTGCAAATGGCTAGGTTTCATTCTTTCTCATGTACAATGGCATTTCCTATAAACAGAGTTTAGATTGCAATCGAAAGTAATGAAGAGCTACTTTTATAACAGACTTATTTCCAGGAAATCAGGTGCCTTCCTGTATGAGCAAAACAAGAGCCTATTTATGATAATCTAAATCCACAGTAAAATGTATTAGAAATGTTCAGTTAAACCACCATCCCTAATATGTTTTTGAACCCTCTTAAGACACCACATTCTTCCACTAGGCCCCACCTGCATTTCACTGGCCAGAAAAAAATCATGGACTATGCAACTGCTGCTTGGCTCAGAACTCCACTAAAACCCCAGAGTGCTGCAATTCAAAATGCATATTCAATTGAAGCTGCACGGCTCTCTGTTCCTGTGATATATTTTGCTACAGAGTTTCCAAAGCAATGGTATCTGGGCACTGTTTGAACTCTGAGTTTTCCACACACAGCCTCCTTCTTTCTTATAGCAGAGTAGATCCTGGGGTAACATAAAAAGATAACACAAAGAGTTATTATTTTAACACCCGACCCCCTTGATAGGCAAATGTGCGTATTTGTAAAAATTCATAGACACGCCTACTGGAGCAAAGGGGGCGAATACAAGAATGTGAAATCTAAGGAATACAAAATGGTGTTAAATTTTAATTGTTCCTAAAAGCAAGATAGAGAGTAAACAAAAGAATAGAATAGGCAGAGGAAAACAGAGCCAGCAAGATAGAAAGGGGCTGGGCTTCAGTGAGTAAAATGCACATGGCACGGTTCCCTTCAAAGATGTGATGAGCAAACAATCTTAGGGAAAAAAGATGTCCTTCCTCATTTTCAGTAGCATCTACTACATTCACATGAGCTTTATGGATAGTCTTGCATTTAGCAGCGGGGTTATAGGATGTGCTATAAACAGCTCTAATCTCTGATTGAATTACCATCTAAAAGGTAAGAAGTCGGCTCCCCCCAGTATCACAAAAAAATATACTGAAAAGAATCAGACAATGACCCAGCATGGTCTTAGCTAGCTAGCCCTTGAAACCACATGAACATTACAGGAAAATAAAGGGAATGACTCTTTGATATGCCTTCCCTTTTGGGAGTCTGTGTAATTAAAGGCAGAATGTTTGAATTACATAAATGGGTTTTTATTCCAATAAATGATCTTAGTAGAGTGAAGAAGTCCACCATGAACTAGCAAACAAAAAAACAGCTCTGAAAGTGAATTCCTAGGGAAGGGAATGGAAGTCTATGCCACATACTATTGGACTCTTCTAAGTTCTTTACTATGTCTCATATGTCAAGACAGAATGACCTAGAGACTGGCTACCATGCATGAGATTGGCTCTTAGCACTGGAGGATAAGCTACAGATTGAGTGCTGCCCCAAAGTAGGGATGTTCTAAGAAATGTTAAAAAAATGGGGCACCTGGTGGGGGGGGGTCAGTTGGTTTAAGCATGGGACTTAGGCTCCGGTCATGATCTCATGGTTGGTGGGTTTGAGCCCTGCACTGGGCTCTTGTGCAGAGCCTGCTTTGGATCGTCTGTATCCCTCTCTCTCTCTGCCCCTCCCCTATGTTCTCTCTCTCACAAATAAATAACATTTAAAAAATAAAGTAAAAAAGAAATGTTAAAAAAATGAAAACAACCTAAAAGTCTTCAAGTGGATTTCAATCAAATCCAAAAGTTATATGCATATCTATTTAAGCAACTGTTCAAGAATACATTTACTAACACACCAGGTCTCAAAACAATTATTGTGTGAAAAAAGAAATATTAAAAACAGGTACATACTAAATGATATCATTTTTATAATGAAATAACAAGGATATCAGTCAGCCAATAAACATATGAAAAGATTCTCAAATTATAAGAGGCATTAAAATCACAGTGTATTACCAATACACATCTGCCAAATGAAAGAGAAGGATGGATAAGGCTACAGAGCACACACGATGCTCTTCACTGCCAGTGCAAACAGGAATTAACACAACTATGAAAATGTTTGACAGTATCTGCTAATGCGGTAGGTACGTCTTTACAGCAATCCTTTTTGTATATACCCAAGAGGATGTGCACATAAATGAATGAGAAGATATGTAAAGAATGTTCACAGGGGCGCCTGGGTGGCGCAGTCGGTTAAGCGTCCGACTTCAGCCAGGTCACGATCTCGCGGTCCGTGAGTTCGAGCCCCGCGTCAGGCTCTGGGCTGATGGCTCGGAGCCTGGAGCCTGTTTCCGATTCTGTGTCTCCCTCTCTCTCTGCCCCTCCCCCGTTCATGCTCTGTCTCTCTCTGTCCCAAAAATAAATAAAAAACGTTGAAAAAAAAAATTTAAAAAAAAGAATGTTCACAAAGTTTTGTTTATAATAGTCAAAAAACTAGACGATGCTCAAATGTCCATGAACACGTGTATCAATACATATGGTGGTTCATAGAATGTCATACTATATGGCAATGAGAACAAATGATCTACAGTTACACACAAAAGATAGACTAACCTCACAAACATAATACTGAAAAAATACACTAGATACTAGAAAGTACATAGTTTATGATTCAATTAAAAATTTTTTTTTAAGTTCATTTACTTACTTTGAGAGACAGAAAGCACACAAGCAGAGGAGGGGCAGAAAGAGAGTGAGAGAAAGAATCCCAAGCAGGCTCTGCACTGCCAGCACGGAGCTGAACATGGTGCTCAATGTCATGAACCATGAGATTATGACCTGAGCCGAATTAAGAGTTGGATGCTTAACAGACTAGGCCACCCAGGTGCCCCTAAACCCTGGCATTTCTACATAATGGTGAGAATATGGAGTACCGGAAATTATATACATTGCTGGTGAGGGTATAAATTGGGACATTCATATTTAAAAACTGTTGGATTTTATCTACCATGAAATGAACACCACAGGATCAACTAATTTCAGTCTTAGACATATGCCCAACTAAAATCCTCATGCATGTGCTGAGTGCCATAAACACCACCCCAAGTTCTCATCATCAATAGAATGGATACACAACTGCAGTATACTCATCAAATGGAATACTATACAGCAAAACACATGAATAAATTAGACAAAAAACTAACAACTTGAACAAATTATAAATCATAATGGTGAAGAAGCCAACATAAAACAAATCATCCTGTAAAATTCCATTGATGTAAAAATAAAAACGGACAATAGTAATCTATGGTGATAGAAGTCAGATCAGTTTCTGTATTAGTTATCTATGACTACACATTACACACTCCCAAAACATCATTTGTCATTTCAGAGTTTCTATAGGCCAGGAATCTAGGCATGGTTTAGTCTGGTCCTTTGCTTCAAGGTGAGAACAAGCTGCAGTCAGGGCGTGACTGGAACTGTAGCCATTTCAAGGCTCAAATGGGGAAGGATTACCATCCCAAGCTCATTTCATGTGGTTGTTGGTAAAACTCATCTCACCGTGTGTTGTTGGACTGAAGGCCTCAGATCCACACTGGCTGATGCTTGGACACTAGTCTCAATTCCTTGACATTTGGGCCTCACCACCTGGGCAATCTGCTTCATCAAAATGAGCAAGTCAAAAAGACGAGACACAGAGTACTAGTGATACGGGAATCAGTTCTTTGTAACCTAATCATGGAAGTGACACTCCATCACTTTTGTTATATTCTGTTTGTTAGGATAGAATTAAAGGTAATTAAGTTAAGCCCACACTCAGGAAAGGATTATGCAAGCGTCTGAATACTAGAAGGCAGAGATCATTATCAAACTCTGCCTACCAGTTTCCTTGTGGGAGAAGGGAAGGAGTTGAAATTTGGGAGGTGCCATGACTAGGCTTTTTGGAGTTTTTGGTAATAACCCATTGCTTGACTTTGGTTATGGTAGAAGGGCATGCCTACTTTTTGAAAACTATCTATTGTAAGAATGTAATTCAGTTACTGTTCTTTATATATGTAATTTCTAAATTAATTTTTTTAAATAGAATATCATTACACCTAGAATAAAATTTAGAAGGCAAAAGTGAATATACTTACCAAGTTTAAAGTCTAGTATCATATATAAAACAATGAAAACAATACTTTTACAAAACATGAAGTGAACTGGGGCTCCTGATGAGGGACTAGCCATGCAAGGCAAGAACCCAATCTGGAACTACTGAATTTCTGGGACGAGAGCTGACTCTGCAGAAATAAATAGAGCCCTTATAGTCACACTATTGACTAGAGAGCATGCTGTTGGTATAGAAGAATCAACAGAAAGTCCCTGTAGTTTATGGATCAAAGAGTACATGGGGTAATTAATGTTTTAAAGGATTATTCTGCCAGTGAAATGGCTGCAAAGCATGACATAGTGAAACAGATAATCCAGTTTTCAAATTCTGGGTTTACCACTTATTCACTCTACCTTTGGGGAAGGCACTCAGCCTTTCCTGAACTTCATCTACATTTGCAAAGTGAGTATAATATGTCCTAAGTTGCAAAGTTCTTGTAAATATCAGTGAGGTCAGGTATGGAAGGAATACATCGTAGACCTTAGCACAGAGTAGATACTCAATACATAATAAGTATGGCTTCAATTTTATTTTTATTATGGAAAACAATCAATGGAGACTGATAATACCCTGCATTTCAACACTGACATCATCAGAGAATTGGTGAAAAATAGGGGAAGTGGTCTGCTGTTTACCAACTAGCCTACGTTTTGTGCCATAGAAAAGTAGAGAAGTTCCACCAGACCTCAGCTGGTGTACATCTGCTTTGAATACATAAAATATGCTTTGGTGTACATAACCTTGAGACATAAAATGGATGTGTGATTTTATTTCTCCTGAGAGGTTGTTCTGAGTGTGCAGGTTACCGTGATATCTAAATCCACTATTTGGACTCCCTGTGTCTGATGGAAAAGAAGACTGAGTACCTGTTTGTTGTGAACTAGAAAGCCGAAAAGATTCTTTACAAGATTTCTCAGCCTGTGGTGGCTGTGTTTATTGTAAGACTGTATCATATTGGATAATCCTGCTTGATGAACTTCTTGGAAAATCCTTGATGGTGAAATCCTAAGGTAAGAGACTCTAAATTTCTTATTTAACAAATCTTTTCATTCTAATTCTCACCAGCAAAATTGCAACCTTAGCTTCTTCTGTCCCCAGATAGAATGACTACCATCCTTTTTTTTTCTTTTTACTCCTCTTTGAGGCAAAAGTATATTGTCTCAATTTCCTCTTTTCACTTTTTTCCCCCACTAGTTATTTTAGTTGGCTGGTCTCTGGTTTTAAACCCCAACACTCTATGATACTGCTCTTGTTATATTTACCGACGACCTCCATTTTGATTAAATGGATGTTTCTTTGCATCCATCTCGGTCCCCTGCTTGGCATCATATTTCATAGGTGACTTACCCCTGCTACTCTCAACTACTTTTCCTTTCTTGGCTTCTGTGGTACCACATTCTTCAGGGTTTCTTCCCATATTCTTTTCAGTCTCTTTACCAGGCTCTAAATTTTCTTCTAGGCATCTAAATTATAAACTCTTCTGGGACTTGGCCCCAGGATCTTTATTCTCCTCTGTTTATATCCTCTTTGAAGTGATCTCATCTAATCCTAGGACTTTTTAAAAAACATTTTTTTTAGTTTATTTATTTAGTTTGAGAGACAGAGGGAATACACACACAAGTTAGGGAGGGTTAGAGAGGAGGAGAGACAGAATCCAAAGCAGGCTCCACACCATCAGCACAGAGCTCGATGTGGGGCTTGAACTCATAAACCTAGAGATCATGACCTGAGGTCAGATCAAAAGTCAGATGCTTAACTGACTGAGCCACCCAGGCGCTCCTAATCCTAGGACTTTTAATGCCAGTTTTATTGTGATACCTCTCAACATTGATATTTCCTGCCTTAATACTCTTCTGAAATTCAGGCTCATAAATCATACAACACCTGAATTTTTCTTTTGAGAGTTATCAGGTTCTCAATAAAAGAACTGATAAATCCTGCTCCTATGCCTGCAATGCTTCCTGCTGCTTCTTCTCTTCAAGGCTCTGCACAAATGTAGTTCTCCAAGAGGTCTTCCTTGACTATCCTATCTCTTTTTAATCTAACCTTTTTTGTTTCATTCCTGAATGCAATATTAAATACTGTATTCCTCTTTTTATCTCACTTTTTTATCTTGTTCCTCCTCTTTTTATCCCACCTTTTTTTTCATTCCTGAACACAATATTAAATATTTTGTTCATCTATATCTTTACTTATTTATTGTCTTCTTATATTAAGATATAAACCTGTAGGATAAGAATGCTTATCTGGCTTTTCATCTGCTAGATTTCTACCAACAAGAACAGATGTGAAACATAGTAGGCACTCAATAAATTCTTCTCAACTTCATTAACAGAAAAAAAATAACCATGATGCTTATATCTCGGCCCACTGTTATCAAAATGTGGTGTTAGCTAACCTTCATGAAAATTCTGATTAGGGCACTGTGCCTTGGTGTTGCTGCTTGTGTTGCAGGTTGGCATATCTGAATATTACCAAGCCCATGAGTAAAATTTGGGATAAAAAGGGTGCCACCATGCATATAAAACATATTGAGAGGGGCACCTGGGTGGCTCAGTCGGTTAAACTTCCAACTTCGGCTCAGGTCATGATCTCACGGTTCATGAGTTGGAACCTCGCTTTGGGCTCTGTGCTGACAGCTCGGAGCCTGGAGCCTGCTTCGGATTCTGTGTCTCCCTCTCTCTCTGCCCCTCCCCCACTTGTACTCTGTTTCTCTCTCTCTCTTAAAAATAAATAAACGTTAAAAAAAACATATTAAGAGAAGTGTGTTGGGTGGCTCAGTTGGTTCAGTGTCCAACTCTTGATTTTGGCTCAGGTCATGATCTCATGGTTCATGGGTTTGAGCCCTGCAACAGGTTTCGCACTGACAGTGTGGAGATTGCTCGGGATTCTCTCTCTCTGCCCCTCCCCAACTTTCTCTCTCTCTCTCTCAAAATAAATAAATAAACTTTTTAAAAAATTAAGAAAAATAGAAACAGTTTACTGGGTCTGATGGGCAGAAAATGTGAATATAGAAGTGGCATCAACACCTAAGAACACTCTTCCTATGTTGATCCTAAGGCAGGGTTCTCAAACGGTTTTACCTCAATATAGATGAGATTGACAAATTGTAAAGTTAATGTTCCTCTTAGAACATATTTAACTGCTGTTGAAATTACTTGAATTAGTTGTGATTTAAGCATCTTCAGAAGAAATAAGAAGTCAGGTGCAAGAGCCATGGCCTTTTTATGAGGCTCATAAAACTATCATTTAGGAGCGCCTGGGTGATTCAGTCAGTTGAGTGTCCAGCTCTTGATTTTGGGCTCAGGTCATGATCCCAGGGTTGTGGGATCGAGCCTTGTGTCAGGATCCATGCTGAGCTTGGAGCCTGCCTGAGATCTCAATCTCTCTCTCTCTCTCCTTCTGCCCCTTCCCTGCTCATGCATATGTGTGCTCTCTCTCTCTCTCTCTAAAATAAAACCAACCAACAAAACCTATAATTTAAAAAAACCTATTCACTTCTCCCCATACTCCTGTCCCACTAGGGTCCAGGCTAGAACGAGCATCCTAGAGGAAAAGGCATCTAAACTGTAACCTTGGGATCAATGAGAACTGCCTGTTGGAGCATACAAGAGTGGTAGGGTTGGAAGTAGGAATCCTAAGTATAGGGTCTCAGTGAAGTAACCTATTTAAATAATCTACAGAAAAACTTCAGTTACACCAGGAACATTCACAAAAATTTTAGTCCAAATCTCTGGGCTTTTGAGATTAACCTGTCACTGACTTCTATAAAGCATGAAATTGACTCATGGAAAACACTGTAAATGAGGTCATTTTTGGTCTTTTGTTTTTATAGTATTAGGTGAGATGAGTCATTTCTCCTTATTTTACATTACTCTAAATAAACTGAAATTAGCAAAAGTATATTTTTGGCTTCCATTACATCCAAAAGTTTAAACATTTTTAATAATGATCTCAGTACACCCAACATTGGACCAAATGATTTTGGACCAATTTATGCCATGAAAAAAAAGTCCAGATTACAATCAGTGCTATAACTTCCCAAGGTTTACTATTTCTTTTCCCTATCAAATGTTCCCCCTGTTATATGTCAAGAAAAATAGCTAATCAGATTGGAAGTTATTAACTACAACATCACAATGAAATAAAATGACCTAATTTAATTTTAATTTTGTTAATTTGAGAGAGAGAGAGAGAACACACAAGCAGGGGAGAGGCAGAGGGAGAGAAAGAGAGAAGCTTAAGCAGGCTCCATGCTCAGCACGGAGTGTGATACAGGGCTTGATCCCACAACCCTGGGATCATGACCTGAGCTGAAATCAAGAGTTGGATGCTCAAGTGAGTGAGCACCCCAGGTGCCCCTAAAATGACCTAATTTTATTTTATTTTTAAAATTTTTTTTAACATTTATTTATTTTTTGAGAGACAGAGAGAGACAGAGCATGAGCAGGGGAGGTGCAGAGAGAGGGAGACACAGAACCGGAAGCAGGCTCCAGGGTCCAAGCTGTCAGCACAGAGGCGGATGCGGGGCTCGAACTCATGAACTGTGAGATCATGACCTGGGCTGAAGTCGGTCGCCTAACTGACTGAGCCACCCAGGCACCCCAAATGACCTAATTTTAAAAACATATACCACATATTTTACTAATACCTAGATAGGTATTTCAGAGAAAGAATAATATTTATACTTTAAAAAGCCAATAATAAAACATTGACATATCCTTCCAATAAGATGATCAAATTCTTCATTTTACCTTTCTCATGACATTGCTTTCATTAAAAAAATTTTTTTTAATGTTTCTTTATTTTTGAGAGAGAGAGAGAATGAGTGGGATAGGGTAGAGACAGAGGGAGACACAGAATCTAAAGCAGACTCCAGGCTCTGAGATGTCTGCACAGAGCCCAACGCAGGGCTCAAACCCACTAACTGTGAGATCACGACCTGAGCTGAAGTTGGACACCTAACCGACTGAGCTACCCAGGTGCCCCGACATTGCCTTCATTCTTATAGCCTGTCTAGTGAAGGTTAACTCAGTAGGTCTGGGAGACCCTCACATTCCAAAGAAAGGTGTAGCCATTATCTGGCTCCTGGAAGAAAATAAATGAAAGCCCTTGGAATATTCTGCCTGATTAAAATGTTTTGTATATATGTTGGGCTCCCATATAAACCACCAGATAACTTATGCTGACAATGTGATTTATGATAAGGGTCCTAGGCTACACTGAATCAGTTTGACTTCTGAAGGGGCCTCAGTCTGAGTAACTGAGAGCAGCTACATGAGCTCCCCACGTCTACACATGACTGTCCCTCACAACAACAAAAATACTAAACACCAAGGCTTGGGTTTTCGCATGTTTCTGGGAGAATTGCATACTGTCTATACAATGCTACTGTGAGACGACAATTAGAAATCTGTGCCTGTTTCTGTCTTGGACTCTAGTCTATGCACTTTTTGCTTTTGCTGGTTTCAATTCATAGCCTTTTGCTGTAATAAACTGTCACTTTGAGCATGTAACTTTTCTGAGTTCCCTGCCCTTCTAGTGAATCTTTGAACTTAAGGAATGGCACTGGGGACTCCTGTGCCCAGTTGATCTTCAAACTGGGATTTTCTAGAATGATCCTGACTCACTGAAACATAGAAAAAGCATGGTTTGGAAAAAGGAAGAATGAGTAGGGGTGTATTATAAGATGGTCTCATTTTGTCCCAGTTAAATAGAGCCTTAGCTTTCTCTATCTATAATCTTTAGAAAACCATGAATATCATTCTTGCTAACAATCATCAAAGAGATCTAAAATAGATCCATCCAATATTGAAAGAATCAAAATTCACCTGATATGAAATTTGAGATGCTGACAGCTCTAAAATTTACTGCATTTGTTTCTAGATTTGTGCCTGGGTCTCCTATTATAGCACGGAGGGAAAAATCCTTTTTTGGCTCAACAGGAAGCTTGATAACCAGTTTTTCATACAGGGTCAGCATTCCATTATTTTTTCAGATGTGAGATGTACCTCAGTCGGAACTGAGAATTAATTAGCACTGAATCTACATTACCTCTCAAAGGGCATCATTTGGACTGGAACACTTTATAAGGCTAGTTCTCAGGACTGGCCTTGGGTCAACTTCTCCCTACCTGCTGTGAGATGGTGCTGAGGGTAACTTCGGAAGGGTCACACCACAGATACTCTAACTATCTAGGTCCAAATGTATGGAAACATTAGACAAACTCATCAAAGAATACTCTGAGGTGTAGAGAAATAGACATACATACTTAGTTGTTGACTCTGGTAAATACAAAACCCATGCTCCTGATAATTAGGGGTTTTCAGAAGTGAATTCTTTTTCTTCTTTGATAAGTCCAAGAAGAACTGCTTAATGTAGGATTTAAAATGAAATCTGAGGAGTAAATAAGGAAATAAATCAACTAAAAGAGAAGACACTGAAACAATTCAAGACAATGGAAGCCCAGAGTTACACAGTTCATGGTGCAGCTGGCACTGTGGGAGCAGGAGGCTATTTGGAATAGGGAAGGGAATTCTCAGGCCATAAACGAAAGAGGCTTGGAATTCCTGTTAAGGAAATTATAAAATGAGTCTTCTTTTTGCTTTCCCAGCATAATGCTGTGACTCACTTTTGACACCATATATTATGCCTCTTTCATTCAATACAAGTTTTAAAAATAAAAAGTAATTTCTAAAGAATATCAGAACCTGTAATACAGAAAACAAAATGCATGTTTTTTGAAAAAATTAACTTACATAAATGGGAAACAAGTTATAAGATGTAATGAAAGAAAGGCCTAGTTTGCAATATCATCAAAACAAAGTGCTGTAGAATAAAATCAACAAGTATAAGGCGTTCATATAAAGAAGTATTAAAATGTTACTGAAAGAGACAAAAATTTGTAAAAGAGGGTTAGAAATTAAAATGTCAATCCTTACAGTCAATGTATATATTTAATATGATTCAGATAAATCTGGCAGAAAGATACTTTGGGAAGCAGAAAAACTTGTTTTAAGGCAGACATATAAAAACTAAAAGCAAGCGGTGTGCCTGAGCGGCTCAGTGGGTTAAGTGTCTGACTCTTGATCTCAGCTCAGGTCTTGATCTCATGGTCATGAGTTCTAGCCCCACATTGGGCTTAGTGCTGAGTGTGAAGCCTACTTAAACACACTTAAACACACACACACACACACACACACACACACACACACACACAAAGAAAAAAAAAACTTAAAGCAAGAATATCCAATGAAATTCTGGGGAAAAAATGGGGGTGGGGGGCACTCACTGTAATCATACAGTAAAACATCCCAACCATTACCACATTGGTATTTAATTCTAAACATCAATAGGGGCGCCTGAGTGGCTCAGTCAGTTAAGCTCAGGTTCATGATCTCAGTTTGTGATACTGAGCCCTGTGTTGGGCTCTGTGCTGACAGCTTGGAGCCTGGGGCCTGCTTCAGATTCTGTGTCCCTCCCCTGCTCACACTCTGTCTCTCTCTCTGTCTCTTTCAAAAATAAATAAACATTAAGCATCAATAGAACAGACTTGAAAGCTTAAAAATAGACTCAAATTCATACTGAAATTCAGTATATGATGAATTTGGTGTTTTACATTAGTGAAAGAATATGGATTTTTCAGTAAATGGTATTTGGACTACGAAAAAAATATGAAAAAATATAAAGTTAGAGCTTTCCATATTCCTTTTACAAAATATATTTCAGAAGGATCAAAGTGAAACATGAAAAATTCAACTAAAAACTTAGATAATATATCTGAACTTAAAAAAAAAACAGTACTATAATAAGGAGTCCCTTTTAAAATGTCACATGAAAGACATAAAATAAAAAATTAATAAATCCACCTACATAAAAATAATGAAATTATTTATTAAAATATATAAGACAAACAAAAAGACAAACGGCAAGATGGAAAAAAAATCGCAATTTATATCAGACAAGGAGATAATTTCTTCACGCTATAAGGGAGCCCTTCAGATAACAGTGAGAAAAAGAACAACCCCATGAAAAACTGGGCAAAAATAGTAGAAGAAAATAAAGATGTAAGGGTCATAAGGAGATGTGCAAATTAAAACTATGAGTTATCTGTTTTACTTCTAAAAGCAGCGATAAATAACACATTCGTTGGGACATCAGGTTGTCAAGGGTTTGGGGAAACAGGCAATCTCTCATATTTGTTAGCAATGGTGTAAGCTGGTACAAGCACATATCAAAATTTTAAATGCACAAAACCTCTGACACAGAGAGTTCCTTTTTTTAAAATGTGTAATTCAGTGTTTTTTATTTATTTATTTTAATTTACAGTCAAATTAGTTAGCATATAGTGCAACACTGATTTCAGGAGTAGATTCCTTAGTGCCTCTTACCCATTCATTTTTAAGGACTCTATCTCATAGACAATCTGCCCTGGTGGAAAATGACAGATGTACTAGGATATTTGTGGCAGCACTATTGTAATGGCAGAAGACTAAAAGAACTCTGAAATCCGTCTATCAGGTACTGGTGATGTAAATTATGGGACATGGGTAGAACAGAACACTCCTCAGTCACTAAAATAAAAAGAGAAACACTATTTAATGATTGTGAGATAATATCCAAGATTTATCATAAAGTTAAAAAAAGAATGATACAGAAACTGTGCGATTTCACTTATCACATGGATAAAAGAATAATTTGTTCCAGTCCAGAACTGCTATTGTTATGAAGTTTTGCCTCCTTCTTGGCTCGCTAGGATAAAGTATCTTTTCTTTTGTCTCTGCAAGTGTATCAAATACCCAGGTTCTATCTAAACCATGGAGGCCACTACAATCTCTTGCTCCAGGTGACTTTTCCTGTCTGACCCAGTTTAATATAAATAACTTCAATGTGCCCAGTTGAGTGCTAATGTGTGAGATTTGGGATGTAGTCAGTGTTTATTAGATAGTTCTCTAAAAAATATATGACTGATTGATTTGTAATACATGATACATGGAAATTACTCAGAAAATAATACTTGCAATGACATAATTTTTCAAAATGGAAGATATTTTATTATTATACGTAGGTACTTCTGTGATAAAAATAACTGACATTCATTCAAGATAAATTTATAAAGCACACAAAACTATGAAAATAAACTTCAATCTCTTCAATGTCCTAGAAATCATGTTAATTTTAGCATACATATTCTTCTAGGGTTTTATCTATCTTTATTGCTTTTTAAGTATATTTAAAAAATAAAATCAAAAAGTACATACTACAAATTAAATTATTCTAACCAACTTTTCCAAGTTCATCTGCATGCAATGAATAATTTTAATTTATCTGGAAAGGGGTTTACAGGATGGGCAAGAAATTCAGTTTGCAAAGTTCACAAAAACATTCAGTTGTTCCTAGAACTCTTTTGGTTTCGGGACAACATAGACTTTATTGGTCACCAGAAAAAGCAGCTCATTTCTCTGCATTAGTCTGATTTAAAGTAACCCTGCCCTACACTGCCTTTTAGGTCACTTATATTAATAGAAAATAAACTATTAGATTTTGTCCTGAAATTGACACCAGAACCAGAATTTTACATCCATGAAGAAGGGAAGGATAAACTTTAGACCTTATCACTTACTAAATATGAATCGGGCCAACAGGAAGTCAGGAGACAGGGGGAATTGGTGAGTTCTCCCACAGTTTCTCTGAAAGTTCCATTGAGCCTCAAACTCTATTGACAGGCTGGTCATTTTCTTAGCCCGTATTCCTGATAGTTTGGATAAGAATCTGAATTTTTTTTTTTCAATATATGTAATTTATTGTCAAATTGGTTTCCATACAACACCCAGTGCTCATCCGAAAAGGTGCCCTCCTCAATACCCATCACCAACCCTCCTCTCCCTCCCACCCCCCATCAACCCTCAGTTTGTTCTCAGTTTTTAAGAGTCTCTTATGCTTTGGCTCTCTCCCACTCTAACCTCCTTTTTTTTTTTTCCTTCCCTTCCCTCATGGGTTTCCGCCAAGTTTCTCAGGATTCACATAAGAGTGAAAACATATGGTATCTGTCCCTCTCTGTATGGCTTATTTCACTTAGCATAACACTCCCCAGTTCCATCCACGTTGCTACAAAGGGTCATATTTCATTCTTTCTCATTGCCACGTAGTACTCCATTGTGTATATAAACCACAATTTCTTTATCCATTCATCAGTTGATGGACATTTAGGCTCTTTCCATAATTTGGCTATTGTTGAGAGTGCTGCTATAAACATTGGGGTACAAGTGCCCCTATGCATCAGTACTCCTGTATTCCTTGGGTAAATTCCTAGCAGTGCTATTGCTGGGTCATAGGGTAGGTCTATTTTTAATTTTTTGAGGAACCTCCACCACTGTTTTCCAGAGTGGCTGCACCAATTTGCATTCCCACCAACAGTGCAAGAGGGTTCCCGTTTCTCCACATCCTCTCCAGCATCTATAGTCTCCTGATTTGTTCATTTTGGCCACTCTGACTGGTGTGGGGTGATATCTGAGTGTGGTTTTGATTTGTATTTCCCTGATGAGGAGCGACGTTGAGCATCTTTTCATGTGCCTGTTGGCCATCTGGATGTCTTCTTTAGAGAAGTGTCTATTCATGTTTTCTGCCCATTTCTTCACTGGGTTATCTGTTTTTCGGGTGTGGAGTTTGGTGAGCTCTTTATAGATTTTGGATACTAGCCTTTGTCCGATATGTCATTTGCAAATATCTTTTCCCATTCTGTTGGTTGCCTTTTAGTTTTGTTGGTTGTTTCCTTTGCTGTTCAGAAGCTTTGTATCTTCATAAGGTCCCAGTAGTTCATTTTTGCTTTTAATTCCCTTGCCTTTGGGGATGTGTCGAGTAAGAGATTGCTACGGCTGAGGTCAGAGAGGTCTTTTCCTGCTTTCTCCTCTAAGGTTTTGATGGTTTCCTGTCTCACATTCAGGTCCTTTATCCATTTTGAGTTTATTTTTGTGAATGGTGTGAGAAAGTGGTCTAGTTTCAACCTTCTGCATGTTACTGTCCAGTTCTCCCAGCACCATTTGTTAAAGAGACTGTCTTTTTTCCATTGGATGTTCTTTCCTGCCTTGTCAAAGATTAGTTGGCCATACGTTTGTGGGTCTAGGTCTGGGGTTTCTATTCTATTCCATTGGTCTATGTGTCTGTTTTGTGCCAATACCATGCTGTCTTGATGATGACAGCTTTGTAGTAGAGCCTAAAGTCTGGGATTGTGATGCCTCCTGCTTTGGTCTTCTTCTTCAAAATTACTTTGGCTATTCGGGGCCTTTTATGGTTCCATATGAATTTTAGGATTGCTTGTTCTAGTTTCAAGAAGAATGCTCGTGCAATTTTGATTGGGATTGCATCGAATGTGTAGATAGCTTTGGGTAGTATTGACATTTTGACAATATTTATTCTTCCAATCCATGAGCACGGAATGTTTTTCCATTTCTTTATATCTTCTTCAATTTCCTTCATAAACTTTCTATAGTTTTCAGCATACAGATCTTTTACATCTTTGGTTAGATTTATCCCTAGGTATTTTATACTTCTTGGTGCAATTGTGAATGGGATCAGTGTCTTTATTTGTCTTTCTGTTGCTTCATTATTAGTGTATAAGAATGCAACTGATTTCTGTACATTGATTTTGTATCCTGCAACTTTGCTGAATTCATGTATCCGTTCTAGCAGACTTTTGGTGGATTCTATCAGATTTTCCACGTATAATATCATGTCATCTGCAAAAAGTGAAAGCTTGACTTCATCTTTGCCAATTTTGATGCCTTTGATTTCCTTTTGTTGTCTGATTGCTGATGCTAGAACTTCCAGCACTATGTTAAACAACAGCGGTGAGAGTGGACATCCCTGTCGTGTTCCTGATCTCAGGGAAAAAGCTCTCAGTTTTTCCCCCATTGAGGATGATGTTAGCTGTGGGCTTTTCATAAATGGCTTTTATGATCTTTAAGTATGTTCCTTCTATCCCGACTTTCTCAAGGGTTTTTATTAAGAAAGGGTGCTGGATTTTGTCAAAGGCCTTTTCTGCATCGATTAACAGGATCGTATGGTTCTTCTCTTTTCTTTTATTAATGTGATGTATCACGTTGATTGATTTGCGAATGTTGAACCAGCCCTGCATCCCAGGAATGAATCCCACTTGACCATGGTGAATAATTCTTTTTATATGCTGTTGAATTCGATTTGCTAGTATCTTATTGAGAATTTTTGCGTCCATATTCATCAGGGATATTGGCCTGTAGTTCTCTTTTTTTACTGGGTCTCTGTCTGGTTTAGGAATCAAAGTAATACTGGCTTCATAGAATGAGTCTGGAAGTTTTCCTTCCCTTTCTATTTCTTGGAATAGCTTGAGAAGGATAGGTATTATCTCTGCTTTAAACGTCTGGTAGAACTCCCCTAGGAAGCCATCTGGTCCTGGACTCTTATTTGTTGGGAGATTTTTGATAACCGATTCAATTTCTTCGCTGGTTATGGGTCTGTTCAAGTTTTCTATTTCCTCCTGATTGAGTTTTGGAAGAGTGTGGGTGTTTAGGAATTTGTCCATTACTTCCAGGTTGTCCAGTTTGTTGGCATATAATTTTTCATAGTATTCCCTGATAATTGTTTGTATCTCTGAGGGATTGGTTGTCATAATTCCATTTTCATTCATGATTTTATCTATTTGGGTCATCTCCCTTTTCTTTTTGAGAAGCCTGGCTAGAGGTTTGTCAATTTTGTTTATTTTTTCAAAAAACCAACTCTTGGTTTCGTTGATCTGCTCTACAGTTTTTTTAGATTCTATATTGTTTATTTCTGCTCTGATCTTTATTATTTCTCTTCTTCTGCTGGGTTTAGGCTGCCTTTGCTGTTCTGCTTCTATTTCCTTTGGGTGTGCTGTTAGATTTTGTATCTGGGATTTTTCTTGTTTCTTGAGATAGGCCTGGATTGCAATGTATTTTCCTCTCAGGACTGCCTTTGCTGCATCCCAAAGCATTTGGATTGTTGTATTTTCATTTTCGTTTGTTTCCATATATTTTTTAATTTCTTCTCTAATTGCCTGGTTGACCCACTCATTCTTTAGTAGGGTGTTCTTTAACCTCCATGCTTTTGGAGGTTTTCTAGATGTTTTCCTGTGGTTGATTTCAAGCTTCATAGCATTGTGGTCTGAAAATATGCATGGTATGATTTCAATTCTTGTAAACTTATGAAGGGCTGTTTTGTGACCCAGTATGTGATCTATCTTGGAGAATGTTCCATGTGCACTCGAGAAGAAAGTATATTCTGTTGCTTTGGGATGCAGAGTTCTAAAGATATCTGTCAAGTCCATCTGATCCAATGTATCATTCAGGGCCCTTGTTTCTTTATTGACTGTGTGTCTAGATGATCTATCCATTTCTGTAAGTGGAGTGTTAAAGTCCCCTGCAATTACCACATTCTTATCAATAAGGTTGCTTATGTTTGTGAGTAATTGTTTTATATATCTGGGGGCTCTTGTATTTGGCACATAGACATTTATAATTGTTAGCGCTTCCTGATGGATAGACCCTGTGATTATTATATAATGCCCTTCTTCATCTCTTGTTACAGCCTTTAATTGAAAGTCTAGTTTGTCTGATATAAGTATGGCTACTCCAGCTTTCTTTTGACTTCCAGTCATGATAAATAGTTCTCCATCCCCTCACTCTCAATCTGAAGGTGTCCTCAGGTCTAAAATGAGTCTCTTATAGACAGCAAATAGATGGGTCTTGTTTTTTTATCCATTCTGATACCCTATGTCTTTTGGTTGGCACATTTAGTCCATTTACATTCAGTGTTATTATAGAAAGATATGCGTTTAGAGTCATTGTGATGTCCGTAGATTTCATGCTTGTAGTGATGTCTCTGGTAGTTTATATCACAGGATCCCCCTTAGGATCTCGTGTAGGGCTGGTTTAGTGGTGACGAATTCCTTCAGTTTTTGTTTGTTTGGGAAGACCTTTATCTCTCCTTCTATTCTAAATGACAGACTTGCTGGATAAAGGATTCTCGACTGCATATTTTTTCTGTTCATCACATTGAAGATCTCCTGCCATTCCTTTCTGGCCTGCCACGTTTCAGTAGAGAGATCAGTCACGAGTCTTATAGGTCTCCCTTTATATGTTAGAGCACATTTATCCCTCGCTGCTTTCAGAATTTTCTCTTTATCCTTGTATTTTGCCAGTTTCACTATGATATGTCATGCAGAAGATCGATTCAAGTTATGTCTGAAGGGAGTTCTCTGTGCCACTTGGATTTCAATGCCTTTTTCCTTCCCCAGATCAGGGAAGTTCTCAGCTATAATTTCTTCAAGTACCCCTTCAGCACCTTTCCCTCTCTCTTCCTCCTCTGGAATACGAATTATGCATAGATTATTTCTCTTTAGTGCATCACTTAGTTCTTTAATTTTCCCCTCATACTCCTGGATTTTTTTATCTCTCTTTTTCTCAGCTTCTTCTTTTTCCATAATTTTATCTTGCAGTTCACCTATTCTCTCCTCTGCCTCTTCAATCCGAGCCGTGGTCATCTCCATTTTACTTTGCAGCTCATTAATGGTATTTTTTAGCTCCTCCTGGCTGTTCCTTAGTCCCTTGATCTCTGTAGCAACAGATTCTCTACTGTCCTTTATACTGTTTTCAAGCCCAGCGATTAATTTTATGACTATTATTCTAAATTCACTTTCTATTATATTGTTTAAATCGTTTTTGATCAGTTCGTTAGCTGTCATTATTTCCTGGACGTTTTTTTGAGGGGAATTCTTCCGTTTTGTCATTTTGGATAGTCCCTGGAGTGGTGCAGAACTGCGGGGCACTTCCCCTGTGCTGTCTTGAATAACTTGCGTTGGTGGTCAGGGCCGCAGTCAGACCTGATGCCTGCCCCCAGCCCACCGCTGGGGCCACAGGCAGACTGGTGTGCACCTTCTCTTCCCCTCTCCTAGGGGCGGGATTCACTGTGGGGTGGCGTGGCCCATCTGGGCTACTTGCACACTGCCAGACTTGTGGTGCTGGGGATCTGGCGTATTATCTGGGGTGGATCAGCAAGGTACACGGGGGCGGGAGGGGCAGGCTCAGCTCGCTTTTCCTTCGGAGATCCGCTTCAGGAGGGGCCCTGTGGCACCGGGAGGGAGTCAGACCCGCCGGAGGGATGGATCCGCAGAAGCACAGCATTGGGTGTTTGCACGGTGCAAGCAAGTTCCCTGGCAGGAACTGGTTCCCTTTGGGATTTTGGCTGGGGGATGGGCGAGGGAGATGGCTCTGGCAAGCACCTTTGTTCCCTGCCAAGCTGTGCCCTGTCGTCCGGGGCTCAACAACTCTCCCTCCCGTTGTCCTCCAGCCCTCCCGTTCTCCGAGCAGAGCTGTTAGCTTATAACCTTCCAGATGTCAAGTCCCGCTTGCTGTAAGAACACACTCCGTCCAGCCCCTCTGCTTTTGCCGGCCAGACTCGGGGGCTCTGCTTGGCTGGCAGGCCCCCCCTCTGCCCCGGCTCCCTCCTGCCAGTCCTGTGGAGCGCACACCGCCTCGCCGCCCTTCCTACCCTCTTCTGTGTGCCTCTCGTCTGCACTTGGCTCGGGAGACTCCGTTCTGCTAGTCTTCTGGCGTTTTTCTGGGTTATTTAGGCAGGTGTAGGTGGAATCTAAGTGATCAGTAGGACGCGGTGAGCCCAGCATCCTTCTGCGCCACCAACTTCCTAATCATCTCAAGAATCTGAATTTTAGATGAGCCATTAAGTCATTCATATTTACCACAAAAGTGTTCAAATTATATTTGTTAACTGTGACATAAAGGAGGCAACAGTTTTTCCTTTCTTTTCCTTTCCTTTCCTTTCCTTTCCTTTCCTTTCCTTTCCTTTCCCCTTTACCTTTCCATATGTGTGTGTATGTATGTGTATGTGTATGTGTATGTGTATATACATATATATATATACATATATATATATACACATATATATACATATATATATATACATATATATATGTACATATATGTGTATATATATGTATATATATATGTGTATATATATATGTGTATATATATATATGTGTATATATATATATATATATATATATGTGTATATATATATATATATTTGGTATCAGGATAATGCTGGCCTCATAGAATGAATTTGGAAGTTTTTCCTTCCTTTTCTATTTTTTGGAATAGTTTGAGAAGAATAGGTATTACCTCTTCTTTGAATGTTTGGTAGAATTCACTTGTGAAGCCACGTGGTCCTGAACTTTGTCAGGAGTTTTTTGATTACGGATTCAATTTCATTGCAGATAACTGGTCTGTTCAAATTTTCTATTTTTTTCAGATTTAGTTGTGGGATGTTACATGTTTCCAGAAATGTAGCCATTTTGTCTAGGTTGTCCAATTTGTTGGCATATAGTTTTTCATAATATTTTCTCATAATCCTTTGTATTTCTGTGGTGTCATTTATTATTTCTGATCTTTCATTCCTGATTTTGTTTGAGTCCTCTTTTGTTTTTTGATGATTTTGGCTATAGGCTTATCAATTTTGCTGATCTTTTCAAGCACCAGTTCCTAGTTTCATTGATATGTTCTATTGGGTTTTTTTGTTTGTTTTTTGTTTTGCTTTGTTTTGTTTCTATTTTCTTTATCTCTGCTCTAATCTTTATTATTTCCTTCCTTCTATTGGTTTTGGGTTTTGTTTATTCTTCTTCTAGTTCTGTTAGGTATAAGATTAGGTTGTTTATTTGAGATTTTTCTTGCTTCTTGAGGTAGGCCTGTATTGCTGTAAATTTCTCTTTTAGAACCACTTTTGCTGCATCCCAAAGATTTTGGACTGTGTTTTCACTTTCACTTCTGTCCATGTATTTTTTATTTCCCCTTTCATGTATGTTGTAGGTGACCCAGTCATCGTTAAGTAGCCTGTTATTTAACCTCCATGTAGTTGTGCTCTTTGTAGATTTTTTTTTTCTTGTGGTTAATTTCTAGTTTCTTAGTTTTGTGGTCAGAAAAGATGCATCATATGATTTCAATCTTTTTGAATTTTTTGAGATTTATTTTATGGACTAATATGTGATCTATTCTGGAGAAAGTTCCATGTGCACTTGAAAAGAATATGTATTCTGCTGTTTTAGGATGGAATGTTCTGAATATACCTGTTAAACCCACCTGATCCAATGTATTATACAAAGCTACCATTTCCTTGTTGATTTTCTGTTTGGGTGATCTGTCCATTGATATAAGTGGGGTGTTAAAGTCCCCTACTATTATTATATTACTATTAATTAGTTCTTTTATGTTTGTTATTAACTGCTTTATGTATTTGGGTGTTTCCATTTGGGGTGCATAAATACTTATAATTGCTATATCTTCTTACTGGAGTATCCCCTTTATGATTATATAGTGTCCTTCTCTGTCTCTTGTTACAGTCTTCATTTTAAAGTCTATTTTGTCTAATATCAGTGTTGCTACCCTGGCTTTCTTCCTATATTCATTTGCATGAAAAATGTTTCTCCAACCCCTCCCTTTCAATCTGCATGTGTTTTTAGGTCTGAAATGAGTCTCTTGTTGGCAGTATTTAGATGGGTCTTGTTTTTTTATCCATTCTGTCATCCTATATCTTTTGATTGGAGAGCTGAGTCCATTTATAGTCAAAATAATTGTTGATAGGTATATAATTATTGCCATGTTGTTACTTGTCTTATGGTTGTTTTTGTAGTTCTTCTCTGTTCCTTTCTTTTCTTGCTTTCTTTTCTCATAGATTGGCTATCTTTAATGAGATATTTGGATTCCTTTCCCTTTATTTTTGCACATCTTTTACTGGTTTTTCATTTTTGGTTACCATTAGGTTTGTATATAACATCTTCTGCACATAGACTCTATATTAAGTTGATAATTGCTTAAGCTTGGACCCATTTGCTACTTCTCTCCCCTCCCCACCTATGTTATAGGTATATGGTGTCAAACTTTACATCCTTTTATTTTATGAGTCCCTTTTTACAGATTTACTTATTTTTTACAGATATACTTATTTTTTCTGCTCTTGTGCTTCCTACTTTTCTTACTCTTACTTATGATCTTTCCTTTCCACTCAAAGAGTCCCTTTAACATTTCTTGTAGGGCTGGTTTAGTGGTCATGAATTCCTTTAACTTTTTTTGGTCTGGAAAACTCTATTTCTCCTTCTATTCTGAAATGATATGCTACTAGATAGAGTATTCTTGGATGCAGAATTTTTTTCTTGTCAACACTTTGACTATGTCATGACATCCCTTACCTGAAAAGTTTCTACTGAAAAATCTGCTGATAGCCTTACAAGGTCCCTTGTATGTAACTGTTTTCTTCTTTTCTTGCTGCTTTTAAAATTCTTTATCACTCTTTTTACCATTTTAATTACTCTGTGTTTGGTGTGGACTTCCTTTCGTTAATTTTGTTGAGGGATCTCTGTGCCTCCTGGATATGGATATCTGTTTCCTTCCCCAGATGCAGGAAGTTTTCAGCTACTATTTCTTCAAATAAAGATTCTGTCCCTTTACTCACTCTTCTCCCTCTGGGATCCCTATAATGCAAATGTTATTATGCTAATAGTGTTGCTGAGTTCCCTAAATCTGTTCTCATTTTGCATAGTTTTTTTCTCTCACCTACTCAGCTTGCCTACTTTCCATTACTCTGTCCTCCAGGTTGCTGATTTGTTATTCTGCTTCCTCTAGTCTGCTATTTATTCCATCTAACATATTTTTAATTTCATTCATTGTGTTCTTCATCTCTGATTCTTTTTAATCTCTTTTTTAAGGGTCTCATTGATGTCCTCCACTACTTTCTCAAGTCCAGTGGGTATCTTTATGATGATTACTTTAAATTTCCTATCAGGCATATTGTTTATCTCCATTTGACTTAGGTCTCTTGCTCTGATTTTGTCCTATTCTTTCATTTGGGACACATTAGTCTGTCTCCTCGTTTTATGTAACTCTTTATGTGTGTTTCTGTGTATTAAGAAAGTTGGCTATGTCTCCTGTTCTTGAAAGTAGTGCCCTTATGAGAAGGAGGTCCTGTAGTGCCTTGCCATGCAAGGTCCCTCATTTATTGGAATTTAGCACTTCAGGGATATCTCCTATGTGTGTTTTGGGTGCCCTACTATTGTGGCTGAGCCACTGTTTCCTTCAGTCCCGTTGTCTCCAGTGACTCTCTTTGCCTGTTGGGGGCAGTTTTTTTGTCCTTGTGGTGTTAATGGACCAATCTTAGGCTCCCTTGGGCTTGAGTTGAGTCAGACCAGGAGTTTGCCAGTGATGCAGTTGTACCAAACTGCAAGGAGCTTTCCCTGTGTTGTCCACTGAGAAGCTTCCTGTGGTAGGTAGAGTCAGCAGTCAGATCAGCTGTCTTCCCCCAGCCCACTGCTGGGGCTACAGTCTGATTGATGTGTGTGTGATTATCTTTCTCTTTTCTTGGGTTAGGAGTCCTGCAGGGCAATGCTGGCCTCTGTTGCAACTGCTTGCAAACCGCCAGGCTTGTAGCCCCAGTTTGGATGGGCTCTGGCCAAGAGAATATTGGAGGAGGCAGGTCCACAAGATTTAAGGGGGGATGATGTGTAATTTTAGCAAAGTTTGCATGCTGGTTCTCTGAGAGATATGCCACTGATGCCAGGACCAAGATGGCAGGTTAGAAATCATGGATCAGCAATGCATATAGGTAGGGAAATGTGGAATTATCAAAGCTTCCTTGGTCCTTGGGGTGGGGACCTGCAGTGCTGGGACTGAGGCAGGCCTGGCTGAAGTAGGCAGATCACATAAATATGGACTGGGTGATGGTATTAGCCAGTTAGGTAGTGAGTGTTGGTGCCACGCTGGTTCATGCGGGTGGCCATGTGTTTATGCTATGGGGTGGGAGAGGGAAATGGCACTGGTCAACTCTTTTCTTCTCAGAGAAGTCTCCCACAGATCTCTGTCCCACACATCCTCTGATATTAGTAAATAACTCTCCTTCCCGTGTGCCCCAGGTGTTTTTCAAACTGTTGGTTGTATGCTATATCTCTGTGGGCTGTTCATTGTGCTGTCTCTTTAAGGGTGGGGATTCAGTTTCCTCTCCCCCTCCTGACTCTCACAGAGCTGAGTTCACTGATTTTTAAAATTCTGTTGGTTGCAAGAACCCACAAAATTTGGACCCTCTGGTTTTCAAAGCAAATGTTGTGGGGATTCATTTTCAGCATGCCAGCTACCCAGTGTGAAGGTCTATTTCTCTCCCTTCTCTGTGCTTGTGACAGTCCTGCAGATTCATTTACCTCCCCACAGCATTTCCACCCTTCCTACCATCTTCAATGTGGCCTTTTCTCCCTATTTCGTTGTGGAGTTTGTTCTGGTAGCCTTTGGGTTGTTTTCTGGGTTATTTACACTGATGTGAGTATCCATCTCATCTAGCTCTATCCATGAGAGGAAGTGAGCTTAGGGTCCTCTTACTCCACCATCTTCCCAGCAATCTATAACAATTCTTTCACCTAAAATGAACTATCCTTGAAAAGTTTTAAACACATGTATTAAGGGGCATTTCCAGCAGTGTAGATTAACAACAATCTACTAACATATATATTTACCACCACCAATGAGATTATACATACTGGAAGGAAACTAAGCTAGCAAACTATTAAAAAAAATTTTTTTAACATTTATTCATTTTTGAAGACAGATAAAGACAGAGCTTGAGTCAGGGAGGGACAGAGAGAGAGGGAGACACAGAATCTGAAGCAGGTTCCAGGCTCTGAGCCGTCAGCACAGAGGCCGATGCAGGGCTCGAACTCACGAACTGCGAGATCATGCCCGGAGCTGAAGTCAGACACTCAACTGACTGAGCCACCCAGGTGCCCCACTAGCAAACTATTTTGATTTCACAGACTGGATCTTGGGATCAAGAGTGAAGATGCTCATTCCAATTGGTCTCACTTGCAAGGCACCAAATCTGTTCTTTGGGGAATGGGGTTAGGGCAAGGTGAGGACAAGAGTCTGAGCTATACCTTAGATACCTATGATCACCATCAATGATGTGGTTCTTTGGGGAATGGGGTTAGGGTAAGGTGAGGGCAAGAGTCTGGGCTATACCTTAGATACCTATGATAACCATCAATGATGTGGCCTAAAACAAATATGTTTAGTTAGGGGTAGAAGGAGGTATAAGGCACAACTGGCTGAACCTGTAATAAAGGACATAAAATAGAGGGACCATCAAGGCTTCTCAGGGAGAGACCCTCTTGTCTTTTATTAAGTTAGTAAACACAAAATGCTAGCATCCAGTATCCTTCAAGTGTAGATCTTAAAAATATTAAGTCCTCCTAAATTTGTTTCCATTCTGATCCCCAGGGCGTAGGCATAATAACTGCTAAACTGAGAGCGGACTTTCAGTAACTCACAGTATCAATTCCTGTTCCTTTTTTCTATAGTTATTCATGCCAGCAATACCCAAAACATTCATTCTATTGTTTTCAGCTTTATGTCAGAGAAGATACTGTCTTTTCCCCGTTTATGAATTCTAAAGCCTATAAATCGTGACTCTAAAAAATATTTTTTCCCTTTATCCTCAGATTTGCCTAGCTGAAGAACTTCATTAAACATATTCCTGATCTGAAACTGCTTAATGTCTATGTTTTCAGGAACCCCATGCAAATCTGGATGTCATCAGGGTGTGTTCCTTCTCTGTATGCTGCATGATTCCTGTCTGGGAATGTCTGTTAAGACCCCTGAACTGCAAACACTAGGTGACAAATAACACCTTATTTCTAAGCAAGGTGCTCAAATAGTTTTTCACAGTTGGAAATTTATTAATTCATGGGACATAATTCCATGAATTCCAACAACATTATTCCAATTCAATCAAACTTGTTATTTACTAACTTCTACCAGTTTAGGAAAACTTTCTGATTATAATCCTTCTCTTACTAATATACTCTTACCAATACATCAATGCACTCCTCTGTAATTAGACTTACTGAATATCATATTTTAAAGCATAAATCTTGTAACAATTACAAAGGATGGGAGCTGAAGGAAATACTCTTAATTTATGTTTTCTTTTGTTATTTTATCCCAACACTTAAATGTTTTACATCCTCATGATCCAAGAGGACTTTCTGATCATAGGAGGCATTCTGATTACTCTGTCTTGTGTAATAGGGTCATCCCTCCTCTAAAATTAATACCTATTAATAATCTCTCCAGGGTAAACTGGAGAAACTGTGATTATTCTGGCTTGAGATTATTTACCACTTGGATCATCACCATGGCCATAGAGGCAAGGTCAAGAAGTTGGCAGCTCCCATTTAAAACATGGGTTTAATGAGGGGAGAGATTAATTTTTGAGTTGAGTGAAGGGCAGGATGAGAACACATATGGCCAATAAAAACTTTAGTGAGATTACCAGCCATTCCAATTTGAGTTCACTGTTACTCTTACTAATAGCAAAATAATTATTATGATGTGCCCAATGCTTTAAGGATATTAACTCATTAATTCTCATTACTAGACTAAAAAATTGGTTCTATTATTAGTGCTATTTTATAGATGAGAAAACTAAGAAGTTAGCTAAATTATTGAATGTCACAAAACACAGGATGTAAAAACGCAATTTGAAAACATGCATCTTGGTTCCAAAATTATGCTATTATGAACTATACTACACTATTTATCTATGGTCAACATATCCTACCGAATAGTCTGTGATTCTATGGTTATATTTAAAAGGTGCAGCTGACTCTGGTTACCTCCCCCATCAAAAAGGAAAAAAAAAAAAAGTTCTGTTCTATTCTTTCCACTTAGCACATAGCCACACACCTAGAGACCATATTTCCTATATTTCAGCCAGGTATGTCCAAATGTTTCAGTTTTCATAAATAAAATATGAAAGACTCATATTTCAGTCTGAGCCTTGAAACACTGAATAAGTATTCTGACATTCTCTTTTCCTGTCTCATGGTCTAGAGACCAGACATGTGCCTCAGAAAACTAGAAAATTTCAATAGTAACATGAAATACACTTTAATATTTATAAACATTGTATTTTAGAGCCCTCTTTTAAAGCAATGTAGGTGTTAACCTTCATTAATATAAAAGATGAGCAAAATGAATAGAGATCTTTAAATTTCCTGTAGGAAATCTCAAAAGAGATAGTGAGAGAGAAAGAGAAAGGAAACTCTGAACCGAAATTTTAAATGTACAAGGAACAATTGCTTTCATTTGCGGGAGGGAACAGAAAGGGACAACTTCATCAAAATTTATAATTATGATCTAAGATTTCAAGTGACTATTCATTTCTATCAATAAGGCTCTTTTTTACTCACTCAGGCTATAGGCACCACACAGACTCATGAGGAGAAACTCCATATATGCCAGCAGTAATGACATTTGCTATCTGATGTGAATTAAGCCATATGGCCCTTCTCTTCAAGGCCAACCCTCAGGGCAGTTTTGGTTTATTCCCATAATTACTACAACTACAGAGAGAAAGGACTTCATTTTCTAATTCCAACTAAATATCCTTCTATTTTATGATGCAATTCCCTCAAAAAGAAATTAAGAACTAAATCCACATTTGCAACCACAAACTTGATATTGTGTTGTCTGTTATATTTTCTACTGCCTACTTCCACCTATGCAACCAGCTGTTTCCATCTATTCTTTGCTTATGTGTACCCTCCACAGAGATATTCTATCTAATCACCTCTTTTTGAGTCTTCAAGAGGCAAGAGGTCATGTTTGGACATGAATGTATACCCCACAATGTGCAGAAGCAGATGTAAGTGTGAACAGTGGGGAAGAAACAATTGTTTAAATGTGAGGAGCCATTCTCCCAAATTGCAGATAGATTATTGGTTGTTACCTTTGTTCATCTATGTTTTCTGATTGTTTTATAAAAACACTGATTGTTTATCAAACTGAATACTTGAGAAAGAACAAGTAAAACAACCGAAACTTCTCCGACTAAGGTACTATCTAAGAAATCCCTCCTAAGAAATATGCTTCTGAAATAATTTGAATACATTCTTCATCATGTGTAGCAAGGACCCTGAAGTCAGTGGGGAGTGGTGCATGAAGAAATGTTTGTGTGAAACTCTTCCAGGGTGAGAATTGGAAGGAAGATAGGCAAGCGGATGGTCTTGGGATTCCTGAAGCCTGAGCAGGGAGAAGATGTGAACTTTCCAGCCCCCTTTCACTCATGTATATTCTGTAGTCCACTAATATCTACGTAACTGTCTTAAGTAGTTCAGAACAGCAAGGATTACTTTTACTTTTGACTCTGGTATCCTCCTCAGGTTCCCTGAATGTGTGGCTATTATATTCAGATTTGATCCCGTTTCAAGAAGAGCTTTGTGCCTCTGCTGACTTTGTTGAGCAGAGCCTCAATACGAGTCCTGGATTGTTTATCGCAGGACTTACAAGTAAAAGGTTAAAAAAAATTCATAACAAAACTTTCTCTTCTTTAAGCCATACTTTGCTGGACCTCTTCTATTACTCACAGATGAATAATAGTGAATCTAACTTTAGATGAACCTAACTCTAGCTGTTATAATTTCTAAGAAACTTTGAAGGCAATGACTATATTACTCATATTTGTAACCCCAGAACTGAACTACGTATCTGACCATAATAGGTGCTCATCAAGTATCCAATGAGCAGTAGGATAAAGATAATAAGTAGGGCTTGATGTCATAAAATGTGAGATGAACTGAATTCCTTGATGGGGTGTTGAAAAATAAAGATTTGTCTAGAAACAACTTAGTGGTTGTGGAATGAATGGCAGAACTGCAAAAATAACAGTAACTGCTCAGTTTATACTGCCACACTGTAAAGCTCCTATGTGATAATCAATATAGTACACCAATACTTCATTTATAAGGGGCTTAAAGGATAAAAAAATTTGGTAAGAAAGTTAATTTCAAGTGAGTTTTTGCATCACCAAGTGTAGTAAGAGACAAAGAGACCAGTGTTTACTTCTGGATTCTGCATCTCACTATAACAATTCTTGGCAAGTCTGTAGCCCTAATCTACTATATTTATCTACAAAGGAGAAATCAGTATCTTTAACCTTTAGGGTTTTTGCAAGGTCATGTGATTAAGACATCTGGACCAAGGCTGGACCCAGTAAGGGATTCAATAAATGTTAAGGAGCACTAGAATGCTATTAAAGAAGTAAATCTTTGGAGACAGGTGATACCCATGAGTCACCACTAGCAAGTAAGGCCATGATGAAAAAAGAGTGGTGCTATCTGCCAGGGCCAGTCTTCATACTGAGATGACACAGGGTGTCCCATGCAGGGACTAGGTCAACATGCAGAATTACTCTGTGTCAGGGGATGATTTGCGGTCTAGTAGTTTCTTCAGAGAATTTTTTGGATTTATTGGAACCTGGCTCCCACATGTCCGGTGAAAAACAAAATTCAGCACTGGTCAGTGAATTAGGAAGCATTAAAGAATTTCTACAAGATACAGCTATCTCTCTGAGACGTTAATTTGCATTTTCTTCACTACAAATAAGATTGAGTACTTTTACATGTTTGTTTGCTATTTTGTTTCCCTGTGAAATCTGTAGAGATGTCTTTCTTGAGCTTTCTTGAGATTTTCCACCTTGATTTGTAAGAATTATTTTTCTAAGGGTCTTGGATATGAGTTTTTTGTGGTTAGGTGATTAAAAATGTCATCTATTCTGTGACCACTTTTTAACACCTTTAAGGGTGTTTTCCATGAAAGTTGTACTTAGTTTTGATGTAGTCAAACTTAAATTTTTCCTTTAAGGAGGTGGTAGTTGTGGTGTGTGCGTGTTCTCTAAGAATTATTTCTCTCATCTAAGGTCATAACGTTATTTATATACATTAGGTAGAATTTCCCCCATTCATATGATTAAATTGTATTGGGAAATTGTACCTGTACCCACCTCCAAAAATATACTTTAGACTCATATGTCATACCACCTGAAAATATCAATTATCAGTGAATTACAGATCTAAAAGTTAAATGTAAAACAATACATATTTTAGAAAATAACATAGGTAAATAACACAATGACTCTGGATGGCAGAAAAATTCTTAGAGAATATACACAACACTGCCACCAATACAATAACTTATAAATAATGACAGTTTTCTTTCATTAGTTTCACTTTTTATACTTATTTCCTCATTTTCCTTGGACAGACCATCCCATACTACGAAGTCAGCTTTACTTTGAAAATGTCTTTATTTTACATAATTTTTGGAAACATTTTTACTAGGTAGAGAACTGTGGTTGGAAATTCTTTTACATTCAGTACCTTAGACATGTTATTCCTTTCTTCCTACTGGCATAGATTTTAGGAAGAAATCTTCTGACACTCCTATTTTTGGTTTTTTGTAGGTGGTGCTTCTTTTTCTAGAGAGAAAATCTTTTAAGATTTGGATTTCATGAATTTGACTATGTTGTGCATAGGTGTGTTTTTGGTTGTTATTTATTCTGCATGGGGTTGATTCTGTAAACCTCTGGATATATGGTTTCTTGTCTTTTATTAATTTTGGAAAACTTATATATCCTTTTTTTATCATCTTCTACTTCAGTTATTCCAATTACATGTATATTAAATATTTTGATATTTTTCTATGTAATATCCTGTTGGTATCTCTAAAAGACAATCTCCCTCCAAGAACATACCCCTTCAAATTTTAAAGTCTCCCAACTTTATGTGAACTCTCTAATACCAAAGAAATGGTGAAAAGGAAACACTGTTTTCCAGGTACAGGAAGAACAAATGGGGGTGTGTACTCTCTTTCCAGTGATATAATCTTACTGCAGGTTGTGAGCAAAGCCATGTATTTACACAGCCAACCCACCAAGCAATTTCCACGCCTTACATTTTGTGTAATTCTGAAAGCCTAGTCTTTTACTCTATTTCTATGCCTAGCAATATCCAGGTGCTTTTAGTTTTGCTTTGTTTGTTTGCTTGTTTGTTTGTTTGTTTGTTTTGGTCACAGTAGGCTTTTATCTCCAATTCTAGATTTTCCCAAGCCTATAAATCTCATCCCTTAAGGACCATTATTAATTTGTTCCTACACTTCTCTCAGTTGAAGAATTGCACTCACTCAACAGAATTCTAACCTGAAACTGCTTCAAGTTTGTGCTTCTCTGGAAGAACTGGCATACCTAGCTTTGTGTACAGGATAATAAAATGAGACTCCTCCTGTCTGAGGATTTCCACTAGATCCCAAAGCAGAGTATACTTGGTCCCAAATAAACACACTTTCTAAAACAAAAAGCTAGATCATTTTTTCTGGAGTTAATAAAATATGAAAAACCTTCATTACAGTTAAATAAAGTCTCATTAACCTCTGTCAGTTTAAGAAATCATGTTAATAGGGGGAAGAAGCCAAGATGGTGGAACAACATGGAAGTTTTTTGTGTGTCTCGTGTCCATGAAATACAGCCAGACCAACACTAAACCATCCTACACACCTAGAAAACTGATTGGAGGATTAACACAACAATCTCCACAACCTGAACCACAGAATTCAGAAGGTACATGGTGCAGACAGGTGAATTCAGGGAGCGAGAAGCCACGGGAACGGAGGTGCTTTTACAGATGGACAGAAGATGGAGGTGGGGGCGGGGAGAATGCAGGAAAAGCACGCCTCCCCAAAAGCAGCTGGAGAGAAAGTGGAAAATTGGAAACAGCCACAGGGACTAAACTAAAAAGGGATAAAGGAGAAAGGAGAGGGTTTAAATTCCATTAAGACTGTAAACAAGGGGAGTGCAAAGTCTGCACTCCGCAGCTCCATACCTGGTGGTGCTCTGGTGGGAAGGGCGAATCCCCAGGAACAGAGTGGGGTCCGGGAGTTTCTTGGGCCACATGGGAAGAGGTTCCACTGTTGGAAGGACTTTTGGTAGAGACTGTTGAAGCCACCTGGTTCCAGCAGACCCCAGAAAATGGCCACATTCGCTGGTGCTGGAAACAAGGTCATTAAGGGTGAAGCCTGGTGCCAGATGTGTGTTGTGATTTTCCATAATCCCTGAAAAGCTGCTGCTACACTATCTTGCAAACTTTTTCTGGGGCGGGCTGGCACCTGGCCACAGTCTCAGGGCACTGGCAGCAGCAGGGTCCAGCAAGTGTTCCTGGGTTCAGCCGACATTTGGCCATTGCTCATTCAGTCATTCCTTGGTGAGACTCTCACGCAGAAGGGCAGAACGGGTCAAAGCCACAGTCCTTCAGTAGTAAGGGGGCCAGGGAAAACAGCTGCATCTGAGACAAAACTTGGGGGGGAGGTACTGCCTGGGGCCTAGTCACAGACAGTGAAAAAGTGGGGAGTGGATGAAAGCTGAAGACAGAGAACGGGTGCATGATTGCTGATCTGGGAGAACAGAGTTCCAGTGTTAGAGACTGGGTAGCTAGTCTCTAGGTGGCGCCATTTTCACTGCTCCCACGCATGTGCATACGCACCTATGAGCGCCACAACACTCCACCCCAGTAGGCCATCTAGGGGAAAACAGAGCCGTTACACTGAGTCCCACCCAACTGAGCCAACCTCGCTCTTCAAGAACACAAGTCTCACTTCCTACTTAGTTTATGGACTATAAAGCGCTACATAGTCTGACTTCTAGGAGAAAACAAAGTAATTTCAGTCCTACTTCAATCTGTTAGCAGGTCCACCTATTGAATTTTCTTTCTTTTTTTTTCTCTTTTACACTTCTTTTCTTTTTCTTGAATAAAGAGAAAAAATTCATTTCTAATTTCAATTTTTATTAAAAATATTTTTAATTTTTTACTATATTTTTTGCTTTTGTGTAAATTTTTTCAAATTCTATTTTACTTCCATCATTTTACTTTAGTCTACTTCAGTGTATTCACCTTTTCAAATTTTCAAACGATTTCCTTTCTTTTTCTTTTTTTCTTTTTTGTTTCTTTTCTTTCTCTTGAATGCAGAAAGAAAAAATTCATTTTTACTTCCAGTTTCTATTAGAAATATTTTTCTTCAATTTTTTTACTATATTTTTTGCTTTCGTGTAAATTTTTTCAAATTCTATTTTACTTCCATCATTTTATTTTAGTCTACGACAGTGTATTCACTTTTTCAAATTTTCAAACGATTTCCTTTTTTTCTGTCTCTCTCTTTTTCATTCCTTTTCTTTTTCATGAATACAGAAAGAGAAAAAATTCATTTTTATTTTTAATTTTTATTAAAAATATTTTTCCTTAATTTTTTTCTACTATATTCTTTACTTTTGTGTATATTTTCTCAAATTCTATTTTATTTCCATCATCTTATTTTAGTCTACTTCAATGTATTCTTTTTCAAATTCTCAAACGATTTCCTTTTTTTTCTTCCTCCACTCCTTTTTTTCCCTAATCTGTCAAACCACTTTCAACACCCAGACCAAGACACACCGAGGATCTAGCACCATTTATTCGATTTGTGTGTGTGTGTTTAATTTTTTAATTTTAATATTTTTTCATTTTAATTTTTTTTAATTTTAATTTTTCTACTTCATTAATTCCTGTTCTCTCTTCAAAATGACAAAACGAGAATAGAAACCCCAGAACTAGACCCACAAAAGTATGGCCAACTAATCTTTGACAAAGCAGGAAAGAACATCCAATGGAAAAAAAGACAGTCTCTTTAACAAATGGTGCTGGGAGAACTGGACAGCAACATGCAGAAGGTTGAAACTAGACCACTTTCTCACACCATTCACAAAAATAAACTCAAAATGGATAAAGGACCTGAATGTGAGACAGGAAACCATCAAAACCCTAGAAGAGAAAGCAGGAAAAGACCTTTCTGACCTCAGCCATAGCAATCTCTTACTCGACACATCCCCGAAAGCAAGGGAATTAAAAGCAAAAATGAACTACTGGGACCTTATGAAGATAAAAAGCTTCTGCACAGCAAAGGAAACAACTAACAAAACGAAAAGGCAACCAACGGAATGGGAAAAGATACTTGCAAATAACATATCGGACAAAGGGCTAGTATCCAAAATCTATAAAGAGCTCACCAAACTCCACACCCGAAAAACAGATAACCCAGTGAAGAAATGGGCAGAAAACATGAATAGACACTTCTCTAAAGAAGACATCCAGATGGCCAACAGGCACATGAAAAGATGCTCAACGTCGCTCCTCATCAGGGAAATACAAATCAAAACCACACTCAGATATCACCTCACGCCAGTCAGAGTGGCCAAAATGAACAAATCAGGAGACTATAGATGCTGGAGAGGATGTGGAGAAACGGGAACCCTCTTGCACTGTCGGTGGGAATGCAAATTGGTGCAGCCACTCTGGAAAACAGTGTGGAGGTTCCTCAAAAAATTAAAAATAGACCTACCCTATGACCCAGCAATAGCACTGCTAGGAATTTACCCAAGGGATACAGGAGTACTGATGCATAGGGGCACTTGTACCCCAATGTTTATAGCAGCACTCTCAACAATAGCTAAATTATGGAAAGAGCCTAAATGTCCATCAACTGATGAATGGATAAAGAAATTGTGGTTTATATACACAATGGAGTACTACGTGGCAATGAGAAAGAATGAGATATGGCCCTTTGTAGCAACGTGGATGGAACTGGGGAGTGTTATGCTAAGTGAAATAAGCCATACAGAGAGGGACAGATACCATATGTTTTCACTCTTAGGTAGATCCTGAGAAACTTAACAGAAAGCCATGGGGGAGGGGAAGGAAAAAAAAAAAAGGTTAGAGTGGAAGAGAGCCAAAGCATAAGAGACTCTGAAAAACTGAGAACAAACTGAGGGTTGATGGGGGGTGGGAGGGAGGGGAGGGTGGGTGATGCGTATTGAGGAGGGCACCTTTTGTGATGAGCACTGGGTGTTGTATGGAAACCAATTTGACAATAAACTTCATATATTGAAATAAAATAAAATAAAATAAAATGTTAAAAAAATGACAAAATGAAGGAATTCACCCCAAAATAAAGAGCACAAGGAAACGACAGCCAGGGATTTAACCAACACAGGTACAAGCAAGATGTCTGAACCAGAATTTAGAATCATGATAATAAGAAAACTAGGTGGAGTCGAAAATAGATTAGAATCCCTTTCTGCAGAGATAAAAGAAATAAACAATAGTCATAATGAAATTAAAAATGCTATAACTGAGCTGCAATCACAGATGGATGCAGCCGCGGAAAGGATGGATGAGACAGAACAGAGAATCAGTGATATAGAGGACAAACTTACAGAGAATAATGAAGCAGAAAAAAAGAGGGAGATTAAGGCAAAAGAACATGATTTAAGAATTAGAGAAATCAGTGACTCATTAAAAAGGAACAACATCAAAATCATAGGGGCCCTAGAAGAGGAAGAGAGAGAAATAGGGGTAGAAGGGTTATGTGAGAAAACCGCAGCGAAAAACTTTCCTAACCTGGGGAAAGACACAGACATCAAAATTCAGGAAGCACATAGGACCCCCATTAGATTCAACAAAAACTGACCATCAACAAGGCATATCATAGTCAAATTCACAAAATACTCAGGCAAGGAGAGAATCATGAAAGCAGTAAGGGAAAAAAGTCCCTAACCTACAAGGGATGACAGATCAGGTTTGCAGCAGACCTATCCACAGAAACTTGGCAGGCCAGAAAGGAGTGGCGGGATATATTCAGTGTGTTGAACCAGAAAAATATGCAGCCAAGAATTCTTTATCCAGCAAGGCTGTCACTCAAAATAGAAGGAGAGATAAAAAGTTCCCAGACAAATAAAAATTAAAGGAGTTTGTGACCACTAAACCAGCCCTGCAAGAAATTTTAAGGGGGACTCTCTGAGGGGAGAAAAGATGAAAAAAAATATATATAGAGAGAGAGAAAAATAAATAAATACCAAAAGCAACAAAGATTAGAAAGGAAAGAGAATACCACCAGAAACTCCAACTCTACAAACATCACAATAGCAATAAATTCATATCTTTCAGTACTCACTCTAAACGTCAATGGACTCAATGCTCCAATCAAAAGACCTATGGTAACAGAATGGATAAGAAAACAAAATCCATCTATATGCTGTTTACAAGAGACCCACTTTAGACCTAAAGACACCTTCAGATTGAAAATAAGGGGATGGAGAACCATGCTAATGGTCAACAAAAGAAAGCCAGAGTAGCCATACTTATATCAGACAATCTAGACTTTAAAATAAAGACTGTATCAAGAGATGCAGAAGGGCATTATATCATAATCAAGGGGTCTATTCACCAAAAAGACCTAACAACTGTAAACATTTATGCGCCAAATGTGTGAGCACCCAAATATATACATCAATTAATCACAAACATAAAGAAAAATCGATAGTAATACCATAATAGTAGGAGACTTCAACACCCCACTCACAGCAATGGACAGATCATCTAATAAAAAAATCAACAAAGAAACAATGGTATTGAATGACACACTGGACCAGATGGACTTAACAAATATATTCAGAATATTTCATCCTAAAGCAGCAGAACATACATTCTTCTCCAGTGCACATGGAACATTCTCCAGAATAGACCATATACTGGAACACAAATCATCCCTAAGTAAGTACAAAAAGATCGAGATCATACTGTGCATATTTTCAGACCACAATGCTATGAAACTCAAAATCAACCACAAGAAAAAATTTGGAAAGGTAACAAATACTTGGAGACTGAAGAATATCCTACTAAAGAATGAATGGGCTAACCAAGAAGTTAAAGAGGAAATTAAAAAGTATATGGAAGTCAATGAAAATGATAACACCACAACCCAAAACCTCAGGGACACAGCGAAGGTGGTCATAAGAGGAAAGTACATAGCAATCCAGGCCTTCCTACAAAAGGAAGAAAGATCTCAGATACACAACCTACCTTTATGCCTTAAGGAGCTGGAAAAAGAACAACAAATAAAACCCAAAACCAGAAGAATACAGGAAATAATAAAGATTAGAGCAGAAATTAATGCTATCGAAACCAAAAAAACCAGAACAGATCAATGAAACCAGAAGCTGGTTCTTTGAAAGAATTAACAAAATTGATAAACCACTAGCCAGTTTGATCAAGGAGAAAAAGGAAAGGACCCAAATAAATAAAATCAAGAATGAAAAAGGAGAGATCACAACCAACACAACAAAAATAAAAACAATAATAAGAGAATATTATGAGCAATTATATGCCAATAAAATGGGCAATCTGGAAGAAATGCACAAATTCCTAGAAACATATACACTACCAAAACTGAAACAGGAAGAAATAGAAAATTTGAACAGACCCATAACCAGTAAGGAAATAGAATTAGTAATCAAAATCTCCCAAAAAACAAGAGTCCAGGGCCAGATGGCTTTCCAGAGGAATTCTACCAAACATTTAGGGAAGAGTTAATACCTATTCTCTTGAAGCTGTTCCAAAAAAAAAACAGAAATGGAAGGAAAACTTCCAAATTCTTTCTATGAAGCCAGCATGACCTTGATCCCAAAATCAGACAGAGACCCCACTAAAAAGGAGAACTATAGACCAATTTCCCTGATGAACGTGGATGCAAAAATCCTCAACAAGATATTAGCCAACTGGATCCAACAATACATTAAAAACATTATTCACCACGACCAAGTGGGATTATACCTGGGATGCATGGCTGGTTCAATATCCACAAAACAATTAACATGATTCATCACATCAATAAAAGAAAGGACAAGAACCATATGATCCTCTCAATAGATACAGAGAAAGCATTTGGCAAAATACAGCATCCTTTCTTGATAAAAACCCTCAAGAAAGTAGGGATAGAAGGAGCATACCTCGAGATCATAAAAGCCATATATGAACGACCCAACACTAATATCATCCTCAATGGGGAGAAACTGAGAGCTTTCCCCCTAAGGTCAGGAACAAGACAGGGATGTCCACTCTTGCCACTGATATTCAACATAGTATTGGAAGTCTTAGCGTCTGCAATCAGACAACACAAAGAAACAAAAGGCATCCAAATCAGCCAGGAGGAGGTCAAACTCTCACTCTTCGCAGATGACATGATACTCTATATGGAAAACTCAAAAGATTCCACCAAAAAACTGCTAGAATTGATTGATGAATTCGGCAAGGTTGCAGGACATAAAATCAATGCACAGAAATCAGTTGCATTCCTATACACCAACAATGAAGCAACAGAAAGAGAAATCAAGGAATCGATTCAATTTACAGTTGCACAAAAAACCATAAAATACCTAGGAATAAATCTCACCAAAGAGGTGAAAAATCTATACACTGACAACCTAGAAAGCTTATGAAAGAAATTGAATAAGACACAAAAAAATGGAAAAATATTCCATGCTCCTGGATAGGAAGAACAAATATTGTTAAAATGTCGATACTACCGAAAGCAATCTACATATTCAATGCAATCCCTATCAAAGTAACACCACCATTCTTCACAGAGCTAGAACAAATAATCTTAAAATTTGTATGGAACCAGAAAAGACCCCGAATAGCCAAAGCAATCTTGAAAAAGAAAACCAAAGCAGGAGGCATCACAATCCCAGACTTCAAGCTATACTACAAAGCTGTAATCATCGAGACAGTATGGTACTGGCACAAGAACAGACACTCAGATCAATGGAACAGAATAGAGAACCCAGAAATGGACCCACAAACTTATGGCCAACTAATCTTTGACAAATCAGGAAAGAATATCCAGTGGAATAAAGACGGTCTCTTCAGCAAGTGGTGCTGGGAAAACTGGACAGCAACATGCAGAAGAATGAACCTGGATTGCTTTCTTACACCATACACAAAAATAACTCAAAATGGATGAAAGACCTCAATGTAAGACAGGAAGCCATCAAAATCATCAAGGAGAACGGAGGCAAAAAACTCTTTGATCTTGCCCGCAGCAACTTTTTTTCCCCCCAATATATGGAATTTATTGTCAAAATGGTTTCCATACAACACCCAGTGCTCATCCCAAAAGGTGCCCTCCTCAATACCCATCACCCACCCTCCCCTCCCTCCCACCCCCCAACAACCCTCAGTTTGTTCTCAGTTTTTAACAGTCTCTTATGCTTTGGCTCTCTCCCACTCTAACCTCTTTTTTTTTTTCTTCCCCTCCCCCATGGGTTTCTGTTAAGTTTCTCAGGATCCACATAAGAGTGAAAACATATGGTATCTGTCTTTCTCTGTATGGCTTATTTCACTTAGCATCACACTCTCCAGTTCCATCCATGTTGCTACAGAGGGCCATATCTCATTCTTTCTCATTGCCACGTAGTACTCCATTGTGTATATAAACCACAATTTCTTTATCCATTCATCAGTTGATGGACATTTAGGCTCTTTCCATAATTTAGCTATTGTTGAGAGTGCTGCTATAAACATTGGGGTACAAGTGCCCCTATGCATCAGTACTCCTGTATCCCTTGGGTAAATTCCTAGCAGTGCTACTGCTGGGTCATAGGGTAGATCTATTTTAATTTTTTGAGGAACCTCCACACTGTTTTCCAGAGTGGCTGCACCAATTTGCATTCCCACCAACAGTGCAAGAGGGTTCCCGTTTCTCCACATCCTTAGCACAGTGAAGCATCCTTCTGCACAGTGAAAGAAACAATCAGCAAAACTAAAAGCCAACTGACAGAATGGGAGAAGATATTTGCAAATGACATATCAGATAAAGGGTTAGTATCCAAAATCTATAAAGAACTTATCAAACTCAACACCCAAAAAACAAATAACCCAGGGAAGAAATGGGAAAAAGACATGAATAGACAGTTCTCCAAGGAAGACATCCAGATGGCCAACTGACACATGAAAAAATGCTCAACATCACTCATCATCAGGGAAATACAAATCAAAACCACACACCTGTCAGAATGGGTAACATTAACAACTCAGGCAACAACAGATGTTGGAGAAAGAGGATCCCTTTTGCATTGTTGGTGGCAATGCAAGCTGGTGCATCCACTCTGGAAAACAGTATGAAGGTTCCTCAAAAAATTAAACATAGAACTACCCTACAGCCCAGCAATTGCACTACTAGGCATTTATTCATGGGATACAGGTGTGCTGTTTCAAAGGGACACATGCACCCCCATGTTTTTAGCAGCACTATCAACAATAGCCAAAGTATGGAAAGAGCCCAAATGTCCATCGATGGATGAATGGATAAAGAAGATGTGGTATATATATACAATGGAGTATTACTCAGCAATCAAAAAGAATAAAATCTTGCCATTTGCAACTACGTGGATGGAACTGGAGGCTATTATGCTAAGTGAAATTAGAGAAAGACAAAAATCATATGACTTCACTCATATGAGAACTTTAAGAGACAAGACAGATGAACATAAGGGAAGGGAAACAAAAATAATATAAAAACAGGGAGGGGGACAACACAGAAGAGACTCATAAATATGGAGAACAAACTGAGTGTTACTGGAGGGGTTGTGGGAGGGAGAATAGGCTAAATGGGTAAGGAGCACTAAGGAATCTACTCCTGAAATCATTGTTGCACTATATGCTAACAAATTTGGATGTAAATTTTAAAAAATAAAAAATAAAATGGGGCACCTGGGTGGCTCAGTCGATTGAGCATCCGACTTTGGCTCAGGTTATGATCTCGCGGTTCATGAGTTCGAGCCCCATCTCAGGCTCTGTGCTGACAGCTCAGAGCCTGGAGCCTGCTTCAGATTCTGTGTCTCGCTCTCTCTCTGCCCTCCCATGCTCATACTCTGTCTCTCTCTGTCTCAAAAATAAATAAAACATTATTTTTTTTTTTAAATAAAAAATAAAATTAAAAAAATAAATAAAATAAATAAATGGTAATACATTCCATGCAAAAAAAAAAAAGAATTTTTTCATCATCGTTTCTTTTACTACTTTATTATACTCTAGTGTACCAATAAATGATTATTTCTTATTCTAATCCTCATGTATCTGTAGTGACAACTGTATTTTCTGTGAATGTTCTTTTGAATTTCCTTGGTTGCAATATTTCTGATAAATATTCTACTTTATTGTTTCTCTCAACAACTCAGACTCATCTAATATTTAACCAAACTGCTGTGTAATAAACTGAGTTTAAAAAAAAAAAAAAGAGGTCTTTCCTGACCATCCTGTCTCATATTGCCCCTCCATGTAGACTTAACACAATAAGAACATATATATTTATATTTCTTCTTCTTATTCTTCAAATAAAATTAAAATCTGTACAGGAAGAAATCTGATCTCATTCTTTGCTACCAAGTTTCCAGCAACAAGGACAGTGTATAGAACAAAGTAGGAACACAATAAATGCTTCCTTATTGGAATTTTTAATGAAGCAAATCAGAAGGTTTTTCTACGAGCTCACTGGCTTTAGCTCACTTTCATGGAGATTCTAATGAGAGCAAAGTACCTAGGTGTTACAGTATACCTTATAGACTAGCATATCCAGATCCTACAAAGTCAATGAGCATGGTTTAATGTAAAGAGCATCTGATGCTTGGCACGTATAAAACGCCATAAGAAAAACAGAGGACACCTTACTAAGTTTCACAGGTGGAAAATGACAACATAGAAGCAGTATCAAACACCCAGGCACAATTCTACCCAGGGATCTCAGAAATTCTGTTTCCCTCAGCATAGAAAAAATAGGCAGGAATGTGTGTGATGTTAATGTTCCTCTTAGAAAATATTTTAACCGTTGCTGAGATCCCTTGAATTAGCTGTGATTTACACATCTTCAAAACAAGTAAGAAGTGAGATGCAGTTACAACCTTTCATGAAGGCTTGTAAAAGTATGTTTTGTTTTGTTTTACCCATTCCTTTCTCGTCATACTCTGGTTCATTAAGACCAGATTTCACCTGCCTGGCCCATACCTAGTTATAAATTAGCAGAGTCTTAGCACTTACTGGCTATACAACTCCAAAGGGCAGGTATTTCTGTTTGTTTTAGTCACTGCTGTATCTTCTGAGCCTTAAACATATCCCTAAAGCCAGGAATGTAATATGTACTTAATAAATAATTATTGAATAAATTATCTATTCCTCAGACTATTTTAAGGTCTTGATACAATTACAATATCATCAGCTAGTTTAACTTCTTTAGGGAGTCATGACTGTTGAACAGTCAGAAATCAAAGTTTTATTCTGTGTAGCATGCCTTTTTTCTTATCTACTGCACTGGTGGGCAACATAGAAGCAAATGGAGATTTTCTTACACTAGGAGATAGAATTAGAATTATGAATAAACCAAATTTATGTGAAATAGTTTGAGTGGTTAGATGATGAATAAAGTTGGACATCCCTGAAACAGAGGAAACACCATGCTGTATCTTAGGGCATTTACAATTCTACAAGTCTAATTTTATAGCCCATGGGATTCTGGGACTATCTGTTGTCACTGTTATGTTCCTTTTCCACCTCCCCCTGCATGTTTCCCTCTGGGCTCTACAGTACAGTCTGAAACCAAGGGCATCTGGATGTGGTGTGTGCCTCACCCCTCCAAATGAACCACACCCTGGTCCTTCTGGTCACTGAGGGACTGGCGTATGTAAAAAAGGTAAAGCAGAAAGTCACAGACATATTTTTTTTTCCTCTTGGTTTCTTCTTATCTCTTCATGATCCCTTGTAATTTAACTGCTGTCATCTATTCCTGAAATATTTAGATCCAGCTGCATGGAATGAGACATACTTTGGTCCTTTTGAAATTCATTTCTAAAGTCAGATAATGTGGAATATTAGGCAGGATCTTCTTTTATTTCTGAGCCCTGGAGTGAATAATTTCATCCATTTTAATAAACCTTTATTGAGAAGTTGAATCACATGGTCTTGGCTGAGTACTATAGATATTACTGAATGAAGGTTAGGTCCTGCCCTTAAAGAGCCTTCAGCCCAATCGAGAAGACAATGTATACGCAGTTCAGTATAATGCCAAGTAATCAGTGCTTTGTTGTAGGTAAGCAAGGTGGGTTTCCTGGAAAGGAGATTTTGCTACAGACCCTGACAGGCAAGAGTTTTATTCACATGGACTATGGATTGTCTTTATATTATGGGTAAAATGAATGATCTCTCTTTCTGTCTCTTTGCCATCTTTTCTCTCTCCCTCTCCCCCTCCTTTCTTGTCTCCTTCACTCTTTGCTTGGAGATTAAGTTGGAAGCAATGCCTACATTCTTGTAGGTCTCCATCTCTGCCCAAGAGAAGGTAGACATTTTGTACTTCCTTGTAATGTGACATATCAAAGATCTAGTCTTGGTGTCAAAACCTATTATTGTTTTTCTCAAGTTCAGCTTCCTCCATTCTTCATTTGTTACTCTTAAAATAATTAGTTTGAGAGACTGGGTATATCAATGATATTTTCTTTTACAATTTCCCATATTCCAGGTTTAAGATTTCAGCATTTGCATTTCTTCAAGGGTTTTCAAGAACATATCAGGTTTTATATACTGTTTACACTACAACTAAATATCGGCTTCTGCAATAATTTAGGTAACACAAGAACAATTTTGCCTGTCTTCGAGGTTCTTCATCAGCCTGTGTACGATCTGGCTTTGGTGACAAATCTTCTACACCCACCCTCCACTCTGTGCCAGTCAGACCTAGTCATTCTCTGCTTCCTGCATTCTAGCTCTCATTTTTCTTCTGCAGCTCTTTCTGCTTGCATGCTTCTTTCGTTTCTTCAAGTCCAGATTCTACAAACCTTTTAACACCCAGCACAATAGTTCTAGAGGTTTTATACAGTGCTCATGCTCTTTCTCTGACTCCAATAGACTTTGTGCCTCTTTGACAGATTCATTATTTTTATTCAGTATGACGGTTATTGGTTTCACTGCTTAGATTCACCGCTAATACATAAACTCTTTGAATATATGGTCATTGGTCATCTTTGCTGCATTTGTTTTGCACATGTTTGTAAATGCCATGAGACAATCCTCTTGAACGTAGCAATTGTCATATTAATTTTGCTTTTCTGTAACTAAGAAAGATATGCAATATTTAGTAGTAATCCATAAATATTTAATTTAATTGGATTTATTTTGAGCATTCAATTGTGACTAGCATAGCATGTATTTTGTAGTGTACTTTTTGTTAAATGAGCATATGTATCACTTATTATCTAACAACTAATTCCATCCTATTTGAGAAAAAAAAGGCACTTGGAGGAAAGTATCATCTTTTATAGATGAAGAAACTGAGGTCACAAGAGATGTCAATATGGTTGCCAAAACTGAACTTTGCCCTGAATTCTGTTTTGAAGGGTGTTTTTTGTACCAACACCGTACTATCTGAAATAATAAGTAAAAAATAAATGAATAAATAACTGAATGTGTTTCTGAAGAGAAGACTGCTAAGTGCTTGCTCGAATATGTTTTCTAGGGTGATCCTAAGAATGACTGTGGATCTTTGCACTGGCCATGCTTCTAAGCAGCATGTTAGTCTACAGCAGCATGAATATCATCAACAGTAATGCCTTGAAGAGACTGAGTACCTTTCCCAGTTTTATTGAGAAATTGATGGGAATGGAGACCAAATTGGATTCCCCTTTCTTGTGGCTGAATTTCCTTTGGTAAAGCAGAGGGGACCCAGGGCAAAAGAGAATGTTTATGGTAATTGTTTCTGAGGGAAATGTGGAAATTCTGGATAGGAAATTCCTTTTCCTTAGCCAAGTCCTAGTTATATGACAGAGCTCATAGAACTAATCGGGGCAAAGTCCTCCCCAAGAGAGGATGGAGTAGAAGATGCCACAGAGTTTGTGAATTTCTTCCCAGACTTCATCTGGGCCATTGTGGGGGGCCGGGCCCCGGTGCCAGGCTGAGACCGGGTCGAGCAATGTTCCCCGTTGACTCAAGCCAACCTGGTGGTCCCCCCTCCCATTCATGTGGGAGGCCGGCCCGGCGCCAGGCTGAGACCGGGTCGAGCAACGTTCCCTGTTGAGTCAAGCCAACCCGGTCGTTCCCCCTCCCATTCCCCCACTCTCAAGGGCATACGAAAGCCTTGTCAAGGCTGAGAAAGTTAATTCCTGAAGCCTGTGGTCTGCAGGTGTTGGCAGTAATGCTACCTCCCTTTTTCTACCCCGAGTCAGATAGAAACAAACATGGGAATTGTGTTTTGCTAGCAATCTTATCAACAAGGTCTTGTGACCCGTCTAGAAAATGCAAGAAACACAGAACTAAATGTTTTGGTGGGCAGCAATTATGTGAAACCTGTTTATTCTTAGAATGACCTAACCCATAAGAGTCTGGTTATAAAAGATTGTGTACAGCAACAATAAAGCCGTCACTTGGGCCATCAGCCCAGGGGACCCTCCTGTTCCTAAACTTTCTCTTCTCTCTTTTTTTCTTGCATTCCCCTACCCTCAGGACCCTGACCTCGGTGTTTGTCGCGCCGGCCGCGACAAGTGGCGTCTGAACAGGGACCTGAGACAACAAGGAGGAAAGTGAAAGCGGACCGCGTGGCGTCTAATTCAGGTAGGGGAACTGTGCCAGCAGCACAGACGACGGGAGTAAAACTATGGGACAGAAACAGTCTATGGAACAGGGATATTTTGTAACTGCCTTGCAGGCTCTTATGAAGGAGAAGGGAATTAAGGTTTCTCAGTCAGCCCTTAGGGAATTTTTTGACATAGTGCGTGATTATTGCCCATGGTTTCCAGACGGGGGTACAGTTGATTTAAAGGATTGGCAGCGAGTTGGTCAGGAACTTAAAAATCAAATGAAGATTCGTGGAGCTGCGGTTCCAGGGACTTTGTGGTCTACTTGGACCTGTATTAAGGAGGTCCTTGATCCGCAGGATTCTATTGAAATAGTTTCTCTTAGCTCGGAAGCAGCCCAACCCTTAGTGACTTCAGATGCTCCTGTCCCTCCAGAAACTACTTTCAATGCCCTTTCGGGACAGTCATGGGTGCCTTCACCTTTACCTCCTCTCTCCCTCCTAGAACAGTTATCTGTGCAAGATCCAGAAAATAATGATTACTTTCCTTTTGGGGATCAGGGAGATGATGGGCCGTATTTGGAAGATCAGAGGAAGCCTGCCTTCTTGGCCCCTCTGGTCCAGAAGGTACCTTTAAAACAACCTTCTTTTCAGGCACAAGATAGAGGCTTACCTCGGATGGCTTTCCCTATTACTCAGAATCAACAGTCCACTGAACCTTACCCCGTTATGGGAGCTACTCCTTTGCAGCGGACTCTGTATCAAGCAACACAGTATGGGGAAGACACCTCTGCTTTTCACACTTACCCTGTTATTCAGCAGGGGGGACAGAGAGTGTACTCCGCCCTAAGTTTTAAATTGCTGAAAGATTTGAAATCCTCTGCAGCCCAGTATGGTCCAACAGCTCCCTTTACCCTGTCTATGCTTGATAATTTGAGCAGGGAGGCATTATGCCCAGGAGATTGGAAGGTCATTGCTCAGGCTTGTTTGAGTGTGGGAGATAACCTCTTGTGGAAAGCAGAATTTGCAGAGAATGCTGAAAAACAGGCTATGTATAATAAAAGAACTAACATACCAGTAGATTTTAACATGCTCACAGGTACAGGACAATATTATGATGTGGGCCTCCAGCTAAATTATCCTGAAATTGCATATAATCAAATTAATACCTGTGCCATTACAGCTTGGAAAAAACTCCCCTCCACAGGGGGCAGAACTGAGGAATTGTCTAAAATTAGGCAAGGGCCAGATGAGAAGTACCAGGATTTCGTTGGGCGCCTTTTGACTGCAGTCAGTCGTATCATTACTGATGGGGAGGCAGGTACCATTATTGTAAAACAACTGGCTTATGAAAATGCTAATTCTGCATGTCAGGCAGCCATTCGTCCTTGGAAAAATCAGGGTACCTTGGAGGATTATATCAGACTATGTGCTGAGATTGGACCATCTTATATTCAGGGCATTACTTTGGCAGCCGCCTTAAAGGGAATAGACCCCTTACAGGTGCATGCCCAGCTTCAGGGTAAAAACGTAAGAACTAATCCAAGGAAGCTGGGTGGAATAGTGTGTTTCAAATGTGGCCAAAAGGGCCATATGAAGGCCCAATGTCATAGTACAAAAATAATTCCAACCACCCCCGGTTTGCCAAGTGGCCCTAACATTAATAATAAGCCGGCAATTATTTGTCCCAGATGTAGACGGGGGTATCACTGGGTCAATGAATGCCGCTCTAAAACTGATTGTAATGGCAAACCTCTTCAGGGAAACTGGGAGCGGGGCCAGCCACAGGCCCCTCAAACAATTGCGGCAATGTTCCCATAGGCGCCTTCTCACCCATTGTGTCCAACACTGGAGACCTCCCAGGTATTAGCCAACTACACCGCGGCACCCCCACCAGTGCAGGACTAGATCTTGCCCCAGCTCAGTCCGTTTACCTCGAAGGAGGACAGCCCCCTAAAGCCATCCCCACAGGGATATGGGGGCCTCTACCCAGGAATACTTGGGGGTTATTACTGGGAAGATCCAGCTGGACTCTTAAGGGATTGATGATCTATCCTGGAGTTATTGATGAAGATTACACTGGAGAAATAAAAATTTTGGCCAGCTTAACTATGGGAACTTTGGTGCTTGAGCCCAAGACTCCCATAGCACAATTGATCTTGATACCCTGGATATCCTCCAATAATAAGGCTGTTAAACCTTATCGGGGAAATCAGGGGTTCGGCTCCACAGATCTTTATTGGGCTAAAGTGATCTCTGTAGAAAAGCCCATGCTTACATTGCATATCCAAGGAGTCCCTTTTGAGGGACTAGTGGATACAGGTGCAGATGTCTCAGTTATTGCTCAAAAAAATTGGCCTGTCACATGGCCTACTCAAGTGACTAATATTCCAATTAAAGGTGTTGGTTATGCCTCTGCTCCGTTGCAAAGCTCTGATTATTTACATTGGAGACTGCCTGATGGTATGACTGGAACTTTTCAGCCTTTTGTTTTGAATATAGATCTTAATCTCTGGGGCAGGGACATATTAACTGCAATGAATTTGACTCTGGAGACTAAGGCAGTCCCGATTCAAAAACAGACTAATCTTGCTATGCACCTTATGAAGGAAATGGGCTATATTGAGGGGAAAGGCTTAGGGAAGGAGTTGCAAGGGAATCCTGAGCCATATGTCCCCGAGCCTAAAAGAGACCATTTCGGATTGGGTTTTTCCTAGGGCCATTGGAAACTCCCCACGCTATGCCTCTCCAGTGGATGACTTCCACTCCAGTGTGGGTTAACCAATGGCCCTTACCTACTGTTAAGAGGGAGGCTGCTGCTCACCTCATAGAGGAACAACTGCAATTAGGTCATTTAGTTCCCTCCACCAGTCCCTGGAACACCCCAATCTTTGTGATTAGAAAAAAGTCAAATAAATGGAGGTTGCTGCAAGATTTGAGAGCAATTAATGCTGTCATGAAGCCCATGGGGGCTTTGCAACCTGGCCTCCCTTCCCCATCGGCCATTCCTTTACAATATCAATTACTAGTTTTGGACTTAAAAGATTGTTTTTTTACCATTCCATTGGCCTCTGGCGACGGAGAACATTTTGCATTCTCCCTGCCTTCCACTAACTTACAGGAACCTGCTAAGCGGTATCAGTGGCAGGTCTTACCCAAGGCATGGCTAACAGTCCGACTTTATGTCAAGAGTTTGTGGCCAGAGCAATTGCCCCTTTTAGACAGAGTTTTCCCCATGTATATTGCATCCATTATATGGATGACTTACTTTTGGCTGCTGAAACTGAGGAATTCTTACAGGAGGCTTTTATTTCTCTCCAAAGATGCCTTAAAGCATATAATTTGATTGTTGCCCCTGAGAAAGTTCAAAGGGAAGCACCTTTTGAATACCTAGGGTATCTCATCTCCAAATCAACTGTCCGACCTCAGAAAGTATCAATTAGAACCGGACATTTGACTACTCTAAATGATTTTCAGAAATTATTAGGAGATATAAACTGGATTAGAAATACACTAGGAGTCACCACAGAACAATTACTGCCTTTGTTTAATATTCTAAAAGGAGATAGTTCTCCAGTGTCCTCGTGAAGTCTCACTCAAGAAGCTAAAGAAGCTATAAGACATATAGAACAGGCCATTCAGCAGGCCCAAGTCACTAGAATTGACCCTTCTCAGCCTTTGTATCTAATAATATTAAAACCTCAGGTCATCCCCTTTGCAATTCTGTGGCAATCTCATGGTCCACTTGAATGGCTACATTTAGCCTTATACTCTCTGCATGTCATTAATCCTTTGCTATCTATGGTTTGTCTTCTCATCATTAGAGGAAGATCCCGAGCTGTTCAGCTCTTTGGACACGATCCAGAATTTATTGCATGTGCCTTTCTGACACAGAAGCTGGTGGACGCTGCTTTTGCTCAGTCCATCGAATGGCAACTTGCCTTGGCTAATTTTACAGGTCAAATTAAATTTCATTTACCTTCTGATTCTTTAATACAAGGTTTCAGTCTTATAGATATTTTGCCCTATAATCCTATTGTTTGTCAGCCGATTGAAGATGCTGCTTCCATTTTTGTGGATGCTAGTAAAGAGGGTAAAATTGCAGTGTATTATGTCACTTCTCAACATAAAAATTTGATCACTTTAAATTATACGACTAAATCTGTCCAAAGGGCCGAGCTTTATGCTGTACAGGTAGCCCTAAAAACTTACCCAGAGTCTATAAATGTCTATTCTGACAGTCAATACATTGTCAAAGCCGTGTTGCAACTTCCCACTGCCTTTATACTGACAGCAGATGAAGAACTTTATCATCTATTTCATGCTATACAAAAACTTCTTAATTCACGGCACAGTCCAATTTATATTTCCCACATTCAAGCTCACACCGACCTGCCTGGTCCCCTAGTTGCTGGGAATCGGATAGCCGATGCCACAACCCATTTATTGCAAGTTCTGCCCATTACCACTCCTTTGGAAACAGCCAAAAGGAGTCATGATAATTTTCATCAGAATGCAGCAGCCCTTTGACGAGAACTCAAAATATCTCGTGAAGCGGCCAGACAAATTGTTAAACAGTGCGGCATCTGTCCACAATTCTTCCCACAGCCGGTCTATGCCATTAATCCCCGAGGTCTTCAGCCCAATGATTTGTGGCAAATGGACGTCACCCAATATTTACCTTTTGGGAAATTGCAATATATACATGTGTCTGTAGATACTTGCTCAGGCTATATACATGCTTCAGCCCACTCAGGAAAAGCATTTGTTGATGTTCAAAATCACCTATTTTCTGCCTTTGCAGCAATGGGCAAACCTCATAAAATAAAAACTGACAATGGTAGTGCTTATACTTCTAAATCTTTTGCAGAATTTTGCCGCCGATTCCAAATTGAGCATACAACTGGCATTGCTTATAATTCCACAGGACAGGCTATTGTTGAGCGAGCTCATCTGACTCTAAAACAGTATCTGCAAAAACTTAAAGAAGGGGAGATATTAAAGGGAAAGATAAAGTATTCCCCACATGTGCATCTCACTCTTGTGTTGTATGTTTTACATTTTTTAAATGTCAATGAAGCAGGGATGACTGCCACAGAGCGTCGCTGGGGAAGGAGTCAAGAACCTCTCTTGATGGCTAGATGGAAAGATATGCCAGAAGGCATTTGGCGAGGCCCAGACCCAGTCCTTCGAAAAGGGCGAGGGTATGCTTGTGTTTTTCCACAGGATGAGGAAGCGCCACGCTGGATCCCACTTCAGCTCCTCAGAGACATTACAGTTGCGCCAAAAAATGGCCAAATTGACAGTGACGGAGCCCCCCCAGAAGCGACAACGGCGGAGTCATAAGGCGGGTACACCCACCTGGAGACAGATAAAGAACCTGTTGACCCAGGCCACTGATGTAGTGATGGCCTCAGGTAGAGAGGTAACGGCTACACATGTCTTCTTGGCATGCCTGTGCATTCTCACTACAACCGGGGAGTCTGCTCTCTATTGGACATACATGGTAGGTCCTCCTACAGTACAACCTGTAACATGGAGAGACCCCACACCCAAAGTATACACCAACCTCACCTTTATGGGAGGGGAAGATGCAGGGTTTTTGCCCACTGTGTCGGCCTCTATAAATTGGACGGCACTCTCTGCAGGAGTACCCATCTGCCTGCAAAGGGAGTCTACGCCGTACAAACTTGCTTATGGGTGTTTGGGTACGAAACCAGTAGGGCGGTCTATTACTTATACATTGTGGCAAAATGGCAAGCGTCCTTCTGAATGGGTACCCCGCTCTGTTGCCGCTTATTGGCAAAAGAGAGAATTATTAGGAGAATGGATGTTTTTTGGACCACATGATCCCCCTCAGAATCTTCCTATATGTCCCTCAGCTGGTCAAGGCCTTACTGGGGACTCACCTTGGGGTATATGTGCCCAATCCTCTTCTTTGAGGATGACTCCTAAAGACATAAACTATACCATTACAGATTATTCCCAAAAGGCCCGGCTAGCTCAGTCGGTAGAGCATGAGACTCTTGATCCCAGGGTCGTGGATCCACCTCCTAGTGAGGTACAGGTACACCACAAGATTATCCCACAAACCATTTTGCAATCCCCTGAAGGAAGAATTCATTCTGATCTTTGGAAATTATATGCTACCTTTGATAAAATATATACTAATGACAGTTTTAGTTTTCCAGAATATTATGTTTCTCCAGTTCTGCAATTGCGTGCCTATGTTCCTCCACCCTACTATCTGATTGTTGGAGATGGGACCATTACTCCAGTGAAAGAAGATGGTCATCAGTTATACCGGCTGACGTGTCCTGCTTGTGCTTTGACCAATTGTCTACCAGTAGATGGACCCTCTAGAAGTGGAATGAAGGTTTCTCTGGTCTTACAACCTCCCTATTGGATGTTGCCAGTACATGTTACAGGACCTTGGTATCCTAATTATGAGATGCAATTGGCCTTAGAAATCAGTAAACGGCTGCGCAGGACCAAACGGTTTCTTGGACTCTTAATTGCTGGACTCATAGCAGCAGTGACTGTAATTGCCTCTGCAACTGTATCTGTAATATCCTTACATGAAAGTGCCCAAATGGCATCCCATGTAAATGAATTGGCTCATAATGTATCCAAGGTGTTTGTCACTCAAGAACGAATAGATCGTAAATTGGAAGCCCAATTAGAGGCACTACAAGAAGCATTAATGTATCTTGGTGATCAGTTTGCTGTTTTGCGTTCCAGACTTTCTTTAATTTGTCATGATGCATATAAGCATATCTGTGTTACCCCTTTAGAGTATACCAATGTGACATGGGGACAAGTGTGTCGTCATTTACAAGGGGTTTGGCATGATGCTAATACTAGCTTAGACCTCTTACAGCTACAAGAAGAGATAAATGCTGTTGCAAGTAGCTCACTCAGTTTCTCTGACCCTGGAGATCTCGCTGAAACCATACTGCACCAACTTAATGGGTTTAATCCATTTAATATTCTTCAGCATTCCTTTTGGATCTTTATTGGAATTGTTTCCGTAATATCTGTTATACTTGTCTTGCTGTGTTATTTCTGGAGATGGGGTCTTACTGCCTTTACCACATACCAAGCCAGGATGCACATGTTGCAATTACAAACAATAGGGGGACATGTGGGGGGCCGGGCCCCGGTGCCAGGCTGAGACCGGGTCGAGCAATGTTCCCCGTTGACTCAAGCCAACCCGGTGGTCCCCCCTCCCATTCATGTGGGAGGCCGGCCCCGGCGCCAGGCTGAGACCGGGTCAAGCAACGTTCCCTGTTGACTCAAGCCAACCCGGTCGTTCCCCCTCCCATTCCCCCACTCTCAAGGGCATACGAAAGCCTTGTCAAGGCTGAGAAAGTTAATTCCTGAAGCCTGTGGTCTGCAGGTGTTGGCAGTAACGCTACCTCCCTTTTTCTACCCCGAGTCAGATAGAAACAAACATGGGAATTGTGTTTTGCTAGCAATCTTATCAACAAGGTCTTGTGACCCGTCTAGAAAATGCAAGAAACACAGAACTAAATGTTTTGGTGGGCAGCAATTATGTGAAACCTGTTTATTCTTAGAATGACCTAACCCATAAGAGTCTGGTTATAAAAGATTGTGTACAGCAACAATAAAGCCGTCACTTGGGCCATCAGCCCAGGGGACCCTCCTGTTCCTAAACTTTCTCTCTTTTTTTCTTGCATTCCCCTACCCTCAGGACCCTGACCTCGGTGTTTGTCGCGCCGGCCACGACAGGCCATATGGGATTTTTACCCTTGAGCTGAAGTAAATGATCATCTTATCACTGAAGATGAGTACCTGGAGAATGCATTGAAGCTGACTCCAGGAATCGGAGTAAGGTCTGGAGAGTGGATGTTCAGTGGAGGGTGGGAGTACCTAAACAGTGCCCATCTTCTCTGGGTTTGCATTTGTGTTTGAGACTGGATCAAACCACAGAAATGGTGACTAGGTTGTTATTCCTTGATAAATTCTAGGAACTATAATTAAGCACATCCAAAAAGAACAGGGCTTAATATAGAGCAAAAGTATTCAAAACTAATTTGCACTTAAGATAATTTGTACCTTAACATCCAGATGCAATGGGTAGTAAAACTTCAAAGATCAGACAATTGTGTTCCTTATTACATTTCTTCCTTTTTGTGTTAAGGAAAACAATAAACCATATAATTATTAGGCTTAAAATCACAATAAAGAACATATTTCCCCTAGTTCTTACTCTTCTCAAGGAAGGACATAACTTTCCAGTACTTAGTCAGTTGTATCTTATATGAAAAGTGACTTTTATACCCTTATTAGACCTGACAGTCTGCTTTCAGCCCATACTTTTCATTATTTCTGATAATAGCTAGATCTTCATGTTACTTTCCCCATCATATCATCCTTTTTATTCTAACATATTTATTCACTTTGTCAATATTTTAAATTAATAAATTATTTTAATGAATTACATTTAAGTGACAAAACCAACATGTTTATGAGGTAGTGGTGAGTTCTTTCAGTAAGATTTAGGTTTCAGGTAGTCTTTAGAGTTTCTACTTAAAAATAGCTAATCTTATTTGTAGAATGTGAATAAGAATTTGCATCCATCAGTGAAGCTTTCCTTAACTGAACAAGGTATCATATGTCCTATGTTAATCATTACTCCATTATCTTTGTTGGTAAGCTCCTCTTTATTTTGTTACTACAATGTACTTCCAACATGGGCTGAAGTAGGCCAGAAATTGTTATTTGACCATTATTCATGAAATCATTCATGCAATAAACATCCAATAAACCAGGTACCATATTTGGTTTTGTGGAAACCAGACACAGTTTCTTTACCTGGAGCAGATGTTTCCTAAAACATCTCCCCAGTGAAAGGATATTCCACACTCATGAAGCAGGAGAAAAAATAGTGTTAGAATGTCCATACTAACCAAAACAGTCTACAGATTCAATCCATATCAAAATACCAACAGCATGTTCCACAGAACAAGAACAAATAATCCTGAAATTGTATGGAACCACAACAGACCGCAAATAGCCAAAGCAATCTTGAAAAAGAAAAACAAAGCTGAAGGTGTCACAATCCCAGATTTCAACATATACTATAAAGCTGTAGTCGTCAAAACAGTATGGAACTGGCACAAAGAACAGTTCTGTTGATCTTTGTATGATCAATAGAACAGAATAGGAGCCGAGAAATAAACCCACACTTATGCAGCCAATTAATCTACAACAAAGAAGGCAAGAATATTATTGCAATGGGAAAAAGACAGTCTCTTCAACAAATGGTGCTGAGAAAGTTGGACAGCTATGTGTAAAAGAATGAAACTGGACCACTTTCTCAGCCCATGCACAAAAATAAACTCAAAATGGATTAAAGACCTAAATGTGAGACGTGAAACCATAAAATTCCTAGGAGAAAAAAACAGACAGCAATCTCTTTGACATTAGCCATAGAAACATTTTTCTAGATGTGTCTCCTTTGGCAAGTGAAACAAAAGCAAAATTAAACTATGGAAACTACACCAAAATAAAAATCTTTTGCATGGTGAATAAAACCATCAACAAAACAAAATGACAACCCACTGAATGGGAGAAGATATTTGCAAATGACATATCTAATAAAGGGTTAATATCTAAAACATATAAATAACTTATACAACTCAACACCAAAAATAGTCCAAGTAAAAATGGGCAGAAGACATGAATAGACATTTTTCCAAAGAAGACATACAGATGGCCAGCAGACACAAGACAGGATGCTTAACATCACTTATCATCAGGGAAATGAAAATCAAAACTTTGAAAGATATCACCTCACACCTGTCAGAATGGCTAAGGTCAAAACACAAGAAAAAATATTGACGAGAATGTGAAGAAAAAGGAACCCTGGTGCACTGTTTGTGGGAGTGCAAACTGGTACAGCTACTGTGGAAAACAGTATGGAGGTTCCTCAAAAAATTAAAAATAAAATTACCCTAGTAATTCCACTACTGGGTATTTACCCAAAGAAAATGAAAACACTAATTTGAAAAGATGCATGCATCTGTATGTTTATTGTAGCATTATTTACAATAACCAAAATATGGAAGCAACCCAAGTGTTTATACCAAATTGTCTTTATTTGCAAGTTTAAATGGAAATGCTTATGGTGCTTTAAAAATTGGGTAGTACAGAGGAAGAGTAGCAAAGAAGAACCACATTTGCTCCATATGAATCCCTCTTCTAAAAGCTACAGTAATTAGTCCAGTGCAGCACAGGTCCTAACAAGACAGACAAAGCTATAAAACCGTTTCCACAGTCTAGAGGTAGAAATGAATACTTTTAGGAACTATTTATCTCAAAGGTTTTCAAGTCTGTGGGAAATAATGAACTGTCCAATAAACTGTCTAAGACAACTTGATAGCCACTTAGAGAAAACAGAGATTAGATCTCGTGTTTATCATAGCAAAGCAAATTCCAGATGTACTATAGATGAAGATTGAAACCATAAAATTTAGAAATCTGAATTCTTTTTTAAAAATCGAAATGTGGAAGTTCTAAGCATGACAAAAAACCCAGATGACCTAAAACATATACAAAACTACATAAAACTGAATCCTTTATGTCAAAAAAAGTCAAAAGATAAACAACACTCTGAAAACCTATTTTCAAACTATCATAGAAAAAGAGCTAATCTAAGCAATATAAAAGAGATACAACTCAGGGCGCCTGGGTGGCTCAGTCGGCTGAGAGTACAACTTCAGCTCAGATCATGATCTCGCGGTTTGTGAGTTCAAGCCCCGCGTCGGGCTCTGTGCTAACAGCTCGGAGCCTGGAGCCTGCTTTGGATTCTGTGTCTCCCTCTCTCTCTGCCCCTCCCCTGCTCACGCTCTGTCTCTCCCTCTCTCTCAAAAATAAATAAACATTAAAAAAAATTTTAAAAAAAGAGATACAACTCAGTATGTGAGTAGTTAACAGAAAATTAAATGAGTAAATAAATAAGTGATATTCAGCCTTACTCACAATTATAGAAGTGAAACTAAAACTTCTCAGATTGACAAGGATCAATAAATTTGATAGCAAATTGTGCTAGAGAGTTATGGGAAAAAGAGCCTCTCTCACATAGCAATGTAAATTGTAAAATTTCTGTTGAGAGTGTGTCCTATTATTTCTTATATTTTAATGTAGTTGTGCCTTGATACGGCATGTTCATTTTTAGAAAAATACATATGCAAAGTTCTACACACACACAAACACAAATGAGGTCCATTGAGGCATTGCTTTTAATGGAAATATTGGTAATATAAATGTAAATTTTTATAAATATAAGTGAGAATATAAAGTAATGCATATATGTGGTGGAATTCTGTGTAACTGATAATTTGACAACAAAGTTTATATATACTAATATAGAAAAATACTCAAGTTATACTTTAAGGTGAAAACAATGAGATGCAACAGTATGTTGTATACAGTGTATGCAGTATGGTTTATATGGAAAAATTCATGAAAACTAGTAACATTGGTTCCTTCTGGGGAGAACTGGATGAGATCAGGAATCAGAGGGAAATATGAATTTTGTAAGGAAAGCTTGTATTACCTATTCATAAATAAGAAAAAAATGTAAACCATAATGCTACTAAAAACTAACAGGAATGTGAAATTGACCACTAATGATATAAATTTCTCATTGCTCTTAGAAATGACAACAGGCAACTCAATGAGGGGTTTAAGGCTAAGAATCAGAGTACTAGAAAATACCACAATTTCACCCTAATCTTGTTTTCACCTTGGCCTTGCTTTTTAAATTCTTACATTCACTTTGAAACAAAGGTATAAAGTTTCTGGTGCCCCTCTAAAATCTCAGCTGGAGTGGCCTCTATTTTCTATCTCTGAATTACAGCTTTAAGGAATTAAAAGGAGAATTACCAAAAAACAAGAACATGCTGGTGAGAGGAATCCCATCACCCTTAAAACATTCAGTAGCAGCATCTCTGCTATATGTCAGCGCGGATGAGACAACCTGCTATCACAGAACTGGACTGTTGGTATTGCTGGGGATGAGAGATGCTGACGCATGGAGGATATGTGTTAGCACTTGAACAACAGAAGCCAAGCTGGTGCAGGGACAGTGGAGCAGCAAGGTTGGAGTGACAGCCTGCTAGGCTTGACCATGAAGAACTCAGTAGATGATGAATAGAACGTGATCAAGAGGGATAGGGAGAAAACAATTAAGTCACGAATGGTTTGTGAAGAAGCTATTGATTTAGAGCCCCATTAAAGTGTTACAATCCCTAACCTTATTCTGAGCCAGTTTCAGACCCTGAACTCATCACGTGGGGAAAAAGCCAGGTCCTCAGGAAGAAGGGCCCTGAAACTCCAGATCAAGAATAATGAAAATACTTCCTCCTGCCCTTCCTTTAGCAGACCACTGACAATTTACTCAGGTATTTATGCATTGGGGAAATGGGAATACTGAAACATTTAAAAACTCGTGACTCAGGATCCAGCTTGGCATTGATACCAAGATACTAGGGAGACTCATAGAGCTTGTTAAAGTAGAACACATGGGTCCAGGTGATAAAGAGAGTCCTTCTTTAATACAACTAAGTGGAATCCAGTATTTGTTTCCAATTAGGTAGTAAAGTTCATCTGAGTACAGGGACCATTTTTCAGAGTATGTTTAAGTGCTCAGTGTGCTAAATAAGCTTCTACTATTAAGACAAAAGGATAATGCATACTAAATTTCAACTGTAAGAATTCCATGAGTTTTTCAAATGTCGAAGGAGGTAATAGATGCTTTGCATTTTAGATACCAGATTAAGGTCTCCAAGGTGATTTAAAGGCTAGCGGAACAAAAGGAACTTTTCTGGTGAAGTCTCCCCTGTGACCTTGGGTGTCACGGTATCTGTGCCTCTATTAGGATGTTAATACATCTGCTCTAGAGATTTTAAACTGCTCTTTCCAGCTGTGACTTCAAGTATTTAGAAGGAAGAGTGGCTTTATCTTTATAAGAGAGAAATCATACAGTAATGAATATGTGGCCAATAAATTGGAGAGTTTAATGGAAAAGCAAGCTATTCTATAGAACTATCTGTTCCCACTGAGAGCCTGAATCAAATAGATGTTCTAATTCCTCAGACTAGAGATACCCTATGTGGTAGGCTGAATAATGGCTCTCCAAAGATGTTCACATATAATTTCCAGAGCTTGTAAATATGGTCCCATGGGGAAAGGACTTGGCAGATGTGATTAACTTAAGGGTTTTGAGATGGGTACATGATTCAAGTGGGCCCAGTGTAATCAGAAGGTCCTTTAAGAAGGAGGCAAGGAGGATAAAAGTCAGGAAAAAGGGGACCAGACAGAGGGTTGGGAGGTACTAAACTATTGTCTTTGAAAGTGCAGGATGAGCCAAAGAATAGAATGTGCCTTCATAAGCTGTAAAAGGTAAGGAAAAATTCTGAGAGTTTCGAAAAAGAAAGCATCCCTGTCCATCCATTTTTTTTTAATTTTTTTTTTAATGTTTATTTATTTTTGAGACAGAGAGAGACAGAGCATGAACAGGGGAGGGGCAGAGAAAGAGGGAGACACAGAATCCGAAACAGGCTCCAGGCTCTGAGCAGTCAGCACAGAGCCCGACGCGGGGCTCGAACTCACGGACCGCGAGATCATGACCTGAGCTGAAGTCAGACACTTAACCGACCAAGCCACCCAGGCGCCCCTGTCCATCCATTTTTGACTTCTAGTTCCCAGAACTACAAAAGAATAAATGTGTTATTTTAAGCCACTTATTTTGTGGCAATTTGTTATAGCAACAGTAGGAAACCAATACACCATGACTTCAAGAACAAAAAGAAAAAAATGCTTTGTATTTAATGAATAATTTCTTAATAAATAATTTTTATACATATAATTTTCATACGCATGAACTGTTAGATTCATTTATTTGGACTGTCTGCTCAGTTTGCATTCTATACCTATTATTGTCCAGGCCCTACGATGAAAGGAAGAAACAAGACAGCTAAACTTCTTTTTTTCATGGAGCTTAGACTATACAGGGACCTTTAAAATAGATGATATACTAGGGGTACCTGGGTGGCTCAGTCGGTTAAGCATCTGACTCTTGACTTTAGCTCAGATCATGATCCCAGGGTTGTGGGATCTAGTCCCACATGGGACTCCATGCTGAGCACGGAGCCTGCTTGGGATTCTCTTACTCTCTCACCCCCTCTGCCCCTCTCTCCTGCTTGTGCATGCTCTCTGTCTAGAAAAATAAAAAATAAAGAAATAAAATAAAAATAATATAGATGATATTATATAGGTAATAATAAGTGATTTTTTTTTTCCTTTTCTGGCTAGTGATTGAGATCTGTTGGACTAGGAACCAAGCGTTTTTCCTTACGTTTACCTTTAACCTAATTTATATTTCCTGGAAATAAAATCACATGCTTCTTCAAGAGATATTCATTTTTGAGTCCTAAGAATCTAACATATTAACATTAAGGCACAGTAATGCCCAGGGTGAATGGTGATTGAAAGAATGAATAAACAGATGAGTGGTTGCATGAATGAATAAGGGTAACATTTGTTTATCATTTCAAGGGGCAATAAATATCTTTTCTGTGATTCATTTCCAAAAGAGTAAAGACTTTTACTGAGAATGTTGTTCTTGGATCTGATGGAAACAAACCACTGACAGGCTCCCAAGTAACAGGATTGAATCAACAGTCTGATGCAAGGCTCTAGATGACTGGAAGGACAAACACAATGTACAAATCCCCTCACAGAGCAGGGCTTGGGCTTTATAGCTCTGAGTTCCAAAGTCCCAGAGTCAGGCTAGTGCCAAAGGTTTCCAACCTTAAGTAAACACTCCCAGTGGCTTTCTGTCTTAAGCCTGAGTGATTATCTTGCTTGCCTCAGTTAATATCTGGAAGCAGGCTCATCTTCTCCAATGCTCCCTCTCTCGCAAGACAGGCCCCATGTGGTGTCACAGTCTGCAGAGGCCCAGGCCTCTGGGCCTCCTACCACCACCTTGTTCACTTGTCTCTCCAGCCTTAGCTTGTTGTTCCTCCACACGGTTACTTAGCCCTGGTTTGCTTCGTGAGCTGCTCCTGCTTCAAATGTCCAAATGAACTGTCCAAATGAACTGTGTTTCCACAAATGAAAGTGATTTCTGTTTTCGTGACTATACCATGACTGATATATCAATTCTGGAATGTTCTTGGAAGTGTGGTTTCAAAACTGTTATTTGAATTGAATTCTTCTTACTTCAGACAATATGATCCTTTCTCCTGGACACTTTTTTTGTGTGCCCACTTATCCCAGGCTGGACTGAATATTATTCCATTCTTGGCCCTGTTGACTGATCCAGGGAAATGTCCTTGATCAAACATGAATTAATAAATCCCTTCCCTAATATATTTGGACTAGAAAAGGCCCCAGTCACTCTCTGTTCCCATTGTCTGTTTAAATACAGGAAATGCAGTCTATCAGTGGCTACGTTTTTGATAAAGTCAAGAGACTATCTTGGGGCAAAAGAATAATTTCTTTTGTGAATAAGGAGTTTTGCTTCTTTCTTAAAATCTTCATGCCACTTTTCCTCTTGCCTTATTGCACTGACTAGGACTTCCAATATGACCCAAGGATCTCTAGTGTTAGGTTTAATCAACGTGGTAGAGAAAAACTCATTTTTTCTCTGATAAAAGATGAAGAATGTTCAATAGTTCACTGTGGTATAGAATATTCATTTCAGGTTTTCAGTGATACCATTTATCCAATTTAGAAACCATTCTTTTCCAATTTTGCCTACACATTTTCATTCTTGCTTAGTTAAGATTGTGTTGACTTTTGTCAAATATTTTTTCTTCCTTATTCTCTTAATTTTGTGAATTGCATTTATTGATTTTTAAATGGGAAATCAATCTTGTTTTGAGAAAATCCCACTTGGTCATGATATAGTACACTCAATTTATGTTGCTATTTTCCACTTGCAAATGTTTTGTTAAGGATTTTTATATGTATGTTCTTTAGAGGCTTGATGTCTAATTTTATTTCCTTATAATGTTCTCATCATAATTACGGGTCATCATAATTAGGTTTATGCTGGCCCCATAAAATAATTTGTGAAGTGCTTGCAAAATTTTTCTGAAAAAAAACCAGTATGTGACTGTTTTTGTTTTTCCTTCAATATTTGATAATATTCACCAATAAATGTAATTTCATTAAGCTGTTTTCCTGAGAAGGTTTTTAAGTATGAAGTTAACATTAGTTAACATATGTTAACTTCAAACGTTCTCTTTTTTTTAATGTTTATTTATTTATTTATTTATTTATTTATTTATTTATTTAGAGAGATAGACAGCATGAGTGAGGGAGGGGCAGAGGGAGAGGGAGAGAGAGAATTCCAAGACTCCCAATTGTCAGCACACAACCCAATGTGGGGCTTGAATCCATGAACTGTGAGATCGTGACCTGAGCCGAAATCAACAGACACTTCAACCGACTGAGTTACCCAGGCGCCCCTTGTTCTTTCTCTTTTTGGCATTTTAAGCTGGAATTTTCAAGGAATCTATTTTATCTAGGTTTTCAACTGTAATGGCATAAAGATGCTTACAAAATTTCTTTGTTAGGTTCACACTTGTGTGGGATATCTCATGATATGTTTCACTTTTATCCCTAATATTGATGATTTGTGTTTTCTCTACTTTTTCTTGACCATCTAAAGTTCTAAATTCTAATTCTTAACCACTCTGAATTTATAAATATTTTCAAATAAGAAAATTTGAAGTTTTTTAAATTTTGTCTTTTGCCTCCATGTTTTCTATTTTATAATTTTCTTTCTTCTACATGGATTGCATTTAATTTCCTCTTATTTCTTAGGACATAAGTTGGATCGGTGATTTTAACCTTTTTACATCTTAAATCTTAAAATTACCAATTTTTTATAATTGCTGCTTTAATTATAATCCTCAAATAATGATCTACTTTATTTTTGAAATATTTTCTAAATCACCCCTGTGATTTTATTTTTATCTCTAAAGTTATATAGGTGTGCTTGCTTAATTTCCAAATATTTGGCACTTTATAAATTTTTGAAATTCATTTTGAATCTAATTTTCTTATGTTAGAGAATGTATTCTGTATGATTTTAATCCTTTGAAATGTATTGGGTGTTGCTTTCTGTTCCAAAAGATGATTTATCATCATGAAATGCATATCTGTTCTTCCGTCTGAACAATGCAATTCTAACCAAGGTCATCAAACAGACAAAAACTTATATATTTGGAGCAAATATCACAATGTCTATTTCTTGCCTGATTGATATTCAGAGGGTATGAAGTGGTTTCTTGTAAAGGAAATATTGGGGAATGGGTTTAAGAGGGAAATTAATAATTTCTATTGCCATATTTATAAACTCTGTTTTCTTGCTCCATAGCTTCCTGCCCAAGATATTCTAATCCAGGAATTGATTGATTGATTGATTGATTGAGTCATTCATTCATTTTGAGAGAAAGAGAGAAAGAGCATGCAGATGGGGGAGGGTCAGAGAGAGAGGGAGAGAGTCCCAAGCAGGCTCTACCTTGTCAGCGTGGATCCTGACTTGGGGCTCCATTTCACGAATGCTTAACTGCCTGAGCCACGCAGGTGCCCCTAATTGAGACTTTTAAAGTAACAGAATAACTACTGTGTTCCTCTTTCCAGAATATGTGCCAAAGCATGCCAAGATACAGTATTTTTGTGTCCTTTGTGATTTCGCTGAATACCTCCAAAAGACATGGTATACTTTTGCACACTCATGGTGCTTCTCCTTGAATTTATTTCTCTTTTTTTTTGTAAGGATTGGGAAGGGGAGAAAAGAGACATTAGAAGTTTCTTTTACTTTCCATCTGTTGGTCTCCAAGCTCTCCCTAGAAACGAGTTGAGACCCTACAGGCCCTAAGGACAAGGCTTGCACAGCAACTCCTGAAAAACTTCATTTAGCTACATCTTTTAGGTGAGTGGACACTTGGTGGCAGTCCTTTGCCAATACTGCCGTGGTTCCTGGAAAATGATAGGGGAGGAAGAGGGAGGGCAGTGGTCCCAGTTGTGCTTGCAGGAAGGAGGTGACTGGTGGCAAGAACTGGGTGTTTCTTCAACTAAGATGACAAACATTTATCACCTTTGTTTTCATCCGTAGGCTTAAGAAGCCATTCCCTGCAAAACAGGAAAAGATCATTCTCTGCCCTTGATGCTACTACACGCAACTGTTTTTTAAATGGTTGAATTCAGGGGCGTCTGCGTGTCTCAGTCTGTTAAGCGTCTGACTCTTGATTTTGGCTCAGGTCATGATCTCAGGATTCGTGGGTTCAAGCCCCACGTCCACCCTAACAGTACAGAGCCTGCTTGGGATTCTCTCTGTCTGTCTGTCTCTCTCTCTCTGTTTCTCTCTGCCCCTCCTTTACCCTCTCTCTCTCAAAAATAAATAAATAAACTTAAAAAAGATAAAATAAGTGGTTGAATTCAACTTCTGGAATGGCATCAAATTTCACAGACCCATTACTCAGCAAATCAATCATGCTGGCACAAATTGTTTAAGAAGCAACCATTTAAAGTCTCTGGAAATTGCCCTAGGGATATATAGCAAATAAATAATTATTCCAGAAATTGTACTCAATTTTGGAAAGAACAGAGTCCACAGCACTTGAGCCACACCCACACCCTCCCCCACTCCTCCCAGCTCAGCGGGAATCTACACTTTTGGTAGGCGTGGCCAAGAAAACAAGGATCTCTCTACCCTCAGCTTCCAGTCAAGGGACAACATACCACACTGGGAAGGACAGACCACCAGCATTTTTCATCATTCTCGGCTCTGAGTTGCAGAGGCTAATTTCCTGGTGAGTGCAGTCAAGAAGCAAGGGGCTTCCTTTCTCATTCATTGGATAAAGGATCTAGGGCAGATGCAGCAGGCAGAGAATACTCGCCTCCGATCACACTTGCATAGCTCACCCATAGGGCAGAGATTACACTTCAGGGGAGGCATGTTGAGAAGATAAGAGGCTACTACCCTTGCCCAGCACCCTGCTTTAAAGCAGAGGGAAGTGGGCTACTGTCTCACCACTTCTACCCTCCTAGACCACAGCTCAGAGATTTTGCCTAGAGGGAGGGCAGTCCATAATAAAAAAGACTCTGAAGCTCTCCCCCAGTGAACTGACTTTATTTGGAACTAATTGTAGGGGAGTCCAAGCCTAAGGACACTATCAAAACCAATAGCGATTTGGGTGGTAATCAATTGAGAAATTATATACTTCTCTTAAATAAAAGCAACAAGTTAAACCATAGGCTAGCTAGTTCATCAGAGAGAACCAGAAAAAGAGAGTTAAGAGCTCTCCTGCAGTTAGAACCCCCAAAACTATCCGTCCCCAAATTTATTTATTTTTTTAAATTTACTTATTTTTTTTAAATATGAAATTTATTGTCAAATTGGTTTCCATACAACACCCAGTGCTCATCCCAACAGGTGCCCTCCTCAATAGCCATCACCCACCCTCCCCTCCCTCCCACCCTCCATCAACCCTCAGTTTGTTTTCAGTTTTTGAGAGTCTCTTATGTTTTGGCTCCCTCCCTCTCTAACCTTTTTTTTTTTCCTTCTCCTCCCCCATGGTCTTCTGTTAAGTTTCTCAGGATCCACATAGGAGTGAAAACATATGGTATCTGTCTTTCTCTGTATGGCTTATTTCACTTAGCATCACACTCTCCAGTTCCATCCATGTTGCTACAAAGGGCCAGATTTCATTCTTTCTCATTGCCACGTAGTACTCCATTGTGTATATAAACCACAATTTCTTTATCCATTCATCAGTTGATGAACATTTAGGCTCTTTCCATAATTTGGCTGTTGTTGAGAGTGCTGCTATAAACATTGGGGTACAAGTGCCCCTATGCATCAGCACTCCTGTATCCCTTCCTTCCCAAAATTTAATTGGATCAGACCGGAGCGATTCCCCAGGGTACTGTCAAAAACTACAGAGCAATCAGGTGGAAACTAGTGGAGCCTAACAGCTGGCTGAGATATGGGTAGTGGAAGACAGAGAGCTTACGGAAAGAGACAAAGAAAAAGCTGACAAAATCACTGCCATCCCAGGGTGATTCTGTGCCTGCTCAAGGATATACCCTTTGAGAACCAACACCAGACACTTCACACCAAAGGGGAAGTAAACTTTACTAAAATAGTCCAGCCAAGTTATTAAAAAGATAAATTAAAACTTGTCTTACGTCCCAGAGTGTAGTCCTTCTTAGGAAATGTTCTATGTACATGTGAAGGAATATACAATTTGCTGTTGTTAGGTGAACTCTTTCGTAAATCTCTATTAGGACAAGTTAGTTGATAAAGTTGTTCAGGTCTTCTATGTACTGATTGTCCATCTACTTGTTCTATCGATTATTTAGAGGTATGGAAATTTCCAACTGTTACCGTGGATTTGTCTATTTCTCCTGGCAGTTCTATCTGATTTTGCTTCCTGCATCTTGAAGCTCTATTATTTGATGCATAAACACTTATGATTTTGATGTCTTCCTGATGAATAGGATGTCTTTTCATTGTCAAAGGACATTCTCGTTCCTTGCGGTATTAACTGCTGTGAAATCTACTTTGTCTCGTGTTAATTTGGCCTCTCTGGTTTTCTTTTCCTCGGTGTTCCAGGTTTTATCTTCTGTTTCATTTCCTTTGTGGCAGTGATGATGTCCTTAGGTTTTTTTCAGCTTCCATAAAGGACATAGAAGGGTGGGAGGAGAGGTGGGAGAGCAAGGCTGAGAGAGGCAGATGAGAACTTGTTCTTGAACTCACTGCCATGCAAATGCTGGGAAGCAGCAAAGCTCATTCATCAGCTTTCTGCTACATGCAACTTAGCTTAAAGTGCTCCATCTCTAATTGAAAACAGCAGTGGAAGAATGGAGAGATAAGGAAGAAGTTTCCTTGATAGTTTAGCTGGCAGGGGCCAGTCACTGCCATCACTCCTGGGGAAGTCCAACTTCATCTGGACTAGAGGCCACTGGGAGCTGACAGTCTCATGCCACATCACATAGCCCAGGGCAACAGCAAGTGGAGTGGAATGAACACTGCATAGATAGTTATAGGCCTTCTTCCGGTTCTTTAAAAAGGGGGAGAGAGACAGTTTTCATCCATGATCTCAAGTTATCTCTCTGTGTGTATGATAGACCACTGGTTCTCAATCTGGCTGCATAGGAAGTACCGTTAATTCCCTCTCCTGCCCTCACCTGATTTAATTAATCTGAAGGGTGCCCCAGGTAGCAGCATTTTTTAAACAACCCACACCCCTGTCAGGTGACCATAACGTTCAGCCAGTTACAGGAAACACTAAACAAAACCAGAAGGGCTTTCTCCCAATGTCTCCCAATGCAAAAGCCTGTATGACTCACCTCACTGCAGTTAAAATGCATTCCTTGGATACATATGCTAGAATGGTGATGTGTGAGGTAAGTTTAAACTCACAGTTCTCAAGAAAAATCTTTAAAGGTGCTTCCATGCCCATATTCAAACAGATTTTCAAAACGGGAGGCTCAGTTCTCTACAGTGGCCTCCCTGATCAAGTAACATCCCCCCCCCTTCAAGAGATGGTATTTTGTGGATACAGAGAACAAAGATAGTTTACGGAAAATTATCACCAGAAGTGCCTGGGTTATTTTTTGTTATTATTTATCTTTACACTACTTATACTTAATCAGCCTTGAAATGAATCCTTTGTATGTCTCTGTAGGAATGAAAAGAATCTTTACATGATTAACTTCTAACAGTTAAAAATAACACCTCAGTCAAAACTGAGTTTTGTTTCTGGTCATGTTTCTCATAGAGACAACAGATTCACCAGTGGTACTTACATGTATAAATTCTGGGCCGTAAGAATCTGGATTGCATTTTTTTTTAATGTTTGTTTATTTTTGAGAGACACAGAGAGAGAGAGAGAGAGAGAGAGAGAGAGAGGCAGAGAGAATTAAATGAGAAAACCTAGGATAAGTGCTTGACAGTTTATCTGTCCTATTGACGATACTTGTTCAATATAAGATATTTGTAATATTATCATTACTTTTATTACCACCATTTGTGCAGCCCACCTTCCTAAGCCTTTTCACATCATAGGCAATTTTCTATTTATGTGTCTGTTTCCTGAGATGAAAAGACACATAAAGTATGGCTCCCACCCTCAAAGTGATTTCACTCATATGTGGTATCTAGGAAACAAAACAGATCAACATATGGGAATGGGAAAGGGAAAGAAAAGAGAGGGAAACAAACCATAAGAGACTCTTAACTATAGAGAACAAAAACAAACTGAGGGTTAATGGAGGGAGGTGGGGGCAGGGAGGTGCTGGGCTAAATGGGAGATGGGTATAAAGGAGGCATTTGGGATGAGCCCTGGGTATTACATGTAAGTGATGAATCACTTACTTCTATGCCTGCAACCAATATTACCCTATATGTTAACTAACTAGAATTTAAATAAAAAATTGGAAAAAAAATAAAGTAGATCTCAAGGGGAAAAAAATGCTTATGAGCCTTTTTTTTTCCTTTCTAACAGCTAAGCCTAATCTTAACCGAATGGTTACCTTAGTGTCACTTTGAGGGTGGGAACCATACTTTATGTGTCTTTTCATCTCAGGAAACAGACACATAAATAGAAAATTGCCTATGATGTGAAAAGGATTAGGAAGGTGGGCTGCACAAACGGTGGTAATAAAAGTAATGATAATATTACAAATATCTTATATTAAACAGGTATTGTCAATGGGACAGATAAACTGTCAAGCACTTATCCTAGGTTTTCTCATTTAATTCTCTATTATGGAATCTGAACTGTGAGGTCATGCGGGTTAAAAAGAAATTCCTAATCCAGCAATGGCAGCAGCACAGATTATAAGCAGCATTGTACATCGGGAAGATGACCTAGGGGACCTGGAAAAAGGAGTGTAAAGTAAATTTTGTTGTATTTATATTAGTTTTCTCAGTTGACATGTTACCTACGGAGAAGAGTCCCAGGCAAAAAAACAGCATGTGCAAGAATGTGAAAACACCAGCGATTACGTGTTTTTAAATAATATCCTCTTGGTATATGCTGCTGTTTTGGAAGATTCTAGAATGATCTAACAGAGCCAAAATTAAATGGGGTTCCCAGGGTATCAAGTAGAAATTCTAACCAACTATATCTAATGTAAGCAGAAAATGGGTCGCTTTACCAAGGTCACTGCCAATTAGCAGAAACCCTGCTAGACATGGACACATGCTGACCTAAAGATAGTAGATACACACAGCCACAGAGACACTGCAGTTGTTTCCAGGTGAGGATAGCCTAGAATCAGCACACGGCACAGGGAGAATACTCTTGTTTTCCTACCTGGAAGTTTTTCTATCAGATTTCTATATCAGCTTAGAAGTTCCCATTTTTCTTCTAACATATGGGTGAAAAAGCCATTCAGACCATAAGCTCTCTCCCAGTAGTGTAATTTTGGCCAGAGTATCTTACAGAGGTTGTCCTCTGACCTGACATAGCACCCCAGTATTACCCTCATAATAGGTGACTATAAGGAAGGATATGCTATCTTTCCTGTCTCCTTTCTAGACTAAACAAAGTACTATCTTGCAAGTATCCTCTTATGATCTAATGAGAGAAAGGACTTTTAAATTTTAAATTACTTTTAAATTACTTTAAAAATTTTTAAAGTAATTTGCTGTTTAACATCCTATAATCACAGGGCAGTTCCCTGTGATTATAGTAAAAGGATTTTAAATTATATTAAGATTATAGTAAAAGGATTTTAAATTACTTTTAAAAGGAAAATGCAGACAATTTTATAAATTGTTAATATAAAATTGTATTCATGAAAGAGTGAGGATTTTTAACAGTACAACATTTACTAGCCAATCTCCTTAGTTTTAGATCCAAGTTGACAGGCTTACATCTAGCAACAAGAGTCAGAATTCTGAGTGTGCCACTGGGGCCTAAATTTAGAAATAAAGTAATAGAATACGTTAGAAAATAGAATCAAGTGCATATGGGAATGCAGTCTATGTCAATCCTCCTTCCTTCTGGTTACCTAGTGTTAAACACTACTTGGACTTCTATCACCAATCAAAGTTTAATCTGTTTCTGATTTTCATATAAAATAACTTCATATACTCTTTCCTGATTGACTTATTTGTTCAATGTTATGTTTGTGACAGTTATTCTTTTTTTTTAAATCTTACTTAAATCCAAGTTAGTTAACATATAGTGTAATAATGGTTTCAGAAGTAGAATTTAGTGATTCATCACTTACATATATCACCCAGTGCTCGTCCCAACAAGTGCCCTTCTTAATCCCCCTCATCCATTTAGTCCATCCCCCCATGCAGTATCCCTCCAGCAATCCTCAGTTTGTTATCTGTATTTAAGAATCTCTTATGGTTTGTCTCCCTCTCTGTTTTTATCTTATTTTTCCTTCTCTTCCCCTACGTTCATCTGTTGTGTTTCTTAAATTCCACATATGAATGAAATCATATGACATTTCTCTTTCTCTGACTTATCTCGCTTGGCGTAATACCCTCTAGTTCCATCCACGTTGTTGCAAATGGCAAGATTTCATTCTTTTTGATGGCCAAGTAATATTCTAGTGTGTGGGTATCTGTGTGTTTGTGTATGTGTGTGTGTGTGTGTGTACCACATCTTCTTTATCCATTTGTCAATGGACATTTAGGCTCTTTCCATAATTTGGCTATTGTTGATAGTGCTGCTGTAAACATTGGGGTGCATGTGCCCCTTTGAAACGGCACTCCTGTATCCTTTAGATGAATACCTAGTAGTGTAATTGCTGAGTCATAGGGTAGCTCTATTTTTAATTTTTTGAGGAACTTCCATACTGTTTTCCAGAGTGGCTGCACCAGTTTGCATCCCCACCAGCAGTGCAAAGTGTTCCCCTTCCTCAAGACCTGTTTGTGACAGTTATTCTTATTGTGTACAAGAGTTCACTCTTTCATTGCACAGCAAAATGTTTCTCAGCCTTGGCACTCTTGATTTGGGGCTGGATAATTTTTTGTTGTGGGAACTGCCCTGTGATTATAGGATGTTAAACAGCAATGATGGCCTCTAACCATCTGATGCCAATAGCACCTTTTCTGCTAAGCAACCAAGCTGTGACAATCAAATATGGCTCCAGACATTGCAAAGATCACCACTGGGGCAAAATGACCACAATTGGGTACTGAGCTGGAATAAATAAAATCATCTCTATTCAATCACATTCTAGTCTCGTAATAGGTGTTCCAGGGTCTAAGCAGCCATAAGGGCCAGACAAAAGCATGGAAGAAAGGGCCACTTGACAATGTCTAAGGAAGAGGTCGTCTTTGCTTCAAAATATGTTTAAATTTACTGATTCTCTATGGAGAAGCTAACAGTAACATTATCCAACCCACTGATTCAGGTTATAAATCCTCTCGGTCAAGATAAAAAGAGAGAGGGAGGCAAACCATAAGAGACTCTTAAATACAGGGAACAAATTGAGGATTGCTGGAGGGGTGTTGGGTGGGGTAATGGGCTAAATGGGTGACAGGCATTAAGGAGGGCACTCGTTGGGATGAGCACTGGGTGTTACATTTAAGTAATGAATCACTATATTCTACTCCTGAAACCATTACTACATTATATGTTAATTAGCTTGGATTTAAATAAAATTTAAAAAATCAAATTAAAAAAAAAACAAAATTAAAAAAATCCTCCTGGTCTCTGTATTTTGTGACTTTATCAATGGGTAAGAATGTTTACCCAATTTTATCAAATTTTTAAATATTTTTATGTGAAGTATTTTTTATATTTTGAAGTTGAAAATATCTAGTTCAAAACATTGCCAAATGCCGAGAGTTCTTGTAATTTTCCTTTTTACCGTCTTATTCACGATAATATTAAATAATTGAATTCAGAATGAAATCTAAAACTTTCACTAGAAATATATAACAAATCTAAGTAAAGCCTTCAAACTTGCTGCCTCTGGTACAACATGTTTACCTCATACAGATAACATTAATTAATCCTTGGATTAATGATCCATCAAATCTGAAGGTAACATGATAAGATGATGATGATGGCACTGTTAAGGATGACAAATGTCAACATCAAATAGGTTAGTAACACAAGCTCACATTCATGAAGTCATTTGTGAGCACTATGGGATGGATTTTCCATAGTTTGTCTTATGAGACCAAAATACCAGGATGCTGTGAATCAAACTCAAATGTAGTCCTTACTAACACCAAAGCAGGTACTTTTAAACATGATTTCATCTAGTTGTTCAATAAGTATTCACCACTGACCATTTCCTAGACAGTGTGGAAAGGATCAAGGATTTGTGGTTAGCAAAACAGACTTGGTCCCTGTGCTCATGTAGTTTTTCATTTAGAAATAAAGACATTAACCAAATTGTTATACCAATAGGATTTTGAACTTATAAGCATTGTAAAAGAACAGTACAAGGTACCAAGAGTAAATGCAGAAAGGAGCCCCAATTTAGATTTGTCAGTCAGTGACCCTCCCCTGAGGAAATGAGAGTAAGATGAATTTATAAGAGCACAACCAGGAAAGATACGAGAGAAGTGAGTTTCAGGCAGAAGACTGTGCCTAATTCCTTACTGGGGAAGAGACTGCTGTGTTTGGTCCGGGGAGGATGATCCACGTGGTGAAGTAGAGACAGCCCATGTTTAGAAGGGCAGGCAGGAGCCTCATTGTGTAGGACCTTACAGGCCTTGTGTGGAGACTGGACTTTACCCTAACTGCAGTTAAGAAGCTTTTAAGATTTTGTGCAGAGAAGTGACATGACTTAATTGGTGGGGTTTTTTTTTTTGAAAATTGCTGTGATGGCTGCATGGAGAATGAATTGGACGTGGCCCATTGATGATTCCTGGCCATGTCAGCAGCCCTGAAAAAAGTTCAACCTACAGCTTCTTAAAATGACCAGCCTTTTGAGGGTGTCTGGGTGGCTCAGATGGTTAAGCTTCCAACTTTGGCTCAGGTCATGATCTCATAGTTCATGGGTTCAAGCCCCATATCAGGCTCTGTGCTGACAGCTCAGAGCCTGGAGCCTGCCTCAGATTCTGTGTCTCCCTCTCTCTCTCTTTGCCCCTTCCCCACTCATGCTCTGTTTCTGTCTCAAAAATAAACAAACATAAAATTTTTTTTAAATGATCAGCTTTTTGTACAAAGAATGAAAATGCCAAGGGCTATCTACATACTTCCTTCTGACAAACAGTAGGCTCTTTCCTTCCCACCTGCACATACTTCCAGTCATTGTTTCTTGTTTTAGATTTTTTATAATCATTTTAACCATTTGTAAGTGTACATTTGAGTAGTATTAAATACATACATATTGGGTTTTTTTATTTTTACCTCTTGAATTTTTTTTAATGAAATTTATTGTCAAATTGGTTTCCATACAACACCCAGTGCTCATCCCAACAGGTGCCCTCCTCAATGCCCATCACCCACTTTCCCCTCCCCCCCATCCCCCATCAACCCTCAGTTTATTCTCCATACACATTGTTATGTAACAGATCTCCAGAACGTTTTTTATCCTGCAATGCTGAAATTATATCCATTAAATAATTTACATTTCCCCCTCCCCTAAACCTCTGGTAACTACCATCCTACTTTCTCTTCCTATGAATTTGATTAGTCATTATGTTTTTTCTTAATTAACTGTTGAAGTGCAATTGATAGCATATTTTTTCCTCCCAAATTCAAACATTTGAAATTTTATTTTTCTTAGCTTGGTACTTTTTAGTTTAAGCGAACTTTGTTCTGTACCTTTCCTGCCTCTCCCTACAAAACAAACTGGACTTTTTCCACCCTCTCTTTTCTCATCCATACACTTCTGTTACATATGCCCTTATTCAAACCTAGACACATCATGCTGCTTTGCCTCTACTTCACCAAGAACAGCAGGAAACCCCCAAGGGGTTAGACAGAAAGCTGACCCAATGGAAAGAGTCTGTTTGTTGCTGTTTCATAGATGTTACCTAGAAACTGCACCAAAACTCGGCCCTTGTTATCAATCTCTCTGCTCCAGACTTTCCCGTTTGCTGCAATCCCTCATAGCTTTAAACTGGAGAGTATGTTTTAAAATAAACTCATGCAAAGGTTTCAAGCCAGAAAAACAATCTCTGAGATCATGCAAGTCTACTGGAAAGGTATTTCCTGAAATTGTACTTCAGGTTTGAAACCGAAAGCAATGACCTGCTATTTTCAAAACAATTCTAGGAAATCAGCTGCTTTTCAGTTATGGGAAAAAACAAACATGATTTTTAAAGTCTCTAAACTATTAGCAGACTGCATAAAAAGTGTTCAAGGACAACCAGACCACTGTCCCTGAGGAGCCTCTCTCTAGATACCACCCTCCACAGGGGTTATCTGTGTTTCACCAATCAGAAAAATGTGATGGCATGTGCAGCTACTGCTTATTTCAAAACCGTCACCAAAGCTCCAGAGCCCTCAAAATGTCTACTCAACGTCAGCTCCATGTCTCTGTCCACCTGTGGAACACCCTCCCCATAGTTTCCAAAGCAAGTGTGTCTGGGCACCATTTATAAAGCTCACGATTTACATATGGCCTCCTTCTCTCTCATAGCAGAGTAACAATTGGGATAACATGGTCATTATGTAAAACAAATGTCACTATTTTAACAGGTCTCCCAAATTCGTGACATAGAGGAAAATGTGTACGTTTATAAAGATACTTTGAAATGCTTACTGGAACATAGGAGACTATACCAGGTTGTAAGTCTCTGCAGAAAGCTAAATCATGGAAAGTGACAGTGAACTTGCCTTGCCAAACGATTTTATTTCCTCCTAAAGCAGATGGTGGGTGAGAAGAGAAAACAGAAAAGGTGGAGGAGAGAAAGTGCAGACCCAAGGGCTTCAGAGGACTGGAAGTCTAGTCACTCTCCACAAAACGGACAGTCAAAAACAGCAGAAGAAATGATATCCCCAAATTAGGGGAGCTTGGGAAGATGGCTGAGCAGGAGGACCACATTTAAAACTAGATCTCATCCACATCCAAGTCAATAACAGTAAGCCTGGCAGAACGAACTCCATAAGTAAATAGAGAGTAGAAGCTGCATCTGAAAGGTTAGGAAGGTCAGAAAGGCAGAGGGAGGCTGCTGGCAAGAGGGAGCCAGCTGCGTGCTCTGAGAGGGTGGAGAAAAGGCCCAGGCCCTTGCACCCCATAATGTTTGGCTTTAAAGACCAAAGGGGATGGATTCCATGAGTTTTTTGGGGGGAGGGCTTAAGATTTTTTTAAGTTTATTTATTTATTTTAACAGAGAGCACAAGCAGGGGAGGGGCAGAGAGAGAGAGAGAGAGGGAGAGAGAGAGAGAGGGAGAGAGAGAGGGAGAGAGAGAGGGAGAGAGAGGAGAGAGAGAGAGAGAGAGAGAAGAGAGAGAGAGAGAGAGAGAATCCCAAACAGGCTCTGCTCTGTCAACGCAGAGCCAGATGCAGGGCTTGATCCCAGGAACCATGAGATCATGACCTAAGCCAAAACCAAGTGCTGTACCCAGCCTGGCACCCCCATCCACTGTAGCACACTGAGCTCATATGCTGGGTGAACCAGCAACAAATTTGAGCACCACACCCAGCTGCCCCACTGCACCCAGCCTCGGGGCCCCCAGTCATTGCTGTATGCTGCACCCAGCCTAGGCCAGGGACCCTGCTGAGCAGCCTCCAGCCGAGGTATCGCTTCAGGGGATCTGGCCTAGGACTAGAGGCCCAACCAAATTTTGCTGACACTGCCACTCCAAAGTATGTAACTTACACAACTCAACACCCAAAAAGCTAATAATCCAATAAAAAAAATGAGTAGAAGACATGAACAGACATTTTTCTAAAGAAGACATCCAGATGTCCAATAGACACAGGAAAAGATGTTCATCATCACACACAGATGTTGGCAAGGATGCAGAGAAAGGGGAACCCTCTTGCACTGTTGATGGGAATGCAAATTGGTGCAGCCTCTGTGAAAAACAGTATGGAGGTTCTTCAAAAAACTAAAAATAGAACTACATTATGATTCAGAAACGGCACTACTATTTACCCCAAAAATACAAAAACACTTATTCAAAGGGATACATGTACCCCCATGTTTGTTGTAGCATTTATTACAAAAGCCAAGCTATGGAAACAACCCAATTGTCCATCGATTGATGAATGGATAAAGAAGATGTGATGTATATATACAATGGAATGTTATTCAGTTATAAAAAAGAATGAAATCTTGCCGTTTGCAATGACATGGATGGAGCTAGAGAGTATAATGCTAAGCGAAATAAGTCAGACAGAGAAAGACAAATACTATACAATCTCATTCATATGTGTAATTTAAGAAACAAAACAAACAAGCAAAGGGAAAAAGAATGAGAAAGAAACTAAGAGACAGACTCTTAATTATAGAGAACAAATTGATGTTTACCAGAGGAAAGGGCGAGGGGGTGTTGGGTTAAATAGGTGATGGGGATTCGCGTGATGAGCTCCAGTGATGTATGGAATTGTTGAATCACTACATTGTACACCTGAAACCAATACAACACTGTAAGTTAACTAACTGGAATTAAAATTAAAACTTAAAAAAAAAACAATAACCCCTTCCACATATTCAGTAAAATCCGTTACACTTACACCTGCTTTTTAGATAGTCTTGCATTTGAGTGGGAATGAAAAGAGAAGCTATATCCAGCCCTATCTCTGATTCAGGTACACCCCAAAGCTGAAAGATCATCATCACCATGACTACAAAAATCATGCTGTATGGGAATAGAAAATGATTGAGTGTGATCTCAGCTTTCCCTGGAAAACCACTCAAATATTACAAATATTACATTAACGCAGTGAAAATCAGTCCTTCCACTTCTTCTACTTTTGGGAGGGTGTGCAGGTTGAGACAATATGTTTGAGTGAGAAACAAGGTTTTGCCGTAATAGGTGTTCATTGTAGAGTAAGTACGTCCAGCGTGACCTAGTTTGTGAGAGAGAGCTCTGAAAGTGAGGTCTCAGGAAAAGGAATGGAGGTCCTTCCCATAATCTTGGACCAAAGAACATAAATCATTCCTTTGTCTCATGTGTCAAGAGAGTGTCTTGCACAGTAGTTCCTTGTGTAAGATTGAAACTGAGATATTCCCAGGGCTCCTGGGTGGCTCAGTTGGTTAAGTGTCCAACTTCGGCTCAGGTCATGATCTCACAGTCCATGAGTTCGAACCCCGCATCAGGTTTTGTGCCAATAGCTCAGAGCCTGGAGCCTGCTTCAGATTCTGTGTCTCCCTCTCTCTGTGTCCCTCCCCCACTCACACTCTGTCTCTCAAAAATAAAATAAAAACATAAAAAAAATTTTTAAAAAAAGAAACTGAGAAAGCTTATGAAGGAAAATGAAGACGATATAAAGAAATGGAAAAACATTCCGTGCTCATGGATTGGAAGAATAAATACTGTCAAAATGTCAATACTACCCAAAGCTATCTACACATTCAATGCAATCCCAATCAAAATTGCACCAGCATTCTTCTCAAAACTAGAACAAGCAATCCTAAAATTCATATGGAACCACAAAAGGCCCCGAATAGCCAAAGTAATTTTGAAGAAGACCAAAGCAGGAGGCATCACAATCCCAGACTTTAGCCTCTACTACAAAGCTGTCATCATCAAGACAGCATGGTATTGGCACAAAAACAGACACATAGACCAATGGAATAGAATAGAAACCCCAGACCTAGACCCACAAACGTATGGCCAACTCATCTTTGACAAAGCAGGAAAGAACATCCAATGGAAAAAAACAGTCTCTTTAACAAATGGTGCTAGGAGACCTGGACAGCAACATGCAGAAGATTGAAACTAGACCACTTTCTCACACCATTCACAAAAATAAACTCAAAATGGATAAAGGACCTGAATGTGAGACAGGAAACCATCAAAACCCTAGAAGAGAAAGCAGGAAAAGACCTCTCTGACCTCAGCTGGAGCAATTTCTTACTTGACACATCCCCAAAATCAAGGGAATTAAAAGCAAAAATGAACTACTGGGACCTTATGAAGATAAAAAGCTTCTACACAGCAAAGGAAACAACCAACAAAACTAAAAGGCAAACAACAGAATGGGAAAAGATATTTGCAAATGACATATCGGACAAAGGGCTAGTATCCAAAATCTATAAAGAGCTCACCAAACTCCACACCCGAAAAACAGATAACCCAGTGAAGAAATGGGCAGAAAACATGAATAGACACTTCTCTAAAGAAGACATCCGGATGGCCAACAGGCACATGAAAAGATGCTCAACGTGGCTCCTCATCAGGGAAATACAAATCAAAACCACACTCAGATATCACCTCACGCCAGTCAGAGTGGCCAAAATGAACAAATCAGGAGACTATAGATGCTGGAGAGGATGTGGAGAAACAGGAACCCTCTTGCACTGTTGGTGGGAATGCAAATTGGTGCAGCCACTCTGGAAAACAGTGGTGGAGGTTCCTCAAAAAATTAAAAATAGATCTACCCTATGACCCAGCAATAGCACTGCTAGGAATTTACCCAAGGGATACAGGAGTACTGATGCATAGGGGCACTTGTACCCCAATGTTTATAGCAGCACTCTCAACAATAGCCAAATTATGGAAAGAGCCTAAATGTCCATCAACTGATGAATGGATAAAGAAATTGTGGTTTATATACACAATGGAGTACTACGTGGCAATGAGAAAGAACGAAATATGGCCTTTTGTAGCAACGTGGATGGAACTGGAGAGTGTGATGCTAAGTGAAATAAGCCATACAGAGAAAGACAGATACCATATGTGTTCACTCTTAGGTGGATCCTGAGAAACTTAACAGAAACCCATGGGGGAGGGGAAGGAAAAAAAGAAAAGGAGGTTAGAGTGGGAGAGAGCCAAAGCGTAAGAGACTGTTAAAAACTGAGCACAAACTGAGGGTTGATGGGGGGTGGGAGGGAGGGGAGGGTGGGTGATGGGTATTGAGGAGGGCACCTTTTGGGATGAGCACTGGGTGTTGTATGGAAACCAATTTGACAATAAACTTCATATATTGAAAAAAAAAAAAAAAAAAGAAAGAAACTGAGATATTCCCTGGATGATGAGCCAGAGATAATTATGTTACCAAAACTAGAAACAGTCTCAGAAAAAAACAAAAAATTTAAATTGCCTAAAGGGTTTCAGTTGGGAAATACAAATGTTATATCTACTCTAAGCAGCTATTCAACACCACCCCCACCCCCACCACCACACAGACACACACACACACACACACACACACACACACACACACACACAGAGGCATGCAAAAGATCTCCAAATAGAAACATAAACAAGCAAAAAACGCACATTAAAAACAGACACATATATAAATGGCAATATTTTTGTTAAAAAAATCATGAAAGAGGATCTCTAAAAAGCATATGAAAAGACACGTCATTCATAAGTCATTAAAAACACAACACATTACTATTACTCATCTACCAAATGAAGAAAAGGCAGACCTTACTGAGGTTTGGCGAGCTTGCACAGCACCTGGAATGTTCTACACTACTGGTGCAAATATAAATTGGCACAACCATGAGACTGTTTGACCAGTGTCTGTCAGATCTATTGGGCGGAACACGTGCTCTTCAGCAACCCATTCATAGGTATATACACAAGGAGAATGTGCAGGCATGATGTGATCTACAAGATGCATGCAAGAATGTTTACAGCAGCCAAGAAAACAGTAACTGCTCTAAAGTCTGTCAATAAATGAGGGGATAAATAAATTACAGAAGATCCTTACTGCTGAATACTACACAGCATAGAAAATAAACAGTCTGTAGCTATACACAAAAATATGGGCAAATCTCACATGCATAATATTGAGTATAAGACACGAGACATTACAGAATACATACTTCAGGGATCCAGTTGTATCAAGTGCCAAACAAAGCAGAATAGTTGTTCCCTTGATGTGGTCAGGGAGAGACGGTGGTGACAGAGGGAGCAGGCAGAGAGAAAGGTCTCCTGCAATCGTCACCATCTTAGCAGAGCTTTCAGGGTTTCAGCACAAGGTCAAAGCTTCTGCATCAGAAGGTCACTTGCTATTTGAAAAGCTACTTTGGGGCTGCTGAGCTCCTGACTCTAGTATATCAAGTCAGAACAGGAGCAGAGCTTTCCATCATGAGGTACATACTGTCTGACCATCCAAATCTCAAGTTTATTTGGGTGGCTACCAGACAAAACAAAGTTACATGAGCAGGTGGCCTAATTCCCATATCAGCAACCTCTATCACACTGCTGACTCTCCCTCCACCACATTCATTGTGCAATGAGGAATTCTCTGAGACTCACTGAATTTCATTCTGGGTAGGCTGGCAGGACTGAGCCCCAGGAGCTCAGAGTGGCACCATAACACATCCTTGGATTTGTTTACTTTCTTTCCTTCCTTGCTTCACTCTTTGCTACAGTCTCCTGGTTGTGTGTGAGGCCTTGCATATGCAGAAATAATGCCTTCTGAAAGGCTATGGACAAAGGATAATTTTATCAGCTCGAGGTATTTCAGCATAAATTCTAGCTTAGCATGGGCTCATCAGTAAACTATGATGACTCAGAGGTCAGAGGTGACTTTTAAGAAGTCTATCTTAAAAACTAAATGAAAGAAAATTTTTATTTTTTTTAAATGTTTATTTATTTTTGAGAGAGAGAGAGAGAGAGTGCAAGCAGAAAGGGGCAGAGAGAGAGGAAGACACAGAATCCAGAGCAGCTCCAGGCTCTGAGCTGTCAGCACGGAGCCCAACGCAGGGCTCAAACCCACTAACAGTGAGATCATGACCTAAGCCTAAGTCAGATGCTTAACTGACTGAGCCACCAGGTGCCCCTAAGTGAAAAATACTTTAAAACATAACCAAGCAGACCCATGAGTGGCCACATATGGCAAGCTCATCAGACCATACAGAATTAGTCTCAGTAAGGGGCTCCTGGGTGGCTCAGTTGACTTCCACTCAGGTCATGATCACTCAGTTCATGGGTTCGAGCCCCACATAGGGCTCCATGCTGACAGTGCCCAGCCTGGTTGGGATTCTCTCTCTCCCTCTCCCATGCATGTGGTCTCTATCTCAAAATAAACACAACTTAAAAAAAAAACAAAGAATTAGTCCAGCCAAGTCACTAAACAAAGTATAAAGCCATCAACAATCTCTTCAGGGGACACTGGAGTCCACATCATATTATTTATAATGTCCAGTTTTCAAAACAAATTATGAGACATGCAAAGAAACAGAAAAGTTGGCCTAATCGTAGGAAAAAAAGTTAATAGAAACCATCTCTTGGGGCTTTAGCAGACAAATACCTTATTTAACAGGCAAATACATCAAAGCAGCTATTATGAGTATGTTTAAAGAACTAAAGGTAACTATGTTTAAAGACCCAAAGTGTGTTGAAAATGACTCATGGTATAGAAGATACTAATAACAAGAAGAAGTTAACCAAAATAATGAAATAGAAAGTGGCTCAAAAACCAGATTTGATCTGGCAAAGGGAAGATCTGTGAACTGAAGATAAATCAACAGAGAGAACCCATTTTGAGGAACAGAAAAGAAAAAGGAATTAAGAATAATAGAGCCTCAGTGACTGTGAGGCATCACCAGGCATGCAAATATAGGCAGAATGGAAGTCTCATCAATAGATAAAAGGTAGAAAGTGTTAGAAAAAATATATGAAGGAATAATAACCAGAAACATGCATAATTTCTGAAAAACATTAATCGACTCATTCAAGAAGCTCCATGAATTCCAAGACATAAAAGTACAACAGAATGCACACCTACAGACATCGTAGTCCTGGAAAAGGATCGAGTCTAGGGAGGACTCAAACTACCCACATTTTGACTTCAGTCTGTACTTTCTAACTGATTAAGTTCTCTTAAGACCAGCAAGACCCTGGGTGATTGACCCCAAGACAATGATCCACCTGACCTTTGCTGCCCAGTTGCACCTACCTACCACTTTGTCCCACATTTTCCTTATATGAACCTGGAAATATTTTTTGGCACTTTGGGGACAGCCTTTGGGACACAAGTCCACTGTCTTCCCAGTGTCGGCCTCCCTGAAACAAATTCCTTTCCTGACTCGCCACCACTCTTCTCTCTGCCTTTGGGTTTTGTCAATGGCCAGCTGCCAAACCTAGTCTGCTTGCGGCCTCTGGAGCCAGCAGCTCTGTGCCCTTGGTCTCAGGCAGCAGTCCCTTTGTGGACAGGCGAGCTGGGGAGAAAATAAAGCTGGTTTGGTGCAATTTCCTAGGGCCTAACTGCAGAGTCATCGGGCTGCTCTCACTTGCTTCACCCTCATACCTTCTCTGGCTCTGGCGTCTGGGTTCCAGCAGGTTTTCCCCAAATAATTAAAAATAGCATGAAGTGCTTTTACTTTCAGGTTCAGCTTTATGCTCATTTCCTTTCTTAACAACCTCAGTTTGTTTTCAGCTTCTGTGGGAGAAGAAAACAGCAAGGGTGAGTTAAGAGGTACCTGGATGCTCATTCTTGAACAGAACAGCAATCTATGGCTCAGGTATGTTCATTTCTAAACTGTCTTTTACATGCACTTTAGGTTTGGGCTTAAAACCCTAATTTCTGACATAAACATGAGAACTCAGAAGAGGAATGCAATAGATACATGTAAATATGTAAGCTATAAAACCTTGTGTTTGAGATTTTCCACTTAATGCTGTTACATATTCTTGTTCTAAAATCTACACATTAAAAAAAATGTGAATTACAGAGGAAGTTTAAGACTACAATGAATTCTTACACACCATTCACTTGGATTTGCCCCTGTGGTGATATTTTGTGACATCTGCATGCTCTCTTTCTAAATAGATATGTAAGTTTTTCTATTAACATTCTTATTCTGATTATTATTTGGAGCAATAAGTAACAGAGGCTGTGACTCTTCACCACTAAATACTTTGGCACGTAGATCTTGGGTTCCAGACATGCTTCTACTTTCTTTCTTTGGATCCATCTCATTCCCCCACAGCCATTCCTACCTCTCCCTCTGGCTACTATTCCGTCACTCTGGTAAGGACATCCCTGGCCATCCTGCTAATGCTTGCAGTGAATTCTCTGGGTATTTAACATAGCTAACCTCTCCCTTCTTCTAGGGCTCACTCTGTCTGCGTTGCCTCTGAAACCCCATGGTCTGCCAGTGCTGTCACCCCTTATAGTTCCCAGAGGCTTTTCTTCTTTTGTATTCCCAAACTGAATTAAGTCGTCTCCACTTGTAATTCAATGAACCCTTATCACTCACATCTCTCTCTCTCTCTCTCTCTCCTCAGGATTATTTCAGTTTAACCGGTGTACCATGTGCCCAACATGGGGACCAGGCAGAGAACAGAATAGTCAGGACACCTTTCTCCTCAAGCTTAGACCTTGGTGGAGATGATTAGAGTTGTGATCAACAGTAAAGTATAATCCTTGTTGCATTGTCCGTCATCTTCCTAGTTTGAGATGGTTACTGGGAAGTAGTGTTAACTATCCCCTTGTAACCATTCTTCCTTTCTCCCCTACTAATAGAACTCCTGCTTCTTTGCCATGCACATAGTTTCCCAGAATAATGATGGCAATTCCAGCCTCTCTTGTGGTTGTGTACGGGAATATGGATAACCTAAGAAGCGATTTAGTTTACATAAACTTTACATAGTAAGGTAAAGAGTTAGTATTCTCTGCTTAGAATACAAATGACAGCACACCAGGGACTGCCCCTTACAGATGGTTGAGCATATGATAGGATCTGAAGCTTCCGTCCTTATGAAACACAACTACATACCATCCCCAGACTACTAACCCTGAAATTTATGAGGGAGAAATAAGTGTAAACTGCTTATGACACATTTCTTTCCTAACTGTCACAGCTAAGCCTAATTCTAACCTAATAGTTATCTTAGTATCACTCTGAGGGCAGGGGCTGCAGCTTATTTATCTTTTAATCCAAGCACACAAGCACAACATGTGGCAAATAATAGATGTTCAACCAATGAGTTGAAGTAAAAAAAAAGGGGGGGGGCACAGTGAATGGGACTAGATATCAAGGAATAAAAATATGAAAAGATATCTTTCATAAACCTGAGCTGAACTGGAGCCCTTGGTGAAGCACTGAGCTGTGCCAGGAGAGAGCCAGGTCTAGAAACTGCTGAGTGGTTTGCAGCTGTCATCCTGACTCTGCAGAAACAAGAGGAGCCCATCGGGTCACAATAATACATTAGAGCAGGTATTGTGAAGATAGGAGAGTCAACAGAAATCCCGTAGAAGTTACTGATCATGGCATATGGGTAACCAATGTTTTTGAAGAAAATTATCTTGCCAGGTAATTGGGTGTCAAACATAGAATAGTAAAACAGAACTTCAGGCTTCTAGTCATGGGTCTACCATTTATTCACTATGTGCTTTTGGCAAATACCTTACTTTGACTTTCTGATCTCATTTGCAAAGTGAGTAGAAGAAGCCTACTTTGCAGGTTCTTGTTAGAATCAATGAGAGCAACACATCGGAGACTGGTGATACCCAGGATTTTGTCTCTAGCTTCATCAGAGATTTGGAGAATAATGCAGGCAGCACTCTGCAGATGGCCAATGGTAGCCCGCATTTTGTGCCATGGAAAAGTACAGAAGTGCTGATGTATTCATGCTTCGGATAACTCTGAGGCTAGAGAATGACTTTGTGGTCTTATTTTACTGTGAAGCTCTTCTGGGTTTGCAATTTTCCATTGTATCTGAGGAGACAACCTGTATGAGAAATGCTCTTCTCAGAGATTAAATATATATAATATATAATATATAATATATATAATATATAGTATATAGTATATAATATATAATATATATATTCCAAGAAAACTAAATTTCCAACAATTAATTCCTCAAAGTCGGTAGAATTTTAGTAGGAATATATACAATCTCATTCACCCTCCTTCACCTCATATCTACTTTATTTTTATTTTTATTGATATAAATGACATATAACATTTTATAAGTTTAAGGTATAAAACTTGTTGAATTGATATATTTATATATTGCAACATGATTACAATCATATTAGTCTTAACTAACATCTCTATCATGTCACTTAATTATCATATGTGTGTGTACGTGTGTGCTTAGCAACTTTGAAGTTTATAATCTGGTGTTGTTGTCTATAATCACTATGCTGTGCACCTCTAGGACTTATTTATTTACTAGTTGCAAGTTTATACCCTTGTAAACCGCAAACCTCCACTTCCCCCACCTCCCAGCCCCTGGTAATTACCCTTCTACTGTCTTTATGAGTTCAGGTTTTTTAGATTCCACATACAAGTGCTGTCATAGAGTATTTGACTTATCTCACTTACTATAATGCCCTTGAGGTCCATACATGTCACAAACAGCAACATTTCCTTATTTCTCATGCCTGAACAATATCCCACTGTATATATGTACAGAATTCCTTTATCCATTCATCTATTGATGGATATTTAGGTTTCCATATCTTGGCTATTGTCACTTATGCTGCAATAACATGAGAGTGCATATATCTCCTTGAGATCTTGATTTCAATTCTTTTAGATAAATACCCCTAAGTGGGATTGCTGGATAATACGGTAGTTCTATTTTATTTAATTTGAGAAAGAGTGAGTGAGTGTGTGTGTGTGAGAGAGAGAAAGAGAGAGAGAGAGCAGGCAAGGGGAGGAAAGGGAGGAAGAGACAGAGTCCCAAGCAGGCTCTGCACTGACAGCACACAGAACCTGGAGGGGGAGGTGAGGGGTTCAATCTCACAAACCATGAGATCATGACCTGAACCGAAATCAAGAGTCAGATGCTTAACTGACTGAGGCACCCAGATGCCCCATGGTAGTTATTTTTTAATTTTATGGAACCTCCATACTGTTTTCCATAGTGGCTGAACCAATTTACAATGTACATTTCTACCATCCGTGTACAAAGGTTGTCTCATTTCCACATCCTCACTAATGATTATCTCTTGTCTTCTTACTATTAGCCATTCTAACAGGTGTGAGGTGACATCTCATTCTGCTTTTGAGATATCTCTTATTTTCCTGATGATTAGTGATCTTTTCATTTACTGTTGGCTATTTGGATGTCTTCTTTGGAAATATGCCTGTGTAGTTCTTCTGCTGATTTTGTAATTGATTGTTATTAAGTTGTGTGGTTGTCCACTATGTTTTTATGCCTCATTTGGAAATTCTTTTTCCAAAAGATATCAGAGCATGTTAACTGAGAATAGATACTGAAAATTTTTAAGTGCAGTGATCAGGAGGAAAACACTTATTTAGTAGGAGGAGATGGGATTTATAAAAAGTTTCAAACTTCATAGCGTCTTTAAAAAATCATCTTAGAATTTATAGTTTCTAATTTTGAATCTCATTGATACCCTAAACTTCTTGCCTCATTCAGGGCTGGGGATTCTGGTGACCTTAGTGGATGCCTTCAACAGCGGAGCGGTTCCCTCTCTGGAGAACACGGTGATATCTGTGTCCTAGTGTGAGGACTCAGTGGCTCTGCAGAGTGAGGTTCCCACAGAAATGGTCGTGGCAGTACCAGACCTGGGCTATGGAGCCGCCCCCACGGAGCAGCCCCCCCAAAATGACGAGGAGTTATGGAAGAAGTACATGGTACTTAGTCTTAATAGTTGATTCTTCATGTTACCCCCTCTACCTAAAGGGCACCTGATTGGCCATAGATTAGCTAACATTCACAGCAGAAGGATGCTGATTATTCTGAATAAGAGAGTTAAAAGGACACTATTACTCTATTTTATCTCCTTCTCCTCCAAACGCAGGCACTTTATCTGGAAATCTGTCTAATCTCTGAAGCAAAGTCAGTACAGACACTCAGATGGCCTCCTTGACGGAACATCTAGTTTCCCTGTGGGCTTGAAACATGCTTCAGTTATTTTGAGCTGGCTGCTTTTCTGTGCACTCTCACCCATTCAATCCAAAGTTCTCTGGGAAGATTGTTACCAGATCATTCTTTACCTTTATTTTACTTTGAGTTGTATGACTGTGAATCATGCCTTGTAGATAGCATTACAGGATGCCATAGCTGCACAGAGCCATAGAGATCATATAATACAAACTCAACATTTCACAAGGAAGGCTCAGGGAGTTCAGAAACTTAACCAATAGTCTTGAAGGAGTATTTCTGAGATGGTAGTAATTGAAGTTTCATTGAACAGTAATTCACACACCATAAGTTTCATGCAGTGAAAATGTACAATTGACAAAAATGTACAAATGTAAATGTACAGTGATTTCTTTCACACAAGGAAGGTGGTCTAAGAAATCTTCCTGGAAGAGGAGTGTGACATACATTTTGAAAGATTTGTACGTATCATCCAGGGTGGAAGTTACTGGAGGAGTCACAAGCAGGAAAAAAAAAACCCATCATGTGAAAAATATGAAAGCATCTGAGGTTACACGTCTGGAAAACTGCAATTTCTTCTGACTGGTGGAACCTAGCACGAGTGGAGGGAAGCAGCATTGGCAGACGAGGCTGGAGGAATAGTGAGACAGGCAGGGTCTTAGAACATGCATTTGTAGGTGGGGGGCGGGGAACAACTAGGGAATTTGATCAGGGCAGTTTTTTTCTCAGAATATTTCAACGGAAGTTCAGGTTAGACCTGCCTGATATGTCTCTGCCCTTTGTGGTTCCCAGAGTTTAGTGCAGATGAAGAAGGAACTAGAGGGAAGCTGCATGAAGAAAGATGAGCTTCTCCATGAAGCACGAGAAGCCTTAGCAGGTATGGGGAGGGCTCTGGGCATGACGGGGAGGGAGGTTCCTGCCAGGCCCTCTAAGACCTCTGACAGGAAGATCTTCTCGAAGCAAGGAGTTTCCTCTCCTGTGGAAGACATGCTCTGCTAAATCTGAAAATAATAAGACAAGGTGTGGTTGTTCGTCGGCCAGCCAGTCAGGGGGCCTTTCCCACCTTGTTCTCAAACCTGCCCTCGATGTGTGGTCACGAGTTAAATTTGGACATTTCTGTCTGCTCTTCCCAGACAGTTTGGTGTCTGAGAAAGTGGTGGTTGTGGGACAGAGGGTTGTTGCTTTCAGGCTTAACCATTGTTTTCTTGCCTGGAGCAGAGGAGCAAGCCAAAAGAGAGACAGCTGAGAAGGAAAAGCGGCTTCTTGAGAAAAGGTGTAAAATGCTGCAGCAAAAGTTAGAGACTCTAGAAACAATTTTCCAGGAATCCATGGCCCAAATGAGAGAGGAGATAAAGAGAGAGAGAAAAAACCTTCTGAGAGGGCAGAATGAGAGGATTCAGAGGCTGGAGGTAAGCCTGGCTCGGGTCTGGGCAGTGACTGCAGAAGAAAGCCCTGGAACCCTAGCAAGGGAGGACTGAAAGTTAAAGCAAAGCCAGACAGAGAAGCACTGCTGTCATTTACTGCACCCAATTCACTACAAGCCCTGAATCTGTAATGGCTTGTGTCAGGGCACGTGGGCTGTGTTCACGCTGAGTTTCTGGAGAGTCCCATAGGAACTTGGTAGCTCCAAGAATTTCCGGAATATAAATCACCTTCCCAGGACATGTGCTGCTGTTCTGAAGGATTCCTGGATGATCTCACGGAGCCAATATTAAATGGGGTCCTCAGATTTATCGTCAAAGATGTCCTAACTGGGTGTATGTAATAAAAGCAGCAATTGGTTCACTTTCCCAAGATTATTGCCAGTTTTCAGGCACCCTACCCACCCAAAGACCCTAAGACAGATCCCTGCTGACCTAAAACCATCAGATATGTATAGACTCAGAAGTGAGGGGGACTGATAGCTCCGAACCTGTAGCTGTCCCCAGGAGAGGATGGCCTGTCTGAGTCAGCATGCGACATAGGGGAAATTCTCTCTTCTCCTGACTGGAAGTGTTTGCATCAGATTTCTCAACCAGCTTAGACACTCCCATTATTTCTAAGATGTGGGTGAGCATTTGTGTCATTCAGATGAAAGAGTCCCTCCTAAATAGCATTAATAGAATATCATACAATTGTCCTCACACCTGTTTAGCACCCTCGCGAAACCTTAGTGATGGATGAATATAAGTAAGGTGGTACTGTGCTTCTTATTCTTCAGCCCCAAACCAGGAGATATTCCTGCTGTAAATGATCTAATAAGAGAGAATACTTGAAAAAGGAAAATGCAGATAATTTTATAAACTATTAATATGTAACCTTACTCCTGAAAGTTTGGGATCTTTAAATGTTTTTCTTTTATGAATGTATCACACAATTTTAGGCCCAAACAAAAATCATGACTGGTAACAAGCAACATACTGAAACTGACTGCACTCCAAAGATAATGGAGAACAATGACAGAGAAGATACTTCGCAGCCTTCGTGGTGGCCTCAAATTTGTGAGCTTCTACAAGAGTTGATTTTACTAATGGTCAAGTTTTTCTCTTGTATGTAATTTCAGGTAATTTTCACAAGTTTTCATAACAGCTTTTTGATATAGCTTATTTTCACGCATATGTACCTTTTCTATTTTTCAGCAAAATTTAACAGAAAAATAGAAAAGTAGAAAACAGAAAAAATAGAAATGCCCTACTATAGGGCATCAATGGTTGACAAAAGATAGAGTAAATGTGGCTGGACAGTTAATTTAAATGGATGTGGAAATAACTGATTAGAAGACAAAGAGAAGGTCAAATTTGTAGCCTCCTGGAAAGAAACACATTGGAATATATTTATCAAGAAGTGCTTCTGAAAGTTGCATCTGAATAATTACTCAAATAGATATCCATAGTGTGTTCTTGAGTAGGACGGGACAGCACCATATGCAAAGCAATTCTTTCTTGGTTTACCTGTAAATTTTATGCATTGCAAGTTAAAATTTCAAAAAGGCTAATTGTAAAATTTAAACAGAGCTGATCAAAAAAATCAAAAGCCAAGACAATTCAGAAGAGGTACAATGAAATGTATAGATCTGCAAGAATTAGAACAGTGTGTCACCGAACATAAATATAAAAACATAAGAACAGAACACACCGTGTAGTCTAAAAGTAGACACCCCACCACATATAGGAATTAAGTGCATGTGAACAGTGTTATTTACGTACTTATTTTTTTAAGTATATTTATTTTTTTTTTTAGAGCAAGAGAAAGCATGTGCATGCACACACACACAAGCAGGGGAGGGGCATACAGAGAGGGAGAGAGAGAATCCCAAGCAGAATGCGCACTGTCAGCCCGCTGCGCCACGTGGGGCTCAATATCACAAATCATGAGATCACGACCTAAGTCAAAATCAAGTCAGTCACTTAATTGACTGAGCCACCCAGGCACTTCCCCCAGTAATTTAAAATAACACTTTGGGGGCACCCGAGTGGCTCAGTCAAACAACAAACTTGATTTTGGCCCTGGCCATGATCTCACAATTTGTGAGATAGAACCCCACAGGCAGCAGGCTGACAGTGCATAGTCTGCTTGGGATTCTCTCTCTCCCTGTCTCTCTCTCTGTGTGTGTTCATTCCCCCACCCCAAAATAAATAAACGTTTTTAAGAAATAAAATAAAAAAGTAAAATCAGTGGGAACATACAGTTCAGTATGAACTACATAACAGCTGTTGTCAGACAACTGGAGAGCTGTGTAGAATAAGAAGGTGAGTAGATCTATTGTAAATTTTGTGTAAAGTAAGTTCCAGCTTGACTTCAGATGAAACATCAAAAAGCTCCACAGAAACAGTAAATGTCAGATAATTATAAAATTATGTTGGAACATCAAATTTATTTTTAAATGCCATAAAACCCAAAGATGTATAAACACTGACAAAAACTACATTAAAATAAAGATAAATTCATTATAGTGAAAAAGAACCTAAAGAAATTCAGAAGCCAAGAATGTTCTGAAGAGACAGCCTTGATTTCTGTCAGAGGAAAGAGCTGATTTATATGAGTTATACATCATAAAGGGCCACAAATCAATAAAAGTGGGCAAGCTTTGAACAGATAGCTTATAGAAAAGCAAGATATTCAAGTAACTCAAAATAAGAGAAATGAAACAAAACTATAAGATGCAATATTTTACCTCCCATGGTATCAAACTGTGTTTCCAATGTTTCTGAAAACCTGTCCTTTCATGGAAGCCCAAATTGTATAATATCTATTGCAAATTGTGTCTAATATATATTAAATGTTAATAGATGTCCATTTTGGCACCACATATTCAGTTTTAAGGTATACACACACTCTCTCATACACACACAGAGTCATGAAAATTGTGTATTAATAACATGTCCATTGTGGCATTGTCTGTAACTCTAAAGATTGGAACTACTTATATGTCTATATGGGAGTGGTAATGTAAATTTCAGCACACTTCTACAATGGAAAATTATATAGCCAGAAAATTGAGAAATAGCACAATTTGTAATGACACAGAACAACTTACTAGATCTATTGCAATGTGGAAAAACTGGGGTGCCAACCAATGAGACTAGGGCACTATTTCTGCAAAAAAAAAATGGAATTCATAATACTTATTGGTATACACATGAGGAACTAGCACTGTTGGTTGATTCTAGGGGAAACTAGGTTTCTGAGATCAGGAATGAGAGGAATACTTATTTTATTCGGTATAAACCTTTGTATCTTTGGAAATTTTACAAGGAGTATGTAATACTTGTTCAGGAGTATAAGAAAAAAAAACCAACGATGCTGTTTATGGTGATGATGGTGGTGGTGATGATGACAATGATGATGGTATTTAGGAAATTTTACATTCTTAGAAAAGCATCAACCAGTTCAAAAGAGAGGTGTAATAGTGAGGTCCAATACTGGGGGGAAAAGCACATATCCTAATCTTGTTTATATTATAGGGTTGAATTCTACTTCCTTAAATTCTTTGAAAAATAAAGTCTGAATAAGAATATGATGCAATTCTGAAATCCCAGCTTGTGTGTCTTCGCTTTCCAACTTCAAATTACAGTTTTAGATGTTAGTTGTATAGTGTGTCTGCGGTGTATCTTGATGTTTTTGGACTTCCCTTTCAGCTGATGTTTGCATGCTTTGTTTTTGTTATAATGAATTACTTCCAACTGCACAAGCGTGACATGTTAACACCTCTATTCTAGATACCTGTGCACAGTATTCAGACTTCTTCCAACAACCTCTACGATCCTCACCTTTATGTTGCAGACTGGTTTCTCCATGAAGTCTTGGATTTCCTGAATCCTCTAAAGCGGGTTGGGTGGCCCTCCTTTGTGATCTCATTGTACCTATGGCATGATTTTGAAAACTTAAGTTACCCATTGACTCTGTTTCGCTGATGATACCTCACTGCTAGGGACAAGTTTATCTTTATCATTGTAATCTTAGTTCCTATTTGCATGTCCAACACTTGATCAGTAACTGCAAAATGATGGTTGAACACATTCCCCACTCTCTAAAGATTCATCTTTAACAAAAGGTTTATTTATTTATTTTTGAGAGAGAGAGAGAGAGAGAGAGCGAGCGAGCATGAGTGGGGAAGGGGTAGAGAGAGGGGAAGAATGAGAGAATCCCAAGCAGGCTCTGCACTGTCAGCACAGAGCCTGACGTGGAGTTCGAACTCATGAACTGTGAGATCATGACCTGAGCTGAGATAAAGAGTTAGATGCTTAACTGACTGAGCCGCTCAGGTGCCCAGTTCCTGTTTTCTATATATATCCTAATTATGACAGATGCTTTAAAGGACCCTTAAAACAAAGGGTATAGTTTTTGACATAGAGAACAAAGACAAAAGGAGATGTAGATAAAATTAAATTTCCTCATAACCTGCAGCCCAATGACAAATACTTGAGACAGGGAGAGTATGACATTCCTCCAGGAACTCCCAACTGTGTTAATATTAATGCTTTGCTAGTGGCAGAAACAACCTTACCTCGACAATAGTCAGACTTCCACGATCTTGTAAGTCTTCTTTAATATATGAAAATCCTCTTGGAGACTTTCTTTTTCTCTACCCCTCCCACCTTAAAAGTATGTAATCAATCACTCCTCACAACCCCAGTACAACTCCTTCTCTCCAGGAGTCCTGTCCCTGTGCTTCAATTAAAGACACCTTTTTGCACCAAAAATGTCTCAAGAATTCTTTCTTGACTGTTCACTCCTGAACCCTACATCAAATCACATAAGTTTTAAGATTCTAATACAAAGGGTGTGGAATGAATTAGGACTACAATTCCTAGGAAATAGGACTGTGAGGATATGCATGCTAATTGAGACTTGCTACAGTGTTCTTCCTGAGAGAAGGGCTGATTCATCATGTATTCAGTTTGAGTTTCCTATGACAACTACTCATGAATGACATCACTCACTTTTGACTCACAGGTCAAAGGAAAACATTTAAAGGAAAATATGAAAAGATACTCAACATCACTCATCATCAGGGAAATGCAAATCGAAATGACAAGATATCACCTCACACCTATCAGAATGGCTAAAATCAACAACACAAGAAAAAACAAGTATTGGTGAAGATGTGGAGAAAAAGGAACCCTCGTGCACTGCTGATGGGAATCTACACTGGTGCAACCACTGTGGAAGACAGTACGGAGTTTCCTCAAAAAATTAAAAATAGAACTACCCTACAATCCAGTAATCACATTACTGGGTATTTACCCAAAAAAACATGAAAACACAAATTCAAAGGGATACATGCACCCCTATGTTTATGGCAGCATTATCTGCAACAGCCAAACCATGGAAGCAGCCCGTGTCCACTGATAGATGAAGGGATAAAGAAGATGTGGTATATGATGTGGGAAACAAAGGCAAAAGAAAAAAATTATATTTCCTTACAACTTACAACCCATTGACAAGTCCTTGAGACAGGCAGAGTGACCTTCCTCTAGAACTCCACTGCCTCAATGATGATACTTGGCTGAGGGCAAAAGGCGATCTTAGCTTAACATTATCCTGACCTCCAGGATCCTGTAAGTCTACTTTAACATATAAAAATTCCTTTGGAAACTTCTTTGATCTCTACCCCCCAAGATATAGGTGGGCAATCCTACTCCAAGCTTATGTGGCCCACTGATATACATCTGAAGGGTCTCATGACTGAGTTTTTACTAAATGGTAATAAATGACCTTTTCCTAACAGCAGCTAGCCCCCTCCAGGTCCTTAAAACCTTGTTTCCAAAATACCTTGGAGATTTATGCTATCTCTAACCCCCGCCCAACCTGAAGGTATATAATCAGTCACTGGTTTCAACCCCAGTGCGACTCTTTCTGTCCACTGGACCTGTCCAATATCTAATAAAAAAGAGATCAATGAAGTTGTTGCTGATATCTCTTTATGCTTGTTTATGATCCATCATCCTTGAATTACTCACAATCAGGGAATTTTTCCTATATGAATATTCCTTTTTATCTGATAAACCCATGTGCCCTTCTGATGTTTTGAAATTGCAGTTGTTTTCTTCATTCCCACATGGATACATTCTTTCTGATTTTAGTAGTTCTCCATATGTCCTCTATAACGACTTGACACAGGCATGTTGCAAGGATGTGTAACATTTTTTGTGTGTATGATTTTAAGTAGTGTTTTGGTGAGGGCTTCAAGAAGCTCCAATTAACTACATATACTCTGAACTTCCATTAGGGATTTTAATCAGCTTGTCTATTAAAAAAATCAAATATATTCATATTCTAGGGTTTTCAAACTGAGCTGTTATTCTTAGGGATAATTTAATGTGACAATGAGGAAGCAAAAGGCAAGCTGAGGTCAAAACACAAGATAACACCCTGAAACACCCGCCCCCCCCCCCCCCCCACCAGGTGGGATATGTGTGACATTCCTTATGTACTCCTGGCTTCCCAAAACAAAGGAAAGGGAAAAACAAATGGTCAACTGATAGAGATCACAGTAGTGTAGGACATGAGTCTCCATCAGTTGGCAACTGTCTTCATGATTTATAAGAAAAAGGCAATCTCCAGAAACCTATAGATGCAACTTCCTAGAGCCCTAACATCACCCTCCTCTTCCATAGGATAGAAAATCCTATATAATCAGTCACTCCTCAAAACCCCAGTGCAGCTCTTTCTGCCCACGAGTCCCGTCCCCATGCTATAATAAAAACACCTTTTTGCACTGAAAATGTCTCAAGATTTCTTTGTTGGCCATTGGCTCCTGAACCCTACTTCAAACCACATCAACAAGAAGCAGATTCGATTTTAATTAAAACAGAAATAATAATTATTGAGTGATTAGTACTACATATAAAGTCCAGAAATTAAGCATTTAGGACACTGAGACATGTCTGATTGATAACTTGTATCAAAGGTACCAGGAGAAATTCCAGATTAGAACTGTTTCATTACTTTGGTTTTTATGTCAATTTGTGGTGAGGAAAAGAAAAAAATTCTGCAGTTGTCAACTTATAAGGTATTTTATTTAAACGACTTTTTGTTAGTGATCATTGCTAGTAGTGTCTTCGTCATTTAAAGGAGATGTACCACAACTGTACAGTCTCTAAAATAGACATGAAGGACTACTTTGGAATTTTTGTAAACAGATGTGGAACAGTAAGTATGAAGTGACCTCATGCCTTCTCATCTTCTAGTTAACTAGATATCTTTATAGAGACGAAGGGACTTACTCGTAATAATATAGATTTGTTAGCCAGTAATACTTTACTGCACAGATATTTGCAGATTCAAGGTCACAGAAAACAAATATGAAAACAAAGCATTGTATTCACCTTGGGCACTGTGATGCGATATAACAAATATACATTTGGTCTTTATCTCAGGTTCCTGGCACAGAGTTTTTAAAACTCCCGGAATTTCCTGAGTCATTGGAATGATTAGAGCACTTTTTTGTTATTCTTAATAATCCTCTTTCAACTACAAGGGAGTTTATGGTAATGGAATAACCTGGGAAGATGAAGGCTGGTAACCAGGGTAACTAATTATGTGATTAGAGGGTTAGGATTTTCAGCCCTTCTCCCCAAGGGGCAACAAGAGGTGAGGGGTTGCAGACTGACTTAATCACCAATCATGCTTGTATAATGAAGCCCCATAAAACCCCTAAACAATGGTGTTTGGAGAGTTTCTGGGTTGGTGAACACATGGAGATCCCAGGATAGTGGTGTGACCTGAGAGGGCATGGAAGCTGTGTTGCTTTATACCTTGCCCTCTGTAGTTCTTCTTCTGGAGCTTTTTATCTGTATCCTTTATAATAAAACAGTAAACACAAGTGTTTCCCTGAGTTCTCTGCACAACTCCAGGAAATTATCAAACCCAAGGAGGGGATCATGGGAACCTTCAAACTGTAGTCAAGTTGGTCATAAGTACCATAGGCCTGGGACTTGTGATTTTGAAAAAAAAAAAAAAATTTATGTTTTAACTTATTTCTGAGAGACAGAGAGAGAGAGACTTGCACACACACACAAGTCCCGGGAGGGGGGTGCAGAGAGAGAGGGAGACACAGAATCTGAAACAGGCTCCAGGCTGTGAGCTGTCAGCACAGAGCCTGACACGGGGCTCAAAGTCATGAACCGCAAGATCATGACCTGAGCCGAAGTCGGACGCCAAACCAATTGAGCTACCCAGGCATCCCAGTGGAACTTGTGATTGATGTCTGAAGTGGTACCGAGCCACTACCCTGTGGGGTCTGATGCTAACTCCACGTAGACACTGTCAAATTGATTTGAATTGTAGGACACCCATGTAGAGTATGAAGAGCTGGAGACGTGGTAGTTAATATGGAAAAAACCCACACATTTAGTGTCAGAAGTGTTCTAGGTGCAGAGGAACAGTTTTCCTTTAGAAAACAAATTAGTTTTTTTAGAAAACTCTAAGCTACATTAGTGCATCTGTGGTTAAAGGACCAGGGATGTGTTAGGAATGCCAGTATCTTCTGTTTGTTTCATGTGGTGAGGTAAATGAGAGTTAACCACAGTACTGTTTGAAAAAAATAAAAATAAGACACTGAAATCTTTTCCTGCTTGTTGTATCTACTCACCATTCAATTCAGAAAACAGAAACCATCAGAATTCTTGCCAGATGAAGACAAAGTCCTCAGTTCTGTTTGCTGCAGTTTATATGACTGACTTCACAAGGTCATGGAAAGACAGAATAACTATACTCTCTCCTCTAAGAAAAAGTACACAATGTGGTCATCTACATGACAATAATTTAAAAAATTCTCTTTGCTGGAATAGCATATATTATTCATCTTGCCATGTAGTATGTTTAAACACCTAAACAGCAATAGCAAAAGCTAAGCATCATCAGATTTAGAAAAAAATGAGGCAAAACAGGGAAATAATCAGAAAGTAGAGTTGAGAAGATTAGATATTTGTCTGCACCTTGCAAAACGTAAGTGCATGGTTTCAATGTCAATAGAGCCAGAGTTCTTAGAAACAGACCTATCTAAAGTCATGTTTCTGAGTCAGTAAATAATAATATTTTAATAAAAAGACAAAATACACACATACACATATACATGAGACTTTTATTTCAGGTAGCTGTACTCTTCCAATTTATATACACATGTAACTCCCACCAGACTAAAATGGAGAACATTAACATCCCATAAGCTTCCCTTATTCGACCAACCCAAAGTTAACCGCAATTCTGACTTTTATTACTACAGAATAGTTTTATTACAAATTTTGTGATATGACAACCTTCCCAGAAGGAAAACAGGATGTATTTAATTAACAAGATTAAGAAATATGTTTTGATTTTTTAGAGTTAATTAAAAGTTGCCAATTAAAAAAAATTTTTTTCAAAGTTTATTCATAATTTTGAGAGAGAGCTTGAGTGAGAGAAGGACAGAGAAAGGGAAAGAGAGAATCCCAAGCACACTCTGCACTGTGTGGAGCCTGACGTGAGGCTTGAACCCATGAACCATGAGATTGTGACCTGAGTTGAAATCAAGAGTCAGATGCTTAACCGAGTGAGTCACCCAGGTGCCCCAAAAGTTACCAATTTTAAATGATCATGATGAGCTTGATATGTGATAGGCCTTTTATATGCATTATCTCAAGCTTCACAATCCTTTAGAATTGGGTAGATGATGGAGGAGGTGACAAAGAAAGACAAGGGGCAGTTGATTTACACAAGTGTTATGCGGGCAGCTCCTTCTAGTGATTGTTTTTCTTCCACTTTCCTAATTTGACAGAGCTGTGAGGTAGATTACATGCCCTTCTTGCTCCTTATTATGACTTCCAGATCATTTATCCCTTTTTTTAGCCCCCTAGCCCTCCCATAAAAAAAAAAAAAAAAAAACAAAAAAACCACACACACAAAATGACAAAGAACAACAAAACGCATAAAGTATCTTTGAAGCACATGTCATCAGACTCTATTACTCGTTACTCCCTGTTATTCCAGGGGTCCTAGATCTCACAGCCCTTTCATTTACTGAAGATTTTAGCACCTGATTCTTCCCCACTTTACCACTACTCTTGTTAATCTTGGGGCTTTCAGCATCCAGCAGACAGCCATCTAATACCACGACCTCTTGGTCTGTTGACTTTCTCATATCCAAAGTCTTATCAACCACCTCACCTCAGCCTGGACATTTTTCCAACGGGAACTAAACCTCCCTCATAATCTCAATTGCAAGCATTCCACACAATCAGTCCTCAAGACCTCCTCCCATGCTGCCACAGCAAGTGGCCAATTCTCCTCCCTCCTCTTATTTTATGTTTCAGCAACATTTGACAAAGTTAATCAACCCTCCCTTCCTTCTTAAAGTATTTTATTTTTCTGGCTGCTTCTCTGTCATACCCTCCTTGTTTTTCTTTACCTCACCAGTAATTTTTTTTTTCAGTTTCCAATTCCATATCCTCTGACTTATTAATCTATAAATATTATACTTCTCAGTTTGAGAAATTTTTCTTAAGGACCATGGCTGGAGTAATCATATATAAATACAGTCCTGAAAATTTATGTTTTCAGTCCTATCTTTACTCCTGAACTTTAAGCTTTTAAATTTAACTACCCATTTAACATGTCCACCCCTGTTTTCAACAAATATTTCAAATTTAACATATACAAACTAAAAGTCTTTATTTCCCCCATGATCCAATACCTGATCGTCCCATAGAGCCCTGTATCAGTAAGTAATAACTCCTTTAATTCACCCTTGATTCCAATTTTTCTCTCCAGACTTAAATTCAAACCAACAAGTCCTATCAGCTCTAAATTTGAAATACATCTAGAGTCAGGTCCAAGTTCACATCACCATCCACCTGGAATGCTAGACTTCTAACTCAACGATCATGCTCACTCTTGTACCCCTGTATTCCTGGCCTAGCAATATTCACTTTGAAAAAGTTAACTAGAAAATCATATGCACAAAGAGTTGCAATAAAATCATACACTTACAGGTGACTGTCAAAAAGTAAATATGTACTTGCACTATCACTTAAGTTGAGGAATACATTTTTACAAATACTTTCTGAAGCTCAATCATAGCACCTTGCAATTTCAACTCCTTCCCTTCTCCCACAAGAAAACTATGGTAGACAATTTCTGATGTAGCCCCAATGATCCTAGTATCATTTCACTTCCTACTGTCCACACCCTTGTCACCCTTGTTACCCTTGTTCTATACTCTCCCCTTCAAGGGTGGACCAAATCTAGTGAACTGCTTCTAAGAATACAGCAAAAGTTATGAGACTGTACTTCCATAACTAGGTTATAAACGACTGATTTCTCTCTCTTTCTCTCTCTCTCTCTCTCTCATTCTCTCTCATTCTATCTCTCTCTCTCTCTCTCTCTCTCTCTCTCCCCCTCTCCAAGTCTTAAGATGACTGTGGTCCCAATTAGAGGCTCTAAAGCAGAGGATCTAGCTAAACTACACCTGAATTCTTGACATTCTGAGTCTCTGAGATAATAAATGTTGTTTCAAGCCACTGAGTTTTGAGGAAATTTATTATGCAGCAATAGATAACTAATTCAGACAACTTTCATCAGACTCCTAATGCCAGAGACTGCTATGGTCTATTTTTTAACTTTATATAAATTAAATTACATAGGATGTTTTATGTTTGACTTCCTTTGCTAAACATTATGTTTTTAGATTCACTCAAGCTGTTGGGTTCAGTAAAATCATTTCACTTTATAAGCCTATGAAAAATTTTCAATGTGATTGTCCCAATTTTTTACTTTCACTATCAATGTATAAGAATTTCCAATGTTCCCTATAGTCACCATTACTTAGATAGATCCAACTTTTAAATCATAATCATCTTGATGAGTATGGAATTTTAATTACAGGTTTAATTTGTTTTTCTTGGATAACTAGGGAGGTCAAGGACCTTTTCATATCTATTGATTATTTGGATGTCCTCTCTTTGTCATGCATATTCAAGACTAGTATATTTTTCTAACAGACTTTCTTATTGTTGATGTAAAGATTGTTTTCTATATTCTGAATTTGAGCTGTGTTAGTTCTTAATTTTTATGTAAACTCACCAATTCTTTGTCTACATTTAGTGTTCTGTGTCCTGTTCCCCAATCTGGAGGACATGAAAATATTATCCTTGATATTTTCTATACACTTTGTTTTTTTCTTTCCTAGTTGGCTCTACAATCCACATGGAATTTTTTTTTTTAATGCCAGAATGTATTGACAGTGCACTTGGTTGTTCACTTGGCTTAAAAAGAGAAATGACTGTCAATAAAAAGTTGGCTCTATTTAACTGAAATAATTTTTTTTCTTTTTTTACACTTATACAAATATTCTATAATAGACTGTTGGAAAGTTTTCCCAAAGGCAATTAAGCTTTTTGCTAATTAGGTATATGAAAGCTGGATTTTTTTCTGTTGCCATTTATCTGAACTGGCTAATACCTATTAGCCTTGTAAAAAGTGGCTAAGGATCAACCATATATTCCTCTATTTGTATAAATAAATGTTTAAATAATGTAAAGAAAGCCAGAAAGATGGGCACAAAAATATGGACCTGTTATCCTACTCTGGATGGAGAGATTAGATATGAATCATTTATTTTCTACATAGTTTCTGTATTTTTAACCATGAGCATGTGTTTATTTTATAATTAACTATTTTATAATTCAAAATCAATAAACATATTCCCAATTTTGAAAAAATAATCCATCTCATTTTAAAACACACTGAGATACTAAATAATTTAGATATTGCAACTCAATTATTTATTTAATTGGAAAGTTACTTACTAAAGAGTGACTATATATACAAAATTGTGTTTGTTGTATCAAAGGCCAGTTATTTAAAAGTAGGACACACTGTAAGAACCAGTAGAGTAGAACACAGAAGAGTTGGCATGAGTCGAGGAGAAAGGATGGCTTAGCTTGATGAATAAGTCAAGGGATTACAACCGTTGAAATCTGTATTCCAGGCAAGCAAATAGCCAGTTCAAATAAGCAGACCATCTGTGCAGAGTAACAAAGAATCAAGGCAGTCCTGTAATATTTGGAAAGTATTTTACAGCAATCAGAGCTTCAAGTTCAGAACAAAATTCATGGTCAGGGTTCTAGTCCCTCAGAGGTGGACAGCTGTAAAACAGGTCAGGGTGCCATACAAAGCAGTGGTGAGATTTTGTGCAGTTGTCAGCATATGGGCTCAGAAGTGGAGGGCAAAGAAATCCAATCCTGGACTACTCTACTCAGTGGGATACAGGAGTTGAGGCATGAGATAGGAGTCAACTTTTGGATCTGGCAGCACTAAAATATGTTGGTCTTCAGAGACTGAAGTATTTTATACATCAAGTTAGAGTGTACTTTGAAAATTAATAGGGTGCCTGAGAATGAGGGCTGGGGAGGACAACTAATAGAGCTAAAGGAAGCCCAGGTTGTGGAAAGCAACACTGAATCAGCAGAGCAGGGCTTCCCAGGGAGACCACTTTATCCAGTAGTCTCTTTCAAAGACAAGGAAACTTAGACACTAAGTAGACCTTTCCCATTAAAAACTCAACTTTAGCATTTGTAATATAGCAAAAACCTTGGATTGCGAGTAACTTGTTCTGTACTCTGTTCTGCAAGATGAGAACACATTTCTAATAAATTTTAACTTAATAAACGAGCGATGTCTTCCAATATGAGTAGTACATGATGTTGAACATCACATGATCACAACTGAGCTAATGGTTTTTGAAATTCACTTTGATATACAAGTTCTTTGGATTACAAGCATGTTTCCAAAACAAATTATGCTTGCAAACCAAGGTTTTACTGCATTTCACAAACACACCATCAAGAGCTGCTTAGATCTTGTCCTACTTTTACTTCTGTCAGTGGAGACCACACATTTTTGAATTTGCCTTACCAAAAACTTAATGATCATAAACTTTCTGAATTCTTCACTATTAGAAAAAGTCTTATTTTACACATACACATAAGTGATATTTTTTCTCGATATAGAATTCTAGGTCAAAATAAAGCGTTTTCTATGGTATCATGGATGGAAAGTTTGATTCTCTTTACATTGTAGGCAAACAGTATTTCATTAAAAACTTTCATTTTCTTTATCCTTGGAATTCAGAAATTACTCCAGGATTGATCTGATGATTTGTCTCTTCAGATGAAGCAATTTTTCTTAGAGTATCTTTTGATAATCATTTAGATTGCTTTTGCTTCTGTTCTTCCATCTGGAACTCCCAAAATGTAGATAATGCACCTCCCGGACCACTCTCTGTGTCTGTTTTCACGTTGTCTCTTTGTCCTTTTGTTCTGCTTTCGAAGATTCCTTGATTTGATTTTATTATTAATCAGTTTTAAGCAGTATCCATTCTTCTTCTTCAGTGCTTCTTTTGATTTTATATGTCAAAGTATTCATCTTTTTATTTTGAGACTATTTTTGTGTCACAAAATAGTCCTTTCTCCATGACAGCCTTCTCATTTAATTAGAGCAAAGTCACATCCATTCTCACTGAGGATGCAAATTAGAATTTCCTAGATTGCTGTTCTGCTCTCCATATTCTCCTTTTTTCAATTTTGTATATTTACCCTGATTGTTTAGCTTAGTCAAGCTCTTTTGAATTACTGATTTACCACAGCTGTCTAAATATATATTTGTATATGTGGTTGATCTATTCTCTCATCATGTCATTGAAAATCCAGATCAGTGTTCCTTAACGAAGGAAGCACTAGTGAATTAGCTCAGCCTAGGTGCCCACCATTATACCAGTAAACTGTGGCCAGTGGAAAAACGATCTATGAGAGGCTATAATTCAATCAACTACCCATCCCAAATTTGTATCACATTTTACAAATATTGCAGATACCACAGGTTACTTGTTCATTCGTCTATTTATTCGTTCATTTAATTAGTATTTGTTAAGTACCCATTTTATGTTATGTAGCATTTGAAGTGCTAGGGATACAGCTGTCAACAAAACAGGTACAAACAACCCATCACATGGAACGTTCTAATAAATGAAGATACGAAAAAAATAAACATATGAAATAGTAAAATATATCAGATGGTGGTAACTGTTATGGGAAAAACAGAGGGGAGAGATAGAAATTTAGGTCAGAGAAGGAGGGAGGTTTGCAAATTCAATTACAGAGATGCCATGTAGATATCTAAAGGAAGAACTCTGCTATGTAAAAGGAGCAGCCATGTGCAGTGTATTGAACTAAAGAATCTTTGGCATGTTCTAGGAACAGTAAGAAAGCAGCAGTGTGCAGATGAGTTGAGGAAGAGAGCAGAAGCCAGATTTATTGAGCCAATATAAAGCCTCTGGTTTACAGGTCTTTTAAACATGTAGTGAAGTCACTGAAAACTTTTGGGCAATGAAATTACAGTATCTGACTTACATCGTAAAAAGGACAACAATGGATGCTGAAAGGGGGCAAGAAAGAAAGAATGGAAGGCAGAGAGACCTACTGGAGTTTCCTGCAATAATCTCGACTGGAGATGCTAGAGGCCTATACCAGGGAGACAAGTGGAAAAGTGTTGAAAAGTGGTCAGATTATGGATCTATTTTAAAGGTAGAGCTGTCATTTCCTATATACATGTCATTAGATAAATAAGCACCTAGATGTCCAATACAGATATCAAATTTTAGAAGTGAAAAAAATGGAGGTAGAATGAAGAGAGGAAGTAAGAAAACACACTTAGCCCAGTTTGGTAAAGTTTATCTAATATTGGTATACTCCAATATCTAAGATAATAAATTCACATTTTCTTAGCTTTAGTTTCTCTAAAAGCAGAGCCTAGAAATAATGGCTTGCTCATTGGTGCTCTAATTGGGAATACAATCCCAGAGAGTAGAAATGAGAAATGGAATGAAATAGGGAAAGGAGGAAAGTCAATAAAAGAATGGGGTGATCAAGTTGGGCACTTCTGGTACAGAGCTGCTTAATTCCACTGGGAGATTTGGGGAGTGTTACAAAATGTATTTCATTTTTTTTTTTTTAATATTCATTTATTTTTGAGAGACAGAGAGTACACACGAAGAAGGGAAGGGGCAGAAGTACTAAGAAGTACACATGAGCAGGGAAGGGGCAGAGAGAGAGGGAGACACAGAATCCGAAGCAGGCTCCAGGCTCTGAGCTGTCAGCACAGAGCCGGACGCGGGGCTCGAACTCCCGAACTGAGAGATCATGACCTGAGCCGAAGTTGGACGCTTAACCGACTGAGCCACCCAGGTGCCCCACAAAATGTATTTCAAAACTATTCCCCCAAGAAGTTGAAAAAGGAAAGCATGGACGCTTCAGCACCCAACCCTTACTGATTAAGGAGGTCGGACCTGTGTTACCTTTGAGTTTTGCAAGAATGAGCGCTAGGCATGTTCTAAGGTTGATCCAGACTGCAGCATCAAAAAAGCCTCAGGGCAGGAAACAAATGGTATAGGTACGAGCCTGAGGCAAAGGGTTCACCAGCATAAAGCCTGTCCCAGCCCATGTGGAATAGGTTGCAACACCAGGACCTAGACTATGAGGTAGAGCCATGAGAAATCTGACGTGGTGCAAAAGGGCTGCCTGTACAGTACAGTGCGCATGACCACCTGATCCACTTGCTCTCTCCATTAGGATCAGTCAATCATACAGTCCCCTTCAGGGTGTCCTCAGATGGAAACTGCAGGGATTTCATAAAGGAGGCTTAGTGGGAAAAGTTATCTCCTGCTTCAAACAGCAGGCTTTGAGACCATAATTGATATTCTTGACCTCCCTCTTGTTCCATCCATTCTAGATTTCCCTAACCTTCAGCCGGCCCTTTGGATATTTTAAGTTGCTTGTGGGTGTGGGGTGAGCATTATTTCTCCCTAGGGAATCTGAACGCTTAGTTATCTTGATTTTTGTTGAGTGGTGGCTGCTGCCATTGCCAGTACAAAAATCAATCACAAACAAAAACAAAAACAAATAAAAAATAAAACAAAAAAACCCACAAGCTATGCTCTATGTTCCAGATATAATCCTCTGTGCATCCACTATATAACTCCAGTCATTGTAATCTGGGTAAATTACTCTGGTCCTATATTTTTGCTTAAAAATTTACCCTAGAATTTAGTGGTTTAAAGCAACAAACATTTTATTACAGCCAATGATTTCACAATCATTTATGTCAAAAATTTGGGCCAGAGTTGGCTGAGTGACACTTCAGCTCCAAGGAGTTCCAACTGAAGATACTCTGGTATTCAGTTAACAGATGGTTTAGAGGGTTCAGGATGGCCTCATTTACATGCTTGGGTCCATCTGGGAATGTCAATTGAAGTGTCTACATTAGTTTTCATCTCTGGTTGTACTAGTCTGTACATTTTCATCTCTAGTTGTACATCTTACATGGCATGCTAGGGATCCCAAAGAACACTGTAAGCCTGTTATTTTTTTCTTTTCATGATTTTCCAAGCAACTAACAAGAGTCCACAATTCTGAAATTCTTATAATTTCCATGGACCCATACTGTTTAAAATCTCAGAGCATAATCTAATGCTCATTTTCAACCTGCACTTTATCTTAATTTACTTACATGTTAGAGATTATCATACCACTTATCACCACTGATGGAGCCCTTATAACTCTTTGCTGAGTAAATTATCCAGTCTGAATACCACCATTAGGGTTGCTTTCTAGGGTCTCCATTATCACCTGTCTTAGTCTGGATACTCCTCAACTCAGAACCTGAGACAAAGGCCTGAGTGAAAACAGTTGTTTTTAGAAAAATGATCCCAGGAAAGGATATAGGGATTAGGATAGAGGATCAGGGGAGTAAAACAGAAAAGGAGGGAAGGTCAATGAAAGAAGAAGTCATTGGGTTGGTCACCAGTGTGAATAATTGCTAATTGATCTCGCCAGAACTTTCTGAGATACTTTATGAAAAGCATCTCAGAATGGAATATACAGGAAAAACAATAGGAAAGCATTTCCTCATTGGCTTCCATTCCTATAAATGTTAACTTCATTTACACTTTGTAGTTGTACATGAAAGAACATCAGGTAAATTCTCATTAGAGCCCAACACTGCAAAAGCATAGAAGAAATGAAGCACCAGCCCAGGGAAGAAACCACTCAATGATACCTATACAAACCTGCAGAAATGGTAACAATGGCAGAGGCTAGAGTAAGATATAAGGCCAATATAATTTAGAATTCCTGTGCAAGAAATTTTCAATACAACTGAGAACCTCAATTCAAGGTATGACATTATATGGCAATTCTAATTCAGTGTTCAGGTTTTTCTATTTATAAAAACCAAATGGAAAATTAATTGCTGGTGCACATAGGGATAGCCCCCAAAGACATTGATGTAGAGAAATCTTCCCTATGGATAGAGCTTCAAACAACAGGGTATCAGTTTTGTATAAAGGTCTGAAGTAACAATATACATAGAATTTTGAGCAGTGGCAATGGTTTATCTAGTTGGCCACAGTTTAGAAGGAGCATGACTAGATAATCAGAGATAAGGAAGTCTGAATTAACCTAGACAGTGGTCATATAAAGTATGTGGATCTTTATGTCAACGTTCACTAAAGAGGATACATTTCATAAAGACACTAAGCAATCGGGTGGTTAGAATGACCTGTTCAGTAGATTTGAGCCACTCTTTCTCCTCAGCCACCCATTTCTTCAGAGTAGACTTGGCTGCAGGGATGCAGGATTCATATGAACCTATTAGCCTGAACTCCATCTCACCAAGGCTAATCTCACTGCATGTCAAATGTTTGACCTGAAGGCAAAAGAGATCAATACTGAACCTTTAATGTGTTACCATCCATTGAGCATACCAACCGGCCACTAAATGACAAGGTTATCACATGTCCCTTTATACCCTGAAGGAGGGAGGGTTTTTGCTTACTGGAATTAGGTGTGAGTATGGATTTGCCGCCCCTGCTTAGAGTGCTTTGGCTACCACCTGCCAAGGACTCATAGAGTCTGATTTATTGTCAAAGATTCCTATTAAACATCACCTTAGACAAGTTTCTGACTTTACCATAAAGAAGTAAAACAAAGTGAATATAACCACAAATCCACTAGTCCTTTCTTATACATCATTGAGAAGCTGTCTGCCTAATAGAATGGCCACTTAAAAGATGTAGCTATGACAACTTCTTGGGGTACCTGGGTGACTCAGTGCATTGACATCCGACTCTTCATTTCAGCTTAGGTCATGATCCCAGGGTCATGGGATCAAGCCCCACATCAGGTTCCATGCTAAGTGTGGAGCCTGCTTAAGATTCTCTCTCTGTCCCTCTGCCCCTCTCCTCCTCTTCCTCTCTCTCCCTCTCTCTTTCTCAAATAAATAGTTTTAAAAAAAGAGATAGCTATGACACATTGAGATGCTGGGCACCATCATTTCAAATGCAATAAAGAAAAAAAATAAGATGCAATATGTAATTGGCAAACTAATGGCCATTGTATAGTGTTGTGTCCTTAACAACTAGCTAGAACAAGGTCTAGAACCAAAGAGCGGAGGTAGGGGTGCTCCCAATGACTCACTTGACAACTTGTGCTCTACTGTCCCACTAGTTGAGTCTCTGCAGGCCTAGAGGACCTGGATCCCAGGGTGAGGGGTTAGCAGCAATTCTACCAGGGATCACAGTAAGGCTCCACTAACCTAAAACTATGGCTGCCACCCGATCATTTGTGAACTTCATGCTAGTAGATCACCCAGCAGGCAATGAAGCAGACTGCTCTGCTGTATGCTTAAATGATCATGATTTTCATGCTGAGAGAGTACATAATAGAAGCAGAATAGAGCAGATCTGGAACTCAAAGAATTCACTGGGATACTCTTGGTGTTTCCATGGCCTGTTAAAATGCTTTGGCAGCAACCACAGCTTAATTTGAGCACTGTAATAGGTTTTATATTTCCTTAGGAATAAAAATGTATGCTCCGCCTCCAGGAAAGCAACCTAGATCAGCATAATTGCTGGCCAAATATGAATAAAATCTAGAATTAATAGAATAGGGGGAGATATTAAGTATTAATTATGACCATGAAATCAGTTGCAACAGTGAGGACTGTATCTTAGATTTTCCGTGTGTGTGTGTGTGTGTGTGTGTGTGTGTGTGTGTGTTGAAGAAGACTGACCACCAAACTGAAGAAGCAATGACGGAAAAGAGTCAACTTTATATGAGATACAAGAGGATCTGAACAATACAAAATATGGACTTACAGATGCTGTGAGTGCCCCACTTATGGTTCCTTGTCACTTACCATTTCTGTATTCCCTGTGGAGCCTTACTATATAACCTAAGACTCTCCATCTGAGGGTCTTTTCTTGACCTTCACATGGGGCAGGCCAGAAGTGTTAGGGGGTTATATTCACAGGAGAGGTCCCCATCCAATAATGGAAGGAAGTACCTCAGATTTCTCACCCATCCTAGAGGGTATTTGGAAGCAGGTTTTACACTGTTTCCTAGAGTTATCTCAGGAGATTTGAGCCCCTGGTCCCAAAAAAGGGACTCACAAAATAGGTTTCAATTTATTAGTTTCCTTCCCTTCCACTTTTCAATTTATCACTCTGCTACCATGCTTCTTAGGATCACCTTCCAAATAAACTCTTGCTCTAAAATACTTGCTTCGGGAACTGCTTCTAAGGAAGTACAGCCTAAGAGCCCCTTTATTCTTTATAAAATAGAGATAAAATTAGCTATATAATAGAATTGTTGTCAGGATAAATTGAGATATTTAAAGTGTCTAGATCTTGTAATCCAATTAATAAAAAGAAATGATTATGGTGATGATGATTATGATGATGATTCCGTCAGCAAATACAGAAATAGTACAATGAAGTGGTTCAGGGTACTTGAATTTGAATCTTAAGATCTATTTATTTGCAGTTGTATGATTTTGGACACGTTACTAAATCTCTTGTTGCCACAATTATTGTATAATTGGGACCAAATATTTGTTACAATAATAAAAATAGGGTAATCTATATAAAATAGTGAGCACTCTGTATGGATCATAGCACATATTTAATAATGTTCTTACTATCATTTATTATATCTTATGTGTCAAGAGTTTTGTCCTTTCCTGTGGGATGAAGTTCTCAGCTACTGAACCCACTGTAAAAGCAATAAACTTAGTCTTATGTATATCTAATATTTTGGGAAATTAAACTTCAGAAAGTATGTGTAGTTTCTCCCTGCTCTGCCTCCAAACTTCAGATTAATATCATTATACTGCAAGCTGGGTAAAATACCATATACTTGGAAAACTTGGGAGCCATTTAGAGATCATGACATAGGAATCTCTGGAACTCACCTACTCCCACAGATACATCTAATCAGCTATATATAGGAAAATTCCCTCTGAAAGAATCCCAAAAACTAGCTGGGTGACTCTTACACTGTAGGCAATTGAGAAAAGACCCACATGGAAACAGGTAAGTGAAGCTAAAACACAATCTTTCCAAAAATCCCACCCCTTGCAACAACACACAATTGGGAGGGAACTCACATCTTCCAGCTTCTCCTGGAGAAGTGAAGGATTTGGACCCCACATCCAGTGCCCAACTTTCAAGACTTCCATCTGAGAGATGGACCTCTAAAACATCTACCTTTAAAGGCTAACAGTGCTTTGCATCCATGAGACCCACGAGGCTCTAACAAACTCAGAGACAGTTCTTAAATGGTTCAGGTGAACTCACCATGGCTAACCTCCCAAGGCCCACTGCATAGGCAGCAAACTGAAATGCACCAGTCTTTCCATGAAAGAACCATTTTCTTATACTAAAGCTTTGGCCTGAGGGGCAGGATTCTAACTTAAAACACATCGAGGGGCCAATTTCAATATTCTCCAGAGATTGCAGAAGCCAATGGGTGCCATCTTCACCTTCTCCCTCTGCCTTGCTCTAAGTCACAGGTGTCTCCTAGAAAGGAGACTGTGTATATGTCTCATCCCCCAGTTTCACAGCTACTGCTTATAGAATACTCGTTGACCACCTGGCTATGGTGGGCAGAAGAGCTTACATTCATAGGTCCCACAGAACTGTAATAAATAGAGAAAGAGTTCTTAACTGGACACCCCACCACCACCATGGTGCAGCACAGAGGCAGTAGACACAAATGCCCAGTCTTTCAATGAAAGAGGCCTATTTACTTATATTAAAAGCTGTGTCCTGAGGGGCAGGATTCTAATTTAACACGCATCATGAGGCCCACTGCAATCCTCTCTAGAGACCAGAAGGCAAGCAGGCACCTCTTTGCCCTCTCCCTCTGCCCTGTCCTAAGTCACCAGTGTTCTGAGGAAAGAGCTTGTGCACCTGTCTGGCACCCTGGCTTTTGTGGCTGCCACCCAGACAGAGGACACATCCCTTAATAGCCTGGCTCTAGTGGCCAGTGGGGCTTGTGTTCATGGGATCAACAGGATGGTAATAAACAAAGAAACAGTTCTTAACTGGCTATCCCCTCAGGACTCAGCGCAGAAGGAACATACAGAAACACCCATCTTCCAGCATTTCCTTAACAGAGGTATACCTGTATATTTTAAAAGTTTCTGCTTGAGAGGCTGGCTTCCAATTAGCTGCATCTAGGTGCTGACAGAGATCCTCCCCTTTGGGACAATGACAGGTATTGGCACACCCTCAACACCTGAGAGCCACTAAGAAAAAAGAAGGCTGCTTAGATCATCACAAAGGTTTGAACTAGGTACAGGTTAAACAATAAGGTTTATCTCCCACATGAGACAACTTTTTCAAGACTGGGAGAGGTGACTGTTTTATCTAATGCATAAAAACCAACACAGAGAGTCAAGGAAAATGAAGAAAATGACTGTTTCCAAGTGAAAGAAATGATAAAACCTTGGAAAAATAAATTAATGAAACAGAGATAAACAATTTACCTGATAAAGAGTTCAAAATAATAGTTATAGGGGCACCTGGGTGGCTCAGTCGGTTGAGCATCCGGCTTTGGCTCAGGTCATGATCTCATGGTTCGTGAGTTTGAGCTCCACGTCGGGCTCTGTGCTGACCGCTCAGAGCCTGGAGCCTGCTTCGGATTCTGTGTCTCCCTCTCTCTCTGACCCTCCCCTGTTCATGCTCTGTCTCTGTCTCAAAAATAAAAAAAATAATAATAATAATAGTTATAAAAATGTTCACTGAGGTCAGGAGAACAATGCATGAAAAAAAATGAGAATTTCAAAAAAGAGATAGAAAATATAAGAAGATACCAAGAGGAAATTACAGAACTGAAAAAAAATGCAATAATTGGACTGAAAAATTCAATTAGAGGTGTTCAACATCAAAGTAGGTGAAGCAGAATAAAGCATCAGCATCAGACTTCTGGGTAAGATGGTGGAATACGAGGACCCTAAACTCATGTGGTCCCATGGATATAGATAAATAACACTCTCATAAGAGCAAACAACCCAGAAAAGGGCCCAAAGACTGGCCAAACAAACTCAACAACTAAATATGGAGAAGAGGCCCCATCGAAGAGGTTAAGAAGATTGAGGACTTGATGGGAACCTAAACCCCATGGGTCTGACCACTAGAGGGAGGAGGCTGCAAGTGCAGAGAGGGGTGAGAAACAGACAATCACAATGGGGAGGCTGCAAGGGGAAGAGGAATCCCCATAGCATTCTGTTTGGAAATTGGAGAGGCCAAAATTTCATGAGTGCTTACAACCATTGGGATGTAAAACCTGGAACTTTAAAAATCAGCAGGCTGGGCTCTGAGAGAGCCCAGTGGGTGATGGGCAGATGAGCCCCTGCCCTTAAAGAGACAGCACAGCAAACGGCCCACTAAGACACAACTTGAAAGCAGCATTTTGAAAGGCACTTACTTATGCAAGGGAGAGTGAGTTACTAATCCCACTTTGCTGAGGGACTTCTCCAGGAAGAAAGGAGCTAGCAGGTATCATTTCCCTCTCCTGCCCTCAACATTAAACACACAGCCACCCACGGGAACAAGTGGGACATGCATTCACTACCTGAGTTGTTTATACCACACCCTGCCTCAGTCCTGGTGTTGTGGATCCCTCCCCACTGCCCAGAAGACCCACACAAACTTTGCCAACACCACATCTCCCAACATTCCTGGAAGGACACGAGCACCTTGTTAAAACTGTATGTCCCATCCTTGCATGTTCTGTAGAGCAACCTCAGCAGGCCCTGGTTTCTGCAGTGGCTACGCATCCCCTGCGGAGGAGGATGAGCACCCTGCCCCCTCAACCCACGCACCCATGCTTTGTGGAGCAGCCCTGACAGCCCCAGTGTCCACACAGTTGCATGTTTCCTGCGGAGGAGAACCAGTACCCCCAAGTTATAAGTGTGTGACCCACCCACTACTTTCAAGAGCAAGAGGCAGAGTTGACTTTCCTAACACAGACAAACAGACACAGAGTGTTAGGCAAAATAAAGAGATGTAAGAATGTCACAAATGAAAGAACAGGAAAAAAAATCACAGCAAGAGACCTAAGTGAAACAGAGATAAGTAACATGCCCAATAAAGAATTTAAAGTAAGGATCATAAAGATACTCACTAAAATTGAGAAAAGAGTGAAGTACATCAGTAAGACCCTTAAGAAATAGAAAACATAAAAAAGAATCAATAAGAGAAGAAGAACACAATAAATTAAATTAAAAATACACTTGAAGGACTACATAGGTTGCAAGAAGTAGAGAAATGAATTAATGAATTAGAAGACAGAGTAATGAAAAGTAATCAATCTGAACAAATGAAAGAAAAAAATTATGCAAAATAAGAATAGACTTAGGGAACTCAGTGATTCCATCAAGCATAATCATATTTGCATTATAGGGATCCCAGAAGGAGAAGAGAAAGAAAAGGGGGCAGAAAATTAAAAGAAGTAATAGCTGAAAACTTCCTAATCTGGGGAAAGAAACAGATATCCATATCCAGAAGGCATAGAGATTCCCCCAAGTAAATAAACCAAAGGAGGCCCACACCAAGATACATAGTAATCAAACTGGAAAAATTAGTTTAAAACATTTTTTTAAGCAGCAAAAGAAAGAAGACAGTTACATAAAAGAGGAAACCTCAAAAAGTTATCAGCTGATTTTTCAGCAGAAACTATACAGGCCGGGGTGAGGGGTGTGTGTGTGTGTGTGATGATATAGGGAAAGTGCTGAAAAGAAAAAATCTACAGCCAAGAATACTCTATCCAGAAAGGATATAATTTAGAATAGAAGGTGAGATAAAGCGTTTCTCAGACAAACAAAAACTAAAGAAGTCGCTGACCACTAAACCAACTTTACAAGAAATGTTAAAGGGGACTCTTTGAGTAGAATATAAAGACCAAAAGTGAGAGTATGAAAAGTAGGAAACACAAAAGCAATAAACATAAGTATTTCTATAAAAAAAGAGTCAAGGGATTTGCAAAATAAAAGGATGTAAAATATGATAACATATACCTAAAATGTAGGAAGGGGGGAGAGTAGTAAAGAATGGGTTCAAACTTAAGTGACCATCAACTGCTCTGTGCAAAAGATGTTATATACAAACCTAATGGTAACCACAAGTCAAAAACCAGTAATAGATACGCAAAGAATAAAGAGAAAGGAATTCAAGTGTATCACTAAAGAAAATCAGCAAACCATGAAAAAGAGCAAGAGAAGCAAGAACCAGAGTAAAATTACAAAGACAACCACAAAACACATAACAAAATGGTAATAAATACATATCTATCAATAATTACTTTGAATGTAAATGGACTAAACACTCCAATCAAAAGACATAAGGTGATAGAATGGATTAAAAAAAAAACAAAAACAAAAAAACAAGACTCAACTATATATTGCCTACAAAAGACTCATTTCAGACCAAAAGACACCTGTAGATGGAAAGTGAGAGGATGGAGAAGTATTTATCATGCAAATGGATGTCAAAAGAAAGTTAAAGTAACAATACTTATATCAGTCAAAATACACTTTAAAACAAAGACTGTAACAAGAGACAAAGAAGGACACTATACAATAATAAGGGGACAATCCAACAAGAGGATATAATAATTCTAAATATTTATGGACCAAACTTAGAAGTAGTCAAATACATAAGAGTTAAAAACAAACATAACGGAAATAATCGATAGTGATAAAATAATAGTAGAAGACTTTAACACCCCACTCACATCACTGGACAGATCATCTAAACAAAAAATCAACAAGGAAATGGTATCTTTGAATGACACACTGGACAAAATAGATTTAATTGACATATTCAGAACATTCCATCCTAAAACAGCAGAAGACATATTCTTTTCAAGTGTACATGGGACATTCTTCAGACTAGATCACATATTAGGCCACAAAACAAGTCTCAACAAGTTCAAAAACATTGAAGTCATACCATGCATCTTTGCTGACTACAATACTATGAAATTAGAAAGTAACATAGGAAAAAATCTGGAAAGACCACAAATTCATAGAGGTTAAATAACATGCTACTGCACCATGAATGGGTCAAACAAGAAACCACAGAAATCAAAAAGTATATAGAAACAAATGAAAATGAAAACACGACCGACAGTCCAAAACCTTTCTGATGTGGCAAAAGCAGTTCTAAGAAGAAAAGTTATAGCAGTACAGGCCTACATCAAGAAGCAAGGAAAATCTCAAATGAACAACCTACCCTTACATGTAAAGAGGATAGAAAAAGAAAAACAAACAAAACCCAAAATTATCAGAAGGAAGAAAATAATAAAGATCAGAACAGAAATAAATGATGTAGAAACTAAAAAAACCAAAAGATCAATGAAACCAGGAGCTGATTTTTTGAAAAGATCAAAAAAACCCACAAAACTGATAAAGCTCTAGCTAGACTAAAAAAAACAAGAGGACTCAAATAAACAAAATCACAAATTAAAGAGAAAGAACAATCAACATCACAGTGAATCAAACAATTGTAAGTAGATATTATAAAAAACTATTTGCCAACAAATTAGACAACCTAGAATGGATAAATTTCTAGAAACATATAAACCATCAAAACTGAAACAGGCGGAAATCAAATTGGAACAGACTAATTACCAGCTAGAAAATTGAATCAGTAATCAAAAAACTCCCAAGAAACAAAAGTCCATGACCAGACGGCTTCATGGGTGAATTCTACCAAACATTTAAAGACGAGTTATTACCTATCCTTTACAAAGTATTCCAAAAAATAAAAAAAAGAATAAAAACTTTCAAATTCATTCTATGAGGCCAGTATCACCCTTATAACAAAACCAGATAAAGACAGTAGAAAAAAAGAGGACAGGCCAGTATCTCTTAAGAATGTAGATGTAAAAATACTCAACAAAATACTAGCAAAGGAAATCCAGCAGTACATTAAAAAAACAACATTCACCACAATCAAGTGAGATTTATTCCTGGGACACAAGGATGTTTCAACATTTGGAAATCAATCAAAGTGATACGTCACATCAATAAGAGAAAGGATAAGAACTGTATAATTTCAATAGATACAGAAAAAAGCATTTGACAAAGTACAACACCATTCATGATAAAAAGCCCTCAACAAAGCAATTTTGAAGGAACATAGTTCAACAGAATAAAGGCCGTATATGAGAAACCCACAGTGAACATCATACTCAATGGATAAAACAGAGCTTTTCCCCTAAGGTCAGGAAAAAGACAAGGGTGTCCAAGCCCACCACTGTTATCAACATAGTACTGGAAGTTCTAGCCACAGCAATCAGACAACAAAAAGAAATAAAAGACATCCAAGTTGGTGAGGAAGAAGTAAAGCTTTCACTTTTTACAGATGACATGATACTACTGAAAACCCTAAAGACTCCACCAAAAAACCACTAGAACTGATAAATGAATTCAGTAAGACTGTAGGATACGAAATCAACATACAGAAATCCACTGCATTTCTATGCACTAATAATGAAGGAGTAGAAAGTGAAATTAAGAAAACAACCCCATTTACAACTGCACTAAAAATAATAAAATATATAGGAATATACTTAACCAAAGAGATGAAAAACCTGTACTCTGGAAACTATAAAACATTGATGAAAGAAATTGAAGATGTCACAAATGGAATGCCATTCCATGCTCACGGATGGAAGAATAAATATTGTTAAAATGTCTGTACTATTCAAAGCAACCTACACATGTAATGCAATCCCTATCAAAATACCAAAAGCCTTCTTCCCAAAACTAGAACAACAATTCTAAAATTTGTGTAGAACCACAAAAGACCCCAAATAGCCAAAGCAACCTCGAAAAAGAAAAACAGAACTGGAGATTTCACAACTCCAGACTTCAAGTTATATTACAAAGCTATAGTGATCAAAACAGTATGGTATTGGCACAAAAAGAGATACATACGTCAATGGAACAGAATAGAAAATCCAGAAATACACTTCAATTATATGGGCAATTAATCTTAGACAAAGGAAGAATGAATAAAGAATGGGTAAAAGACAGTCTCTTCAGTAAATGGTGTTGGGAAAACTGGACAGCTACATGCAAAAGAATGAAACTGGACTATTTTCTTAAACCATACACAAAAATAAACTCAAAATGGATTAAAGACCTAAATGTGAGACCTGAAACCAAAAACTCCTAGAAGAGAGCACAGGCAGTAATTTCTCTGACATTGGCAGTAGCAACATCTGTAGTGAGGTTTTTCTAGATAGGTCCCCTGAAACAAGGGAAACAAAAGCAAAAGATACTATTAGGATAACATCAAAGTAAAAAGATTGTGCACAGCAAAAGAAACAATCAACAAAACTAAAAGACAACCTATGGAATGGGAGAAGATATTTGCAAATGACATACCCTATCAAGGGTTAGTATCTAAAATATATAAAGAACTTATAAACTCAACACCCAAAAAATAAATAATCCAATTAAAAATTGGGCAGAGGGGGCACCTGGGTCACTCAGTTGGTTAAACATCTGACTTTAGCTCAGGTCATGATCTCACAGTTCGTGAGTTTGAGCCCCATGTCAGGATCTATGCTGACAGACCGCAGAGGCTGGAGCCTGCTTTGGATTCTGTGTCTCCCCCCTCTATCTGCCCCTCCACTGCTTATGCTCTGTTTCTCTCTCTCTCAAAAATAAATACATATTTTTAAAAATGGGCAGAAAACACTAACATTTTTTCCAAAGAAGACATACAGATAGCCTATAAGCACATAAAAAGATGCACAATATCCCTCGTCATCAGGAAAATGCAAATCAAAACCACAATGAGATATCATATCACATCTGTCAGAATGGCTAAAATCAAAAACAAGAAACAAATACTGGCAAGGATATGGAGAAAAAGGAACCCCTGTGCACTGTTGGTAGGAATGCAAACAGGTGGAACCACTGTGGAAAACAGTATGGAGGTTCCTCAAAAAGTTAAAAATAGCTACGCCTGAGTGGCTCAGTCCAACTCTTGATTTCAGCTCAGGTCATGATCCTAGGGTCATGGGAACAAGCCCTGCAATAGGCTCTGTGCTGAGCACGGAACCTGCTAAAGATTCTCTCTTTCTCTTTCTCTCTCTCTCTCCCTCCCTCCCTCCGTCCCTCTGCCCCTCTCCCCACCTCTCACGCTCTCTCTGTCAGAAAGAAAAAAAAAGAAAGTTAAAAATAGAACTACCCTATGATCCAGTAATTGCACTACTGGGTATTTTCCCAAAAAATACAAAAACACAGATTCAAAGATATACATGCACCCCTATGTTTATTGCAGCATTATTTACAGCAGCCAAACCATGCAAGCAGCCCAAGTATCCATAGATAAATGAATGCATAAAGGGGATGTGTACATATATACAATGGAATATTATTCAGCCATACCAAAGAATGAAATCTTTTCATCTGCAACAACATAGATGGATCTAGAAAGTATATTGCTAAGTGAAATAAGTCAGAGAAAGACATATGATTTCACTCATATGTGGAATTTAAGAAACAAAACAAACAAAGGAAAAAAGAAAAAAGACAAACCAAGAAACTCTTGACTACAGAGAACAAACTGATGGTTACCTGAGCAGAGGTGGGTGGCAAGTGGGTGAAATAGGTGAAAGGATTAAGGAAGGTACTTTTCATGATGAGCACTGTGTGGTGTATGCAATTGTTGTATCACTATACTGTGCACCTGTAACTGATATAACACTGGCCATTAACAATACTAGAATTAAAATAAAACTAATACAAAACGCAAGAAAGAATCACCAAACTCAAAGATAGGGCACTGGAATTCATCCAGTCAGAGAATAGGATTTAGAGGGAAGGAGGAAGTAGCAGATTGTATTTATCTAGGCTGAAATTTCCTCACAGAGATTATGATGTTTTTGCTTGTTTGTTTCTTGCTTGTCTTTCAACACTGCAGTATGCAGTAGATATTCAAAGTGTTTGGTTTGAATATTTGCCTGACTTATGAAAGATGCAGTTATAAAAAAAACTGCTGACCCACTAATGACTGATCATTTTCTAAGTTCTTAAAATTTTTTCAGCATTTATCTCTTAACTCAGGATGTTAATTTTCTTTTGTCATTGAAAGTATACAATTTATTCTCTGTGTTGCATAGCATGGCTGCTTCCTTAAAAACAAAAATAGAGAGAGTTCCGGAAGATGGCGGCGTAGGAGGACGCTGGGCTCACCGCGCGTCCTGCTGATCACTTAGATTCCACCTACACCTGCCTAAAGAACCCAGAAAACCGCCAGAGGATTAGCAGAACGGAGTCTCCGGAGCCAAGCGCAGACGAGAGGCCCACGGAAGAGGGTAGGAAGGGTGGCGAGGCGGTGCGCGCTCCACGGACTGGCGGGAGGGAGCCGGGGCGGAGGGGCGGCTCGCCGGCCAAGCACAGCCCCCGAGTGTGGCTTGCAAAAGCGGAGGGGCCTGACGGACTGTGTTCCGACAGCAAGCGCGACTTAGCGTCTGGGAGGTCATAAGTTAACAGCTCTGCTCAGAAAGCGGGAAGGCTGGAGGACAAAGGGAGGGAGAGCTGCTGAGCCCCCGGACGGCAGAGCTCAGCTTGGCGGGGAACAAAGGCGCTCGCCAGCGCCATCTCCCCCGCCCATCCCCCAGCCAAAATCCCAAAGAGAACCAGTTCCTGCCAGGGAACTTGCTCACTCCGCGCAAACACCCAACTCTGTGCTTCCGCGGAGCCAAACCTCCGGCAGCGGATCTGACTCCCTCCCGCTGCCACAGGGCCCCTCCTGAAGTGGATCGCCTAAGGAGAAGCGAGCTAAGCCTGCCCCTCCTGCCCCCGTGCACCTTGCCTACCCACCCCAGCTAATACGCCAGATCCCCAGCACCACAAGCCTGGCAGTGTGCAAGTAGCCCAGACAGGCCACGCCACCCCACAGTGAATCCCGCCCCTAGGAGAGGGGAAGAGAAGGCACACACCAGTCTGACTGTGGCCCCAGCAGTGGGCTGGGGGCAGACATCGGGTCGGACTGCGGCCCCGCCCACTAACTCCAGTTATACACCACAGCACAGGGGAAGTGCCCTGCAGGTCCTCACCACACCAGGGACTCTCCAAAATGACCAAACGGAAGAATTCCCCTCAGAAGAATCTCCAGGAAATAACAACAGCTAATGAACTGATCAAAAAGGATTTAAATAATATAACAGAAAGTGAATTTAGAATAATAGTCATAAAATTAATCGCTGGGCTTGAAAACAGTATACAGGACAGCAGAGAATCTCTTGCCACAGAGATCAAGGGACTAAGGAACAGTCACGAGGAGCTGAAAAACGCTTTAAACGAAATGCAAAACAAAATGGAAACCACGACGGCTCGGATTGAAGAGGCAGAGGAGAGAATAGGTGAACTAGAAGATAAAGTTATGGAGAAAGAGGAAGCTGAAAGAAAGAGAGATAAAAAAATCCAGGAGTATGAGGGGAAAATTAGAGAACTAAGTGATACACTAAAAAGAAAGAATATACGCATAATTGGTATCCCAGAGGAGGAAGAGAGAGGGAAAGGTGCTGAAGGGGTACTTGAAGAAATTATAGCTGAGAACTTCCCTGAACTGGGGAAGGAAAAAGCCATTGAAACCCAAGAAGCACAGAGAACTCCCTTCAGACGTAACTTGAATCGATCTTCTGCACGACATATCATAGTGACACTGGCAAAATACAAGGATAAAGAGAAAATTCTGAAAGCAGCAAGGGATAAACGTGCCCTCACATATAAAGGGAGACCTATAAGACTCGTGACTGATCTCTCCTTTGAAACTTGGCAGGCCAGAAAGGCTTGGCACGATATCTTCAGTGTGCTAAACAGAAAAAATATGCAGCCGAGAATCCTTTATCCAGCAAGTCTGTCATTTAGAATAGAAGGAGAGATAAAGGTCTTCCCAAACAAACAAAAACTGAAGGAATTTGTCACCACGAAACCAGCCCTACAAGAGATCCTAAGGGGGATCCTGTGAGACAAAGTACCAGAGACATCACTACAAGCATAAAACATACAGACATCACAATGACTCTAAACCCGTATCTTTCTATAATAACACTGAATGTAAATGGATTAAATGCGCCAACCAAAAGACATAGGGTATCAGAATGGATAAAAAAACAAGACCCATCTATTTGCTGTCTACAAGAGACTCATTTTAGATCTGAGGACACCTTTAGATTGAGAGTGAGGGGATGGAGAACTATTTATCATGCTACTGGAAGCCAAAAGAAAGCTGGAGTAGCCATACTTATATCAGACAAACTAGACTTTAAATTAAAGGCAGTAACAAGAGATGAAGAAGGGCATTATATAATAATTACAGGGTCTATCCATCAGGAAGAGCTAACAATTATAAATGTCTATGCGCCAAATACCGGAGCCCCCAGATATATAAAAACAAACAAAAATAGTATATTCACAAAATTCATACATACTTTGGGGTTATATTCACTGTAACTGTGGACTTATGGTTTCTCACAGCCCTAAGGACAAGACTTGGAGTATTAAAAAAAATTGCAAATAACCGCAATCTCCAAGTTGCAGTCTCAAAGGTTGCAAAACAGTCTCTTCCACTAATACATGCAGTTTCTGAGAATTCAGGCCAAATACACCCAGCTTGTTCAGTGAGAAATATTCAGGAAGTTACCGTTGAAACGACTTACTGAGCTTGCTTTGTGGTTTTAGTTTCTGTAGTGAGGTTTTGAAGACTTACCACTTTTGGTTTTTATTTCATATTCTAATCACCTGACCTCTGAAGGTCTGGGGGAGTGGGTGGTGGTAAGAAATCCCCAGGACCGGGTAAGAAGTATATCAGAAACCAACACAGCTAAACTGAGGAACAAGGGACTCCTGGCACATTTTCATGTAAGCAGCAGAATTTCTTACCTGCTCTAAAGTATCTCTGCTACTAATTTTACAGTTAAGGTAAGATTGGGGCAAGGGTGGAGAAGATTTGCCAGTGGTCAGAATGTTTTAAAAACTTTCTATCCAGGATATGCAGCCGAAACCTGATGTGCACCATTAGATGTCATTAAAGACTAAATTGTGGTGTTGTAAGACAGGTGGCAGAGTTCCTCAAGCCCCAGCTATGTCTGCTTACTGATGGATTAGACATGTGCATGTGTGGGGACTAAACCGACAATCTGAAATGTCTTAACACTGTTTTCCTCCCTTTGCCACCTTAGGATCTATGGAGATCATAACTGCCACTTATGTTACCTTTGTCTTTTGATAAAACCTGATTAAGTTACCTCAAGCTGCAGCCTGAATGTTTGAAGAATTGTGACTGTATTATTTTTGTGAGAAAGAGAAATGAGTGAGACGCAATGCAAACAGCTTGCTTACATTGTTAAAAATGGAAAAAGAAAAAAATTGAAACTCGGAGTGAACAATGAAGAGGTTTAATGAAAACAGCTGCACATTTTTAGTCATAGTCTTGTACTTTGAAGGTGGATTTCTTCCTTTAGAAATAGTACTGGATTAATTGATTTTCACTTCTTGGCTCACACTCATTCCTTAAAGCTTTTTGTGCTAGGTTCTATTTCTACTACTCTATTGCCTCTACTATTATGGAATCACTTCAGTCCAGTTGCCCAACTCGACCCGTCCATAGTGTCTGGAAATTTTGATCGCTCCTTAGAACTCACACCTTTGAATTTCTTATCATGGCACATACTTCAGGCATCTCCTTCTTGTTTGATTTCCGCTTGTCTCCTTGCTAAGAGCTTTTCCTCCTCCTCCAAACTCAAACCAAAAACAACACAAAAGCAAAAAGCAACAATTACAAACAAAACCAACTAGACTTGTTTGGCTGAAAACAGATGGTTTCTTCTAGATACCTCATCACTTAGTACTTCTGAACTTTTTCTCCTATATTTCCTCACATTTTCCTTCTTTATACTTTTTCCCCATCTCCTGCAGCTCTCTTTTTTTAAGCTAGCAGTTATACTGGTACATACAACTATTTTATTTACTTCCATTTTTTCACAAACAGGCTAAGAGTGTTGAGTAGAAATGCCAGTATCATACAGATAGCCAGTTGTAGGGCTGGTACTGAAAATCAAGTCTGCCTTACTTCAAAGCCAAAATGTATATTTGTGTGTGTTTGTGTGCGTATCCATTCTTGCACTGTTTTTATTTACAAAAGTTTATGAGGCTCTAACAAAATTAAGAAGGATGCATCTCAGAGCACACATCACAGTTCGGGTTAGGGATGGCAAAACAATAGTTATATGTCGGTGTGAACACATTGAATTTGCAAAGATATTTTGGAGACTGGGCTCTCCTAAAGTATTAAGATGCCACCCAGATATCATTTGGGAGCAATGTGTAAAATACTTCTATTAATGGAAATACACAGTACTAAATTATTCCTCAGGAGTTCTCAATATTCAGACAAATCTACTCCCTCTCCCATGAGCGACATCATCCCAAAGCACAACAGCTTGTAAGCCTCCAACATCTGCAGACTGATTGTGTATCTTCTGTTTTCCTAGATAATTGTTGTAGATCATCACTGCCAGTTCCCCATACCTTTGTAGTCTAAAAATGATTATGATCCCTGCTTTATACAAATCAGGCAACCAGAAATCTACAAATGTAAGGTACTAATACTGTATTGGATATATGTCAGAATGGAAAGAGACTTGGCATATGAGTCTGTAAAATCATGGAATCCCTCTCTGGGTTCAGGTTGGCCTGGGTATTTCCTGGCTTCCGAGTCCATGATGCTATCTCATTTGCAAAGGATCACCTATGATCTGCTCATAACCAGTTTGTTTTTATTTGTCACCTGAATAGTTTCCAGTGCATTAGCTATAAGGAAGAGGGAAGAAGGGGGTTTTATAATTTTTAAAAAGCAGTTTTACCACTGGCTAATAAGGGAATCCATAATTTTTCATTGCATGATTTTAGTGAAAGAAAAAGCCAAGCAGATGTTGGGTTTTTAGCTTCTGTAGTAAATAACCATGTCTACAATGGAAGAAAATTGCCCTTTATAAGGCAAAGCAGAAAAGCAAACATTTGCTTGAGTATCAGATAGCCTAAAATGCTTTAGCAGGAACTCTTCAGGTTAGAGGAATTGATGCCTAGAAGTTAGAAAATAAATGGTCAAGTATTCTTTAAGAAGTATTTTCACTTACTCCCTCATTCATAAAACAATTATGCACTGAAGTTTTGGTTGAAGGCACTACTATAGCTATACAAAAAAATTCCTTAAAAGTACAGCTACAAGTAAACAATTATGATTTGTTAGTGCTACATAATGACATGGCAAGATTTAACATAATATGGTTTGACTAGACATAGCCCTAAATGAGAGTGAAGCAAGCTGATAAAGGCCAAGCAAGCGTAATATGGCAAATAGTGGTCCTAAAGATTCAATCTAAGGATTCACGGAGGTAAAAACTAAGAAACATAAGTAAGCCAGAAACCAAAGGGAAGGAGTCAGATTTAAACTAGTCAGTAGGTAAAACTCATGAAATGGATTTCCTTATGCCCATTAAACATTTAAGAACCAATGGGGCAGCCTATAATATAGTCCTCCTTAGGGCCTACAGCTTTTTTACTCTGACCCTCTTGGCTGTCCTTTTTTCAAAACTTTCTTCAGAAACTGAGGCCATTTGGGGAAGCAGTACGTCACCAAGTTCAGAAAGTAAAATGACCTTCTCTTCGGTAAGACTGGATATTTCAGTCCATCTCATCTCTTCCCTTGCAGACCAGGGAACATGGCCTCAGAGATCCGCATGCCGGCCCCAGTGTGCCTCATTGAGAACACTGAAGGGCAACTGGTGGTTAATCAGGAAGCTTTGGAGATCCTGTCGGCCACCAAGAATCCTCTCGTGGTGGTGGCTATTGTGGGCCTCTACCGCACAGGCAAATCCTACCTGATGAACAAGCTGGCTGGGAAGAACAAGGGTGAGTGGCGCCAAAAAGCTCCGCCGAGTCCCTTCTGTCCACCTACACTGCCTGCATTGAATGTGGTGATGCAAGGACGGGAAGTTAGAGAACGCGGAGGAATATTGAAAACTGATGTTTGGGTCATAGCTGGCTAATTATGTCCCGAGAAACAAAGGCAGAGGTCTTTTCCTGACATATCACCTCTTTTTTTCCCCTTAGTATTGCCTTGGGAAAAACATACTTTCCAATCTTAAGGAGTAAGACGTCAATAAAATAATTTTTTATTGTTTTTAAAATTTTAGTTTTTGGGAGAGGGAGAGAGAGAGCACAAACAGGGGTGAGGGGCAAAGGAAGGGGGGAGGGAGAGAGGGAGAGGGAGAGGGAGAGAATCTTAAGCAGGCTCCACACTCAGCACAGAGCCCAATGTGGGGCTCAATCCCACAACACTGGGATCATGACCTGAGTGGAAATCAAGAGTTGAACATTCAACCAACTGAGACATCCAGGTGCCCCAATAAAATAATTTCTATATATGCAATTATAAACTATTAAAATTTTAGCAGCATGACATTCTTGTAAAAAGGAAAAACATCAAATTTCCAACCTATGATATTTGATATTTTAATTTTTCCATTCCTCTATTCTAATTCAGATCAATATTGGTTATAGTTTTTGACGTGTCCTCATCTTGAATTTCTTAAACCCAAGTTCAGTTGTCAAGAAGGTCTCCAACTGGCAGATCCCCTCCTCTATTACAACCTCTCCCCTACCCCTTGCAGGCTTCTCTATTGGATCTACAGTGCAGTCTCACACCAAAGGAATCTGGATGTGGTGTATGCCTCATCCCAAGAAGCCAGACCACACCCTAGTTCTTCTGGACACAGAGGGTCTAGGAGATGTAGAGAAGGTAAGGAACAGGAATCCCTTTTGATTCCTCCCCACCTCTGAACATTCTTTACACAGGGAGGTTTTATGTTTTGTTTTGTTTTTCTAAATTTGTACTTCTACTTGACGGAGTATACCTTTTTTTCCTTTTCTATTATTTTTAATAGTCAAGACTTGGAAATCTCAGATGAGAAAAATATATTTATAAGCCAGAATCATGACTGGGACAAGACACTAAAATATGGAGTTAGGAAGTTAACTGAAATACGGAAAAGATGATACAAATAAAACCACTGTCCTAAGTCTGATCCTGCAGAGAAGAGTGATTAGGAGTGAGCTCTGGGTCAGAGGATCTTGGATTCAAATCAGGGTTCTGGCACTTGTAGCTCTCTGACTTTGACAAGCAAAACTCCCCCAAATCTTTTATTTCCTCTTTGGTCTTATCCAACTTAACATTTGAACAGTAGACACATGGACTTTTTTCCAGTTCTATGCTGGTATTTAACAACCAGCCCACTGAGTCCGCGGGGGGGGGGGGGGGGGGGGGGGGGGGGAAGCCTTGACTGGTAGCACCTGCCAGTTTTCTAAATACTCCCATCATGGTTGATTCCAACAAACTGCAGGTTCAGAATAGATGTATACAGTTAGCTCCTGTGACCTAGTAAGAACTGGCTCTAGCACATAACTGAATCTTTCCCTTGAACTTCCCTAGTCTTTTATGTTTTCATTTTGCTTTTGATTTATCACAAAATCAAAACAGTCACCTCATTTTGTGCTTTAGTTTTTCTCATCTATAACAATTGGAGATAGTAGTTATAAAGCTATCTTATGGCACTGTTTTGAGTATTGGATAAGATCAGTAATATGAATTAGTGTGTGTTTTTTAAATTCTTTTTTAAAAAATATTTATTCATTCTGAGAGAGATAGCACACACAGGGGAGGAGCAGAGACAGACGAAGACAGAATCCCAAGCGGGGCCACACTGTCAACATGAAGCCTGATGTGGAGCTCGAACTCATGAACTGTGAGATCATGATCTGAGCCAAAATCAAGAGTTGGGACACTTAACTGACTGAGTCACCCCGGCATTCCTGAATTACTGTGCATTGTACTGTAATAACTAGTCAATAAAATAAATAACTAGTCAATAAAATAGATACATGCATGTGTGTACAGGCCAAATTTGTTTTACACAATTGAAAATCTTGATTTTTTTAATGCCAGTATAATTAATGTATACTGTTATATTAGTTTCAGGTGTTGAATCAGAGATTCAACAATTCTATACATTACTCAGTGCACATCACTATATGATGTGATCAACAATAATGTATACTGTTATATTAGTTTCAGGTGTTGAATCAGAGATTCAACAATTCTATACATTACTCAGTGCTCATCACTATAAGTGTACTCTTAGTCCTCTTCAGCTATTTCATCCATCTACCCACCCACCCACCTCCCCTCTGGTAACCTTCTGTTTGTTCTCTATAGTTAAGAGTCTGGTTTTTATTTTTGTCTCTTTTTTCTTTGTTTTATTTCTTAAATTCCACGTGAGTGAAATCATATGTCTTTATGAAATTATTTAAGAAATTACTTGTCTTTCTCTGACTGACTTATTTCACTTAGCATTATATCCTCTAGATCCATGTTGTTGCAAATGGCAAGAATTCATTCTTTTTTTACAGATGAGTAATGTTCCGTTGTATATAAATTCCACATATTCTTTATCCGTTCATCTATCAACACTTGAGGAGCTTCCATATTTTGGCTACTGTAAATAATGTCACACTAAACATGGGGTGCATATATCTTTTCAAATTAGTTTCTTTTGTATTATTTGGGTAAATACCCAATAATAGAATCACTAGATCATATGGTAATTCTATTTTTAACTTTTTTTTAATGTTTATTTGTTTTTGAGATAGAGACAGAGAGACGAAGCATGAGCAGGGGAAGGGCAGAGAGAGGGAGACACAGAATTTGAAGCTGGCTCCAGGCTCTGAGCTGTCAGCACAGAGCCCAACGTGAGGCTCAGACTCACAAACCATGAGATTATGACTGGAGCCGACGTCAAATGCTTAACCAATGAGCCACCCAGGCATTCCTCTATTTTTAACTTAAAAATTTTTTTTAATGTTTATTTATTTTTGAGAGACAGAGAGACAGAGGATGAGCAGGGGAAGAGCAGAGAGAGAGGGAGACACAGAATTTGAAGCAGGCTCCAGGCTCTGAGCTGTCAGCACAGAGCCCGACACGGGGCTTGAACTCACAAACTGTGAGATCATGACCTGAGCCGAAGTCCGACGCTTAACCAACTAAGTCACCCAGGCTCCCCTATTTTTAACTTTTTAAGGAATCTCCATACTTTTTTCCACAATAGTTGCACCAGTTTGCATTCCCATCAACAGTGTACAAGGGTTCCTTTTTCTCCACATCCTCACCAATACTTGTTTTTGTGTTTTTGATGTAAATCTTGATTTTAAGTATTCTAGTTACTCCGCAAACTTTGACTATCCATTTTTCAAATACCTAACTAGTTATAAAAGGAAGTGATGAATTAAAAATATATGGTTCTGTATAAAAATTATCAATGTTAATAGAACTATTCTATTCAAAGTTCATATGTTTCTCACAATCATTTTTGTTGGTCTTGTTTAACATTTGTAGGTCAAGGGACTATTTTTAATGATTGCTCATCTGGGAATACCATGAGACATGACTTAAATTTGTTCTTCTAGGGTGACAAGAAGAATGATACCCAGATATTTGCACTGGCAATACTACTGAGTAGTACCTTTGTATACAATACTATGAACAAAATTGACCAGAGGGCTATGGACTTGTTGCAGTATCCTTTTGTGGTCCAAGATGGCACCAAAGCCAGAGAGAACTCTATTCACCAGTTGTGTTTGTGAGTCTTTGTGAATCAAACACAAAAATGAAAACATAATAAGTGTTAAGGTACAAGAAAAAGAGTCCTTATATTTACAAATGAAATGAGGAGTTGGTTAAGACCCAAAGGGGAAATAAAAGTATAGGGAGACATGGAATTAAATATGGGCTTAAAGTAGTCCTATATCCATGAGTTTTCCTTAACTGCATCCCAGCTATGTGACAGAACTGTCAAATCTGCTCTGGACAGTATCCTCACCTGATCTTGATGGGGTTGAAGATACAACTAACTTTGCTAACTTCTATCCAGACTTAGTGTGGACTCTGAGAGATTTCTACCTAGACCTAGAAATAGACGGGCAACTTATCACAGCAGATGAATACCTGGAGAAATCACTGAAGCTAAAGGAAGGTAACAGGGACTTCAGTTTTGGGAAGAGAGAGAGAGAATTAATACAAGAAATTACCTCTCATGTATAGGCAGTTAAATTCATTGTCACCTGGCTAAACTACCAAATAAATATTAATTTATAGTGAACTAATAGACTCATCAATATTAAACTGTATTACTCCTCTGTTCTTAGAGCAAATTTTCTTTTCCTTTCCCTGATTAGTTACCTTTTAGCTTTTTGCCTAGGTTCTGTGAACATGTATTGAAATAAATAATCAGGTGGAAGGCACACTTAATTGAAGAGAATAAATTAACACAAATGTTAATATTATACTAAATGAATCCTACTTTTCCTTCCCCAGGCACCGATAAAAGCCTTCAAAATTTCAATTTGCCCCGTCTATGTATAAAAGAATTCTTTCCAATAAGGAAATGCTTTATCTTTGACTCTCCTGCTCACTGGAAGAAGTTTGCCCAGCTTGAGACACTGCGTAATGATGAGCTGGATCCTGATTTTGTGCAACAAGTGGCAGCATTCTGTTCCTACATCTTCAACCGTTCCAAGACTAAGACTCTTTCAGGAGGCATCAAGGTCAATGGACCCCGTGAGTACCTTTTTTAGGTTTTTCCTTCAATTCAACATATAGAATAGGGTACTGTTAAAAGTTTCTCCTTCCATTGTCAATGTTGAAAATGCATTTCACGAAATTCCAGTGCGTACCAAAAATATTTCTAGTCCATTTTTAGTAATGCCTCCAAAGTAGAACAAAATAGAAACATACCCTGAAAAAAAGGTCAAGGTAAAGAAGTTCTCCCCATAAGTGGTCCATCATTGAACTAGACTAACCCACATGGGTTGGCATCATTTGTTTCACCAATAGAGCACATTATATATCACAGCCTTTGGGAGACACAAGATGAGGATATATTCTCTGTAGAAATGAAGTAAGCTCACATAAACATTAAACAGAGGCCCAGGTTGTCTAGAACCCTAAAAGAAATCTAAGCAGAATTTTAGGTCCAGTTTCTCCTACAATCTGTACGTCTCAGAAGTCTGTAAATTATTACTGCACTCTGGAAGGAAGTTGAGTGCAAACAAAAGTATGCAAAGGACAAGGGAGACAAACAGGAAAGTTCCAACAAAGGGTAGAGGAGACGTAATCTAATGTGCTTACTTTGTGCTTTTCTAGAGCAGGATAACACTCATGCCAGCTTTACATACTGAAGTGAAAAACTGAAGGTAATTCTGAAGAGAATAGAAACCTGAGGAAGAGGGAAATAAAGGGAAGAGTAAAGAGGCAAAAGGCCCATAGCCTTCTAATCAAATGAAAATGCCTAACTTTATATAACCGTTTTCTCATTCCACAATGGGAAAAAGATGAAACGTGGATGATCACACACATCTTGAGTCTTCCCCTTTGAATACTTTCTTTTCAATCTTAAAAAGAACAATCTTGCTTCTTGGTCACATAATTTCCCAAAGGAACTTATTTGGGCCACACGAACAGTGTGCAGAATGCTAAGAAAATGCAGGCAATGTGTTGGGAAATTAACATGCACAGAATTACCCAGTGTGCCACATGCCCTCTTTCTTGCAAATAATATAAGCATCTCTTCCCCCTGTGAAGATCTGAAGAGCCTAGTGCAGACCTGTGTTAATGCCATCAGCCGTGGGGATCTGCCCTACATGGAGAACTCAGTTGTGGCCTTGGCCCAGATCAAGAACTCAGCAGCAGTGAAAAAGGCCATTGCCCACTATGACCAGCAGATGGACCAGAAGGTGCAGCTGCCCACAGAAACTCTCTCTGATCTCCTGGACCTACACAGGGCCTGTGAAAGGGAGGCCACAGAAATCTTCATGAAGAACTCTTTCAAGGATGTGAACCAAAAGTTCCAGAAGCAATTAGAGGTAATTATCTTTTTCCCCCCTCTAGTTCATGGGACTTATGAGCCATAAGAGGCAAAGTTGATTTTTATTGCTATGAAAGGCAAACAGGGGATGAATGATGAAAAGCAGTCCTCACTAGACTGAAAAAATAATAATTACCACTTCTGTGATCAAGTTATCACTGTTATTCTGAAAACAAACAAACATGTGACTACTCTGGGCCCTACAGATTCTGAAGCTTCCACATACACACAACCCACCTTACCACGTTACACCTATGTAGAGTCATCTTTTCCCTTAAAACATTTTATGCATAAGGTATTCATTAGCTTTCCTTTTTTTATTAAATAAGCATACAGAATTGCCAAATGGGCCTACTAAAAGATTATGTCTCCAGGTTTAATAGCACATACTATATCATTCCAGCCAGGTATTGCATTCCCCTTACTCACTGGTAACCCCAGAAATGTTGTCAAATAGTAGGTTGCATTTAAAATTAAGGCTTGAGGCTAGAGATCTGTAGTCTAAAGACAACATCCAAAGCAGAAATAGCAAAATAAAGAGGTTTTAGGGGATTCCATACACAAAAGCAAAGTAATTTTTCTACAGTGTATCATCTTTGGAACCTTTCTAGGTTTTGGTGGGAAGGATATAGTCTTACTTGTAGTCCTCCAGTTTCTAGAAAAAATATAAAGATTCTTCTTGAGAACCATTTCTAGAAATGCTGAAGTGCTGCTAACAGTTTTTCCATGGCCGCTTATCCCTTTGAAGACTCTGCTAGAAGCCAGAAAGGATGACTTTTGTAACCAGAATATGGAGGCATCATGGAACCGTTGCTCAGCTTTACTTCAGGCTATATTTGGTCCTCTAGAAAATGAGGTGACGCAGGGGATTTATTCAAAGCCAGGAGGACATTTTCTCTTCATTCAGAAGACAGAAGAGCTGAAAGCAAGGTACTATCAGCAGCCCAGGAAAGGAATGCAGGTATTCTGAGTTTTATCTATCAATTGCAGGAAAGTGTTAAGGGGCTTCTTTCAAAAATCAATGAGGACAGGAAGGAAGTATTTATACTCTAATCATAGCTGTGGAATTAAACTGAAGTATGTCACCATACTCACCAGACTTTTATTGCAACCATGAACATTCACTGTAATGAAGGGACTGTCTTGGTTACATGGCACAGAATCCCAATAATCGAAGCTAGCTTGAGAAAAAATGGTAATTCCTTGGCTCACTTAAACTAAAAGCAAGACATTTAAATGTCGTTGCAAGTATAGCTATGTTCAGGAGTTGAAACAGTGTCATAGATTTCCCCCCTTCCTTCTTTCTTTTCAATCTCCACTTCAGTTTTTTGTTCTGTTTTCCTTACTATTGGTTTCATTCTCAGGCAGGCTCACCCCGCATGGCAGCAGGGTGACACCAACAGTTCCAAGCATAACTAGTCTTTCGTGCCTTCAGTCTCAGGAGAGAGTATATTTGCCCAGCATCCGTACCCGCCTCTAACACATCCGCGTGTTATTTCCCCACCTGTACCCAAATTCTTTGCACCTAGTGGCCTTGGATGCTCTGATTGGCCAGCCCAGGGCTTGTACCCACCCCTGTGACAGAAGAGACTTGACTGGCAGTTTTACCAAGTATGGGGCTGAGCACTTACATGAAGGAAAAGATCCTGGGACAAAAAAGAAATAAAGGCTTGTAACATTCCTTGTCACGGTTTCCTACTTCTAACTACATGTTTTTGGGGTTCCTAGGCTGAGAAAGCTCTGCAGAAATATTTGCAGTCCAAACAGTCTACAAGTGATACCATCCTACAGACAGACCTGGCTCTCACAGTGAGGCAAAAGGTGATAGAAGGTGAGACGAAAACGAAGGAGATGCAAGACAGACATTTCTACAGATTTTAACTTAATTTCGCCTGGTTCACCTGCGATCAGAAAACTGGAGCAAGAATGCCAAAGATGATTCCTAAATGTGAACAGGGCACATACAGTCAGCTGCAATATGGTTTCCTGGAAGGGAAACACAGTTCCAGGCAATCACAAGAGTGGGAAGCAGAAGGAAGAGGCCCTTTAATCCTAGAGAGGGTTGTCATTTTCTTTTTTCCTCAGAGGCACGTATGAAAGCAGAGGCTGCAAGGATTGAAGCACAAAGGTTGGAGGCAATTCAAAGGTATAACCAGCAAGTGATGGAGCAAAGGCAGCGACTCCATCTGGAACAAGTGAGACAAATGGAAATGTTCCAAGAGTACCAGTTAAGACAACAGCAGAGGGTCCTGCAACTTCGATTCCAGGTATTCATCAATTATTGCATCTCAGGGTTTTCTCACATCTCCCCTCCCTGTATTGATGACAGCAGGAAGCAGTGACAAAGGGGAGGGGCAGCATAGTATTATGGCTCAGGACAAGGACTCTGGAGTTAAATATCCCGGGTATGAATCCCAGCTCCCACCTCCTAAATATATGTTCTGTGCCTCGGTTTCCTCTTGTGGAAAACAGAGACAGTAATAATACCCACTTGATAGGGTTATTTTGATAATTAAGTGAGAACATTTGCGTTTTGAACTGTGCGTGGCCCAGAATAAGCACTAATATGTGTGAAACGCCCGGGAGCTTTCTAACCCCTGGTAATTAGCACTTGTTTGTTTTTGTTGCTGTTGGTATCTTGGTCATTGCTCTAGACAGTCTTCTTTGGTTGTGATTACCTTATTAAATTAATTCATCTTTTTGTGTCTATGCCCTGTCCTTGCCTTAATCATCACTGGTTCTGAAGGCCTTTACTTGCAGTTTGTTTCATTCAGTCCTTTACTATTATCATTGCTCACAAAGCAGTAGCTCCTATTTATTTCGCACTATACAAAGCACTTTGCATTCATGCTCTCACCTATCCTGTTCATTGCGAAGCACAAGTATTAGGTCCCTATTTCTGCAATGAGAAAAATGAAGTTCCAAAGAGAGAGAACACAATGTCAATATCGACTCAGCAAGTTACCTAAACTGCCTTCCCAGAGAGGAGGATCTGCAATGGTTTGTTTCTGCAAACCTGGTGGAAAAATCTTAGGTGAATACTCTTCCGAGACAACACTTCCCCAGGGTGGCCCGTCGACCAGCAGGTCCCAGTTTCCCAGGCACAAGCTCCAAGCCCTCTTGAGATTACAGCTCTGCACTGAAGGGCGGTATAGTCAACCTGAGGCTCTTGGTCCCCTCGCTCTCCTTGTACTTCTGCCCCGTAACTGTGAAGACCTAGAAAAAATTGCCTCATCAGAGACTCAGACTCCTCACGTGATTGTAGAGATCACCTACACACCCTCCTACACACCTACACACCCTCCTCTGCAAGCTAGAGCTGACATTCCTTTCTGTATAGATGAGAATTAAAGTTGAGGTGTGACAAAGATCACCTGAGGAGGATGTATAAAATAAGGGGAGAAGGAGGAGGGGGCCTCAGGGTATATTTCTTGGGACACCAATATTTCAGGGATCGGGAGATGATGTTCCTGGAACTAGAGAGAGAGGTATGGGAGAGGGATTAGACAATAGGAGACCAAGAATGAGAAATGCACATGAATGGGAAAGAATTCAGGGACTGTCTTCGGTTATTTACTGATGGATTAAAATAAACAAAGAAAAATCAATGATTTGGGCTTTTTCCCCTCAAGTGATCTGGACATGAGTGTCTGCTAAACTCAATTGTTTTACTTATCACTCTTTAGGAACAGACCGTAAATCTCAATAGGGAAATCGAAGATGAACGCAGAAGACTTCACAACGAAATCCAGGATCTCCAGAGGAATATTGTCTCACAAGATGATACATGCATCTTACTTTAAAGAGCTAAACATCAGAACTTTCCTCATTCACTTTCACTAAAGAGAAAAAAGAATGAGAAACTATAGAACTTGGGACAATCACCACTTAAATAAACTTCATAATTATTGTATCAAACTTTTGTACAGTTATATAGTTTCAAGGCTTGTAATTAGTAAAATGTACATTTCAATAATTCCATAGTTTAATTGATTATCGCTTCCTTAAAGAGACTGTGAATTGTGTCATAAGGGAATTTTATCAATGTCTCTATTTGGGGTGATACTGGGTTGGTTCCATCAGGGAAAACTTTGTCTTATAACTCAAATTCATCCCTCCAATTTTCCATTTTTGCATTGGGGGGATTAGAAGTGGCCTAAGGGGTGTTATTCACAATGAGCTAAGTCAAGTAGAATTTGGCCAAAGTCATGGGCTGAGTTGAGTATCACCCCTGCCAAGTGGTCTTATGCTGGATGTCATCAGAGGGAGGCACCAATGGTAAGGACAACTAACCTCGCTTCTTAGGGAAATAATGTATGGTTCTCAAGTGCGTGTAGGCTCTAGGGGCAATGATGTGAATCCTAGGTACAGTTAGTAAACAGTCTGCTTAGATTTTAAGCTGAAAAAAAAAAACCCACATGGTAATAAAATAGGGGTACTCCAGAAGATGGAAAGAACTACCAGCATAGAAACTATGCCATAAGCTGAGGGCTAAATAAGACTTTTCTTTGTTCATCCTCACAAAGGGTATAACTTAAATAGGAAAGTTTATATCATGAGGCAATTTATATTAGACTTAATGACTGTGTGTCACATGTTTATAATCCTTTAAGGCCTATAAATAAAAGGTATATGGAATGCTAGATAAGGCGTCAAAAAATCTGATGGGGATCATTTAATTTTATGCTTACCTTAGTGCTTAAGTTAAATCATTGTAATTTTTTGCAATAACATATAAAAGCCTACTGATTTTTTTCTAAAATTATGGATTGTGTAAACATATTTGTTCGCATATATTTTTAACTGTAAATAACGATTAAATTTTTCAAAAACGTAACTGTACTCCTTTGTTTCTATTTTCTACAAAATTGGAAAAATTTGGAAGGTCCTAAATGTTTCAGACACAAGGTTATCCACTTGTACCCACTGCTCTCTCTCTCTCTCTACATGCACCAAACATGGCCTCTGAACAGCAGGACACTCTCTCGTGGCTAGCTTCCAAGACAGAGTGCTCCAAAGAGCAAAATAAGAAATTAAAGATCTCTTAAGACCCAGTGAACTCAACAGCCCTTTCGTTGCATTCTGTTGATCAGGATAGTTCCTAGGGACAGCCCAAGGCAGGAGAAATGAAATCTACCTCACTCTGTGAAGTATGGCAATATATTTGCAGCCATTTTTAATCCATCACTGATTTATGTACAGAGCAAAGGTGGTACATTGATCTCAGCATTCAAAAATTATGTAAGACTGAAGCTGATGGGCTATTTGGAATACTGACTATGTACAGACACAACTGCATTGTTGAGGGATTTCTTACTACTCAGATTCACAATGGAAAGCTGGTTCACAGACTCAAGGAAGTAAAGGCCACTCCTTAGCTTCTGCCAATCCATAGCAAACTGCTATAATGACAGTCTTGTCTGCTGTCCTAGCAGCAGCAAGGCTTGAACTGAGAAGAAGGAAAAGAAGCAGCAGCAGCAGCAAGGGGCGCTTGGGTGGCTCAGTCGGTTAAGTGTCCCACATTGGCTCAGGTCACAATCTCACAGTTCGTGAGTTTGAGCCCCGCGTCAGTCTCTGTGCTGACAGCTCAGAACCTGGAGCCTGCTTCAGATTCTGTGTCTCCCTCTCTCTCTCTACCCCTCCCCTCATTCACACACACTTTCTCTCTGTCTCTCTCTCTCTCTCTCAAAAATAGATTAACATTAAAAAAAAAAAAAAAGGCAGCAGTGGCTGCGGCAGGTTGCCCTTGCGTATGTCACATTGGCGCACTGGCTATAGTTGCTTCCCAAGTGCTCAGCATGCCACATGCATGCCTCAGATTGTGCAGGCAGAGAGAGAACCTGCAGATAACCTTCTCATCACCTGAAGAATTTTGCCTAAGATAGAATGCCAGCTGGACATTCTGAGTCCTGTTTTATTTACGTGGAATTTTAATTGAGATTCTATGTAAAGACATAGGCCTCAACTTATTTACACTCGACTAAAGTAGAGGTCACACGAGAGAAGAACTGCTATTAGGCTGGCATTACAACAACTACTTTGCTTTCGACTTAACCACTTATCTATATTCCTTGAAATTTTCCCCATTTTCACTCACTTGCTATGTATCGAAAAGTGGTTTCTGTTCCTTTTGTAAAAACTCTAATTTTAGGCTGCTTACAGTTGTGTGGTATGGTAAAGTCTCTATGCCCACATTCGTTACGTCCAAGCATTTATACATTGACTAAACTATCATTGAACTGGCTAAGTCTTCACAATGAGAAATCCAGACCAAAGGCTTTCATGGTATTAGAGGAGTAAGTATACATATAGTTTTCAACAGTTTCACAATGCCTCTCATTAGCAGGTATATATACACTGTGTACTTATACATAAACACTGTGTCAAGTCTATATATACACACATATGTATATTCATGTGTATATATACATATATATATACACACATATACATATACATACTGTGTAGCTACATACACATACTGTTTCAAGCATGCAATATATACATACATATATGTATCTATATGCTGAGTAGCAATGGTTCAAGCTGAAATACATTAGGTGATACATTAGATAATCTTCAAAACTATAATGATTTTTGAAACAGAAATAGCTTTCCAGAAGTGCTTTACTTTAACAAAAGTGGAAAAAGTATATATACATATATATTTCTATGATTATAAAAATAATTCAATCACTGAAAAGAAATTCATAATATACAGAAAAGTATAAAAACAAAATATACCCTCTAATCCTTTGAAACTAGCAAAAAATGCATGGGATATACTTTGTTATAAAACATATTGCTGAACTAGAAATACTGTTAATTTTGGACTATATATCCTTCTAGGAATATATATTTATATATTATTGATTTATAGGGCTTTTTTTTTCAGGGACAGAATGATCTTATACACACCATGAATTATTCTTTTTATTATTTATGTATTTATTTATGCATTTATTTATTTTTATAATGTTTATTCACTTCTTGAGAGACAGAGACAGAGTATGAGCAGGGCAGGGGCAGAGGAGAGGGAGACACAGAATCTGAAGCAGGCTCCAGGCTCTGAGCTGTCAGCACAGAGCCCGATGTGGGCCTCCAACTCACGAACCATGAGATCATGACCTGAGCTGAAGTCGGATGCTTAACTGACTGAGCCACCCAGGCACCCCATGAATTATTCTTTAAAAAAAAAAATGTTTAAGAAAGAGAGAGCATGAGCTATGGAGGGGCAGAGAGAGAGACAAACAGAATTCCAAGCAGGTTCCGTACTGTCATGCAGAGTCCAACTCAGGGCTCCATCTTGCGAACTGTGAGATCATGACCTGAGCCAAAATCAAGAGTCAGACACTTAACCAACTGAGCCATCCAGGTGCCCCCACCTGTTGATGAATTATTCTTCATCAACATTTCCAAATTTGTCTACAGACAATATGTTTATCAGAAAGCAGTTTGAAGGATGCACAAGAAATTCAGCTCTTCTACACACAAAATTCACAAAACATTCAATTGTCCCTGGAATTCTTTTTAGTTCTCTGGAATAAACAGTAGATTGTAATGAATAGGAAAAAGCAGCTGATTTCTCAGCATTAGACCAATTTCAAAGTAGCCCTGCCCTATTGTCACTTTCAGTCTCAACTATATTAATAGAAAATAAAGTTTTAAACTTTGTCTGGAAATTAGAACCACACATTTATGGAGAGACAAGGAACTTTGGAAATTACCAATTGCAAAAAAATTACCAGACAGAAACTTAGGGAGACAACAGGAAAGACAGACAGAATCAATGAGTCCTTGACTAATATCACTCAAATTATTGTGGAATATAACTGCAAACTCTTTTGATGCAATGACCATTTTAAGATCTGAAACTATTTTCTTATGGCGTGGGTAAGAATCCTAATTTATATCAGACTTTATATTATCCAGTAATCCTCCAGTGTCCTGACTTTATTAGATAACTTTGACATAGAAGAGGTAGAAGTTTAGAGCATGTTTCTTTTTGTCTTTCTTTTCTTTTTTTTTTCTTTGTGATTAAGACAAATATTGGTAACTAAAGGTCTCAAGCAGACTTTGTATTAATATAAGGACTTCTAAGAGAAATTTTTTTAACTTTTCAATTAAACTATAACATAGGGACTATAGAATGCTCAGGTGAAAAGTATACAGTCGGTGAAATATCACAAAATGTACATATCCCTATAATTATTACCCAGATCAAGAAAACAAAGACCTTTTTTTTCTAAGAAAAGTAACATTCACAGGTTATGGGAATTAGGACATGGATATGCCTTTGATAGGTCATTTTTTTAAACCTATCACGCTGTTCCAGTATGGATGAGCACTTAAGATATTACACTAGCTAGGGGTGCCTGGGTGGCTCAGTCGGGTAAGCATCCGACTTCAGCTCAGGTCATAATCTCACAATGTGTGGGTTTGAGCATCAGCTTGGAGCCTGGTGCCTGCTTCGGTATTCTGTGTCTTCCCCCCCACCGCCACCCCCTGCCTCTCCTTCTGCCTCTTCCCTGCTAATGTCTTTCTCTTTCAAAAATAAATATTTAAAAAGATACTAAAGTAGCTATATTATAAATAAACACTTCTATGATTATTCTGCTTTGGAGGGAATGTGTATATGTGCCTGTTGACTATATAATTAGGAGGGAAATAGGCAGGCAATTGGCTACTTACACTCAACTTTAGGGTTTATGGCTTTAGGGGTGCCTGGGTGGTTCAGTCAATTAAGTTTCCAACTTCCACTCAAGTCATGATCCATGGTTTGTGGATTCAAGCCCTGTGTTGGGCTCTGTGCTGACAGCTCAGAACCTGGAGCCTGCTTCAGATTCTATGTCTCCCTCTCTCTGCCCCTCCCCTGCTCATGCTCTTTCTGTCTCTCTCTCAAAAATAAACATTAAAAAAAAATTTTTAAATGACTTCAAATAAAAAAATGACTTCAAATCATCCTCAAAATTATAATGATTTCTAAAACAGAAACAGATTTTCAGGAGTAGCATTTTTACTACCATACCCATTTGTGTGTTTAATTAGCCTATTCATAGTAGATATATCGGTTTACAAATGATACACTCCTGCAAAATAGCCAAATAATGTGAAGAATACATTTTGTAATAAATACACATTTCTGATTCAACAGGCTTTGCATGACACCCTATGAAGAGGAGGAGCTGTTTGGCTTCAGAGAAGGAGAAAAAGAGGAGGGAAAGAAGGAACGGACGCTGATTCTGCCAAACCTCTCTGAAACATGCTGGGCACACCACCTCAGCAAAAAGTGGCATCACTGTAACAATAACAGCTCTCCTCAGTTGCAAGGGGTTGATACTCTCCTTCATGTTTGCTCATTACTCCCACAGTGGGAAGGATTCCCATATTGGAGAAGGATTTTTTCCTAAGTAGCTGGTCCAATTAATGATCTAACTCTGGTGTTTAGGTTCTGGCTGGCACACCTCAAGTAATATTGAGACCTCTCTAACTACCAGACTCCAGGATGTCCTTAGACCTTGAACCCTTCAAAGAGCACTCAGGGGATCTAGATCAGGGAATTCAGAGCCTTGTACACTTCCTAGTATGAGCCTTTTTCTTAGATTATGCTGTATCTATTAATTCTGTTTTATCAACACAAATGCTGGTTTTGAGATCCTTGGAGCTATAATAATGACAAATAGGCAAAATGCAACTCAATTGCTTTTAACAGTGGATTTTGACTGACATGATACCAAATTCATAAATTTGAAACTTCCTTAACCTTAAATGAACTATCCTTGAATAGTTTTAAAAATGTATAACAGATACATGCAATTTTACAAGAATCTACCCACATGTAATATTCACCACCTGGAAACCAATGTCAAGTCCAAACAGACTTGAGACCAAAGGTGAAGATGTTCTTTCCAACTGGCCTCACTTACAAATCACTAAATCTGTTCTTGGGGAAAGAGGCCAAGGCAAGCGAAGGAAAGACCGAGTCTGGGCAGTCCCTGCAGGTAGTACCTGTGGTCACCATCGACGATGTGGCATGAAATGAATAGAAGGAGTTAGGTGTAAAAGAGGAAAAAAGGTACAGTCAGCTGAACCTGTGCCAAGGAACAAGGAACCCAAGTGTTTCTCAGAGGGTGACATAAAAGATCTTTTTCTTTTTCATATTTACAAATAGGTGATACCATATTTGGAAGGAAGCTATTTTTGTTCTCTAACCATTCATCCTACAAACAGGAAATCTTCCTAAATTTTCATCTTAGTGGTCTGCCATTCATTTTCCTTAAGGCTGCTGCTGATGAAACCTTGGCTGAGGACAGCAGGAGTTCTCATTACCGCTTCCAATATGGCCTCTGCTGTTACTCACAGTTTGGTGGCCTCTTTACCCCTGAAAGTCCACTATACCTTCTCTGACACCACCCAGTGAGAAGGGGGAAGGGTGCCTCATGATCACACAAAAAGAATGAGAGCCTAGGGGAGCCTGGGTGGCGGGGTTGGTTAGGCATCCCACAGGTCATGATCTCACTGTTTGTAAGTTTGAGCTTGGGATTCTCTCTCTGACTCCCTCCCCCCTCTACTCTCTCTCTCTCTCTTTCAGTATAAATAGAAACTTAAAAAAAAAAAAAAGAATGAGAGTCTACATTCCTAGTGGATTTTCTGACACCATTTAGGCAGTGGATAACGGTACCTCTTTACTCCTAGGTGAGGCAGAAGTCTAGGCCTTTCCTTGCTGTATGGGAGTCTGGAGGTTGGTCCACAGATTTTACTGTGCTGTTGGGCTGGAACAAAGTGCTTTGTCTAGAATTTTCTTGTCTTACCAAGTTGCCTCTTTTGTAGGCCTCTGGCTAAAGAAAATGTGCTTTGCTGAGGTTTTTTTGTTTGGGAGCCTACTGATATTTATGGGTTGTCAGCTTTTCCAGCACTAAAACTGGTACACAGCTAATTTGCCTTCTCCTCCCCTTCCAGAATCTTCTAAGGTTTGTTATGCCAACAATATCCAGGACAGTTAGTGGTAATTAGTGGGGGGAATAGGGAAAGCATTTCTCCTTTATCTTTCCGGAAACAGAAGTCTTCTCCTCAACACTGAATATTTTTTACTTAGGGTAAAAATAGTGGGGAAGATAAAAAGGAAAAGGCGCAGGAAAAAAATCCTCTCTTGACCCGTATTTCAATCACAACACAATCTTTTGCTCCTTTTCAAAGCAATATTTTGACAAATGGCATCCCCGTTTTTGAAGATTTTGAAATATGACACATACGTAAGAGTGCACAGAACATAAATGTAAAATATACAATATAAATATAATTTTAAAACAAATACCTAAATTACCACTAGGTATAGAAATTGAACATTTCTAAAATTCTAAAGGCACACATTTCAACTTCTGACAACCCTGCTAAGGGCCAACTAACATCACACATTTCACAATCCCTTTCTAGGATCTGATCATGTACATCTGAGCCCTAAATAACATTATTTACTTTGGCCTGCTTTCAGGCTTCACATAACTAGAATTACATTGTATGCATTGTATCTTGCTTCATTTGTTCAATAAGCTATTTGTAGAAGTCTCCTAGTTCATCGTGTGAATTGTAAGCTGCAAACGTTGAGCTGTACGAAGATAATTTATTCATTCTACGAAGATAATTTATTCATTCTACTATCAATAAGTATTTGGATTTTCAGGTTTATTTTTTATGAAATAGTAAAGATTTGTTGAACACAGGTATAAAACTCCCTTGCATAATAAACTCAGAAGTGGAATCCTTGGTCATAGAGGAAGGTTTGTCTTGGTATTGCTGAGTAGAAGGACCAGAAAATGCTTTCTAAGCTGTACCAAAGCCTCCTGAATAAGCTCTCTCTCCGGTGTCCCCTCTCTATTCCCCCTCCCTCTTCTCCTCCCATCAGGGTGATAGAACTCAAGCACAGCTCTGAACGTGTCTAACAATCTTCAAAGACTACCTGCCCTGGAATAAAGTGTATGATCCAGGTAGCAATTGATATATTTTTTAATTTTTTTAATGTTTATTTATTTTTGACAGAGCGCGCAAAGCGGGGGAGGAGTAGAGAGAGAGGGAGACACGGAATCGGAAACAAGCTCCAGGCTCTGTCAGCACAGAACCCAACATGGGGCTGGAACTCATGAACCGTGAGATCATGACCTGAGCCAAAGTTGAACATTTAACTGACTGAGCCACCCAGGCACCCCAGCAATTGATCTTTCAACCTCAACCTCAAAGAGCCCGCTGGCTACAATAGACTCCAGCTGATTCCTAGCATTTACTCACTACCTTTACATATTTGCTCATTCCCTTCCTTTGCTTTCCAATCTCTGTTTGATGAAATCAAAGTCGTCCTCCAAGATCCAGCAGAAATGGTACCTTCTTGTGAAGCCATCTACATACAATTTTTCCAAGTACAATTAATTGTTGCTCTGAAAAAGACTCAAATGTTTCATTTGTAACATATTAGCACTGATCACTTCTTATTTAATTTACAGTATCTGCCCCTTCAAGGTATGGTTTTACCAAGAGTAAGAACTCTGCTTTGGTAGTTTTTAAATATCCATTAACAATGAGTTCCATATTGGGTTACACGCACTAGTAAAATGTGCCCTGGAGCGTTGCAGAAGGAAAAAAAAAAAAAAAAAAAAAAAAAAAAAACACCTCATTGCCCAATTTGAATAATCCCAAATAAAGACAACTGAAAAAATAAGAATTTAATTTCACCATGATACTACCTAAGAAGAGTACACTTTAATATTTAATATGAGGAAGTACGGTATACAGGCTCGTTGAGGTCAACTTTCCAATAAGAATGTGATTAATAGCATTACATAATACATCAAAAAAAAAGAGATTTTAAAACAATATGAAATTTCATATTGAAATTCCTTTTATATGGTGGGGTACACTGTTATGATACAAGTTTGTCACATTAGGAACTTTAAAAAGCTATGAAAGTGAATCTCTAATATCTAAATGTTGGTACTTAGTTTCTACCTCATTATTGTCAGTCAATTTCACAAAAATATACTGGTGAAATTGGGTAAATCCTTAGTATCTTCTCAATTCACTCAGAACATTCTGGACATAAAAAAGCAGCAGACGAACCAGAGACCACATGGGTCTATTAAAACAGCTCCTACCTATGTCCATCCAGAAGACAACATAATGTCGTGAAAGACTAATTTCAGTTCCTGTTCTGTTGCTCAGTATAAGGGAATACAATTTTAAGATGCATTCAAATAGTTCACCTGTATGCCTCAACTTTATATGCCAGAATTATTGCTCAAACTGAAATTCAAATATGACAGGAAGGAAGCACCCTAACAGAACTAAAAACTGGAAACGAAGATAAAATGTTTGTAGCATTTGTCAGCTTAAAAAAAAAAAAAAAAAAGTTGCTTATGATTCCTTTGCTCGTTTTAAATATTTAGAGTTTTTATTCGTTATTTTCTTTAAAGCAGAACCCGAAATTATATAAGCTTCATGATACCAAAACTCATATGAACACGTAGAGTAAAATTCAAGAAAAATATGCAACAAAATCATAGTGATTACCTCTGGACTGTTAATACTAGGTGTTTTATAAACGCATGTGCATATATGTATTTTATTATGAAAACAATACTCACGTTAACTACAAGCGTACTTTTTAAGGTAAGCGTGAGAAGAGAGAAAAAATAAGAAATAAGTAAATATTACAACCCCCACCCCAAGCCCATTCAAGGAAACCAGCCCCAAGGCATCCCGGGAAACCAGCGGTTTCCGGAGGAGCCAGACGCTGGCGGAGCGCGCGAGGGGCGAGCGAGAGCTGCTGAGAACTTGTCCCCTGACCGCAGCGCCAGCGCCACGTAAGTTCGCTCCTAAACCCGGCTTTCCGCGCGCGCTTCGGCTACCAGACTAACAACACAGGCCCACGCGCAGGCTCCGCGCCGCCCGCGGGAAGGCAGCGAGAGGCCGGCGCGGGGCGCTTTGCTCCCGCCACTCGGCGAGTGCGCGTCCACGCGGGCGCCTGGGGGGCGACGGCGCGCGCGCGCCACCGTCCCGGGAGGTGCTGCTCCCCCTCGGGCGTCCCGGGGAGCCCGGCGCGGGAAAAGGACCTGTGCCGGCCGCCGTGGCTGCGGAAGTGGGGGCCGTAGCCTTCCTCCGGCTGGCTGGCAGACAGACCCCCGACCCCTCCTCGCAGGGACGCCCGGTGGGGTCACTCCCTCCGGGCAGCCCCTCCCTCCTCAGGCCGCCACGACGGTCCTCAGCTCCCCAACAACTTCAATCCCAAAAGATGGTTTCTGGTTTATTTTGTATTGACTATATTGAATTACATAGAGGCTACAAAGCTGTGTTATATGGAACAATTCAGTCTCGTTTACACTGATCAACTGTTAAAAAGATAAAGTTTATTCATGTTTATGTATCATGTACTTTTTAAATACATGGTCCATGCACAAACTACATCAGAATTAAGTGGTTGCAAATACGGATGGAACACTTTAAAAAAATTTTTTTAAACATTTATTTATTTTTAAGAGACCGAGATCACGAGTGGGTGAGGGCAGAGAGAGAGGGATACCCAAAACCCGAAGCAGTCTCCAGGCTCCGAGCTGTCAGCACAGAGCCAGACAGAGGGCTCGAACCAAGAACCGTGAGATCACGACCTGAGCCGAAGTCAGAAAGCCTAACCAACTCAGCCACGCAGGTGCCTCATGGATGGAACATTTTTAATCATCACTCTAGATTACTCTTATGAAAAGTTTCTTTTGCAACTGTTGATTGGCTACAGATCTAATAGAATTATCTCATTCTACTTGCATAATTTGGCGTTAAACGCTTCTTTGCTTGGATATCTCAGCCCTCCAATAATATTTAATGTTATTGATCACTGCCTCCTTCCGGACATCCGCTCCAACAAGGCTTCTGAGGCATGTTCTCCTGGAACTCATAAGACCATTTCTGACCACTCCTTCTCAGTTTCCCTCACGTCTTATTCTGTCTGTAGTAACACCCAAAATATTAGTGTTCTCAGGGCTCCATCACCATTCCTTTGCTTTTCTCATTCCAACTTTATGCATCCTCTGGGCAAAGTGTTATAAGGATATTCCTACTGCTTCCATGCATACACTAGAGTCTTACAGATATAGAATGCATGTGTATCTAACTTCCCTGGGAGAACTTTCTACTAAGCCACACATTAGTTCATGATAGCAATGTTTATTTAGTATCCTGTATGAACTGAGAATTGGCTTCACATCACAGAACAATACATATAGCCTCTGCCCCCTTGAACTAACTATCAGGAGATACCGATAAGTATTATAAACTGTGAATAAATGCTTTTCTATCAGGAGATACTTGTATTCAGGGTTATGTAATTCCATTTGAATGTTCTATGAATATACAAGAAATTAAACATTTCTAGAAAAAATTCAACATCGACTGAATTTTATTTTTGTTACTTTTTGCTAACAAAGTTATTCAAGCTAAAAACCTAGGAATCATTTAGATACCTTCTAATCATCTTAATCCTTTAAATCATTCTATATTCTGTTACTTTTCAATTTTAACTCTCTTCATCTTTACTAACTTGCTCCTTCTAGAAACTTTTTTTGCTCAGTTTTCCTTCAGTGATATTAGATTATCCTTCTTTTTTGAGTATAGTTGTCACACAATGTTAGTTTTGGGTGTACAACTTACTGATTTGGCAAGTTTATACGTTCTGCTATGTTCATCACAAGTGCAGCCACCATCTGTCCTGCTACATTGCTATTACAGTATCATTGATGGCTTCTTTTGAAGCTGTTCCAAAAAATAGATACGCAAAGAAAACTTCCAAACTCATTCTATGAAGCCAGGATTACCTTGATTCCAAAACCAGACAAAGACCCCACTAAAAAGGAGAACTACAGACCAATTTCTCTGATGAACATGGATGCAAAAATCCTCAACAAGATACTAACTAGCCCACTGGATTCGAAAATACATTAAAAAAATTATTCACCACGACCAAGTGGGATTTATGCCTGGGATGCAAGGCTGGTTCAATATTTGCAAAACAATCAGTGTGATACATCACATCAATAAAAGAAAGAATATGAACCACATGATCCTCTCAATAGATGCAGAGAAAATATTTGACAAAATACAGCATCCTTTCTTGATAAAAAACCCTCTAGAATGTAGGGATAGAAGGATCATGACTCAGGATCATAAAAGCCATATATGAAACACCCACTGCTAATATCATCCTCAATGGGGAAAAACTGAGAACTTTCCCCCTAAGGTCAGGAACACGACAGGGATGTCCATTCTCACCACTATTATTCAACATAAGTGGAAGTCCTAGCCTCAGCAATCAGACAACACAAAGAAATAAAAGGCAGCCAAATTGGCAAGAAGGAAGTCAAACTTTCACTCTTCACAGATGACATAATACTCTATATGGAAAACCCAGAAGATTACACCATAAAACTGCTAGAACAAATCCATGAATTCAGCAAAGAGCAAAGTCTCAGGATATAAAATCAATGCACAGAAATCGGTTGCATTCATATACATCAATAATGAAGCAACAGAAAGAGAAATCAAGGAATCGATCCCATTTACAATTGCACACACACACAAAAAAAAAACATAAAATACCTAGGAATAAACCTAACCAAAGAGGTGAAAAATCTATACACTGAAAACTATAGAAAGCCTATGAAAGAAACTGAAGAAGACACACAAAAAATGGAAAAACATTCCATGCTCATGGATTAGAAGAACAAATATCGTTAAAATGTTGATACTACCCAAAGCAATCTACATATTCAATGCAGTCCTTACCAAAATAACACCAGAATTCTTCACAGAGCTAGAACAAACAATCCTAAAATTTGTATGGAACCACAATAGACCCGAATAGACAAAGCAATTCTGAAAAAGAAAACCAAAGCTGGATGCATCACAACTCTGGACTTCAAGCTGTATTACAAAGTTGTAATCATCAAGACAGTATGGTACTGGCACAAAAACAGACTCATAGATCAATGTAACAGAATAGAGAACCCAGAAATGGACCCACAAACATATGGCCAACTAATCTTTGACAAAGCAGGAAAGAACATCCAGTGGAATACAGTCTCTCCAGCAAATGGTGCTGGGAAAACTGGACAGCAACATGCAGAAAAATGAACGTGGACCACTTTCTGACACCATAACACAAAAATAAACTCAAAATGGATGAAAGACCTCAACATAAGACAGGAAGCCATCAAAATCCTAGAAGAGAAAGCAGGCAAAAACCTCTTTGACCTCGGCCACAGCAACTTCTTACTCAACACGTCTCTCAAGTCAAGGGAGACAAAAGCAAATATGAACTATTGGGACCTCATCAAGATAAAAAGCTTCTACACAGGGAAGGAAACAATCGGCAAAACTAAAAGGCAACTGACAGAATGGGAGAAGATATTTGCAAATGACATATCAGATAAAGGGTTAGTATCCAAAATCTATAAAGAATTTATCAAACTCAACACCTAAATAACAAATAATCCAGTGAAGAAATGAGCAGAAGACATGAATAGACACTCTTCCAAAGAAGACATCCAGAGGGCTAACAGACACATGAAAAAATGCTCAACATCACTCATCATCAGGGGAATAAAATCAAAACTACAATGAGATACCACCTCACACCAGTCAGAATGGCTAAAATTAACAACTTGGGCAATAACAGATGTTAGCGAGGATATAGAGAAAGAGGATCTCTTTTGCACTGCTGGTGAGAATGTAAACTGGTGCAGCCATTCTGGAAAACAGTATGGAGGGAGATTCCTCAAAAAATTAAACATAGAACTACCCTATGATGCAGCAATTACACCACTAGGTATGTATCCAAGGGATACAGGTGTGCTGTTTCTAAGGGGCACATATACCCCAATGTTTATAGCAGTGCTATTGACAATAGCCAAAGTACGGAAAGATCCCAAATGTCCATTGATGGATGAATGGATAAAAAAAGATGTGGTATGTATGTATATATATACACATATATACATATATATGTATATGTGTGTATGTGTGTGTGTACACACACATACACACATAATGGAGTATTACTTGGCAATCAAAAAGAATGAAATCTTGCCATTTGCAACTACATGGATGGAACTGAGGGTATTATGCTAAGCGAACTTAGCCAGAGAAAGACAAATACCATATGACTTCACTTATATAAGGAATTTAAGATACAAAACAGATGAACATAAGGGAAGGGAAGCAAAAATAATATAAAAACAAGGAGGGGGACAAAACATAAGAGGCTCTTAAATACAGAGAACAAACAGGGTTACTGGAGGGGTTGTGGGGGGGGGCTAAATGGGTAAGGGGCATTAGGGAGGACACTTGTTGGGATGAGCACTGGTTGTTATATACAGGGATGAATCACTGGAATCTATTCCTGAAATAGTATATTATAATCAGGAATTATAGTACTATAAGCTAACTAACTTGGATGTAAATTTAAAAGTAAATAAGTAAATTTAAAAAATAAAATTAATTTTTCAGGTGTGGAGTTTGGTGAGTTCTTTATAGATTTTGGATACTAGCCCTTTGTCCAATATGTCATTTGCAAATATCTTTTCCCATACCACCGGTTGCCTTTTAGTTTTGTTGTTTCCTTTGCAGTGCAGATCTTATGTGGATCTTGAGAAACTTAACAGAAGACCATGGAGGAGGAGAAGGGGAAAAAAAAAGTTACAGAGAGGGAGGGAGGCAAACCGTAAGAGACTCTTAAGGACTGAGAACAAGCTAAGGGTAGATGGGGGGTAATGGTGAGGGGAAAGTAGGTGATGGGCAGGGAGGAGGGCACTTGTTGGGATAAGCAATGTGTGTTGTATGGAAACCAATTTGACAGTAAATTATATTTTTAAAATAATAATAAAAAAATAAAATTAATAAAATAAAAAAATAAAAAACAACACCCAATTTTTACCTGGGCACATGACACATAGGTTGCAATGACAATGAGAAATTAGAATTTCTAATTTAAGTAGAATAAGAAATTACAACTAGAGAGATTAAACTCCCCAGGCTTCTTTGCAGATAATCTTGCCATGAGATGTAATTCTAGTAAATAATTGTAAGGAGATGTTATTATACATAATCATTTAAGAAATGTATTAAAGGGAGGAAACATTGCCTCTTTTTCCCTATATTCTTCTGCTGAGTTGAAGGTACATGTGAAGATAAGAAAATTTTGACCATGATGTGGCATGTTAAACAGCTAAGGCAGCATATGAAAGGAACCAGGGATATTCAATTCTTATAAGAGAGGGGGAGAAAAAAAACACATACACACACATTAGGCCACCACGGCCAGCTGAATGGGTGCGGACTGCACATGCATTGGACTCTAAAGTAAGGGGAGCCAGGGACCAGGAACAGGATGAGTGTCAACAAAGCCTAATCACAGGAGCAAGCTCTTAGGGCTATAAAGTATCAACCTAATTCCAAGACATGACCTACAGAAAAGCCCATATTCTCCATGAAGGCAAAGCAGAAGGAATCAGAGCTCAATCCCAGTATAAGGCAGGGGGAGCTGACAAGGGGTTTTATCCAGTAAAACAAGCTAATCAGAAAGGTCCAAAAGGGGGACAGCTGTAACCCATTTGCAGCAGCCCTTTCGGAACAACTTTTGGGGAGTGGCCTCCCTCCCTGAATCCATGCTGGTGGTTGGGGCCATGCTGGAATGTCACAGGCATGAAGGACCCCTGGGAGCAAGGCAGTGGGAACAAGGCCTCCCACTGATCACAAACCCTGGCTACCCAGTGGGGAATATTGCTCCTGAAGGCAGAATTGGAGTCAGTGGCCTTGCCAGGGAGGTGCCAGGGCCTGCTGGCCAGGTGACCCTCTAATAAGTGACACCTGGGGGCCCTGGCTGCTGGAGAAGCCTGTGACCTCTCTAGTGCACAAATCCAAATGGGGATTGGCTGTTGCCAGTTTAAAGCCACCCCTCAGAATGATTTTCACCAAGTGAACTTCCTCCACCCTGGAGTCTCTGAGGGGGCTAGAGACTGGCCCAAGCCCCACAGACAAGGAGGGCTTAGGCTGCCCCAAGCCAGCTGATGAAGTGTCTACTACCTATGTGTGGTCTGAGCGGGGCAGGGTAGCCAGGCACCTGGAGCAGGGTTAGTGCGGGCAGAGGCTGACTCACAGGGCACACTCTTGGAAGTACAAGTCATCTGCCTAATTCCAAGCCCTAAATTACACAAATGTGCACATTCCCCCTGAAAGCAGAGCTGGAGGAATCTGGATTGCCTTACCTGGTTCTGGATGGACTGGCTAGTGCACTGACCTTCCATTAAGATATACCTGGGAAGGGCGCCTGGGTGGCTCAGTCGGTTAAGCGGCCAACTTGGGCTCAGGTCACGATCTCGCGGTCCGTGAGTTCGAGCCCCACGTCAGGCTCTGTGTTGACAGCTCAGAGCCTGGAGCCTGTTTCAGATTCTGTGTCTCCCTCTCTCTGACCCTCCCCTGTTCATGCTCTGTCTCTCTCTGTCTCAAAAATAAATAAAAACGTTAAAAAAAAAAAAAAAAGATATACCTGGGAGACTTGAATCTTGGAGAAGCCAGGACTCCATTATGCAGCAGGTTCAAACGGAACCTGTCGCCCAGTAGCACCTGAAACCTCAGGATTTTCAGGAGATAGGCTGCTTCCACCGTGGAGGGTACACCAGTAGTCACGGAGAGTCGAGCTCTACAGGTCGGGAGAGCCTAGGCGCCCCAGGCCAGCTAATTGGGTGCTTTATGCGCGTGCGCAGTCTGCAAGGAGCCAAGAACCAGCAGCCGGCAATTGGCCAACTAAGCATGTGCATATCACAAACTCTACCTACCCAATGGGGTATAGTTTCTTTGAAGCCAGAGCTGGGGCAATCTCCATTGCCTTCCCAGGTTCGGGCGGCACTGCCTGGCTGAGATTCCTCCCGTGACAGACTCCTGCAAACCTTGATTGCTGGAGAATCCTTGGATCGTATCAGGCAGCCAGTCTAAATGAGAACTCACTGTGGCCAGTTTAAAGCTACTGCCTCAAAAAGGTTTCAGGATATGGACTCTCTCTGCCCTGGAAGCTACGGAGGTGGCTGGGGCCTGGAGGAAGTTCTACAGGTACGGAGGACCCTGGCTACCTAAGGGTGGCTGATGGGAGGCTTACTGTGCATGCGCAGGCATTGCAGGGTAGCATAGCCCTGGGCCTTGGAATAGTGCAAGTGTAGGCAGGTGTCCGGTCTCAAGAACAGGCTTTTGGAGGTGCAAGGCATCTGTCTAATCCTACGCACTAGGTACCCAATAGGGAATATTTCTGAAGGCAAACTGGAGATTTTTCACAGCTGCCTTGCCAGGGAGGGGCCGGGCAGGCAGGATAGGGTATCCTCTGTTAGGAAAAACCTGGGAGTCCTGGTTCCAGGAGAAGCCTGGGTCTCCATTAGGTGGGAAGGCCACATGGGGACTGACTGTTGCCAGTTGAAAGCTCCTCCCTCAGAAAAATTTTCTTGTGGTCAACTTTCTCTACCCTGAGACTATGCAAGTGTTTGGGGATCAGCTTGAGCCACACAAGCATGAAAGGGACAAGCTGTCCGAAGCAGCCTATGGATTGCATAGTTCACATGCATGTGCCCTTGCAGAACAGGGTAGTCAGGGGTCTGGATAAGAGTGTCAGGATAGGCCAGGTGACAGAAATGGGCTCTTTGGGAAACTAGGCATCTGCCTCATTCCAAATATTAAACTACACAAACGTGCATATTCTCTCTGAAGGCAGACCTGGAGGAATCTGGGCTGCCTTGCCAGGCAGACTTGTCATGATATCCTCTAATAAGAGACACCTGGGACTCTTAACCGGTGGAAAAGCCCAGAACTCCATCAGGCAGAAAATCCAAATAGAGACTGACTGTCACCAGTTTAAGGCTCCCGCCTCAGAAAGATTTTTAATGACCCAGTTTCTTCCACATTTGAGGTTATGCAGGTGATTGGGGACAGGCCTGAGTCTCTCAGCTGCCCAAGGCTGGTTGACAGAGTGTGTACTGTTCGGACATGGGCCAGAAGGTCAGAGTAGCCAGGGACATGGATCAAGCAAGTGTAGAAAAAGGCTGGGTCACAGGAACAGGTCTTAGGCATTGCGGGCATCGGCCTAATTCCAACCTCTCACTTAAACAAATGAGCATATTCCCCCACCTGAAGGCAATACTGGAGGATACTATGCTGCTGACTTGCCAGGGAAGACGTGGCTGGCTTTCCAGTCTATTCCAATAAATTATACCTTGGAGCTCTGGTGGGGAAAGTCTGGTCTGCAATCAACAGCAAGTCTAAATGGAAAATGACTGTAGCCCACTTGCAGCTGCCACCTCAAGAGTAGCACCTTTTGAGATGTGGGCTCCTTACATCCTGGGAAGCAATACAAATGTTTGGGCCCAGGCCCTAGATTCCCAGTTCTAGTAAGTCCCAGCTGCCCAGTTTACTAAAGGGGTGTGTACTGTACATACACTTGCAGCTCATTTCAGTATTGTCAGTGATGTGGAATATAGCAAGGGTTGGGAGAGGTTGATCACTAGGAGCAGAATCTTGGGTAAGTAAGGCATCTGCCTAATCATAAGCCCTAAACTACCTACTGGTTAATATTCCCCCTGAAGGCAAAATGTGAGGTTACTGGCCTGGAGGTGCTTGGCTGGTTCATCCTGGTTTCCTCCAACAAGAAATACCTGGGATTATGGGAGAAGCCTGGGACACAATCAGACAGCAAGTCCATTGGCACCTGGGTGGCTCAGTCGGTTGAGCATTTGACTTCAGCTCGGGTCATGATCTAGTGGTTCTTGAGTTCAAGCCCCACATCAGGTTTGCTGCTGTCAGCCTGTCAGCACAGAGCTCACTACAGATCCTCTGTTCCCCTCTTTCTGCCCCTCCTCTGCTTGAGCTCTCCCCAAATAAATATTTTTAAAAAAGACAGCAAGTCCAAATAAAGACTGACTGTTGCCAGTTTAAAACTGTTGCCTCAAAATAATTTTTAGCAGGCTCTCCATCCTGGAGTCTATACAGATAGTTAATCATGCGCCTGAGCTCCACAGGCCTAGGGACCCTGGATTCCCAAGGCCATAGGATGGAATATGTATTGTGTTTGGGAGAACAAGGCATCTGCCATTCATAAGCTCTAACATACCCAGTGGATAATGTTACCTATGAAGGTGAAAGAGGAGTTTACTTGACTGTCTTGCCAGGGAGTTGAGTGGACTGGCTATAGTAACCTTCAAAAGGAGACACCTGTATGCCTTGATGGGCATAGTCTCATGGGAGTAGGTAATGGCAACCTGGGTAACTTCCATTTCTGAAAGTCGATTTGTATCGTGTAACCTAATCGTGGGTTGAAAATCCAACAAATTCTCAGGGATGATACAAATGCTTTCTTTGACTTAACCTGGAGCTTGATAACTAGTGTTCTATACAGGATCAACAGTTCTTATTATTTGTTATATGCATGAGCTTATGCTACCTCAGTGGAATTGAGACTTAATTAGGATCAAACTTACAGTCCCTCCCCAACAGGAATAACATATTAAGGGGATGGTACTTAGGCCTGACCCAGACCCAGCTCCTCCCCACTCTCAGTGGGATGGTACCGACGGTATCATGGGAAGGTATAAACCCTGGACACTCCCACTTTTCATGTGCAGTCATATGCAAATATTGGACAAACTCATCAAAGAGCACCCTAAAGTGGTAGAGAAATAGACATAGTACTTGTTGAAATTGTTAAATATGAAATCTTGACTCTTCATAACTAGGGGTTTTCAAAAGTGGACCCTTTCTCTTTTATAGAACTGCTTAATGAAGAACTGCTTAATGAAAGATTTAAAAAACTGAGCAGTAGGGGTGCCTGGGTGGCTCAGTTGGTTAAGCCTCTGACTTCAGCTCAGGTCATGATCTCACAGTTTGTGGTTTGTGAGTTCAAGCCCCGCATCAGGCTTTCTGCTGTCAGCACAGAGCCTGCTGCAGATCCTCTGTCTCCCTCTCTCTCTGCTCGTCCCCAGCTTGCATGTGTGCATGCTCCTTCTCTTAAAAATAAACAAGCATTTTTGGGGCGCCTGGGTGGCGCAGTCGGTTAAGCGTCCGACTTCAGCCAGGTCACGATCTCGCGGTCCGTGAGTTCGAGCCCCGCGTCAGGCTCTGGGCTGATGGCTCGGAGCCTGGAGCCTGTTTCCGATTCTGTGTCTCCCTCTCTCTCTGCCCCTCCCCCGTTCATGCTCTGTCTCTCTCTGTCCCAAAAATAAATAAAAAACGTTGAAAAAAAATTTAAAAAAAAAAAATAAAAATAAAAATAAACAAGCATTTTAAAAAGTCTAAAAAAATAATAAAAACTGAGGAGTTGCATTTAGAGATACATTGACTAAAAGAAGAAATTGAAACAACTAAAAAAATAAGTGGTTATTGATTTCAAAGTCATTGATATGTCTGGCAGTGTTATAATTGTTTTACTATTTGGTGTTGGGATAAAAATTTTCAGTTCACTAACAAAACAGGTGTATATTTCCTGGCACGGATATTATAAAATGAAGTGTCTTCTATTTTAATAACATAATACTGTAGCTCATTTTTGAAGTCTGTACGTCCTGCGACTTTCATTCAATAAGAGTTCAAAAATAAAGAAATTGTAACAAAAAATATTAGTATATTATAATTATTAATATTATCAGCACTTTGCTTAATTTCTCTTTTTATATTTAATACACATTTGTAAAGTCTATTCGACTTTATTGCAGACCTTATTGCAGAGTTTTCTTCTTTGTAAAATAATAATCTTCTAAATACAAGTTGTTAGAACCATGGATTTATAGACACCATATTCTAATTAAATGACTTTCCTGTTTTTGTCCAATGGTCATAGGTGAAAACAGCACAGGGGAACAGCACAGTGAACACTCAAAAATGTTCACTGACAGGCTAAGCTGATAGAGAATGTGACTCTTGATCTTGGGGTTGTAAGTTCAAGTCCCATGCTGGGTGGAGAAATTACTTAAAAATAAAATCTTTAGGGGTGCCAGAGTGGCTCAGTTAGTTATGCATCCCAGTCTTGATCTCAGCCCAGGTCTTGATCTCAGGGTCATGAGTGCAAGCCCTACATTGGGCTCTGTGCTGGGTGTGAAACCTACTTAAAAAATAAAATAAAATCTTTAATAAAAAATGTTGGAATCCTTCTCTATTGGAAGTTTATCCTCCTATGATGTTGGTTCATCAGTATGGATTTGGTCAGGAAAAAAGGGCTACCACCATGCATTAGAGAATTAGGGAATTATGTCAATATAGGACTAAATGATGCAGGAGATCTGGGGTGTGAAGGTCTGTATAGGGGAGACATAGTGGGATAAAGAGTTACTAAGCACTTCTGCCCGAAGCTTTTGTGCAGCTATAAAAAGTGGAGTTTGTAAGAAAGTCCAAAAACCTGTGCCCATCTGACTATCAACATAACACTGGAGAGATCTTCTGAACAGTTGCATCTGACCAGCACTGTGAATGAAGAAGCCAAAATTGCTCTAGAATAATGGTGTTGGCTCCCCATCTGCCTTCCAAATAACCCTTGAAACTTGTATCTAGAATGTATAAAGAGCTCTTACAACTCAATAATAAAAAGAGAAATTACCCAAAGAACACATGGGCAAAAAATCTGCATAAACATTTCTCCAAAGAAGAAGATATACATGTGGCCAACAAACACATGAAAAAATGCTCAACATCATTAGCCATTAGGAAGATTAAATCCAAACCACAATGCGATACCACCTCACACTCACTAGGACGGTAATAACCAAAAAGACAGTAACATGTGTTGGTGAGGATGCAGAGCAATTGTGACCTTCATACATTCCTAGTAAACGCAAAGGGGGACGGTCACTTTGGAAAACAGACTGGCATCTTCTCAAAAGATGAGACGTACAATTCTCATATGACCCAGCAATTCCAATTCTAGCTGTATACTAAGAGTAATTAAGTCAGGCACACAAAACCTCATATTGTATAATTCCATTTATGTGAAGTTAAGGTTGAGATACATTTAATTTGGTTTCAGTTTGGGATGATGAAAAAGTTCTGTAGATGGATAGTGATGATGGTTGCATGACAATGTGAATGTACTCAATGCCACTGAACTATATATTTAAAAATGGTAAAATGGTAAGCTTAATGTTACATGTATTTTACCACAATGGAAAATTAAAGAATCTGTTTACAGCTTTATTGGGCCAGCAACACCTAAATGGTCTGTTTTATGGTAGAATCCATTGAGTCCATGGTCACATGAATTTAAACTCATTCTGTATTGTATCAGTACCCAAGTTCATCTGCAAGAATTGAAGAGAAGCACACCTTGAGAGGAAGCCGTTGATGTTATGTTGTCCTCCTGGTATCCAGTGTAGAAAAGGAGCTAGCCAAAGAGCTATGGCTTTAACAGCAAATTAATAAGATGACTTTTAAGAATGAGCTACTTTTATTTTCTTATCATTTTGATGTGCTAGAACATGTGTGGAGGAAAAAATAAAGAGTCAATATAAGTTGAAGATAATATTGATAATATTGAAGAATTGAACATGCTGAAAATATTGAAGAGTTGGGGGTGCTGAAAATAAAACTATCTGATTCCTAATCAAAGTACACCTCTGGCAGGTCATTAGTGCAGTTTCTGTTTTTTTCATACTCTAGGAAATGTAACAACCAAGACAAAGGAGGTTGGGTTTAGTGATGTCTCTAATTTCCTCCCACTGAAGGAATTGTGTGAAATGATAAAATGTAGTCTAAGTGCTGCACTCTACTTCTATATTTGTGACGTGATTGTTAGAAACAGTATTTTGAAAGAGTAGTGGAGATGAGTAAGAAAGCAGGCACTCCTGCTGGTGTATGTCTTGAGCTAGGAGGCTTAATGGAACCCATGGAACTGAATGTGAAATTTCCATTACATTATGAGCTCTTTATGGTGAAGAGGACAGACACTTAGGTCTTCAGGTTTTGTATTAGATTTGTTTTATCATCATTATTGTGGTAGGAATACTCAATATGAAATATACCCTCTTAACAAATCTTTTTTTTTTTTAATTAATTGTCAAGTTGGCTAACATACAGTGTATACAGTGTGGTCTTGGGTTTTGGGGGTAGATTCCCATGACTCATTGCTTACATATAACACCCAGTGCTCATCCCAACAAGTGCCTTCCTCAATGCCCATCACCCACTTTCCCCTCTCCCCTGCGCCCCCCATGAGCCCTCAGTTTGTTCTCTGTATTTAAAAGCCTCTTATGGTTTGCCTCCCTCCCTCTCTGTTTGTAACTATTTTTTCCCCTTCCCCTCCCCCATGGTCTTCTGTTAAGTTTCTCAAGTTCCACATATGAGTGAAAACATGGTATCTTTCTCTGACTGACTTATTTCACTTAGAATAATACCCTCCAGTTCCATCCACGTTGCTGCAAATGGCAGGATTTCTTTCCTTCTCATTGTCAAGTAGTATTCCATTGTATATATAAGCCACATCTTCTTTATCCATTCATCAGTTAATGGACATTTAGGCTCTTTCCATACTTTGGCTATTGTTGAAAGCATGGCTATGAACATTGGGGTACATGTGCACCTATGAATCAGCATTCCTGTGTCCTTCGGATAAATTCCTAGTAGTGCTATTGCTGGTCATAGGGTAGTTCTATTTTTAATTTTTTGAGGAACCTCCACACTGTTTTCCAGAGAGGCTGCACCAGTTTGCATTCCCACCAACAGTGCAAAAAGATTTCTGTTTCTCCACATCCTCACCAGCATCTGTTGTTTCCCAAGTTATTAATTTTAGCCACTGTGACTGGTGTGAGGTGGTATCTCAGTGTGATTTTGATTTGTATTTCCCTGATGATGAGTGATGTTGAGCATCTTTTCATGTGTCTGTTGGCCATATGGATGTCTTCTTTGGAAAAGTGTCTATGCATGTCTTCTGCCCATTTCTTCACTGGATTATTTGTTTTTCCAGTGTTGAGTTTGGTGAGTTCTTTAGAGATTTTGGATACTAACCCTTTATCCAATGTCATTTGCAAATATCTTTTCCCATTCCGTCAGTTGCCTTTTAATTTTGTTGATTGTTTCCTTTGCAGTGCAGAAGCTTTTTATCATGATGAGGTCCCAATAGTTCATTTTTGCTTTTAATTCCCTTTGGAGATGTGTCAAGTAAGAAATTGCTGTGGCTGAGGTCAGAGAGGTTTTTTCCTGCTTTCTCCTCTAGGGTTTTGATGGTGTCCTATCTCACATTCAGGCCCTTCATCCATTTTGAGTTATTTTTGTGAATGGTGTAAGAAAGTGGTCTAGTTTCATTTTTCTGCATGTTGCTGTCCAGTTCTCCCAGCACCATTTGCTAAAGAGACTGTCTTTTTTCCATTGGATACTCTTTCCTGCTTTGTCAAAGATTAGTTGGCCATATATTTGTGGTCCAATTCTGGAAGATATACATGTGGCCAACAAGCACATGTTCTGTATTCTATTCCATTGGTCTATGTGTCTGTTTTTGTGCCAATACCATACTGTCTTGATGATTACAGCTTTGTAGTTGAGGCTAAAGTCTGGAATTGTGATGCCTCCTTTTTTCGTTTTCTTTTTCAACATTACTTTGGCTATTCAGGTCTTTTATGGTTCCATACAAATTTCAGGACTGTTTGTTCTAGCTTTGAGAAGAATTCTGGTGTTCTTTTCATTGAAATTGCATTGAATGTGTAGATTGCTTTGGGTAGTATTGGCATTTTAACAATATTTGTCCTTCTAATCCATGAGCATGGAATATTTTTCCATTTCTTTGTGTCTTCTTCAATTTGAGGGAAATTGAAGTTTCCTCAAACTCCTTCCATAAGTTTTCTACAGTTTTCAGCACACAGATCTTTTACATCTTTGGTTAAGTTTATTCCTAGGTATTTTATGGTTCTTTGTGCAATTGTAAATGGGATCAATTTCTTGATTTCTCTTTCTGTTGCTTCATTATTGGTGTATAGAAATGCAACCAATTTTGGTACATTGATTTTGTATCCTGCAACTCTGCTGAATTCATGTATCAGTTCTAGCAGCTTTTTGGTGGAGTCTTTTGGGTTTTCCATGTAGAGTATCATGTTATCTGCAAAAAGTGAAAGTTTGACTTCTTCTTTGCCAATTTGGATGCCTTTTATTTCATTTTGTTGTCTGATTGCTGATGCTAAGACTTCCAAAACTATGTTAAACAATAGTGGTGAGAGATGACATCCCTGTCATGTTCCTGATCTGGGGTGGGGGGGACTCTCAGTTTTTCCCCATTGAGGATATTAGCAGTGGGTCTTTCCTATATGGCTTTTATGATCTTGAGGTATGATCCTTCTATTCCTACTTTCTTGAGGGTTTTTATCGAGAAAGGTGCTATATTTTGTCAAATACTTTTTCTGCATCTATTGACAGGATCATATAGTTCTTGTCCTTGCTTTTATTAATGTGATGTATCACATTAATTGATTAGTGAATATTGAACCAGCCCTGTAGCCCAGGAATGAATCCCACCTGATCATGGTGAATAATTCTTTTTATTTGTTGTTGAATTCAACTTGCTAGTATCTTGTTGAGAAGTTTTGCATCCATGTTCATCAGGGATATGGGCCTGTAATTCTCTTTTTTTGTGGGGTCTCTGTCTGGTTTGGGAATCAAGGTAATGCTGGCTTCATAGAATGAGTCCAGAATTTTTCCTTCTGGTTCTATTTTTTAGAACAGCTTGAGAAGGATAGGTATTAACTCTGCTTTAAATATCTGGTAGAATTCCCCTGGGAAGCCATCTGGCCCAAGACTCTTATTTGTTGGGAGATTTTTAATAACTGATTCAATTTCTTCATAGTTGTGGGTCTGTTCAAATTTTCTATTTCTTCCCGTTTGAGTTTTGGTAGTGTGTGGGTGTCTAGGAATTTGTCCATTTCTTCCAGGTTGTCTAGTTTGTTGGCATGTAATTTTTCATATTATTCTCTGATAATTGCTTGTATTTCTGAGGGCTTGGTTGTGATAAATCCATTTTCATTCAATGATTTTATCTATTTGGGTCCTCTCTCTTTTCTTTTTGAGAAGCCTGGCTAGAGGTTTATCAATTTTGTTTATTTTTTTTAAAAGCTAGCTCTTAGTTTCATTGATCTGTTATACTGGTTTTTGGGAAATCTATATTGTTTATTTCTGCTCTGATCTTTATTATTTCTCTTCTTCTGCTGGGTTGGGGGTATCTTTGTTATTCTGCTTCTAGTTCCTTTAGGTGTGCTGTTAGATTTTGTATTGGGGATTTTTCTTGTTTCTTGAGATAGGCCTGTATTGCAATGTATTTTCCTCTTAGGACTGCCTTTGCTATATCCCAAAGGATTTGGATTTTTGTGTTTTCATTTTCATTTGTTTCCATATATTTTTAAATTTCATCTTTAATTGCCTTGTTGACCCATTCATTCTTTAGTAAGATGTTCTTTAACCTCCATGCATTTGGAGGTTTTCCAAACTTTTTCCTGTTGTTGATTTCAAGTTTCATAGCATTGTGATCTGAAAATGCGCATGGTATGATCTCAATTCTTTTATAGTTACTGAGGGCTCTTTTGTGACCCAGTATGCATTCTGTCTTGGAGAATGTTCCATGTTCATTTGAGAAGAATGTGTATTCAGCTGCTTTTGGATGAAATGTTATAAATATATCTGTTAAGTCCATCTAGTCCAGTGTGTCATTCAGGGCCATTGTCTCTTTATTGATTTTCTGCCCAGATAATCTGTCCATTGTTGTAAGTGGAGTATTAAAGTCCCCTGCAGTTACCATATTCTTATCAACAAGATTCCTTATGTTTGTGATTAATTGTTTTATATATTTGGGTATTTCCGAACTGGGTGCATAAACGTTTATAATTGTTAGTTCTTCTTGATGGGTAGACCCCATAATTATGATATAATGCCTTTCTTCATCTCTTGTTACAGCCTTTAGTTTAAAGTAATTTGTCTTATATAAGTATGGCTACTCCGGCTTTCTTTTGACTTCCAGTAGCATGAAAGATAGTTCTCCATCCCTCACTTTCAATCTGAAGGTATCCTCACTTCTAAAATGAGTCTCTTATAGACAACATATAGATGGGTCTTGTTTTTTATCCATTCTGATACCCTATGTCTTTTGATTGCAGCATTTAGTCCATTTACATTCAGAGTTATTAATGAAAGATATGGATTTAGTGTCCTTATGCTATCTGTAGGTTTCATGCTTGTGGTGATGTTTCTGGTCTTTTGTAGTCTTTGCAACATTTCACTCACAGAGTCCCCCTTAGGATCTCTTATAGGACTGGTTTAGTGGTAATGAACTCCTTCAGTTTTTGTTTGTCTAGGAAAACCTTTATTTCTCCTTCTATTCTGAATGACAGCTTTGCTGGATAAAGGATTCTTGACTGCATATTTTTCCTATTCAGCACATTGAATATTTCCTGCCACTCCCTTCTGGCCTGCTAAGTTTCAGATGATAGGTCTACTACTAGCCTTATGTGTCTACCCTTGTACGTTAAGACCCGTTTGTCCCATGCTGCTTTCAGAATTCTCTCCTTATCTTTGTATTTTGCCAGTTTCACTATGCTATGTCGTGCAGAAGATCGATTCCTGTTACGTCTGAAGGGAGTTCTCTGTGCCTCCTGGATTTCAATATCTTTTTCCTTCCTCAGATTGGGGAAGCTCTCAGCTATAATTTGTTCAAGTACACCTTCTGCCCCTTTCTCTCCTTCTTCTTCTTCTGGAATTCCTATGATACGTTTATTATTACGTTTCATTGAATCGCTAAGTTCTCTAGTTCTCCCCTCATGGTCTAGAATTTTTTTTATCTTTCTTTTGCTCAGCTTCATCTTTTGCATACTTTTATCTTCTATTTCACTTATTCTCCCCTCTGCCTCTTCAATCCTCACTGTCACCACATCTAGTTTTTTTGCACCTCATTTACAGCATTTCTTAATTTGTCATGATTATTTTTTAGTTCCTTGATCTCTGCAGCAATAGATTCCCTGCTGTCTTCTGTGCTTTTTTCAAGCCCCACAATTAATCTTATGACTATTATTTTAAATTCTTGATCAGATATATTGTTTATATCTGATTTGAGCAATTCTTTAGCTGTCATTTTTTCCTGGAATTTCTTTTGAGGAGAATTCTTCCATTTCATCATTTTGGCTAGTTTTCTGTCCCTTATATGTTTTTTTAAATTTTTTTTAATGTTCATTTATTTTTGAGACAGAGAGAGACAGAGCATGAGCAGGGGAGGGGCAGAGAGAGAGGGAGACACAGAATCCGAAGCAGGCTTCAGGCTCTGAGCTGTCAGCACAAAGCCTGATGCGGGGCTCGAACTCATCAACCACGAGATCATGACCTGAGCCAAAGTTGGACGCTCAACCGACTGAGCCACCCAGGCTCCCCATGTCCCTTGTGTGTTTTAAAAGCTTGTTATGTGTCCTGCACTTACAAGCACTACTATATTAAAGAGGGGGTCATACAGTGTCCACAGCCTGGCCCTTCAGGAGGTGGTTTTTGGAGTGTGTTACTTGCTCTCTGTTGTTGTGACTCTGGTTGCTTTATCTCCCTTCTTGTAGTGATGTTTTGGGCTCTCCACCAGGTGTGCTTTGATTTGTTCATTGAAGGGAGCCCTTTGTATTTCCAGTCATAATCACAGAGCCAGGTCCAGGTGCTCCAAAAAGGATGCACAGGTGAATGATTAGCCCTTTGGTGGCCTCGGCCAGTTTTCCCAGAATGCCTTCTGCTGGCTGTGGAGGGAGCAGGATACTCTGCATTTTCATCCTGGTGACCAGATACTTTAGAAAAGGAACAAAAATTTTCCCTCTGCCCTTAATGGTGAGTGCTTGGCTGAGACACCTTTTCCTGTAGGGCACCTCATAGATGCATGAGCTTATCTAGGACAGAAGTTCTCCACCATGGCCGCTGTAACTCAAGATTGTCTTTGGTGGGGTTAACCTGCTATTTCAGCCTTCCAACAAAGACTCACTGGAGGCCTCACACCAGATCCACTCTGGCACTGGAACCAGTCAGTTTTTAAAGTGGACGCAGAATAACCCTTACCCTCTTAACAAATCTTTAAGTGCACAGTACATTACTGTCAGCCATAGGCATGTAGTTACACATCAGATCTCTAGAACTGATTCATTTTGTAAAACTGAGACTTTATGTGTGTTAAGCAGCAACTCCCTGTTACCTCCTTTTATTAGATCCTGCTTTTTCCTCTGGGGTGGCTCTAAATACAACCTTTCCAAAGTCTATCAACTTTTATTATGTGAACTCTCTGATACTCAAGAAATGGTAACATTAATCCAGGGATAACATTTTCTCCCTTATAAATTGGGCGTGAAGAGGCTTTAGAGTGAGTACTGCCTAACAGTGAGACCTGAAACCAAAGTCAAAAATTTCAAAATTTCTCAACTTAAAGTGAACCAGCCCTGACAAGTGTTGCAAACATGTAAGGGGGAGTACTTCTTGAGGTGTGGCCCAACAACAGTGCACTTACATATGTCTTCACAGCAAAACAGATGTGCTGGGCCATGGAGGGGCCACACAGCTGACTGTTGTAAAGGTATTTTCCAGATTGGGTCTCTGGGACAAGGAAGAAATGTTTTTTTCACTTCAGGCCCACTTATAGTCACTGAATTGTTCTCTGGGGGAGTCAAGGCAGTGTCTCTGAAGGGTGACCCTGAAGCAAGAATAACCAGGTACTTGGAGCTATAGCCCAGGGAGTGCAGTGATATGGCACCAGACTAAGTCTCACATCATTTAAGGGTGAATGAATGAAGGGAACACACTGGACTGAACTAGTGTGGAAAAAGGGAACAGGGGATCTCCCAGGGCCTCTCAGAGAGTGACACGAGAGGTACTTTGGACTTTGATAAACTCATAAATATGTAATAATAGCTTTCCAGTGTCCAGACATTCCTCATGGCTCTTTTTTCTCCTAAATATCTATCCTACTAATTAAAATCCTCTGTAATTTTAGTGTCCATGTGTTCCAAAAACATCATCACTGAATTGAATATGTACCCTTCCCTCTAGTGATGTAACCGTTGCTCTAGCTTCCTGGCAAGGCGACATATTTATTATAATCAACACCCAAGCAAGATCCATTGCCTTACATTTTGCATAGTTCTGAATTCTTTTCTTTTATTGTGTTTTTCTTTTTGTGTGTGTGTGGCAAAAATGCCATCTATCCTTTAAGCAAATTTCAACAATAGGATACAGTATTGTTAGCTATAGTCACATTGTGGTAAATTAGATCTCCACAACTTATCTTGCACGGCTGAAATGTTGTACTCCTTGACCAGTATCTCCCCATTTCCCCTCCCCCAGCTCCCAGCAACCTCCATTCTACTCTCTGCTTCTATGATATTATTTTCGATTTTACACATATAAGTGAGATCATGCAGTATTTGTATTTCTGCATCTAGCTTATTTAAGATTTGTCCTCTAGTTCATTCCATGTTGTCACAAATGGCAGGATTTCCTTCTTTTTTTTTTTTTTTTTTTGTTTTTTAACGTTTTTATTTATTTTTGAGACAGAGAGAGACAGAGCATGAAGGGGGGAGGGGCAGAGAGAGAAGGAGACACAGAATTGGAAGCAGGCTCCAGGCTCTGAGCCATCAGCCCAGAGCCCGACGCGGGGCTCGAACTCACGGACCGCGAGATCGTGACCTGAGCTGAAGTCAGACGCTTAACCGACTGCGCCACCCAGGGGCCCCTCCTTTTTTTTTAAATGAATAATATTCCATTTCATTTACATGCCACATTTTCTTTATCCATTTATTGAGTAATGGGCATTTAAACTGTTTTCATATCTTGGCTATTGTGAATAATGCTGCAGCGAACATGGGGGTGCAGATATGTCTTTGAGATCCTGATTTCATTTCCTTTGGACATATATCCAGAAGCTGGGTTGGTGGGTAATATAGTAGTTCTGTTTTTAATATTTTGAGGAACCTCCAATTCATAATAGCAATGAAAATAATAAAATACTGAGAAATAAACTTTACCAAAGAGGGGGAATATTTGTACACTGAAACTTATAAAACATTACTGAAGGAAAATAAAGAAAACACATATAAATGGAAATATATACTACATTCATGGGTTGGAAGAATTAATATTGTTAAAAGGTCTGTACTACCCAAAGTGATCTACATAGTCAAAGCAATTCCTATTCAAATCCCAGTGGCATTCTGTGCAGAAATAGAAAAATTATCCTAAAATTTGTGTAGAGTCACAAAAGACTCTGAATAGCCAAAGCAATCTTGAGCAAGAACTAAGCTAGAAGCATCACATCTCCTGGTTTCAAAATATATTTTAAATCTAACAGTAATAAAAAGAGTATATACTGGCATAAAAGCAGACATATAGACTAATGTAACAGAATATAGAGGCCAGAAAGAAACACACATGTTTAAGGCCAACTAATCTTTTACAAAGGCACCAAAAACACACAATATGAAAAGGATAGTCTCCTTTAAAATGACGTTTTGGGGGCACCTGGGTGGCTCAGTTGGTTGAGCATCTGATTTTGGCTTAGGTCATGATCTCGTGGTTCCTGAGTTCAAGCCCCACATTGAGCTCACTGATGTCAGCCTGTCAGCACAGAGCCCACTTCAGATCCTCTGTACCCATCTCTCTGCTCTTCTCCCACTTGGGATCTCCCCCAAAATAAATATTTTTAAAAAATAAAATAATAAAATAAAATGATGATGTGAAAACTGGGTATTCATATGCAGAAGAATGAAATTGGACCCTTACCTTACATCAGATGCAAAAATAAACTCAACATGGATTAAAGGCTTAAACGCTGTGGTTTTTAATGCTCAAAAACACCCAACATGCTTAGTTTGCAGTTGATTTTTATAGTAATATCACAGTGCCTACCCTTTATGATTCTAGAATTCTTTAAGCCCTGTGCATCTTGTCTCTAAAGGACCCACATTCCTTTGCACACACATTTTTCTCAGCAACAGAATTGCATTAAACAGATTTCTAAACAAAAACTACTATAAGCTTGTGTTCCTTCGGAAGGGCTAGGACATCCGTAGATTTATCACCAAGCTTGGTGTAGCAGGATGTTACAATGAAACTCTTCCTGTCTGAGAATTTCCATCAAATAAACAGTTCCTAAAACACCCCATTATTTTTGGAGTTAAAGTAGTATAACATGAAAAAATTTTCACTTTAGCTAAACTGTTTCATTAACTTCCATAAGTTTAGGAAACTATTCAACCATTCTTTCATTACTAACATTATACTCTCATTATTACTTGGACTATAATTTTAAATTTAAACCTTCAGAGATTTTTTTTTTTGCAGTAATTACAAACCTGGAAAGCTGGAAGAAAGACTCAAAATTAATTTTCTTCCATTGCTGAATAATAATTATTATTACCTTATTATTATAATTTTTAAAGTAAATATATATTTTACTTAAATACATAAAATATAAACATCAAATTTAAAAGATATAAAATAATAAATTAAAATAACTTCTTAGATCTTTTAGGCAAAAATAACTAGCTTGAAATTCTTCATCCCTAGATTTGCATTTTTATAGCCTCATGAGCAAAAACAAAAGAGACAGAGAGAAGCTTTTAATCAAGTTGGCTGAAGGATTGTACTCATGGGACTTGGCTCATGTGCCCACCCCTCCTCCAACACAAACCTCCGTTTCTCAAGATATACATGGTCGTTGTACTTAGCCCAGCTAGGGTTCAAGTTTTGAAGCTGCCATGTTCAATTTCACAACTTAAAAACATCTGTCTGTGATATTTTTGCATAGGCTTTTGAATGATAACCGACCATTAAATTCTAAATTTTGTATTTTTCTATTTTACCAAGTATCCCGCCCCCCAGCAAAAAACCTGAATCCATCCTAATATAAGCTGAGAAGAAAACTGGAAGACAATGAAACAAAATATTGATGAATATCTCTGGAGTATAAAATTAGGGATCTTATATATACACACATGTATTTTTTTGTTACATGTGGAAAAAAAGCAGTATTAAAATAAGAGTACTTCTGAAAAGGGGGGGGAAGAGAAAAGAAATTACTAGGTAAAATCTTTTTTAAAAAATGCCTTCTCACTAACAAAAAATACTCTCAAGAGAGACGCTGTAGAAATCTTCTCAACCTGCCACTATTTTGTTCACATTCACACCTGGTTCTCTAGATGTATTGTGCTAGATGAGGATGTCTAAGGCACTTGTGGAAATTCCATAATACTTCTTTGTAATGGGCAGAGACAAGAAAACAGGGGTAAATACTAATGTACAAAGAAGACTTTAATAGACTGCAAGAGACAAAGAAGGACATTAAATAATAATGAAAGTATCAATTCACCAAGAAGATATAACAATTATGAATATGTATGTACCCAACATCCGAGCTCCTAAATATATGAAACAAACATTGACAGAATTGAAGGAAGAAACATTTACATAATAATAGGAGAATCAATACCTCCCTTTCAAGAATGAATAGAATAATCAGACAGAAGATCAATAAGGAAAGAAGGACCTGAGCAACATTAGAGGCCAATTGCACCTAACAAACATTTATAAAACGCTACACCCAACAACAGAATGCACATTTTTCTCAAGTGCATATGGAACATTGTCAGGGTAGACCTTATGTTAGGACACAAAATAAATCTTAAAACACTTAAAATTATTGAAATCATACCACCCGTCCTGATCATAGTGGAATGGAACTAGAAATAAACAGCTGAGGGAAAATCGGAAAATTCACAAACATGTGGAAACTACACAACACATACCTAAACAACAAATGGCCTCAGATGAAATCACAAGAGAAATTAGAGACAAATGAAAAGTAAAACATAACATACCAATAAATAAATAAATAAATAAATAAATAAATAAATAAACAAACAAATAAATAATAAAACATAACATACCAATGCTTATAGATACAGCAAAATAAGTGTAACAAGGGAAAGTTATGGCTTTAAATGCTTACATTAAGAAATAAAGAAGATCTCAAACTAACCACCTACCTGTACACTTTGAGAAACTGTAAAAAGAAGAACAAACTAAATCCAAACTAGCAGAAGGAAGTAATAAAAATGGGAGCAAAGACAAATGAGATAGAGAATAGAAAACACAGAAAATCAACAAAATCAAGAGTTGGGTTTCAAAAATATCAACAAATTTGACAAATGTTTAGGTAAAGTAACCAGATAAGAAAAAAGGAGAGAAGACTCAATTAAAATCAGAAATGAAGGAAAAGACATTACAACCAATTTTATAGAAATAAGAAGGATTATAAAGAATGAAAAATTGTATGCCAACAAATTAAATAGCCCACATGAAATGGATAAGTTCCTAGAAACACAAGGCCCACCAAGACTGAATCATGAAGAAATAGAAAATCTGAACAGACCTCTAATTTGCAAGGAGATTGAATCATTAAACAAAAACCTCCCAACGAAGAAAAGCCTAGGACCAGATGGCTTCACTGGTGGCCACTACCAAATACCATTACATTCTTTAAAGAAGTAAAACCAAACCTCTTCAAACTCTTCCAAAAAATTAGGAGGGAACATCTCCAAGCTCATTCTATAAGTCTAACATTATTCTGATATTAAAACCAAACATCAAACATACAGAGAAATTGAATCACTCTGTTATACATCTGAAAGTAACATAACATTTTGTGTCAACTATTCTCAAAAAGACCAATATCCCTGATGAATATTTATACAAAGGTCTTCAACAAAATACCATCAAACAAAATTCAAAAGCACATTAGGAGGAATATATGCCAAGTGCGATTGACTCCTGCAATGCACAGATGGTTCACATTTGAAAATCAAGCAATGTAACATACCACATAAACAAAAAGAGGAAGAAAACCACCTAAAAATATCAATTAATGCAAAAAGTATTTGCCAAAATTTGACAGCCTTTCATGATAAAAACACACAACAAACTGGGAATAGAAGAAAACTACCTCGACATACTAAAGCCCACATATGAAAAGCCCACAGGTAATATCATACTCAAAGGTGAAAAACTGATTTTCCTCTAAGATCAGGAAAAAGACAAGGACCCTCACTTTTGCCACTTCTGTTCAGCATAGTACTGGAAATCTTAGCCAAACAATTAGGCAAACAAAACAAATAATAGCTGCTAAAATTGAAAAGGAGGAGACAAAATTATCCCTGTTTGAAGACAATATAATCTTATATGTAGAAAACCCCAAATATTCCACACACACAAAAAAAGATGTTGGAATTAATTCATTCAGCAAAGTTTCGGGATACAAAATTAACACTCAAAACCAGTGGCATTTTTATAAGTTTATAACGAACAAATCGTAAAGGGAGTTAGGAAAACAGTTCCATTTACAATAGCACCCAAAACCAATAAATTCTTAGGAATAAACTTAAATAAGAAAACTGAAGATGTATACACTCAAAAACTACAAAACATTGCTGGAAGAAATTAAAGAAGACAACAATAAATGGAAATGCATCTTGTGTACATGGATTGATTGCAAGAGTTAGGATTGTTAAACTGTCAAGACCATCCAAAGAGATGTATACATTCAGGGCAATTCCCATCACAATCTCAATGTCACTTTTTGCAAAATTAGAAACACAAACAACAAAGCATAATAAACATCCTAAAATTTGCATGGAATCTCAAGGAACACAGAATATCCAAAACAATCTTGAAAAGAAACAATGAAGTTGGAGGTCTCACAGTTCCTGATTTCAAAATTTATTTTAAAACCACAGTAATCAAAACAGTGTGATACTGGCATAATGACATATAGACCAATGGAAAAGAAGAGGGAGCCTAGAGAGAAACCCGGCTTATATGGTCAAATGATTTTCACCAATGGTGCCAATACCATTTAATGGGAAAAGAGCAGTCTTTTCAATAAATGATGTTGTGAAAACTGCATTTCCACATGTAAAAGAATGAAATTAGACCCTTACCATATACAAAAAATAATTTAAAATGAATCAAAGACCTAAACATAAACATAAAACCTAAAAGTGTAACTCTTAAAAGAAAACATAAGCAAAATGCCTCATGACATTGGCTTTGGCAAAGATTTCTTGAAAATGCACAAAAAGCAAAGACAAAAAATAGCATATGAAAATTAAAAAGTCAAACATCTGTGCATCAAAGGACACAATCAACAGAGTGAAACACAACTTTCAGAATGGGAGAAAATATTTGCAAACCATATTTTTGATAAGGGGTTAACATTTAGAATATATAAAGAATTCCTACAACTCAACAACAAAAAACAACCCAATTTTTAAAATGGGGAAAGGACTTGAGTACACATTTTTCCATAGATGATACACAAATTGCCAACAAGGATATGAAAGGATACTCAACATCCCTAATCATTAGAGAAATGCAAATCAAAACCACAATTTTACCTCACACCGTTAGGATGTCTAGTATCAGGGGGGAAAAGACTATAACAAGTGTTAGCAAGGATTTAGGAAAATTAGAACCCTCGTGCACTGTTGGTGAGAATGTAAAATGGTGCAGCTACTATGGGAAACAGTATGGTACTGCCTTAAAAAAGAATTACTATATGACCTAGCAATACCATTTCTGGGTATACATACAAAAGTCTTGAAAGAAGGATCTTTTTTTTCAATGTTTGTTTGTTTGTTTATTTATTTATTTATTTATTTAGGGAAAGGAGGGGGCAGAGAGAGAGAGAGAGAGAGAGAGAATCCTAAGCAGGCTCTGTAAAGTAGGATTTTAAAGAGACTTGCACACCCATGTTCACAATATTATTCAAAATAGCCAAGAGATGTAAACAACCCAAATGTCCATCAATGGATGAAAAGACAAACATAATGTGGCATTATACATGAAATAAAATATTATTCAGACTAAAAAAGGAAGGTAATTCACATGCTACAATATGTGGAAATTATGCTAGGGAAATAAACCAATCCCAAGGTTTATATGGGGTATCTAGAATAATCAAATTCACAGAAAGAGAATGTAGAATGGTGGTTGCCAGGGACTGAGGGAGAGGGAAATTCGGAATTACTGTTTAATGGGTATAGTTTTGCGCGATGAAAAGAGTTCTGGAAACTGATCTTTAACACTGTTGAACTTGACGCTTAAAAAATAGTTAAGATAGTTATGTTATATATATTTTTACCACAATTAAAAAGAAATGTGATTGGCTGCATTCCATCAAATATCACAGGAAATGGATCTATTCAAAATTGACAATTAAAAATTTGTTTTCTGATACTCCATGTACTTTCTTGATTCAAATCTGTGATTTTAAGAAGCCATTTTTGATAGCGTTATAAACAATGAATCTCTAACATCTCTTAGTACTTCGTTTTTACCATGTTATTTTCAAAGAGCCAATTTCACACAAACATATTAGCAAAAACGTAATTAATACTCTTAACATCTTTTCAATTCACTCAGAACGTTTTAGGCAGAGGAAAGCCGTCAATGAACCAAAGCGCACAGATTCCATGGCACAGCTCCTGTCTATATTCATCCAGAAGGCAACACACTGTAAAAACAGAGTAATCTGTTACACAGTCCAGTTCTGTAGCTCCATACTATGGAATGCCTTAAATTAACATATTTTGTTATGTTAATAACATTTTGTTATGTTCCAGAATTTGGAACATTTTGTTATGTTCCAGAATTCTTGCTCATACTAAAGTTCAAATATGACAGGGAGTACCCTAATAGAAGAAACACTGAAAAACGGGGGGGGGGGGGGGGGGGAATGCAGCATTTGTTAGATTTAACTTTTTTTTTGTTCTTATTTCTTTGTTCGTTTTAAATAAATACCTGCTTCTGAAATTTTCCTGATATTTGAGTGACCCCCCCCCCTCCCAAATATATAAGCTCCAGTTTCCCAAAATCTGCATTCACCTAGGGAAAAAAAATTGGAAAAACATGACTTAAAATAATAGTGATTATTTCTGAACTATAATTATTTCTAAACTACATGTACATATCCCCCAATTTTATACGTACACATACATATTTTATTATTATTTTTAAAGTACTTACGTTAATACCAAAAAGACTTTTTTTAAAGCAGTGGGATAAGAAATAACCAAGTAAAAACTTAAAACAGACAAACAAAAACTTGTTCCCTGACAAAGTACCGCTGCGAAAACCGGCTGTTGAAATATTCACAACCTACTGTTACTTCGCTCACATTCGCTCCTACTGCTCTGTATTTACTGGGGGACCAGGGAAGCCCAAGCCAACTGTACAGGAGGGACCGGTGTGGAAGCTTCTACTTCTAGGATTTCCTGCTTCGCCTCATTCACACACTCCAGAGTCCTGACTTAGCTAAAAGTGAAAATCCACCGCAGTTGAAACACGACTAAGCATGTCGTTTCGATTTCAGGTCTCCTTCATCCCGAACCTGCAAAGAATGGCTGTAATATCCGGTTTGCTTTTCACTTCTAAAGAGAACGGTCCAGATCCGTAGAAGGCAGACGCTGCAGGAGCGCGAAAGGATAGGCGAGGGCAGCTGAGAACTTGTCCCTGACCGCAGCGCCCGCCCTAGGTAAGTTCGCTCCTAAACCTGGTCTTCCATGCACAAATCCATTAACTAACAACAACAAATTCCCAAGCGCAGACCCCACGCGGGCAGGCGGCAAAGACAGCATAAGAACGGCGAGGGTGCTCCGCGGTGTGTGGCCCTTGGGATGGTTTGCTCTGCCTGAAAAGCGACAGCGCCTGCACCGTGTCCCCGGGATGCGCTGCCCCTCTTCTGGCACCCACCCGGGTTTGCACCAAAAGCCCTGCATGGAAGGACTGCATCCGACTGCATCTTTAGAAAGGGGGATTGAAGTCCTTTCTTAGACTGAGGGACCAAACCCCGACCCAGTCACAGAGGTGCGGCGTAGACTCGCCCACTCCCTTCCCAACGCCCTTTTTCAGACAGGTCCTGCCTGCGCCCCTGCTGGGCATTGGGAAAACAGAGAGAAAAGATGATCCATACCTTAGGGACCGTGTAAATCTAAATTTTGGACTGTTGGTTGTTCTTTCATTAATTACACTAAATATTCTGAAGTTGCTACAAAGCTATATTACATGAAATAATTCAACATTCTTCCTAATCGATTGTTAATCAACTGTTAAAAATAACCATATGACCGAACTATATGGTTTGCTCATCACGCACTGTTTCTAAACGCACCATCCACACAAATAATAACCTGCAGTATTTATTAAAAATACAGGTTTGAAGCATTTTTAACCATCACTCTAGATAACTCTTACAGTCAGTAACTTTGGAAAATAATGATCATTTATCAGTATATAATACAGCTATCTCATTCTACTTTTTATTTTGGAGAGAAAAGCTTCTTGCCTTGCTTCCACAGTCCTGCTTTGCATTAAACATTTTTTAAAAGAAAATCACTTTGTAAGATCATCTCTTTCCCAAAGCTTTTCATAACATTAACCATGAGAACTCCACATTTCCTCCTAACACGGCATTACAAAGGCTCATGTTTTACTTCTAATTTCTCCTTGAACAACCATAGAAGTCTCATGAGAATCAGGGTGAATTTTTTACCAAAAAATATTATAGTTACCCTCTTACTCCTTGGTAATTTCCAGTTTACAGAATCCTATTGACACAGAACTTGTCTCACTATTCTGTGGCTTCACAGGCTCATTATTGAAACAGTACATTAATTGTGGAAAATTTAATGTATTGAGAGGTTTTGTCATTGGTCCAGACAGTAATGAATTAACCAGGAATTACCGTTTTACCCATAACACTGATAAGAAAGTTGTAATTTACCGAGGCGAGTTCCTTTTTCAAGGTGCCCAGGCAATAGATGACTAGAGCTCTAGGTGTTAATTCATAGCAGTCTCCCTCCAGAATCTGTACTGTGACATCCCAGGTGTCTCTGGGTTGCCCCTGCCTAACACTCTCCACAGTGCCCTCCTTGGCTGTGGTTCCTGTGGGGTCTGATTCTGCCAGCTCATACTTCTCATGGGATAGTTTGTTTGTGATAATCCTTCCTTCCTTCATACCAGCTTTAACTTGTGGGAAGGAGTTGTCACCATTTCTACCCAAACCAATTCTTTGCCTTCTTTTGGAATTTCACCCTTCCTGCCTCCTTCAATACTTATTTTTTAAGCAATACTTACATAGCATTATTACGTATCAAATATAATTTTAAGTGGTTCATATGTATGCAATCTGGGATACTTTTTATTCTAGTGGCCCTACAATTTAGTTATTATAAGAATTCCCATTTCACAGATGAAAAAAAAGGAGACAGAGAGATATCTTTCCAGTAATCACTCAGCTTGGAAAGTATGAATCCAGTGTTTGAGCCCAGGCAGTTGAGCCCCAAACAAACAGTATGATGCTGTCTCTCTTTAACTTATCAGTCATCCATTTCTTTCCAGGATCTTCAAACAATCTCTCTTTCTCAATCTGTCTGTCTCAATCTTTATCTCCTTGCTCTTGGTCTAATTTTACTTCTACTCTACATCTCCCCCTCTGTCATCAACACCTTTGACAAATCCCTTTTATGGGCCCGAAAATTCATGGATATCTGCCATGTAATTAATCATTTTTGTTTCTCATAAGAAACAAATGGACAATATTTTCTATTCCCCCCAAATGTGGAGAGTAAATATAATATTGAAAAGTTATGTAAGGATGCATTCTTTATTCAGAAATTATCCTTAGTTGCAGACTGCTATTTCAATTAATATCTCGAATTAGCTAAGAAAGTTGTAATTGCGTGTTACCACCTGTCCCAAACTATACTGGATCATATTATCCAGACTCACCTATAATGATACAGGAGTGGTGAGCTCACTTCTGTCTCCTGAAGGAGGTGTCCAATTGTGCCCAATGAGCATTTACTTTACTTGAGGGCATGCCCTTGTAGGGGCACCTTTTTGCATGAGACCTCCTACCACTTTGGGTCCCGTACTGCCTAAATGACTATTCAAGTAACCCCACCTTAGGCAGAGGACTGGAACCAGTGTGGAGACATGTGAATGTTGCTTAGCGTTATCTTAGAATAAAGGCACAGTAAATGTTCTTTGGATGGTCTCTATCTTTTGGTATGATGAAATGTTCCATTCATTTAGATGACAACAATCAAAGCAGAGTCTAGCTCAGATGTGGAGCTCTGTCAGATCCGGGAAGATCCTCAGACATCCTCACAACTGGCTCTCTTTGCTGTAAACTTATAAACGAGAAGTGTTTTTCAGTACATGAATGAATCCTGGCCCCATATATTTCTTTTTTTAATGTTTCTTTCTTTCTTTCTTCCTTCCTTCCTTTCTTTCTTTCTTTCTTTCTTTCTTTCTTTCTTTCTTTCTTTCGAGAATGAGCAGGAGAGGGACAGAGAGAGAGATTGAGAATCCCAAGCAGGCTTCTCACTGTCAGCTCAGAGCCCAACATAGGGCTCGTTCTCATAAGTCCTAAGAGTCTGACGCTTATCACCAACAGAGCCACCCAGGAACCCCTGGACCCATATATTTCTTTAAGCACTGTGTATAAAGGTTTTGGATATTGAGACAAGCTGCATTATTTCTTTTCCCTTCTTCTACGCTCACTCCCCCAACCAATCTACTTCCTGTCCTCTTCCTTTCACTAAATCTATCCTTATCATGGGCACTGTTCACCTTCATTTTCTCTTTCTCAGAATATTTTGTGTATAATTCAACCCCCAATAACCCTATCTATTGCCGTGTATTTCATCTCCTGCTTACTCTTCTCCAGACCACTTAACCATCATCTAACACATGTAGATCTTTTCTCATTTGTTTTGTTAATTACCTGACTGCCCCTACTAGACTGGAGCTCCACGAGGCAAGAATCTTATCCATTTTGTTCATTTCTGGATACTGAGCACCTAGAACAGTGCAGCATACAGTAGATACTCAATAAATATTTGCAGAATTGATGAGCCACTGTATTGTCCTGGAATTCTTAGAAACTCTATGACCACTCTTCTCATTTCCTTCGTGTCTCATTCTGCCTTACCCCCAAAATGTTGGTTTTCTCAGGACTCTATCATCAGTCCTTTGCTTTCTTCATTCTGTTCATTTTATGCATCTCTTGGATATGATTATTTTAGGATTCACTTTAAGAACAATTAAGATAATAGATACAGGTTTTCTGTACCAAGCCTTAAGGCACTAACTAGGGTACACACTTTTCCCTTAGGAATGATGTCTATATTCCATAAGCAGAAAGTTGATATGTGTGTAATTTGTACAACCATTAGAGGTGACTTCACGGGGCGCCTGGGTGGCTCAGTCGGTTTAGCATCCCACTTCGGCTCAGGTCATGATCTCGTGGTCCGTGAGTTCAAGCCCCATGGTGGGCGCTGTGCTGACAGCTTGGAGCCTGTTTCAGAATCTGTGTGTCTCTGTCTCTCTGACCCTCCCTCGTTCATGTTCTGTCTCTCTCTGTCTCAAAAATAAATAAACGTTAAACAAAAAAAAATTTTTAGAGGTGATCTTGTGTTTTTAGAGGTGATCTAGATCACCTCTGAATAGAGGTGATTTAGAGGTGATCTTCAGGATCTTGTGTTATATTGAACAGTTCTTCCGGATTACAGGTTACCATGGCATCTGAACTCACCATGGAAGCCCCCATTTGCCTGATAAAAAACAAGGAAGAGGAGCTGGTGGTGAATCCAGAAGCACTAGAGATTCTTGACAAGATATCTCAGCCTGTGGTGGTGGTGGGCATTGCAGGGCTGTCTCGGACAGGAAAATCCTACCTGATGAACCGCCTGGCAGGACAGAACCATGGTGAGTGTTGTCCTGGGACCAGGGCCATTTGCTTGGAACCATCAATATAACAGGCTGTTCAGGCCTCCTCTAGTGTCGTCTCAAGGAAGAGCCTAACCCTTCCCACTGAAGAAAAATTCTAATTCTCACCATCAAATTTACAACCTAACCCTATCTATCCACAAAATCTTACTCTTGTATCTAGTAAAAAAGAAGAGTCTCCAACCCTGCTTGTTCTCTGGAACCCATCCACTCTCATCAGCTCAGCTCCTGTCGTGATTCCCTTTCTTTCTTTTGTGTCACTTTTGCCCAAATTACAGGGCCATTCCCAGCAGCATAAAATTTTAGTTTATTGTGTCTTCTTTTTAAAAGAGATAGAAAAAGGGGCGCCTGGGTGGCTCAGTCGGTTGAGCGGCCAACTTCGGCTCAGGTCATGATCTCACGGTCCGTGAGTTCAAGCCCCGCATCAGGCTCTGTGCTGACAGCCTGGAGACTGTTTCAGATTCTGTGTCTCCCTCTCTCTGACCCTCCCCTGTTCATGCTCTGTCTCTCCCTGTCTCAAAAATAAAAATAAAAAAACATTAAATTGTTTTAAAAAAAATTTTTAAAAAAACAAAAGAGATAGAAAAAAAGAGGAAGGAAGGAATGAAGGAGGGAGGGAGGAAGGAAGAACCTGTTATTCCCAAATCTCAAGGGAGCTAAGATTAAATTTTTTCTTCCATTTCATAACAAAAGTTTGATAAATTGTGCTCCCTCTCTTTCTGTATTCAGTGTTTTCTAATGTGAAAACTGTAATATGCCCAGAAAAGTTTGTAAAACATACATGTACTATAAAGTTATTAAATGTAAGATGGTCACCTGATCAGGTAAAGAAATTTAATATTACCAACACTCAAAGCCCAAATCACACCCTCTCACACTCTTATCTGTGCTCACCAGTATTTTTAATTTTGATGGCACTTCTTTGCTTTTTAAAGATGGTTTCAGGGGCACCTGGGTGGCTTGGTCAGTTGACTGTCCAACTACTGATTTTGGCTCAGGTCGTGATACCAAGGTCATGAAATAGAGCACTGCGTCAGGCTGTGTGCTGAACCCTCTCTCTCTCTCTCTCTCTCTCTCTCTCTGCCCCTCTATCCTGTTTGTGTGCGCGCGCGCTCTCTCTCTAAAAAAAAGAAAGAAAGAAAGAAAGAAAGAAAGAAAGAAAGAAAGAAAGAAAGAAAGAAAGAAAGAAATGGTTTTATAGTCTATGCATTTCAAAAAAGTTTAATTTGGTCTGCTTTTAAAGTTTATATAAATGAAATTGTACCATGTGTATTCTTTTGTGTGTTGTTTTTCTTGTATGTATTTGTAATTTATTTCTAACTGCTGCATAGTGTACAATCGTATGAAGATATCAGAATTTGTTTCTCCATTTATTATTAATGAATGTTGAGATTGGTCCCAGATTTTCTTGTTTATGAATTCAACTATCATAAATGGTTTTGTACTTAATTTCCAGTACACACTTACTCAACCTTCCCCCGTTGATTATACCCAGAATTGGACTCACAGGGTGACAGGCTATCTGTGTTTTCAGCCATTCTGGACAGTATCAAACAGCTTTTTAACTTTTATGTACAATTTACATGACTGTTAGCAGTCACTGAGATTTTCCCACATCCTTATCACCATTTCGTAATGTTAGACATTTTGGCTTTTGCTAACCTCGTGACTATATAGTCACATAGTCTATGTCTCACTATGAATCAGTTTGAGAACCTTTTCATATATTTATTTGCTGCTTGTATTTCTTATTTTTTTCAGTGCAATAAAGTTTTTTTTCCTTTTAAGGGTCAGCTAAAACTACACAGGTTAGTAGAGTTTACATTAATCTGTCCTATGACCTATTTGAGCCTATACAGGTACAAGATGAATAGGGGGCCCAAAGTGTTTCCTCAGAAAATCCTTAATGTCTGTAAACAGTAGATTGTCACTGAAATGGAAGAAACTCCTTTCCCTGCTGGACCCTGAAATGGAAGACATTTATAAGTTTCACCACTGTAGCTCCTGGGGAACCTGAACTATCTACTGTCCCTGTATGTTGTTAACTCCTCCCTCACAGGTTTCCGCATGAACGCCACAGTGAGATCTGAAACCAAGGGCATCTGGATGTGGTGTGTGCCCCACTTCTCCAAGAAGAACCACATCCTTGTCCTTCTAGACACTGAGGGCCTGGGGGATGTGAAAAAGGTAAGGAAGAAAGTTGAGTAAACTTCCTTGCTCTTGCCTATTAATTCACTACCTCAATTCCACTTCTGTGACCTATTCCTACAAATAGCAAGTGCAAATTATAGATAATGAGGTTAAATTTTCTTATCTTGAACTTTTTTCCTTGAGAGCACAAATATTTTGATATTTTGAGTTAAGATATTCATCTTACTTTTAACACCAGGGTTAATGACACAATTTAATAAACACTTTTGAGTAGCTACATCCAGGCCTCTCTGCTAAGTACTACAGACACAGCAGGGAAGAAAGTAAAGACCCAGAGGTTAGCGGGGAGACCTCAAGTACTTAGTACAATCAGTACAAGGTGCCATGGATGCAACCTCGTAGTGGGTAGGGATTAGATTTCAACTTTCCTGGTGAAATAACACGAAAACTGACTGAAGTGTAACCCATCAGGTCAATGGGACTACCAGTTAAATTGTATGGATTGGTGAGTTTGATTATAGTAGCCTCAAAAATAGGTTTGAACAAAGTAATATATTTAAATAAACTCCAGAAAAGCTTTGGCTGTTCCAAGAACATCCATAATGATTTTAGTCTAAGTTTCTTCACTGACTTCTAAAAAGCATGATCTTGACCAATAGAAAATATTGTAAACAGGATACTTGTAGGCGTGTTGTCTTCCCAGTATTAGGCACAATCAGTAGTTTCTCCTTACTTCATATAAGTCTGAGTCTACATTGTAGCAGCAGAAGATGGGTTGATTCTGATACTGCCCCTCAAAAAATAAAGTAGAGACTTAGAAATTCTGAATGTTTTAAAACTTTAAGTTTTAAAGTCCTCAATATAAAATAAAGTGTAAAATAAAAACAGAAGAGAAACTAAAACAAAACCTATCAGGCCTCATGAATTCATCTCACCATATGTTTGGATTTTAACAAGTTTATCCCTTCTTTGAATGTACCAGCAACTTCTCAAACTAAGAAAAAAGAACAAAAGTACCAACTTGTTACTTACCATTCAAGGGCCCTGCAACTTAATTCCTAGTGAGTTAGATCTACTCTAATTACCACCCCCCACCCAAAAAATGAAGAGGGACTCTTGATGGTGAAATATATTATATTTTGGCCAAAACTTGTTTCTTTTTATCTAATTACACTTGTTTAAGGGACCCAAACATACCATATTATTAATAACTGGTGGCAATAGAGAACAACTCACTAAATTTAGATTTAGGTAGTGTCTAATTCTGTTTTCCTGGCCTTCAATGCCCCTCCCATCTTGTCTTGAATCTCCTTCCCAGTCTTGTCATCTATTCTCACACATTTATACATTGCTTCAGCCAAATGGAGTAATTCTATAATACATTTATATGATTGTGCTTTTTAATTCCGACTTGGCTTGTGTTGGTCCTCCCATGATCTTTTCATTTCCACAAATCCACACTGCATCATTTCTTTAAAACCCACCTATTAATTTTTACCCACTGCCATCATTTCAGTCAGATGTAATCTTTTGCTCAGAATTCGCAGGGCACTTTTCTTTTTTACGTTTTTGGTTTTTACCCCTTTTCCTTTTACATTTTAGGCTTCTGGTTCTACTCCTGGCAGAGATCATTAACTTGGTTAATGTTTCTTGGTTGTATGTTTACTCATTGGTTGACCAACCCAGAAAGTCAACTTCTTGAGGGCAACGACTATCATATGGGTGGTTGTGTCCACCCAACCAAATGTATTGCCTGACATTTAGAAGACAACCGATGAATAGTTGTTGAATTTAACTGAATGACATTGTGTTTTTAATGTTGTCCATGACGCATAAAGTTTGCTGTAGGAATAATTTCCTGCTTATTGGCATATATCTACTGTGTTCTAGTCACTGTGTTAATGAATGGAAATGTTAACAAGTAAATGAAGGGGAGACTCTTTAGTCTTTTGCTCTAATGTGCTTTCCAGGTCAACCCTAAGAATGACTCATGGATCTTTGCCCTGACTGTGCTTCTGAGCAGCACCTTGATCTATAACAGCATAGGCACCATCAACCACCAGGCCCTGGAGCAGCTGCAGTATCCTTCCAGGGACCAAACCACCACGTTTTATTGAGTTTACAGGAATGGCAACCGAGACTGTCATCTTAACTGTCTGGTTGAGGAGAAGGGACATGGGAAATAAGTTAATGTTTATAAAATTTGTTTTTATAAGACCTGGAAATTGTGGTATAAATCATTTCTCCTTCCTTAGCTGAATTCTCAGCTATGTGGCTGAACTAACGCAGCTCATCAGGGCAAAATCCTCAACACCTGATGAAGTAGAGGACTCCACCGAATTTGTGAGTTTCTTTCCAGACTTTGTTTGGACTGTCCGGGATTTCACTCTGGAGTTGAAGATAGATGAATCTTCAATCACTGAAGATGAGTACCTGGAGGATGCCTTGAAGCTAATTCCAGGTCTCAGAGCATGGCATGGGTGATGGAGGTTCCAGAGGGAGTGGGAGCAACTAAGCCCTGTCCTTCAGGACTTGAAATCAAATTTTGTTTGCCCTTGGTTCGAGATATAGTCTATTAGTGAGGGGTGATTGGTGAATGATGTGTGGTGATTGTTTTTCATAGGTTATTAGCTGCAACACTCCAGCTGCTGGAGTAAGCTCGCTGAGGAAATTTAAGGACCACTGTGGAACCAAATGATTTTAGACCAAATGGGTGTTGTGAGACATTTTTCTAGGTTACAGTGCTGCAGCTTCCTAAGGCCCACATACTCGTGTTCCTTTTGTGTGCTCCTCTTGTTTCATACTGACAAAAATAGCTCATCAGATTAGAAGTTGGTGAACATTGAATCACAAGAAATAAACGGACATAAATTGTTTGTTATGGAAAAATATACAAAACATAAAATTTACCATCTTAACCATTTTTGAGCTTATACTTCTGTGGCAATAAATGCATTCACATTGTTGTACAAGCATCACCACCCACCAACTCCGAAAACTTTTTATATTCCCCATCCAAAGTTGTACCTGCTAAACACTAACTCCCTGATACCCCCTACCCACAGCCCTTGGCAACCACCATTCTACTCTCTGTCTCCATCTAGGTACCTCATAGAAATGGAATCATACACTACTTATCTTTTTGTGACTGGCTTATTTCAGTAACAATAATGTCCTCAAGATTCATTCATGCTGTAGCAGGTGTTAGAATTTCTTCCTCTCTGAGACTAAATAGTATTCTACTATGTATATACCATATTTAAATGACCGTATTTTAAAAATATATTTCATGTTTCTATGAAATATTCTATGAATACTTTACTAGTGCCTGGACAGTTACAAATTTCAGAGAAAGGATATTTACACATTAAGAGTCCAGAAAAAAAAAAAAAAAGATGTCCTTCTAGTAAGACTTTCAGATCCACATCTATCTGTCACATGATTTCACTTTCTTCTTTCTTACGGTCTTGTACATTATGTTACCATTTTAATATCATTAATTCACTACATGTTAATTTTACTTGCATTTTATTTTTACTTTATTTTAGCAGAGTGAATAATTGATGGCACCTGGAAATAATACAAGTTTTTATTTAATCATTCATGTATTCATTTTTCCAAAAAATTTTATTGAACATCTTATATATCCCCCAAAATCATTCTATGAAGTACTTCCAAGTCAGATCTAGCCTGATATAGATAGTGTTAAGACCTCCAAATTACCTGCAGGTTAACCTTACCACGTGGACACTTCCACTAAAAGAGCTCCAAACATATTTTTTTAGTGTGATTTTTTTTTACTCTGAATTTTAGAAATTTTTTTCTTCCCTTGGTATTATTTGTCCATCTCCTGTTATTTTCACAAACAATGTCTTACTCTTCTTTCTGGCATTACTTTATTTTAGGAATTTTCACTACTTTTGTTCATTCATCAGTCATTTGATAAACATTTTATAAATACTTAAACCACTAAACTCCATACCAATGCTAAGGAAACCAATTATAAGTTTGTTCAGTTGAGCCTCATGCCTTTCTTTCTTCTCCCATAGTATTTTCTTGACTCTGCTCCATGCAGAAATGGATTTTCCATACCTGTGGTGATGGCCCAGGTTGGTTAGAAATGATTGGATGAAAGGAGATTTACAGGCACAGGAGCTGCAATGATGGGAACATTCCTGGAAATGAAGTCTTCACTCCTCTACCTGAAGGCTGCCTTTCAGTGATCACCTTTTTTCCACCTTTGCAGGCACAAATCCCAAAATCCAAAATTCCAACATTCCCAGAGAGTGTATCAGACAGTTCTTTCCAAAACGGAAGTGCTTCATCTTTGACCGGCCTACAAATGACAAAAATCTCTTAGCCCATATTGAGAACGTGCCAGAAGACCAGCTGGACAGTAGTTTCCGGGAGCAATCAAACAAATTCTGCACCTATATTTTCACTCATACAAAGACCAAGACCCTACGAGAGGGAATCATTGTCACTGGGAACCGTGAGTCACCTTTGTCCCACAGCATGTCTCTGTATCAGTGTGTGTGGTGGAGCTTTGAGTATACTCTGAGTTTGGCAGTAATTTTGTTGACATCTGTGTGTAATGATGGGGAAGCAGATATTCATGCCATGAAAAGGTATCCATACATGTTTCTTAATTAGTCTCCCTATGTGAGGGTTTGCTGAGACTTAATATATCTCAAAACCCTAATTCACTAATTATAAAAAGGCAAGACAGAGTTAAAGAGAGGACATCTGCAGATTGAGAAATCCTATGGGATATCTTCTGGTCTTTAAGGATATAGTAGATATTTTGTAAACTTACATGAGTCAGATCATGAATAGGAAGCTATAAGTTCCGGCAAGTCCATTGACAAAGAAAATTATGTATAGTCTTATATGCAGGGCCGGCTTCATGGTCATGTGACTTATACAGTCCGGTAATACCTTGTGCAGAGATGAGCCAATACTCTCTGTGTGTTTTGTTTTAAGTTTCCTTATTTATTTTGGGAGAGAGAATTCTAAGCTGTCAGCACAGAGTTTGATCTGGGGCTTCAACTCAAACCATGAGATCATGATCTGAGTGGAAATCAAGAGTCGATTGCTTCACCAGCTGAGCCACCCAGGCACCCATCTATCCGTGTTTTGAATTCTTGATCATTTTCAACTAGGAGCCCACATTTTCATTTTGTCCTGGGCCACACAAATTATGTAGCTGGTCTTGTTTGTGTATACTACTTCACCTGTATAATCTATTCCTTTTTATTCTCATTGAATGGGAAACTATTTTTCCAGTGACCCATGAGCATATTAATTGCAATTAATCAATTATTAAACAAATTGTTTTAATGTTTATTTTTGAGAGAGAGAGAGAGAGAGAGAGAGAGACAGAGCGCGAGCGGGGAAGGGGCAGAGAGAGATGGAGATACAGATTCCGAAGCAGGCTCCAGGCTCCAAGCTGTCAGCACAGAACCCTGCCCAGAGCTTGAACCCATGAGCTACAAGATCATGTCCTCAGCCAAAATTGGATGCTCAAATGACTGAGCCACACAGGCACTCCTGTAATTGATCATTTAAATTATAATATGAAGAAATGGAGAACAATAAAAGAAAGAATAGGAAAACAATGTTGTTAGAAAGAAATAGATTCCCAAAGAAGAAAATAAAGTTTGTTTCTAAATAAGGTGGGGTTTTTGTGATCTCAGGATGATGCTCCATAAAAACTGGAAGCCAATGATTAAGACCTCGCTATTTATCCTCAAATTTCCTGCCTTATTCAGGGCTGGGGACTCTGTTGAAAGCCTATGTGGATGCCATCAAGACGGGAGAAGTTCCTTGCTTGGAGAACGTGGTGACAGCTCTTGCCCAGCGTGAGAACTCAGTGGCCGTGCAGAAGGCAGCCGACCACTACAGCGAGCAGATGGCCCAACGAGTGAGCTTCCCCACAGACACGCTCCAGGAGCTGCTGGATGTGCATACAGACTGCGAGAGGGAAGCCATTGCAGTCTTCATGGAGCATTCCTTTAAGGATGACAAGCGGTCTTTCCAGAAAAAGCTTGTGGTAGTGTGTCTTAGCATTTATCCTTCCTAATTCCTACCCTTCTGGATGAATGCTTACAGTACATTTTTTTGACTCCGCAGCTCTTCTACCTCTCATGGTGGATGGAACCTGGGTTCTTGTGAGTGACAGGGCACTACAGGGTTACTAGTCACCTTTCTACTAAAAGATGGGCATTCTATTAATTTTCTATTGCTACATTTGAAAATTACCATTAATTTAGCACACTGTAATAATAAATATATATTTGTATATATATATTATTCATATATAATATATATAATACATATATAATATACATGCATAAGCTTACCATTCTGTAGGTCAGAACATAGGCATAGGATGGCGCCATCCTCTGCTCAGAGTGTCACAGACTAAAAACAAGATGTTGGCCAAAATGAGTTCTCAGCTGCAGGCTCTGGAGTGGCTCCAAGTTCCTTCAGGCTGCTGACTGAATCCCCTTCCTTTTGGTTGTAGGATTCATGTTCCCTTTTTTGTTGGCTTTCAGACAGGGGGTGCCTCCAGCTCCTAGAAGCATTTTTTGTACATCTCCATGTTCTCCTTTCATCTTCGGGACAACAATGACACATAAAATTCTTTTCATATTTTAGTTTTTTTTGACTTCCTCTTCTACCAGGAGCTTGGGAGAACTCTCTGCTTTAAAAGAATATATGGTCTTATCTAAGCTTTCTCCAATCCTACCCTCTAGTAATCTCCATTTCTTAAAATTAACTTGTACCATGTAATATCTAACCACTGGAATAAAATTCAGCAAATTCATAGGCTCCAGGACCATGCAAGGGGTATACATCAGAAGAAGGAAATCTTGGAGGAGAGTTTAATTCCTGGGGACAATTAATTACCATTGGCATCTTTCTGGAAGTTTGTCTTTCAGTCTATGACCCCCTACAGTGAAAAAAATCTCTTTGTTCGTATTGAGAAAATGCCAGAAAGTCAGCTGTATTGTAATTTTCAAGAGCAGGGGAAATGTTTATTTTTTCCTCTTTACACACTCAAATTCTTGTTAAAAGAATTCATGGAGAGTTCCAAAGTCTGCTCAGAATACACTTTAGTCATTACCAGATGATTGTTTGGGGGGCAGGGGGATGTACATTTTCATCCATAACAACCCAAACTCTCTGAGGAAACTCTACTTCTAGCCACAATTCAACTTCCTATTGCTCATTGTTGATGATTGGGTCACTGTTAATCATACTACAGCAGAAGGAACCATGGAGTTCATGTCTTCCAACCCCAGGGAAGTAAAGGGACTTTCCACAGGTCACACAGAGAACTGATCAGAACTAGGGCTAAAAGTCTCTTGACTCCTGGTCTGTCCCATGTTTCATTGTACTCTTAGGTAATCAGGATGCTTTTTCTAAAAGGATGACAGTTGAACTTCCCTCCTAACAGCTTCTTCCCATTGGATTTCTCTACATTTCCCTGGCAGGACACCATAGAGAAAAAGAAGGATGGTTTCTTGATGCAAAATGAAGATGTATCTTTCAAATATTGTCAGGCTGCAATGGAGCAGCTTTCAGAGCCTCTGAAGGAAAGCATTTCAAAAGGAACTTTCTCTGTTTCTGGAGGATATGATCTGTACTTAAAAGCAAAGAGAAATGTTGAACTTGGTTATAAAGAGGTGCACAGGAAAGGAGTTAAGGTAAGGAATAAAGGGAAAGAGGTTGAACAGTAGAGTGGAGTCAGGTGGCCTTTGTTGCACCTTCTGAATATCTAAGACCCTAGTACCAATTATGGGGAAAAACAAGAGCAAGGCAATAATTCCCTATGGAGCATATGATAATATTTGTGCTAAGTCCCTGGGGAATACAAATATTAGAGACACAACTTTGCTCCCAAGATGCTGATTTTACCAGAGATACAAATAGTGAACAGGATAGGGTATGATAAAGGTTATACTGGTATGCTAATAGACTAATGATAATGGTAATGATGATAATAATGGTTAACACATTGAACACTGACTCTCTCTACCACACATGGTCTTTAGGTGCTTTTGTTGGGTTATTAATTTAATCATCAGAGTAATATTGTGAATTAAGTATACTACCATCTACATTATACACTTGAGAAATGTGATGCACAGAGAAGTTAATAAATTGCCTAAGCCCATGACACAGTAAGTGGTAGAGCTGGTAGGGCAAATCAGTATCTTGGTGGCCATTCAAAGCTCAGATGGCAGCTTAGGAAACATTACAGAAGGTTGCTCCTAGAAGTTTAAGATGAAGTATTCATAGATGTTAGCTTTATTAAGAAAAGCTAGAAGAGCTTCCAGGAAGAAGAAAAGAATGTCCAAATACATATGAACAAAGTTTTAATATGTTTGTAGAATCAGGAGTCTGGTTGGCTGTAACCCATGGTGGGGCTTGGGGGTGGGCATCAGTTAAAAAAGGGTCTCAAGAACTAAGAAGACTATGATGGAGTTTTTCCATTCTCATCAATAGATTAGAATTTATGCTGTGGACATAGAAGGAAGGGAATCACTCAGGGATACACAATTTACTGGGCCACATTTGAGGTTTTGTTGAACAATTATTTCTGCAACCAGAGACAAGATCTTTGTTGCCTGACATGTATTTGCTCCTTGTTGGTTGGTTCCTCAGGCAAATGAGATCCTCCAGAACTTCCTACAGTCACAGGCAGCAGTAGAGGAATCCATCATGCATTTAGACAAAGCCCTCAGTGCTGGGGACATGGCCAAAGCAGGTACAGGGGAGGGCTCAACTCACAGCGGGATGGGTAGATTCCTGCAGTGCCCACTGACAGATCTGACCAAAGACCTTCTTGCAACAAGGAGTTTCCTCTTCTACCACAGAAAACATGCTCTGTTCAATCAATTCTGAAAATATCAAGACAAGTGGTAGTTGTACATCAGCCAGCCAGGCAGAGTCTCTAACTTCAAAGTGAGAAACCTGTCAATGGTGTGGCCATCTGGTGAAATTACACATTTCCCAGTCACCTTTGCAAAGTCAGTTTAGTCTCTAAGCTCAGGAGGGTCAGACCTGACCTGTTATTTTATTCCCTTTAAAAACTTTCATGGGGCAGTGGAGCAGGCCAAAAGGGAGGCCTCTGAGAAGGAACAGGAGCAGCTAAAACAGAAAGAAAATGAACAACAGCAAAAAATGGAGGCTCAAGAGAGGAGCCTCAAGGAAAACCTAAGCCAGCTGGAAGAGAAGATAAAGAAGGAAAAAGAAAACGTTCAGGAAATGCTGGAAAGGATGTTGAAACATTATCTGAAGGTAAGTCTGGCCTGGATTTGGGCAGATCCTCACTCCTCAGGAAGAGAAGGACAAAATTTTAAGCAAAGTCATGATCCAAGAGTGAAACACAAATGGCATGTGATTTACTAACTGCCTCAGTCCATGTGGATCCTGCTGTAACCCTTAAAGCCATAATACATCTGCCCCTTCCATAGTGCTAGACTTTCGAGTATACAAATAACACCCCTTGAGGAATGGTTTGCTATTTGGAGTGGTTATGGAATGGTCTTGTGAACCCCAATTGAGTAGGGTCTTTGTCTTCTAGTCCTATAGTCCTTAGGATTCTTGATACAACCATCAGAGAGATCAGAAATAGATTTTTTTTTGTATTGAAAGTATCCAATTAGGTCTGATATGAAATGAAAAGGCTCCAAAACTTGCTGCATTTTTTTCCAGATCTGTCTGAATATCCTGGGATTATTATAAAACATAGAGGAAAATCTTTCCTTGGTCCAACCTGCAGCTTGATAAGCAATATTCTGTACAGAGTCAGTAGTTACCATGTTTTATTAGATGATTGTGGCCATGCAACCTCAAATAGAACTGAGAATTAATTAGAATTAAAACTGTATTCCTACCCAAAGAGCATTGTTTGGGCTAGAATGCGTTATGGGGAAAGTTCTCATGTCTGATCTAGGCCCAACACCTACCCACCCCCAGAGAGATGATGCTGAGGACATCTTAGGATGTTATAAACCATGGATACTCTCATTATCCAGGTCAAAATGTATGGACACATTGGATATCCTCCAAACAGCAGTCTAAAGTGGCAGAAAAATAGACACCTACGTTTGCTGCTGGCTGAATCCTGATAATGGTGATTTTCACAAGTGGACTCTTTTCATTTTATAGGTCCAAGAAGAATTGCTTAATGAAAGATTTGGAAAGAAATCCGAGGAGTTGAATAAGGAGATAAATCGACTACAAAAAGAGATTGAAAGAAACAAAAAAACTGATCCGTTACTGATTTCAAAGGCGATTGATGTGGCTGGGAACGTATTAATTGTGGCACTACCTGAAATTTTTAGGCTAGTCCGTCAAGGGAGGAAAATTCTCAATGAAAACAATTAAATAAGCTTAGATGTCTTGTTAAGGATACAATAAAATGAGGCTTCTTTTGTTTTAGTAGTGTAATACTGTGTTTATTTTTGAAATACATGTGTCATGCCACTTTCATACAACAAAAGTTTAAAAATAAAAAGTGATTGCAAAAAACATCAGCTCATGGCATATACAAGATAAACTTAATTTTGACTGAATGAAATAATTTAGTGAAATGGGAACCAAGTTGAAAAATACAATGGAAGAAAAGGCTAAATTTTCAATGCCATTGTAACAAAATAATTCTGAATAAGATTATAAAGACATTTGTAAAATTTACATAGAGATATGTTTTGAAAGTAGACAAATTTGTTTTACAGTATACATTGAAAAACTGTAAGCAAAAATATCCAATGCAATTCTATAAAGAGAAAAATAATGAGAGGCAGTTATCTCTAACTGTATGTTAAAACATCCCAACAAGTAGCACAATGAATATTGAATGAATAGCACAATGGTGCTGGCACCTGAATATTTAAACATCAGTAAAATAGTGTTGAAAGTTTGGACATCAGTAAAAATTCAGATAGAAATTTATTATACAATAAGTTTGGCACTTCACATTGGTGAAGGGATAAGGAATATTCTGTAAGTGTAATTTGGACTCTACATACCCATCTGGAAAAAAAATTTCAAGTCTTCCTTTCACTTCATACCAAAGCAAATTTCAGATGTATCAAAGATTTTTAAATGAAAATTAAATTGTAAAAGATTAAAAAGTAGTTTTGTGGTAGAAAAGTCCTTTTTCAGTGTGAATATGATGATTAAAAAGAAAAGATTAATATATTCAACTACATAAAAATAATGAAATTATTCATAGAAAAGAAAAAGCAAGGCAAGAAGACAAATACCAATATGAATATAAATTAACAACTTCTATCACAACGAGTATATTTCATGAAGCTATAGGAGCCCTTATAAATCAGTGAGAAAAGATAAACAACCCCATTAAAAATGTGCAGAACGGTAAGTAGAAAATATAGTTGGTCAATTCTGCTGATAATAAGAGCTATGTAAAGTAAAACTGTCAGCTACCCGTTTCACCTCTATGATTTGCAGGGAAGAACACATTTGACAGAAGACTAGGTTGTAAAAATATGGAGAAGCAGGAAGAGTCTGCTCAGTAGAGCAAGGAACTAGAAAGACACAGAGATGCTCCCAAATCTTGTTTTCATTAGGACTTTTCAATAAAGCCTGAAAAATCCAGCCCCTCGTTTCTTTTTAGATAAAAATTCACTTAGGAAGTCTTCTGGAGTAGCCTCTGAATTCCAATTCAAATTGATAACATGGGTAAAAGAAAAGGAAATTTTTCTTTGAGGTCAATACAACTTTTATGGAATTCCTTTCCATGTCTCTGTAGATTCTGTAAATTCTGCTCTGGCTAGAATGAATTCCTTCTGATTCTCCAAGCTTCATGTGTTTTATCTGGACTCTGGGCTTTTGCACAATACATATACTTATTTAAATAACCCTGCTTGATATTCTTTATATGTTAGCCTCTGTTCCTCCTTCTGGTCTCCTATTTCCTGACTTCCTGAGACTAGATGAGGTGACCCTTCTCTATGCTGCCATTGTGCCTTGTCACTCCTACCATAGCACTTTTTATATAATTGTAAAATGAAACTGACCTATTTACCGCTGTCTCTCCTACTGTCTCTTGATCTCAGGTACTCACTCTTCTTCATCATCTTATCTTTAGTTCCCAACAGGCCCACCATATAATCACCCAGCGTTCAAAAAATGTTGATTGAATAATTACATGAGCTGCCATCCAAAAGGACTCCAATTTACCGTGTTCTAACTACATTGTCTGATCTCTGGGGTCTAAACATAAAAGATGTAGCAGTTTCAAGGCACAGCTGACATGAGCTACTGGCCCTGCCATATGATATGTCGTATTCATACAAGGGTATCAGATCCTTTCCCTTCTCCTAATCCATCGCATAGTTTAAACTCTACAGACTTCATTATTTAGCCAAACGTTATGCCACAGAAAAGAGTGCTTCCTGTGTTAAATCACCAGCTGTTAAGATGATCATTACAGACCAGGGCAATTCACATGCTCACTAATCACTCCAAGGGCAGAAATTGGAGTTAGCGTATAAACACATACATCACACTGCTTATTCTGGAGTATTTAAAAGTAAGTTATCACATTAATAAGGTAATTTACCCCAGTTCCAATCTACTGCTCTCATAGTTTGTCTCCTCTATTTGTTCACCAGGAAAAAGCATCCTTTTTACCCAGCAACTATATCAAAAGCTGCTGGTATCTGTTTAAACCAGAGACTGGTACAACCCTTCATCCCTAGCAACCTTTGCGATCAGAACTATCGTACTATAAGTAGCTCAAATGTGTCCAGTTGAACCCTAATATATGACAAAGTTTTATGTATAGTCATTGCTTATTAAATAATTGTCTAACAAATAAATGTCTAAAGGCACTAAACCAGTACATGGAAGGTACTCAGAAAATGTTTCTTGAAAAAAATTGGCATTCTTTTGAAAATAGAAAACACCTTGTAATTATGTGTGTATGTATATTATAAAAATACATCACATTCATTGAAAAGAAATTCATAATACGTAGAAAACTCTTAAAAAAGCTAATTCCTTCGATGAGCTACTAAATTTCAGAATATATATGCTTTTAGAGTTTTTTCTATGCATCATTGATTTATAAGTGTTTTTCCAAATAGAATCACACTATATACTATATGTGCCAGGAATTAAATTACTCAGCCAATATTTCGAAAATTTTCCACAGAAAGTAATTTCCTTTTCCCAGAAAGGGCTTGGGAGGGTAGGCAGGAAATTCAGTCCCTTTATAAGCAAAATTCACAGGAAGATTCAACTGTTCCTATAACTGTGTTTGATTGCTCCTTATAAACAATAGACTTGGGCACCTGGGTGGCTCAGTTGGTTAAGTGTCTGACTCTTGGTTGCACCTCAGGTCATGATCTCATGGTTCGTGAGTTGGAGTCCCACGCCGGGCTCTCTGCTGTATAAGCAGAGCTTGCTTCAGATCCTCTGTCTCCCTCTCTCTCTCTGCCCAAGCCCCTCCCCCTCATAAATAACTAAACATTAAAAAAAAAAAATAGACTTCATTTATCAGAAGAAAAAGCGAGTGATTTCTTAGCATTAGTCCTATTTCCAAGTAGCCCTGCCCTTATTTTCCTTTTCAAACTCACTTATAAAGAGAAACAAAGTTTCAAATTTTGTCCTAAAATGGACACCAGAACTTAAAAAAGATGGAGATAAACTATAGACTTAGTCATTACAATTCGTTAATCACAAACTGAGAAAGATAGGAGAGGCAACAGGAGAGACAAGCCCAATCAATGAGCCCTTGCCCTCTTTTTCCCAGACTAGAGTTGAACATAGCCCCAATTCTACTGATACAGTGGTCATTTTAGGTTCTAAGCTTATATTGCTGGTGGTTTGGGTAAGAACCTGAGTTCTGGATCAAGCGTAAAACTGTCCAGTGACAAAGATTCTCTCTTTGACCAAACTTTAGACAGACTCCTCTGAATTATCTTCTCAAGTAGGCCTTGACTTTGGGGCTTCATGTTTGTCTCTGCATTGTCCAATTTTAGCAAGAATCCTGCTAAGTCAGGTTAGCCAGAATTGCCCACTCCTGATATCTGATTACCCTCAATATCTGATTGGGTTCTTTATCCCCCAGGTGATGTTTGATCACGTTGACCTGCCTTTACCAAGAACCCTGTAGTGTCAGTTTAAACAAAATTCTCCCTTAGTCCTCTTAGTAATTTTCTATCCACTGACCACCCCCTATGCTACTTCCTGGCTGTAAATTCCCACTTTTCCTTACATTTGGCGTTGAACCCTATCTCTCTTCCTACTGAAAAATCCCATTGTAGTGGTCCCTCTACCTAGTCTTCCTTGAAAAAAGTCTTTAGGACCATTTTAACAAGTATCATGAACTATTTTTCAGTGCTGTGATTCTGCAAGAGCCCAAATTCTATTAGCTGCCTGTGACATAAAAGAGGCAAAAGTTCTGAACACGTTTGTTTGTTTTGACACAAAGCATTTATAATTAAAGGACCCAAGGGACACCTTGGTGTCTCAGTCGGTTAAGTGCTCGACTCTTCATTTCAGCTCAGGTCATGATTTTACACTTCATGGGATCCAGCCCCACATCAGGCTCTGTGCTGATAGTGCGGAGCTTGCTTGGGATTCTCTCTCTCCCTCTCTCTCTGCCCATCTCCCACTCATACTCTCTCTCTCTCTCTCTCTCTCTCTCTCTCAAAATAAATAAATAAACATTTTTTTAAAGTTATTTCTAAAAAAAAAAAAGGACCCAAGTGTTTTTTTATTACGATAAAGACTTATACCAGAAATTTTATTTTTGCATTTTAATTAAACTATAAAATAGGAACAAAACAGTGTTCAGCTTCAAGATGTACAACCAGTAGGAGCGCCTGGGTGGCTCAGTTAGTTAAACATCCGACTTCAGCTCTGGTGATGATCTAATGGTTCACGGATTTGAGCCCCACATTGGGCTCTGTGCTGACAGCTCAAAGCAGGAGTCTGCTTTGGATTCTGTGTCTCCCTCTCTCTCTGCCCCTCCCCTGCTCATGCTCTGTTTTTCTCTCAAAAAATAAATAAACATTAAAAAAAAAAAAAGATATACAACCAGTGAAACGCCACAAAATTAAAACATTCCTGTAATTAATACCCAAGTCAAAAAAAGGAAAAGAGCACTAACAAAGCCCTAGAAGTTTTACCTGTGCCCCTTTCCCATCATACCCTCCTCTCCTGTTCAATGATGCCCATTTTTCTGAACTTTTTTTTCTAATTTTTAATTTTGGTGAACTACACACAACATAACATTCACCATTTTAACCATTTTAAAGTGTACAAATCAGCAGTGTTAAGTCTTTCACATTATCATGCAAACAATCGCCTGGACTTTCACCTTGCAACAATTCCATTCTTTCCTATGCCGCAGCTCCTGGCAACCACCAGGCTACTTTCTGTCTTTGTGAATTTGACTGCCTCTTTTAATACCTCTTATAAGAAGAATCATACATTATTTGTCTTTTTTTACTGACTTATTTCACTTGGTATCATTTCCTCAAGATTCATTCATGTTAGAGCATGTGTCAGAATTTCCTTCCTTTCTAAGTTTGAAAAATATATTGTATGTGTATACATACCACATTTTCTTTACCCTCTTTTCTATAGATGGACACTCAGGTTACTTCTACCTTTGGATTATTGTGAATAGTGCTGCTATGAACATAGGTGTACAAATACCTCTTTGGGATTCTGCATTCAATTATTTTGGGTATATACTCACAAGTGGAATTGAACATTTATCAGATGTATGATTTGCAAATATCTTCTCCCGTTCAGTAGGCTTCCTTTTTGTTTTGCTGATGGTTTCTATCACCGTGCAAAAGCTTTTTAGTTTGAAGTAATCCCATTTGTTTATTTCAGCTTTTGTTGCCTTTGCCTGAGGACACTGGTTCAAAACAAATATTGCTAAGACTTGATGTCAAAGAGCTTACTTCCTGTGTTTTCTTACAGGAGTTTTATGATTTCAGGTCTTACGTTTAAATTTTTAATCCATTCTGAAATTATTCTTCATATATGGTGTAAGATAATGGTCCAGTTTCGTTCTTTGGCATGTAGCCATCCATTTTTCCTAATACCACTTATTGAAGAGACTGATTTTTCCCCACTCTATACTCTTGCATCCTTTATCATTGACTGCATATGTGTGGGTTTACCTCTAGACTTTCTATTCTGTTCCATTGACCTATGTGTCTGGTTTTATGCCAGTACCACACTGTTTTAATTACTATAACTTTGTAGTATACTTTGAAATGGGGGAGTGAGAAACCTCCAGCTTTGTCCGTCTTTCTCAAGATTGCTTTGACCTTTTGAGGTCTTTTGTGCTTCCATACAAATTTCAGGATTCTTTGTTTTAGTTTTGTGAAAAATGCCATTGGTTTTTTGAGGAGAATGCAAATAATCTATAGATGCTTTGGGTGGTATGGACATTTTATCAATATTAATTCCTCAAATCCATGATCAAAGAATAACTTTCTATTTATTTGCATCATTTTCAATTTCTTTCATCACTGTCCTATAGTTTTCAGAATAAAGGTCTTTCACCTCCCTGGTTAAATTTCTTCCTAGATATTGTACTCTTTTTAATCCAATTGTAAATGGGATTTGTCCCCCTAATTTCTCTTTCTGATAGTTCATTATTAGTGTATAGAAACAGAACTGATTTGTGTATGTTAATTTTGTATTTTGAAATTTTACTGAATTTATTTATTAATTCTAATAGCTTTTTGGTGGAGTCTTTAGGGTTTTCTCTGTATAGTATCATGCCATCTACAAATAAGAACAGTTTCCTTCTTCCTTTCCAATTCCAATGCCCTTTTTCCCCATTTTCCATACCTAACTGCTGTAGTTAAGACTCCCAATCCTTTTTGAATAAAAGTGCACAAGTGGGCATCCTTGTCTTTTTCCTAATTTTAGAGAAAAAGCTTTTAGTTTTTCATGGGTTAGTATGATGTTAGAGGTGACAATATGATTGTCATATATGGCTTTTCATATTGAGGTATATTCCTTCTATACCTACTTTGTTGAGAGATTTTTAAATCATAAATAGATGTTTAATTGTGTAAGATGTGTTTTGTACGTCTATTGAGATGACAACATGATTTTTTCTTTTGTTTTGTTAATATGGCATATCACATTGATTAAATTGCAGATGTTGAATCATCCTTACTCCCTGGAATAAATCCCACTTGATTGTGGTATATGATATTTTAAATGTATTGTTGAACTTGGCTTAATAATATTTTAAGGTTTTTTGCATCTATGTTCATCAGGGATATTGGCCTTTAATTTTCTTTTTTTGTGATGTTTTCTATTTCTGTTTCAGTGTCAGAGTAATGCCATCCTTGTAAAATGAGTTTGGAAGCATTACCTCCTTTTTGATTTTTGGAATAATTTGAGAGGAATAGATACTAACTCTTGTTTGAATGTTTGGTAGAATTCACCCGTGAATCTGTCTCGCTCTAGACTTTTGTTTTGGGGGAGTTGTTTTGTTTTTTTTTTTTTTAATTTTTTTTAACGTTTATTTACTTTTGAGACAGAGAGAGACAGAGCATGAATGGGGGAGGGTCAGAGAGAGAGAGGGAGACACAGAATCTGAAACAGGCTCCAGGCTCTGAGCTGTCAGCACAGAGCCCGACGCAGGGCTCAAACTCACGAACCGTGAGATCACGACCTGAGCCAAAGTCAGAAGCCCAACCGACTGAGCCACCCAGGCACCCCATGGGGGAGTTTTAAAATAACTGATTCAATTTTATTACTTGTGATTGGTCTGTTCAAATTTCCTATTTCTTTGTGATTCAGCCTTGGAATTTGTGTATTTCTCAGAATTTATCCATTTCTTCTTTTAGGTTTTTGTTTGCATGTAATTGTTCATAACATTCTTATATCTGTGATGTCAATTGTAACTCTCATTTGGAATTTTTGGTATTTGGGTCCTCTCTTCTTTTTTTTTTTTTTTCTTTTTTAAAGATTTTATTTTTAAGTAATCTCTATACCAAATGTAGGGTCCCAGAAGATGAAGAGAGAGAAAAAAAGGTAGAAGGTTTATGTGAGCAAATCATAGTGGAAAACTTTTCCTAACCTGGGGAAAGACAGACATAAAATCCAGGAAACAGAGAACTCCCATTAGATTCAACAAAAACCGACCATCAACAAGGTATATCATAGTCAAATTCACAAAATACACAGGAAAGGAAAGAATTATGAAAGCAGCAAGGAAAAAAAAAAGTCCTTAACCTACAAGTAAAGACAGATCAGGTTTGCAGCAGACCTATTGACAGAAACTTGGCAGGCCAGAAAGGAGTGGCAGGATATATTCAAAGTGCTGAATTGGAAAAATATGCAGCCAAGAATTCTTTATCCAGCAAGGCTGTCATTCAAAATAGAAGGAAAAATAAAGTTTCCCAGGCAAACAAAAACTGAAATTTGTGACCACTAAACCAGCCCTGAAGAAATTTTAAGGGGGGCTCTCTGAGGGGAGAAAAGATGAAACAAAACAAAAAAGACCAAAAGCAACAAAGATTAGAAAGGACAGAGAACACCACCAGAAACTCAAACTCTATAGGCAACAACACAATGGCAATAAATTCATATCCTTCAGTACTCACTCTAAATGTCAGTGGATTAAATGCTCCAATCAAAAGACTTAGGGTAACAGAATGGATAAGAAAATAAGATCCATCTATATGTTGTTTACAGGAAACCCATTTTAGACCTAAAGTCACCTTCAGATTGAAAGTAAGGGGATGGAGAACCATCTATCATGCTAATGGTCACCAAAAGAAAGCTGGAGCAGCTATACTTATATCAGAAAAACTAGATGTTAAAATAAAGACTGTAACAAAAGATGAAGAAAGGCATTATATCATAATTAAGGGCTCCATCCAACAAGAACACCTAGTAATTGAAAACATTTATGCCCCCAACGTGAAACAACCAAATATATAAATCAATTAATCACAAACATAAAGAAAATCATTGATAATAATACCATAATAGTAGGGGACCTCAACATCCCACTTACAACAATGGACAGATCATCTAAGCAGAAAAGCAACAAGGAAACAATGGCTTTGAATAACACACTGGACCAGATGGACTTACAGATATATTCAGAAAATTTCATCGTAAAGCCACAGAATACAAATTCTTCTCAAGTTCACATGGAACATTCTCCAGAATAGATCACATACTGGGACACAAATCTGCCCTCAATAAGTACAATGAGATCCAGATCGTACCATGAATATTTTCAGACCACAACACTATGAAGCTCGAAATCAACCACAAGAACAACAAATACTTGGAGACTAAAGAACATCCTACTAAAGAATGAATACGCTAGCCAAGAAGTTAAGGAGGAAATTAAAAAATACATGGAAGTCAATGAAAATGATAACACCACAGCCCCAAACCTCTAGGACGCAGCAAAGGTGGTCATAAGAGGGGAGTATATGGCAATCCAGGCCTTCCTAAAAAAGGAAGAATGATCTCAGATACACAACCTAACCTTACACCTTAAAGAGCTGGAAAAATAACAACACTAAAACCCAAAGCCAGCAGAAGACAGGAAATCATAAAGATTAGAGCAGAAATCAATACTATCAAAAAACAAAAAACAAACAAAAACAGTGGAACAGATCAAAGAAACCAGGAGCTGGTTCTTTGACAGAATTTTAAAAACTTGATAAACCCCTAGCCAGTTTGATCAAAAATAAAAAGGAAAGTACTCAAATTAATAAAAAAAAATCAAGAATGAAAGAGGAGAGATCACAACCAACACTGTAATAATACAAACAATAATAAGAGAATATTATGAACAATTATATGCCAATAAATTGGTCAATCTGCAAATAATGGAAAATTTTCTAGAAACATATAAAGTACCAAAACTGAAACAAAAAGAAATGGAAAATTTGAACAGACCCATACTAGTAAAGATATCGAATTAGTAATAAAAAATCTCCCCAAAAACAAGAGTAGGCCGGCTGACTTTCCAGAGGAATTCTACCAAACATTTAAAGAAGAGTTAACACCTATTCTTTGAAGCTGTTACAAAAAATAGAAATGGAAGGAAAACTTCCAAACACATTCTATGAGGCCATAATTACCCTGATTCCAAAACCAAAGACCCCACTAAAAAGGAGAACTAAAAACCAATTTCCCTGATGGAGCTGGATGCAAAATTTTTCAACCAGATATTAGCCCACTGGATCCAACAGTACATTAAAAGAATTATTCACCACAACCAAGTGGGATTTATACCTGGGATGCAGAGCTGGTTCAATATCCACGAAACAATCAGTGTGATACATCATATCAATAAAAGAAAGGACACGAACCACATGATCCTCTCAATAGTTGCGGAGAAAGCATTTGACAAAATACAGCATCCTTTCTTAATAAAAGCCTTCAGGAAAGTAAGGATAAAGGATAATATCTCAAGATCAAAGACCCACTGCTAATATCTTCAATGAGGAAAAACTGAGAGCTTTCCCCTTATGATCAGGAGCATGACAGGGATGTCCATTTTCACCACTATTATTCAACATAGTATTGGAAGTTTTAGCCTCAGCAATCAGACAACACAAAGGAATAAAAGGCAGCCAAATCAGCAAGGAGGAAGTCAAACTTTCACTCTCCATAGAATACATGATATTTTATATGGAAAACCCAAAAGATTCCACAAAAAAAACTGCTAGAACTGATCCATGAAAATTCAGCAAAGTCGCAGAATATAAAATCAATGCACCGAAATTAGATGCATTTCTATACACCAATAATGAAACAACAGAAAGAGAAAACAAGGACTCGATCCCATTTACAATTGCACCAGGAACCATAAAATACCTAGGAACAAACCTATCCAAAGAAGTGAAATATCTATACACTGAAAACTATATAAGGCTTATGAAAGAAATTGAAGACACACAAAAAAAAGTGGAAAAATATTCCATGCTCATGGATCGGAAGAACAAATATTATTAAAATGTCAATACTATCCAAAGCAATCTACAATTGCTTTCAATGCAATCCCAATCAACATCGCACCAGTGTTCTTCTCAAAGCTAGAACAAATAATCCTAAAATTTGTGTGTAACTACAAAAGACCCCAAATAGCCAAAGTAATATTGAAAAAGAAAACCTAAGCGGGAGGCATCGCAATCCCAGACTTTAGCCTCAACTACAAAGCTATAATCATCAAAACAGTATGGTACTGGTGCAAAAACAGACACAGAGACCAATGGAATAGAATACAGAACCCAGAATTGGACCCACAAATGTATGGGTAATTAATCTTTGACAAATCAGGAAAGAGAATCCAATGGAAAAAAGATAGTCTCTTTAGCAAATGGTGCTGGAGAACTGGACAGCAACATGCAGAAGAATGAACCTGGACCACTTTCTTACTCGATACACAAAAATAAAGTCAAAATGGATAAAAGACCTAAATGTGAGACAGGAAGCCATCAGAACTCTAGAGGAGAAAGCAGGCAACAAACCTCTTTGACCTCAGCCACAGCAATTCCTTGCTCAACACATCTCCAAAGGCAAGGGAATTAAAAGCAAAAATGAACTATTGGGACCTCATCATGATAAAAAGCTTCCACACTGCAAAGGAAACAATCAACAAAACTAAAAGACAACCAAAAGAATGGGAGAAGATATTTACAAATGACATATTGGATAAAGGGCTAGTATCCAAAATCTATAAAGAACTTACCAAACTCACCATCCAAAAAAATAAATAATTTGGTGAAGAAATGAGCAGAAGACATGAATAGACACTTTTCCAAGGAAGACATCCACATGGCCAATAGACACATGAAAAGATGCTCAACATCACTCATCATCAGGAGAATACAAATCAAAACCACACTGAGATACCACCTCACACCAGTCACAGTGGTTAAAATTAATAACTCAGGAAACAACAGATGCTGGTGAGGATGTGGAGAAACAGGAACCCTCTTGCACTGCTGGTGGGAATGCAAACTGGTGCATCCACTCTGGAAGACAGTGTGGAGGTTCCTAAAAAAAATTAAAAATAGAACTACCCTACGACCCAGCAACAGCACAAGGAATTTACCCAAAGGATACAGGAGTGCTGATTCATAGGGCCACATGTATCCCATTGTTTATAGCAGCACTTTGAATAATACCCAAATTATGGAAAGAATCTAAATGTACATCAGCTGATGAATGTTTATATATACAATGGAATACTACTTGGTAATGAGAAAGAATGAAATCATGCCATTGCAGCAACGTGGATGGCACTGGAAGGTATTACGCTAAATGAAATAAGTCAGTCAGAGAAAGACAGATATCATGTTTTCATTCATATGTGGAAATTGAGAAACTTAACAGAAGACCATGGGGGAAGGGAAGGAGAAAAAAATAGTTACAAACAGAGAGGGAGGGAGGCAAACTATAAGAGACTCTTGAATGCAGAGAACAAGCTGATGATTGATGGGCGGGAGGGGAGAAAGGGGAAAGTGGGTGATGGGCATTGAGGAGGGCACTTGTTGGGATGAGCACTGGGTGTTGTATGAGAGCAATGAACCATAGGAATCTACCCCCAAAACCAAGAGCACACTGTGCCAATAAGTTATATTAAAAAATAAAAATAAAGAAATAAAATTTGTAAGGTACCAGAAAAGATCCAAATAGCCAAAGCAATCCTGAAAAAGAAAACCAAAGCTGGAGGCATCACAATTCCGGACTTCAAGCTGTATTACAGAGTTGTAATCAAGACAGTATGGCACTGGCACAAAAACAGACATTCAGATCAATGGAACAGAATAGAGAACCAAGAAATGGATCCACAAACGTATGGCCAACTAATCTTGGACAAAGCAGGAAAGAATATCCAATGGAATAAAGACAGTCTCTTCAGCAAGTGGTGCTGGGAAAACCGGACAGCGACATGCAGAAAAATGAACTTGGACCACTTTCTTACACCTTACACAAAAATAAACTCAAAATGGATGAAAGACCTAAATGTAAGACAGGAAGCCATAAAATCCTAGAGGAGGAAGTAGGCAAAAACCTCTTTGACTTTGGCCACAGCAACTTCTTACTCAACACGTCTCTGGAGGCAAAGGAAACACAAGCAAAAATGAACTACTGGGACTTCATCAAGTTAAAAAGCTTCTGTACAGCAAAGGAAACAATCAGCAAAGCTAAAGGCTAATGACAGAATGGGAGAAGATATTTGCAAATGACATATAGGATAAAGGGTTAGTATCCAAAATCTATAAAGAGCCTGTAAAACTCAACACCCAAAGGACAAATAATCCAGTGAAGAAATGGGCAAAAGACATGCATAGACACTTGTCCAGAGAAGACATGCAGAAGGCTAACAGACATATGAAAAAATGCTCAATATCGCTCATTAGGGAAATACAAATCAGAACTACAACGAGATACCACCTGACATCTGTCAGAATGGCTAAAATTAACAACTCAGGCAACAATAGATGTTGGCGAAGATGAGGAGAAAGAGGGTCTCTTTTGCATTGTTGGTGGCAATGCAACCTGGTGCAGCCACTCTGGAAAACAGTATGGAGGTTTCCCAAAAAACTAAAAATAGAACTACCCTAGACCCAGCAATTGCACTACTAGGTATTTATCCAAGGGATACAGGTGTGCTGTTTTGAAGGGACACATGCAACCCCGTGTTTATAGCAGCACTATCAACAATAGCCAAAGTATGGAAAGAGCCCAAAGGTCCATCGATGAATGAATGGATAAAGAAGATGTGGTATATATATACAATGGAGTATTACTCGACAATCAAAAAGAATGAAATCTTGCCATTTGCAACTAGGTGGATGGAACTGGAGGCTATTATGCTAAGTGAAATTAGTCAGTCAGAGAAAGACAAACATCATATGACTTCACTCATATGAGGACTTTAATAGACAAAACAGATGAACATAAGGGAAGGGAAACAAAAATAATATAAAAACAGGGAGGGGGGCAAAACAGAAGAGACTCATAAATATGGAGAACAAACTGAGGGTTGCCGGAGGGGTTGTGGGAGGGGGGATGGGCTAAATGGGTAAGGGGCACTAAGGAATCTACTCCTGAAATCATTGTTACACTATATGCTAATTTGGATGTAAATTTTTAAAAAAATAAAAAATAAAATAAGTTAAAAAGAAAAAAAAAGGATACTGTTATGGCTCAAACTTAACACATCCAATATGTTTGGGAGGCTTCTTTTCATGAAAGTGCTGGTTGACTTGCCAGAGGAGAGCAAAAGAGAAAGTGACTTCTTCCCACTCCAGAGAGGCTGGAAGACATCTCTCAGCATAGTCAGTATACTTGGTTGATTTGGTCTGCCACTGAGGGAGAAGTGGGGCTACCAATTGTGATATTTTTTTCTCCCTCCCTCCCTCTCTCTTTCTCTCTCTCTCTCTCTCTCTCTCTCTCTCTCACACACACACACACACACACACACACACACACACACATACACACACGACTTTCATCAAACAGACTGGCTCTGGTTGGTGAATGACACTATATTGTTCCCCTTTAACTCCTCCTTTTCTCCCCCTCCTAACTGCCTTGCCAGGGACTTGTCATGGTCCCTTTTCAGCTTGACAGCATTTTCTCACTTCTTTCCTCCTTCTACTGTCCACCTCAGTCTTTTTTGGCTAACTCCACATTTCCCAAAACGGAATCTGATCGGCTGTATTGATGCTATCATATCAGGCCACTTGGATCATTGACTCGTATATAGTTGGACTTCCCTTGGATCCAACACTTTACTCAATGTCCAGACAGCCAAGGCCAGAGAGGTGGAGTCAGATGGAACAGACATGGCAAGTGCTCAATTGCTCCTCAATAGGTTATGCTGAGAGTATTCACATCAATAGAAGGAGGACAGAAAAACCCCAAACCTAATGTGGACACAAATCACTGTATAAGTACTTGGCAGACTCCCTAAAGAAAGACAAGATTGGCTAGGATTCATGTTCATGGTCACATTATAAACTCTGGGCTAGGGGTAATAAAAAAATAATTAACTTATAAAAAAAAATAGAACTACCCTATGACCCAGCAATAGCACTACTAGGCATTAATCCAACGGATACCGATGTGCTGTTCCGAAGGGACACATGCACCCCAATGTTTATAGAAGTGCTATCAACAATAGCCAAAGTATGGAAAGAGCCCAAGTGTCCATGATGGATGAATGGATAAAGAAGATGTGGTATATATATATATATATATATATATATATACACACACACACACACACACACACACACACAATGAAGTATTACTTGGCAATCGAAAAGAATGAAATCTTGCCATTTGCAACAACATGGATGGAACTAGACAGTATTATGCTAAGTGAAATTAGTCAGAGAAAGACAAATATGATATGACTTCACTCGTATGAGGACTTTAAGATAGAAAACAGATGAACATAAGTGAAGAGAACCAAAAATAATATAAAAACAGGAAGGGGGACAAAACATAAGAGATTTAAATATAGAGAACAAGCTGAGGGTTGCTGGGGCGTTGTAGGTGGGAGGATGGGCTAAATGGATAAGGGACATTAAGGAAGACACTTGTTGGGATGAGCACTGTGTGTTGTACATAGGGGATGAATCACTGGATTTTACTCCTGAAATCATTATTGCACTATACGCTAACTAACTTGGATGTAAATTTATAAATGAATGGATGAATGAATGAATGAAGTTTATGGGCCTGTCTCTTCAAAAGAGATTGATACCTTTGGAAATCAGTTTACCTGCTTGCCTTTTGTCTTCCGTTCTTAGATGGGTTAAAACATGATGATTTCATAGAATGTCCTTTTTGTAAAGATGGGAGAAAATAAAGAATTTGTACCTTTTGTTCTCTTTATTTGTCACCACAGCTTTACCAACCTATTAAACTTTGCCAAAGACCAATATTTTGGATACTTTGACTCTATTTTATATTTGTTGTCTATTTCATTGAGTTCTACTTTATTTTTTGCTTTTCTTCCTTCCATGGTTTGTCTACTTTCTAACTTCTTGGGCCTGGTATTTAGCTAATTCTTCCCTAATACATGGGATTAACATGATGAATTTCACAATAAGATATAAGGATTATCAATATTTTTCAGGTTAAAATATTTTAGCTTTTATCATGAAGTCTTCTTAGACCCATAGGTTTTTTTTAGAAGTATAATTTTTAATTTACATGCTTATAGGGATTTCCATTTATCCTTTCATTATTGTTTCTTAACATTGTATCAAAGTAAATCACACTTGGCTTCATTGAAAATCTTTAAACCTGAAAATTTTTCTCTACCATATTTTAGCACCATTATGTATAGAGTAAATCACCATTTGTTCAGCTTTCTTAATTATGACGTTCAAGTCTTCAATATTATCACAGATTTTGTAGTTTTGATCCAACAAATTGTCACTAAAGTATTATAAATGTTTCTTTATAATTGTAGTCTTTTCTATTCTTGTAGTCATTCCCATTTTTGCTTATTTTGAAGTTATATTTTGGGTACAGAAAATTTAACAACATTAAATCCTCCTGAAAACTGGAATTTTTAAAAAAATTTTTTCATGTTTATTTGTTTTGAGGGAGAGAGAGACAGAGTGCAAGCAGGAGAAGGGCAGAGAGAGAGGGACCTCTGAGCTCTCAGCACAGAGCCCAGTACAGGGCTTGAACTCATGAACCTCAAGATCATGACCTGAGCCAAAGTCAAACGCTTAACTGACTGAGCCACCCAGGCACCCCCTGAAAACTGGGATTTACATCTTTTTCTGCATCACTTTTCATCTCTAGGCATACTTTTTTTCTTAATATATCGTTTATATTGTACTATTATACAACACACATAGAGACACATACATTATAATATTTCTATTAGCTTTCTTCTCTGCTCTCATGTAGACAATTGACAGAGTGATTATTGATATAGTGGGGTAAATATCTACTATATTTATTACTGTTTTCTACTTGTTGCTCTTGTTTTTTTGTTCCTATTTTTGTCTTCCAGTCTTTTTCTGCCTTTTTGTGATTTTAACTGAGCTTTTTATATGTTTCTCTTTTTCTCTCCCTTCTTAGTATATTGGCTGGGTTTTCTTTTTCATTTTTTAGCAGTTGCTCTAGAGTTTACAATATATATTTACAACTAATCCAAATGTCCTTTCAAATAATATTGTACTGTACCATCTCACAGATAGTGTAAGTCCCTTAAAATAACAAAATAAGCCTAATTCCTCCCTCCCATTCTTTGTGTTGTTGCTGTCACTCATTTCACTTATATATAAGAATACATAAGCATATATCTATACCCATATATATGTTATACATACCAAGATATATACATTAGCATACATAATCAAATACATTGTTGGCACTGTAATTTTGAACAAACTGTTATCTGTTAGGTTAATTAAGAATAAGAAAAATCGAGGCGCCTGGGTGGCTCAGTTGGTTAAGTATCCGACTTCGGTTCAGGTCATGATCTCACAGTTCCCGGGTTCGAGCCCCAAGTTGGGCTCTGCACTGACACCTAAGAGCTTGGAGCCTGCTTTGGATTCTGTGTCTCTCTCTCTCTCTGCCCCTCCCCTGCTCACATTCTCTCTCTCTCTCTCTGTCTCAAAAATAAACATTAAAAAAATTTAAGAGTTGGGGCGCCTGGGTGGCTCAGTTGGTTAAGCGTCCGACTTCGGCTCAGGTCATGATCTCACAGTTTGTGAGTTCGACCCCATGTTGGGCTCTGTGCTCATAACTCAGAGCCTGGAGCCTGTTTCGGATTCTGTGTCTCCCTCTCTGACCCTCTCCCCTTCATGCTCTGTCTCTCTCTGTCTCACAAACAAATAAACATTAAAAAAAATTTTTTTAAATAAAAATTTAAGAGTAAGAACAATCAACACACATGTGTTTTTCACCTAAAAATTGCCCTAGGCAGATATCAGAACTGAAACGCCTTCACATCTGTGCTCTCCGGAAGGGCTGGTACATCCATAACTCTTTGTTCTTTCACAATGTGTAGCAGGATGTTAAAATGAAACTTTTCCTAAGAACTTCCAGTAACTTCAAAAGCTGGTATAGTACGTGCCAAAAAAAAGCTAAAATAACATGATAAGCTATTGTTTTGGATACAAATGAATACAAAATGAAAAAAAAAACCCTTCATCTACGTTAAACGAAGCCTCATTTAAACTCCATCAGTTCAGGAAAATTTTAACAACTCTTCCTTTGCCAGTATTACGCTCCAAAATACAATTATAAAAGATTTTTTGCCTTGAAACAATTATAAGCAAGAAAAAATGGAAGAAAAACTCTAAATTTATTTTTTTCTTTCATTGCTAAATACTAATAAAAACATTTTGCTGTAAAAAACGTAATATTGTAAGATTGAGAGTGGGAGGATGTGGGGATGTTTCAGTGTGCCATTGAGGAAATTACGCCATACATGGATGGTATAAAAAGAATGATGTTCTTAGCTCAGCTTGGGTTCCACTCTCAAAATGGCCAACTTTAATTTTAGGACTTAAAAAAAATCTGTTTCTGATATTGTTGCATATACTTTTGGCATTATAACAGACTTCACAGCTTTAAATATTGTAAGATTCTATGGTATAAGATGATCTCATAACAGTACAGCTAGAGATTACACTTTTCTGACTGTTCTTTCAGCTATAATTACGTTTGTATCTGAAATAGGTGCAGAAGTATATGTCTGTCATTTGAGAGTCTGGGCCAGAGAACTTTGAGTTTATAATCCACCAGTCTCTTTTCCCTCCTATTGTAGGATCACAGATATGTTAGCCATCAATGTTTGACCTTACAAATGACTACAACGCCTTAGTGGTAGAGGAAGGAGTCTATATCCCTGAATGATCCTGTGGAACAATGTTTCCATACAAACTTACAGTGGAAGGGCTGTAACATGTCTTTAAATAGTCCAACAGCCTCCAAAATGATCTCTATCTCCAGTACTCCCACTTCATTGTCTTTTTCCTTCTCTCAGAGGGATGGATGATGGAATTTACATACAACTCTAAAGCATGTCTGATAACACTCAAGATTTTACCTGCCTCTGGATTAAAGATCATGACCCAGATCCCAAGTGACTTTTCAATCTCTGGCTATAATAAACCTTGGATCATTCCTAGCATTGCTCATAACCATTGTATATTAGTTCATTTCCTTCCTTTGTTTTCAAATGCATTTTGGGTTGCTTGGGTGGCTCAGTCAGTTTAAGTGTCCAACTTTTGATTTTGGCTCAGTTCACGGTCTCAGGGTCATTAGATCAAATCCCAAGACTGGTTTCACGCTGAGTGTGGAGCCTGCTTAAGATTCTCTCTTTCTCCCTCTTCCTCTACCTCTCCCCACTGCTCATGCATGCTCTCTCTCAACAACAACAACAAAAGCATTTTGTCCAGTCTTTCTTTGATGAAATCTGAGTCATTCCTCAAGATCTAAAAGTAATGCCACCTCCTAAGCCCATCTAAAATCCTTCTGAATATAATGAATTGTTGCTGTTGTAGACAACCAACCAGTTCATTTGTAACACTACTTAACACCCACCACATCTTACTTTATGTTATATTTGCCCCCAAGATCCACCAAGAGTGAGAACTTTGATTTGCTCTTTAAATATGCAATAGCAATGGGTCCTACATTTGAATTATACGTACCAGTAAAATGTACCTCAAGTGAGGAAAAAAAATATTATCATCCAATTTTAATAATATCGAGGAAGGAAAATTTTAAAAGCACATCCAATTTCACCAAGGTCATATAAATATGGGTAAATTTTTGTACAATAATAGGAAGGACAATATATAAGTTTATACTGAAAGATAAATTTCCCATAAATATATGATTGGTTAAAAAGAATATGTTAGCATTACATTACACACGAAAGGAAAAAGGGGGGTTTAAAATTTTCAATATGAAATTTTATTTTCTGATATTTACCAGTTTTGATTGCCATATCAGTGCTATATTTTGATAATTTAACACCATTTTAACTTTTGTTAGTTTAACAAGATTTTTGATATTGTATAAAAAGTGAATGCACAACCATCAGGGCCGTACTTAGCTTTTACCACTGTTTTTGTCGAAGAGCCAATTTCACACAAATACAACGGTGAAGATAGAATTGACACTATTAATGTGTTTTTAAGCCATCCTGAAATTTCTGAAAATGTTTGTAGCATTCATTCGCCATATTTTTAAAATGTGATGTTGGTTATGACTTCTTTGCTTTACTTTTAATGAGAATTCATTGTTGACTTCGTATTTTTCTACTATTTTATTTAGAACAAACCCCAAATTATATAAGCAAAAGGCCCCCACCCCCACTCTACCCATATGGTAGAAAAACAGAGAAAAAACTAACTGCAAGAATTGGAACAAAATACTTGTGATTATTTGGGGATGATAGTATTGGGACACACACACACACACACACACACACACACACGCTCACCATACGCGTATTTTTGTTATGAAAAGAATACTATTTTTTTTTAAGAATACTTATAATACTAACAAGAGTAGTTCTTTTAAAGTGGGGGAGGAAGAAAAGAGCACGTAAAAATTAAAGAACAAAACAACAAACAAAGCTGTCCCCTGACAAGGCTCCGCACGGAGAAAAGCTGCCGCGGGGCCGCCACTGCGCCCACATTCCTCCCGCGGAGGCCGGGGAGCCCACTGCGCAGGCGGCGCCTACAGACTTCCAAACGCCGGCGCAGGAACCGCACGCACCTGCCGCGCCTCTCCTCACACGCGCGCTCTCCCGCCTCGGCAAAACAAGCGAAGACCCCCGCAGTCAGAACCGGAGGAAAAATGCTTTCGATTTCTGTCCTCCCCATCCCCACCCATGCCTGCATGGCTGTAATATCCGGCGGCTCTCCTGCTTCCAAAGGGAACAGTTTCCTGAGGAACCAGACGCTGGTGGAGCGCGCGAGGGGCGAGCGAGAGCTGCTGAGAACTTGTCCCCTGACCGCAGCGCCAGCGCCACGTAAGTTCGCTCCTAAACCCGGCTTTCCGCGCGCGCTTCGGCTACCAGACTAACAACACAGGCCCACGCGCAGGCTCCGCGCCGCCCGCGGGAAGGCAGCGGGAGGCCGACGCGGGGCGCTTTGCTCCCGCCACTCGGCGAGTGCGCGTCCACGCGGGCGCCTGGGGGGGCGACGGCGCGCGCGCGCCGCCGTCGCGGGAGGCGCCGCTCCCCCTCGGGCGTCCCGGGGAGCCCGGCGCGGGAAAAGGACCCGTGCGGGCCGCCGTGGCTGCGGAAGGGGGGGCCGTAGCCTTCCTCCGGCTGGCTGGCGGATAGACCCCCGACCCCTCCTCGCAGGGATGCCGGGTGAGGTCGCTCCCTCCGGGCAGCCCCTCCCTCCTCCGCTGTGTCCTGCCTGCCCCCTGCTGGGCGCCGGTGAAAACAGGCAGGCTGGTCCTTATCTCCCCTACAGCTTCTATCCCAGAAGTTTGTCTCCTGCGCATGTTTGTGCTAGTCATATTTAATACATACCTACAGCAGAGATGTATGGAGTAAATCAGTCTCACTTACGCTAATCAATAGTTAAAAATAATTCTAAGGTTTAACACTGTTTATTGTGCACTGTTTATAAATGTGTGTTCTATGCACAAACTGCATCAGAATATCTTATGGTATTTGTTGAAAATGTAGATTTTGGACATTTTTACCATTATTTCAGATGATTCTTATAGACAGTAACTTTCGGGAACTATTGACCATCTAACTCCTTCTGATAGACCTATCTCGTTCTATTTATTTAATTTGGATTTAAAATCATGTTAGCTTCGACATCTCAGTCCTGCTTTCTGTCGGTGTCCGCTTCACATTCACATTAACTCCTGGATGAGAGAAGTGTCACTGTGTCTGTCCAAAATGGTCCTTCACATGAATTTGGAATTCTACCTTTCCTGTCTTCTCAGATACTTAGTTTACTTACATAGGAGTTACAATATACCAGCTATGGATTTAGGTTGCCATAAATGTCATGAATTATTTAATACTCCCAATGGCCTGTGATGTAGTCACCATTAGTAGTCCAATCTTAGGAGAATACTAGTAAAAAAGAAATAGGCACAAAGAGAGTAAGTATTTTTTTGGTGGTCCAACAGCTCATAAAGAATGGATCCGGGGGCGCCTGGGTGGCGCAGTCGGTTAAGCGTCCGACTTCAGCCAGGTGACGATCTCGCGGTCTGTGAGTTCGAGCCCCGCGTCCGGCTCTGGGCTGATGGCTCGGAGCCTGGAGCCTGTTTCCGATTCTGTGTCTCCCTCTCTCTCTGCCCCTCCCCCGTTCATGCTCTGTCTCTCTCTGTCCCAAAAATAAATAAAAAAACGTTGAAAAAAAAAATTTAAAAAAAAAAAAAAAAAAAGAATGGATCCAATATTTGAACCCAGGCACTCAGGCTCTAAACACAATATATCATGGTGCCTCTCTTCAGTTGTCACTCTTGTTCCTGCTCTAATATTAGTTGTACTAGAGCTAATATTAGTTGTACTTCTCTGTCACCAATGCCTTTAGGCAGCTTTGTTTTATAAGCTAAAAGTCCATGATTATTTGTTGTGCAATTAATAATTTTTTTGTTTACTGCAAGAAATAAATGGACAGTGTCTAATTTCACAGAATATAGAGGCAAAATAGAATGTTGAGAAGTATACAAAAAAGTATTCCTTATCCTGAAATTATGCTTAGTTGCTCTTTAATATTTCATTTAGTGTCTCAAATGAGGTAAGAGTTGTTGTTATGTGTTGGCATTAGTCTGTCCCAGATGAGACAGGATTGTGTTTAAGCATTACACGTACTCACAATGATGGTACAGGAGTGGTATGCATACCTCTCTCCTGAGCATTAGAGTGTCTTCTTCATGCGCTCCAGGACAGCCTGAATGACTGTCAGAGAAACCCCACCTTGGACAGAGAGCTGGAAACAGTATGGAACACTATTGTTCAACACTGTCATAACAAAAATAAAGGGACAGTCAAAGCTCCATGACTAATCTCTGTCTCTTTGTCTCATGAAACACTCTACTCACTGAGAGGGAAATATTCAAACTTTCCCACATGTGGGACTCTGTCAGATCTGGACACAACCTCAAACATCCACACTACTGGCTCATTTCTCTGTAAGCCTATAAACAAAAATAAAACATTATAAAGCCTAGAAATGTCCTTTTCTTCCAGTTAAATAAATCCTGGAACTATATCTTTCTCTAGTCACTATAAAGGTATTTCTGTTCTGCTTTAAGAGAGAGCTCCATTCTTTACTGTTCTCTCATGTCACTCCTCCTTCACTTGGACACCATCCTGTGCAGATGTCTATTATGGCACTTTTCTACTTATGCTGCAATAAGTGATTATTGCCTATCTTTTCCAAAATACCATAAGCTCTTGAGATATAATTACAGGAACTGGAATCTGAGCTAAAGTGATGTGTGCATGATCAATTATCCAGGAGATATCCTTGAAGGAAGGTGACCCAGAGTCCTTCCTCTTTTCTTCTTCTGCTGGATAGAAGGCACATGTGATGGTGAGTCAGCTTATACCATGAGGTGGCATTGTTAAAAGGCAGCTAAGCAGGGGTGCCTGGGTGACTCAGTCGGTTGAGCACCTGACTCTTGATTTCGGCTCAGGTCATGATCTCCTGGTTGCGAGATCGAGCCCCCTGTTGGGTTCCATGATGGGCATGGAGCCTGCTTGAGATTCTTTCTCTTCCTCTCTCTTTGCCCCTCCCCACCTCTAAAAAAAAAAAAAGAAAGATGTAAAGATGGTTAAGCAAGAAATACAAGGAACCAGTGCCCCTGATGACTTTGTGAAGTATAATCTTAATCTTTGTACACTTGTGAGAAAGAGTAGTACACTTTGAGCTTTTTAAGCAATGGTTTTCTAGGACTTTTCTATCGCTCACAGGTGAATGAAAGGCTAGCTGATAAGATTCTAAGACACTTTGAAGGTTGGGACTCTATCTTACTCATTTTTATATCCCCAGCATTGAGCATGGCATCAGGTTTATCAAATATATAATGGATTAGATGTTTAGGTAATGAATTAGGTAATAAATTAGACTGGATATGAGATGAACTGAAGTTTCGTATGAGACACACACCCTGTAAATAGATGAGTTGGTCTGGAAATAGATCAGTGGCTTGATGATGACGCAGGAAAAACAGCATCTGTTTAGATCATGCTATCTGTTCAGAACCCTTACTCTTTCTCCATCAAGAAACTTACATATTTTTTAAATGTATATTTGAGGAAGTTAATTCTGACAGGGAAGTTTTTGGAGTAGGTAGTACAGTGAGATTACTATTTACCTCCTACTTTTGCTACTGACTGACCATAAAGCCTCTACCAATCTTTTAGCTTAAGTATCTGTAGTGTCATTACTTCATCTCATAAGAAAAGATAAAATTCTTTAAATTTCAGGGATTTTGTTTTTTTACCAAGGCTTTTCTTGAAGAGGGATTCATGAACAAGAATATTATTTTTAGAGAACTGAGTCATTGGAGACAAATAGTATGTTTGTGCCATCATTGATTTCACTAGGGATTATGGGTATGCCGGAGGAAGAGGTCTGTGATTTGCCAATTCCAGGCTGTATACTTTTCCCTTCGAAATGTACAAAAAGTATGAAGTAAATATGCATGTTCCTTGAATAACCACTAAAGATGACTTTGGAATCTTCCATTCCACTGAGAGGCTCTTCTGGGTTGCAGGTTACCATGGCAGCTGAACCCATCATGATGTCACCCATTTGTCTAGTGGAAAACCAGGAAGAGCAGCTGAACCTGAATCCAGAAGCATTACAGATTCTTAATAAGATTTCTCAGCCTGTGGTGGTGGTGGGCATTGTAGGGCTGTATCGGACCGGAAAATCCTACCTGATGAACTGCCTGGCAGGACAGAACCATGGTGAGTGTTGTCTTGGGATGGGGCCCATTTGCTCGGAACCAGTGATAGTGCAGGTTGGCCTCTTTTGATATCATCTTAAGGAAAAGGCTGACTCTGCCCAGTGAAGAAAATTTGTAATATTTACCATCTAATTAACAACCTTGACCCCATCTGCCCATAAAACCTCTCTTCTCCAATAATGAAGAACTATTTTCCACACCCTATCAAAGACCAACCTCACTAGTCCCCTGGATTCCATCCACTCTTTTGCTCAGAAGTTCAGCCTCTGCTACTACTTTATTTCTTTCCCCTGCATCACTTCTGCCAAAACTATAATGTCATTCCAAGAAGCTTCAAATGTAGTTTAATATTTCCTGCTTTTTAAAGTAGAGGAAAGGAAAGAAGGGAAAAAGGGAAAAATCTTTTTTATTCTGTATCTCCATAGAGCTACCATTTTATTTTTCTGCTCCATGTCATAACAGATTTTCATATGTTATAACCCCTTCTCTCTCTGTCTTTTTTTAGTTTTTACAAATATGTAAACTATAACACATACAAAAGAGTGCCTAAAATACAATGTACAATAAAGTAAATAAAGTGAACACCTGTGTAATCGTGACTTGAGTAAAAAAATAAATCATTGTCAAAGGCACAAGTTATACGCTCTCACATTCTCACTAGCACTAAACAATATTTTTATTTTCATGATACTTCTTTCTTTACTTTTAAAAAATGGTTTTGTAGTCTATGTTTTCATTTAAAAAATTTTTTTAACGCTTTTATTTATTTTTGAGGGAGAGACAAAGCATGAGTAGGAAAAGGGCAGACAGAGAGGAAGACACAGAACTCGAGGCAGGCTCCAGGCTCTGAACTATCAGCACAGAGCCTGACACAGGGCTCGAGTTCACAAACCACAAGATGATGATCTGAGCCAAAGTCAGACGCTTAACTGACTGAGCCACCCAGGCGCTCTAGTCTATGTTTGCATTTCTAAAGCACACTTTATCTTGGCTTGCTTTTAAAGTTGATATAAATAGAATTAAATTTTATGTATTCTTTGATGGCTTCTTTTGCTCAACAAGAATTTCATAAGATTTATCCATTTTTTAGCATGTAGCTGTATTTCCTTATCTCACTGCATTATAGTATTTTTTATCTTTACGAACAGAGTTGTCTTAGATTTCTTATAATTTTATCCTGATACACATGTACACAGATTTCTTTTAAATAATATATCCTGAAGTGGAATCTCTGTATCAAAGAGTATGTGTTTCTTCAGGATTTCCAGATAATATCAATGTCATTTTCAACTCTCTATTCAAGCTACATATTTATTAGCAGCAATTAAGAATTCCCACATCCTAAGAAAAATGTTTAACTTTTACTGTTGTGGTAACTATTTGATTGTATGGCATGTGCCTCACTATAAATAAGGTTGAGCACCCTTTCGCATATTATTTGCCATTTGTATTTCCTATTTTATTAAATGCCTACTCAAGTCTTTTTAAAAATTGTAATTGAGTTGTCTTTTTTAGTTCTTACTGATTTTTAGGAGAATCTTCCTCTGGTCCCATTAGTCATTAGTCATTTCTTTCTATGCAGCCAGTACATTCCAAATATCTTACCTTCTTTTTTGCTCAGCTTCACTAGGTGTTGAGCCTCAGTCCACTAAACTCTAAGGATCCCCATACATCCATGTTGCTTTCCCCTCTTCTCTTTTAGGCTTCCCCCTGGGTTCCACAGTGAGGTCTACAACCAAGGGTATTTGGATGTGGTGTGTACCCCACCCCTCTAAGCTGAACCACACCCTGGTCCTTCTGGACACTGAGGGTCTAAGTAACTTGGAAAAGGTAAGGAAAAGTCATGAGGGAATCTGCTCTTGACTGTAATTCATTTGCTACCTCAATTCAAATTGTGTTACCTATTCCTACAAGCTATAAATCCAATTATGAATACGAGACTAAATTATTAGTCAGCTCAAATATTTGGGTATATTAGAACAACATCTTCTTACTGTAACAGTTGGATAAACATACAGTTTAATAAATACGTAACCAAACAGCTGAATTTCAGGACTCTGTGCTAAGTACAACAGACACTACAGTAAATAAGGCAAATGGCTAGAGCCTAGCTGGGGAGACAACATGTACACAATGTGACCAGTACAGGGTGCTATGCATAGATGTAGGCAGTAGTCCAGTCATATGGCTTGGAGAAAGATTCCTAGAAGAAGTAATGTCTAAACTGTAACCCGTGAGACCAGTGGAAACTACCAGTTCAAGTGTGTGGGAATGATGGAGTTAGAAGTAGGAGCTGTTAAATAGGGTTTTGGTAAAATAATTTATTTAAGTCCTCTTCAGACAAAGCTTCAGCTACACCAGAAGCATTGATGAAGGGTTTTAGTTAAAGTCTCTGGTTTTGGAGATTACCTCTTCTCTAACTTCTATAAAAGAATGACCTTGACCCACTGAAATTATTTTCCCTGAGATAATCTTAGTATTTTGTTTTTAAATATTAAGTGAAACAAATTGTTTCTCCATCTTATTTTACATTATTCTGAGTCTGTATTCAAGTAGCAATGGTAAATACCTGTTTTCCATAATTGTGGGGAGAAAGTATTCAGAGTTTTTGTGCTCAGCTTTAAAGTTCTCGATAACTTCAGTATAAAACCAAAATGAAATATGCAGCCAAGAATTCTTTATCCAGCAAAGCTGTCATTCAGAATAGAAGGAGAGATAAAGGGTTTCCCAGACAAACAAAAACTAAAAAAGGATTTTGTGACCACTAAACCAACCCTGCAAGAAATTTTAAGGGGGACTCTTTGAGGGGAGAAAAAAAAAAAAAAAGAAAAGAAGACCAAAGCAATAAAGACTACAAAGGACCAAAGGACATCACCAGAAACACCAACTCTATAGGTGTAACACAATGACACTAAATTCATATCTTTCAGTAATCACTCTGAATGTAAATGGACTAAATACTCCAATAAAAAGATACACGGTATCAGAATAGATTAAAAAACAAACAAACAAGATCCATCTATATGCTGCCAATAAGAGACTCATTTTTAGACCTAAAGACACCTGCAGATTGAAAGTGAGGGGATGGAGAGCCATCTATCATACTACTAGGTGTCAAAAGGAAGCTGGAATAGCCATCCTTATATCAAACAAACTAGATTTTAAAACAGAGACTATAACAAGAGATGAAGGGCATTATATCATAATTAAGGAGTGTATCCATCAAGAACATCTCACAATTGTAAATATTTATGCCCCCAAACTTAAGCACCCATTATATGTAAATCAATTAATTACAAACATAAAGGAAACTCGTTGATAATAATACAATAATAGTAGGGGAATTTAATACCCCACTTAAACAATGGACAGATACCTAAGCAGAAAATCAACAAGAAAACAGTGGCTTTGAATGACACACTGGATTGGACTGGATGACTGGATATATTCAGAACATTCCATCCTAAAGCAGCAGAATACACATTCTTCTCAAGTGCACATGGAACATTCTCCAAAATAGATCACATACTGGGTCACAAATCAGCCCTCAATAGGTACAAAAAGATCAAAATCATACCATGCATATTTTCAGATCACAATGCTAGGAAGCTTGAAGTCAACCACAAGTAAAAATTTGGAAAGCCCTTAAATACATGGAAGGTAAAAAACATCCTACTAGAGAATGAATGAGAACATTACAGTCCAAACCCTTTGGGATGCAGCAAAGGCAGTCCTATAAAGAAAGTATACTGCAATTCAGGCCTATCCCAACAAGCAAGAAAGGTACCAAATACACAATTTTAACTTAAACCTAAAGAAGTTAGAAAAGAAACAGCAAATAAAGCCTAAATCCAGCAGAAAAAGGGAAATATTAAAGATTAGAACAGAAATAAATGATACAGAAACAAAAGAATGCAGTATAACAGATCAATGAAACTAAGAGCTGGTTCTTTGAAAGAATAAACAAAATTGATAAACCTCTAACCAGATTTCTCAACAAGAAAAGAGAGAGGATCCAAATAGATAAAATCACAAATGAAAGAGGAGAGATCACAACCAACACCACAGAAATACAATTATAAGAGAATACTTTGAAAAATTATATGTCAACAAACTGGGCAATCTAGAAGGAATGGACATTCCTAGAAACTCACAAATTACCAAAACTAAAATAGGAAGGAATAGGAAATTTGAACAGACCCATAACCAGAAAAGAAATTGAATCAGTTATCAAAAAGCTTCCAGGGGCTCTTGGATGGCTCAGTCGGTTGAGCGTCTGACTTCGGCCCAGGTCATGATCTCACGGTCCGTGGGTTCGAGCCCTGCATCGGGCTCTGTACTGACAGCTCGGAGCCTGGAGCCTGTTTCGGATTCTGTGTCTCCCTCTCTGTCTGACCCTCCCCTGTTCATGCTCTGTCTCTCTCTGTCTCAAAAATAAATAAACATTTAAAAAAATTTTTTTTAAAAAAAAGCTCCGAAAAAACAAGAGTCCTGGGCCAGATGGCTTCCCAGGGGTATTCTATAAGACATTTAAAGAAGAGTTAATATAAAGGATGTAATGAAGGGAGGGAGGAAGGGAGGGAAAGAGGGAGAAGAGTTAATACCTATTCTTCTCAAACTGTTCCTAAAAGTAGAACTGGAACAGAAACTTCCAGACTCATTCTGTGAAGCAGCATTACCTTAATTCCAAAACCAGACAAAGAGAATTGGAAGAATTACAGGCCAATATCCCTGATGAATATGGATGCAAAAATTCTCAATAAGATACTAGCAAATTGAATTTAACAGTACATTAAAAGAATTATTCACCACAGTCAAGTGGGATTTATTCCTGGGTTGAAGGGCTGGTTCAATATTTGTAAATCAATCAATGTGATACAGCACATTAATAAAGGATAAGAACCATATGAACCTATCAATAAATGTATAAGAAGCATTTGATAAAATAAAGCATCAATTCTTGATAAAACAAAAACTCAATAAAGTAGGTTTAGAGGGAACCTCAACATCATAAAGGCCATATATGAAAGAATGATCATCAATGGGGGAAAATTGAGAGCCTTTTACCTATAGTCAGGAACAAGACAAAGATGTCCACTCTCACCATTACTATTTAACATAGTTCTGTAAGTCTTAACCTCAGCAGTCAGAGAACAAAAATAATGAAGCACGAATAATGAAACACAGACAAATCAAGGAATCAGTCCCATTTACAATTGTACCAAAAGCAATAAAAAACCTAGGAATAAACCTAAGGAGGTAAAAGTTCTGTACTTTGAAAAGTGTAGAAGACTTATGAAAGATATTGAAGAGGACACAAAGAAATGGAAAAACAATTCCATGCTCATGGATTAGAAGAAAAAACATTGTTAAAATGTCTACACAACTCAAAAAAAAAAAAAAGTCTACACTTCTCAAAGCAATCTACAGATTTAATGCAATTCCTATCAAAATAACACCAGCTTTCTTTGCAGAGCTAGATCAAACAATCCTCAAATTTGTATGGAACCACCAAGACCCTGAATAGCCAAAGTAATCCTGAAAAATTAAAAAACTGGAGGCATCACATTTCTGGATTTCAAGCTATATTACAAAACTGTAGTCAGCAAGACAGTACAATACTGGCACAAAAACAGACACATAGATCAATGGAACAGAATAGAAAATCCAGAAATGGACCCACAGCTATATAGTCAACTCATCTTTGACAAAGCAGAAAAGAATATCCAATGGAAAAAAAGACAGCCTCTTCAACAAATGGTGTTGGGGAAACTGGATGACAACATGCAGAAGAATGAAATTGGACCACTTTCCTACACCGTACACAAAAATAAGTTCAAAATAGATGAAAGATCTAAATGTGAGACGGGAAACCTTCAAAATCCTAGAGGAGAAAACAGGAAGCAACTTCTTTGACCTTGGCTGGAGCAACTTCTTACTAGACACATTACTGAAGGCAAGGGAAACAAAAGCAAACATGAACTCTTGGGACTTCATCAAATACAAAAGCTTCTACACAGCAAAGGAAACAATCAGCAAAACTAAAATGCAGCCTACGGAATGGGAGAAAATATTTGCACATGACATATCTGATAAACAGTATCCAAAATATATGAAGAACTTATCAAACTCAACACCCAAGAAACAAACACCCCAGTTAAGAAATGGGCAGAAGACATGAATAGACACTTCTCCAAAGAAAACATCCAGATGGCTAACAGACACATGAAAAGATACGCAACAACACTCATCATTAGGGAAATACAAATCAAAAACACAGTGAGATGCCACCTCACACCTGACTGAATGACTAAAATTAACAACACAAGAAACAATGCCAGGTGTTGGTGAGGATGCAGAGAAAGGGGAACCCTCTTGCACTGTTAGTGGGAATGCAAACTGGTGCAGCCATTCTGGAGAACAGTTTGGAGGTTCCTGAAAAAACTAAAAATAGAACTACCTCACAATCTAGCAATTGCACTATTATATATTTACTGAAAGGATAAAGAAATACAGATTCAAAGGGGTACATGCACCCCAGTGTTTATTGCAGCATTATCAACAATAGCCAAACAAGGGGGAAAGCCCACATGTCTGCTGAAAGATGAATGGATAAAGAAGATGTGGTGTGTATATACAACAGAATATTACTTGGCCATAAAAAGGGAAATCTTCCCATTTGCAATGATGTGAATGGAGCTAGAATGTATTATGCTAAGGGAAATAAGTCAGTCCAAGAAAGACAAATATATGATTTCACTCATGTGGAATTTAAGAAATAAAACGGATGAAGGGAAGGGTGGGGGAAAAGAAGAAAGGTTAACAAACCAGAAGTCTTTTTTTTTTAATGTTTATTTATTTTTGAAAGAGAGAGCAACAGAGTGGGAGCTGTGGAGAGACAGAGAGAGAGAGAGAGAGAGAAAGAGACAGAATCTGAAGCAGAGTCCAGGATCTAGACAGATCCCAACACTGGGCTCAACCCACAAACTATGAGATCATGACCTGAACCAAAGTCAGGTGCTTAACCAACTGAGCCTCCCAGGTGCCCCACAATCCACAAGAGACTCTTAATAATAGAGAACAAATTGAGGGTTGATGGAAAGAGGTGGATGGGATGAGCTAAATGGGTGATGTGCATTAAGAAGGGCACTTGTTGGGATGAGCACTGGGTGTTGTATGTAAGTGATGAATCACTGAATTTTACTTCTGAAACCAAAATTCTACTGTATGTTAACTAACTAAAATATATTTTAAAAAGAAAAAAGAAAATGCAAACAAATAAAAAAGCCAAAATGATTTTCCTGAGATTTAAATAGATTGTTTTTTGGCTCAACTCCTGCTTTTAAAAAAATAAATAAATAAATTTGATTAGTTTTAGGGATAATAAAATAAGGACTTGAAGAAAGAATTTTTCTCAAAAATATGAAAAAGTGTTCTAGTCTTCAAGATCAAGTCTGGTAAGCATAGAATGCAGATACTGCATTTGTACAAGGCAACAAACTATACCATACTGTAAATTCCTGATGGCAGCAGAACCAATGGCTAATGCTAGAATTGTGGAGTGATTTGAGATATCTGACCCTGTTTTCTTGGTCTTCAGAGAACTTCAGGTCTTGCCCTGAATCTTAATTTTAGCTTTGTCTTCCATATCTGCACCCCTACTCATTGTTTCAGTCAAACAGAAGTAACTTTGTAACAATTTTTCAGGATCTGCACTTTCTAATAATTCTGCCTTGGCAAGCTGCATGATCCCTTCAAATCTACATGTCCACATTCTATCAACTCTTTGAAGTGCACCAGTTTTCATCATATATCCATCATATCCCTGGCAGATATAGTCACTTCTTGCTCTGAAGTTGCACAATACTTGTTTCCATGTGAGAGATTATAATCTCGGTTACATTTATATGTTGACATGTTTATCTGTCCCTTCATAAAGTCATCTTGAGTTCAGGGAATCTCATGTGGATCTTTTCATCCATACAGCCAAATGCAGTGTCTGGCATTTGTAGGTGCCTAAAGAGTAGTTGTTGAACAACATTTGTGTTGCAAATACAGACAACATGAAGAAAAATTTGTTACAGGAATAATTGCTCACATTGTATACCTACTATCTTCTAGGCACTGCATTAAACATTCTACACATATTGACCATGTCATTCACTTCTTTTAATAGCTTAGGATACTGAGGCTCTGAGAGGGGATTGTATTAATACTAAAAATGAGGTTGAATTTATGATGGTCTTCAAAACTTGTACTCTTTGCCATACTGTTCGGCAATATATGAATGAATATAATGAATGAAAAGCTGAATGAATGAAAAATGAATTAATGAATAAAGAGCAGCCTTCTAAGTCCCTTGTCCAATGTGCTTTTCAGGAAGACCCTAAGAATGACTCATGGATCTTTGCCCTGACTGTGCTTCTGAGCAGCACCTTGATCTACAACAGCATGGGCACCATCAACAGCCAGGCCCTGGAGCAGCTGCAGTATCCTTCCAGGGACCAAACCACCACGTTTTATTGAGTTTACAGGAATGGCAACTGAGACTGTCCTCTTTCCTGTGACTTAATTGTCATGGTTGAAGAAGGGGGTGAGGGGACACCGAGAACAAAAATTAGTGTTTATAGAATGTATTTCTATCTGAGATCTGGAAATTGTGGTGTAAAGTACTTTTTCCTTAGCTGAGTTCCCACAGCTATATGACTGAACTAACGCAGCTGGTCAGGGCAAAGTCCTCCTCAGACTACACTGGGGTAGAGGACTCTGCCAAGTTTGTGAGTTTCTTTCCAGACTTTATTTGGGCTTTACGAGATTTCACATTGGAGATGAAGATAAATGGATACTCCGTAACTGAAGATGAGTACCTGGAGGATGCCTTGAAGCTGCTTCCAGGTCTCAGAGTATGGCTTAAATGGTAGAAGGTTTTTTTACTGGGTGGGATCAGCTGAGTCCTGTCAATCAGCATTTCACATATATGTTTATTTGAATTTGGATTGTAGCCAGTGCTAATGGTGATTGGGTTTTGTGGGTTATTATTACTTTAAAATCTCCAGCAATTGAAGCTTAAGGTCACTAAAGAAATTTAGGGCCCCATTTTGGATCAGATAACTTAATGCTAATTAATGCCAGGAAAAAAGATCCCCAGATTGCAATCAGTGCTGTAACTTCTTGAGGCCCACATATTTCTGTAGCTTGTTAAGTGTTCTTCCTGTTCTTTCTTTAAAAAAAAAAATCAGATTGGAAGTTGCTAGACAAAATCACAATGAAATTAATTACCTTATTTTTGAAATTTATTATAATAGTAATAGTAATATGGTAATTGGAATAGTAAAATAGTAAGTATATTTTAATAGTAAAGTATATTTTACTAGTACCTAGAGAGTTATATTCTTCACAGAAAGGGTATTTTCCACACTAACAGGTCCAGAAAAAAATGTTGACGTACCTTTCCAGTAAAACTGTGAGTCCTTCATGTCACCTTTCTTATAACATCATCCTTTTCATTTTGTAGCCTTACACAATATGCTATTTTAATATTATGAATTTGTCACATTATATTTAGCAGAGTGGATAATAGAAGGCATCTATAGGGAATATCTATTTTTATTTTTTCATTACTTTATTCTTTATTAAACAGCTGATATGTGCCATAGAGTTGCTCTTAATTGTTCTATGAAGTCTAAATTAATCTGATATAGGGAAATGATGAGGTCTCAAATTACATTTAGATTAATGTATACTTTAGAGATTTCAGTTACAGGACTCTCTAAACATATTTGCGGTATGATCTGATTTTGGCTTATGCTTATAAAAGTTTTCTTTACTGACATGGGTATCATCTGTTTCCTTCCTCACATTTCCCCAGCAAAATGTTATCCGTTTGTTCTGGCATCACTTCAAGGCCCATATTTCTTTTCTTTTCTTTTTTCTTTTCTTTTCTTTTTTCTTTTTTGGTTTTTTTTTTTTTTTGGTTTTTTTTTTGTTTTTTTGGTGTTTATTTATTTTTGAGAGTGAGCGAGCAGGGGAGGGGCAGAGAGAGAGGAGGACAGAGAATCTGAACTGGACTCCGCACTGACAGAAGAGAGCCTCCTGCGGGGTTTGAGCTCATGAACTGTGAGATCATGACCTGAACTGAAGTCAGATGCTCAACCAACCGAGCCACCCAGGTGTCCCAAGGCCTATTATTTCATTTTTGCCATGGAAATAATAAGATCAGAAAAGTACCACTGACCTTTTTTTTTCTTTTTCCTTTTTTTTAATTGAAGTATAGTTGACACATACTGTTACAGGTGTAGAACATAGTGATGTGACAACTCTATACATTATGCTATGCTCATGACAAGAATAGCTACCATCTATCACCATACAATACTATTACAGTGCCATTAATTATATTCCCTCTGCTGCGTCTTTCATCCCCATGACTTCTTCATTCCATAACATGAAGCCTGTACCTCCTACTCCCCTTCACCCATTTTGCTCATTCCCCCACCCCCATCCTTTCTGCAACCACCAGTTTGTTCTCTATGTTTACGGGCCTCGGACTCTTCTTTTCTTAATCACTAAACATGTATTCAGTATTTAATCCATGGGACTCCATAAAAATGCTAAGGAAACTATCCTAAGGTTCTTCTCTTGGGCTGAATGCCTCTCTTTCCTCTCCTGAAGTACTTCCTTGACTCTTAACTCTGTTCAAGGAATTTTCCTTAACTTTGGTATGTTAGCCCAAGATTGATTTGTAAAACACATGATTAGAATAAAGGAGATTTACAGTCATAAGAGCTGCAGTGATGCAAAGATTCCTGGAAATGAAGTCCTCACCCCCTTACCTGGAGACTGCCTTTCAGTGATCAATTTTTTTCCACCTTTGTAGGCACAAATCCCAAAATCCAAAATTCCAACATGTCCAGAGAGTGTATCAGACAGTTCTTTCCAAAACGGAAGTGCTTCATCTTTGACCGGCCTACAAATGACAAAAATCTCTTAGCCCATATTGAGAACGTGCCAGAAGACCAGCTGGACAGTAGTTTCCAGGAGCAATCAAACAAATTCCGTACCTATGTTTTCACTCATACAAAGACCAAGACCCTACGAGAGGGAATCATTGTCACTGGGAACCGTGAGTCACCTTTGTCCTACAGCATGTCTCTGTATCAGTGTGCGTGGTGGAGCTTTGAGTATACTCTGACTTTGGCAGTAATTTTGTTGACATCTGTTTGTCAGATGTCAACTGACTATGGAGAAGCAGATATTCATGCCATGAAAAGTATCCATACATGTTCCTTAATTAGTCTCCCTATGTGAGGGTTTGCTGAGACTTAATATATCTCAGAACCTTAATTCACTAGTTATAAAAAGGCAAGATGGAGTTAAAGAGAGGACATCTGTAGATTGAGAAATCCTATGGGATATCTTCTGGTCTTTAAGGATATAGTAGATACTTTGTAAACTTACATGAGTCATATCATAAATAGGAAGCTATAAATTCCTTTAAGCCTGTTGAGATAGAAGATTATGTATAATCTTACATGCAGGGCATGCATGCTTCATGGGTATGTGGCTTATGTAGTCCCATGTGGAGATGGGCTCATACTCTGACTCTGTTTTATTTTGTTTTGTTTAAGTTTATTTATTTATTTTGAGAGAGAGTATTCCAGGCTGTCAGTGCAGAATCTGATGTGGGGCTTCAGCTTAAACCATGAGATCATGATCTGAGTGGAAATCAAGAGTCAGTTGCTTAACCAGCTATACCACCCAGACATCTGTCTATCGCTGTTTTGAATTCTTGATCATTTTCAACTAGGAGCCCACATTTTTATTTTGTACTGGGCCACACAAATTATGTATCTGGTCTTGTTTGTATACACTACTTCACCTATATAACCTATTCCTTTTTATTCTCATTGAATGGGAAACTATTTTTCCAGTGACCCATGAGCATATTTGTTGTAACTGGTAATTTAAATTATAATATGAAGAAATGGAGAACAATAAAAGAAAGAACAGGAAAACAGTAATGTTGTTAGAAAGGAATAGATTCCCAAAGAAGAAAATAAAGTTTCCTTCTAAATAAGGTGGGGTTTTTTTTTTTGTGATCTCAGGATGATGCTCCATAAAAACTGGAAGCCAGTGATTAAGACCTCACTATTTATCCTCAAATTTCCTGGCCTATTCAGGGCTGGAGACTCTGTTGAAAGCCTATGTGGTTGCCATCAAGACGGGAGAAGTTCCTTGCTTGGAGAACGTGGTGACAGCTCTTGCCCAGCGTGAGAACTCAGTGGCCGTGCAGAAGGCAGCCGACCACTACAGCGAGCAGATGGCCCAACGAGTGAGCTTCCCCACAGACACGCTCCAGGAGCTGCTGGATGTGCATACAGACTGCGAGAGGGAAGCCATTGCAGTCTTCATGGAGCATTCCTTTAAGGATGACAAGCAGGAGTTCCAGAAAAATCTCATGGTAATTGTCTTATAGTAAAAACCTCATGGTAATTTATCACTCCTGATTTCTCCCCTTCTGAAATGATGCTTAGAGCCTATATTTTTTATTAAATAGCTCATCTCTACAATGATAGAAGGAGCCTGGATTGTTGTGAGACAGGGCTTTACAGGGCTACAGTTCACCCTTTTACTGTAATGTAGGCAGTTCATTAATTTTCTATTGCTGCACTAAAAATTGCCATGAATTCACCAGTTTAAAACAACAAATATGAATAAGCTCACCAATCTGTAGGTCAGAAGTCTGGTGTGGAATGGTCCTGTGCTCTGTTCATGGTATCACAGGCTAAGAACAAGGTGTCAACAGGACTGAGTTCTCATCTGCAGGCCTCTGAGGAGCCTCCAGTTCATTAAGGTTGTTGGTGTATCCAATCCCTTGGATTGCAATTTACAAGTTCAAAGAAAAAAGTTCTGTTTTTATATCTTCACATACTAGAATCCTGTTGGAAGAACTCATTAACGATTCCAAACTCTCTTCAGAGTATTCTTCAGTCAGCACTGGGGGGTTGATTTTCTTTGTACACAAAATCCATTTGTAGCAACCCAAATCCTCTGAGGAAGTGCTACTTCTGGCCACAAATCAACTTTCTATTGTTTATTATTGATGGTTGGGTCACTGTTAATCATACTACAGTAGAAGGAAAATTGGAGTTTATGTCTTCCAACACCATCATTTTGTAGATGATAAGCTTGAATCCAAGGGAGTTAAGGGGCTTTCCCCAAGTAACACAGAATTGATAAGAACTAGGACTAAAAGTCTTTTGACTTCTGGTCCATTCCATGTTTCGGTCTACTTGTAGGTGATCAGAATGCTTTTTCTAAGAGGATGACATTGGACTTCCCCTTCTAACAGCTTCTTTCTATTGGATTTCTCCCCCATTTCTCTGGCAGGACATGATAGAAAAAAAGAAGAAAGATTTCTTGCTGCAGAATGAATACACATCTGTTAAATATTCCCAGGCAAAGCTTCAGCAACTTACAGAGCCCCTGATGAAAAGCATCTCAACAGGAACTTTCTGTGTTCCTGGAGGACACAGTCTCTACTTAGAAGCAAAGAACAAGGTTGAATGGGACTATAACCTAGTGCCCAGGAAAGGGGTTAAGGTAAGGAATAAAGAGGGAGGGATAGCTGTCAGAACCGTAGAGTCAAAGGGTGTTGCTTTTTCTGAAAATCTAAGGTCGTAGCACCATTTTTATGGAGAAAGCAGAGCAGGGCAATATCTCCACATTTTTAGCTTTTATCCACAGTTAGTTATATGTTGTTGAAGGAACTGGAAATATATTTGCAATATTTCGGGAATTCTGGGTTAAAGAGAACAACTTTTCTTTATCAAACAATGTGGCCATTTCTTTGCTAAGTATAGAGGATACAAAGAGTAAACACAACCTTTGTTCTCAAGATGATGATATTACCTGAAATGAAGACAAAAAATTGGGCAAATATATAATTATCATACTTTGATGAGCAGATAGTAAAATAATGGTAATGATTATTGATGATAACAATCATTATGATATTGGCTGATGGGGCCCCTGTGTGGCTCAGTAGGTGAGTGTCCGATTCTTGATTTCAGCTCAGGTCATGATCTTATGGTCATAAAATTGAGCCCTGAATTGGGCTCCATGCTGGGCATGGAGCCTGCATAAGATTCTCTCTCTCCCTGTCCATCTGTCCCTCCCCTGCTCATTTGCATTCTCTCTCTCTCTCTCTCTCTCTCAAAAAAAACTAGTAGACATGTTCAGCACCCCCTTACTATGCCATGCGTAAATAACCTATAATCAGGTATTTTGGTTGGATTGTCAATTTAATGCTCAGAATATTATTATAACTTAGATACTATAGTTATGCAGTTGAGAAATGCAATACACAAAGAAGTAAAAAAGTTGCCCAGAGTCATACTACCAGCAAGGGGAGAGCTGGTAGGGCCGCTCAGAGTAATTGGCCATCCTCCAAACTGGAAAGGTAGCTTAGCAAAGCACTCTGAAAGAGCAATAGGAGTTACAGAATGAAGTATCCATAAATGTTATCCTAGTTAAGAAAGGGTAGATGAGCATCCTGGCAGAAAATAGATTGAGCAAATGTTTGAGAAAACAGGAGTCCCTGTTTATATACACACTGAAGTCTGCTGGGCGGCACCTGGGGTGGATAGTGGAAAGCTTCACTGGAAAGAAGGATGGAAGGCTGCAAAGGAGGCTGCAGTGGAAGGTTTCAGGTATCACAGAAGAACTCAGAATTTATATTGGAGGCATAGAAGGAAAGTTAGTGAGGGATATCTAAGCAAGTGAAAAATTTACAAGGCCAGATTTGTGACTTTGTAGAACAATAATTTCCCCCAAAAGACACGATGTGTGCTGCATGTCATGTCTCTTCTCCTTGTTTCCTCAGGCAAATGAAGTTCTCCAGCACTTCTTACAGTCCCAAGTGGCAATAGAGAAATCCATCCTGCAGGGAGACAAAGCCCTCACCTGTCAAGAGAAGGCACTCGCAGGTACAGGTGCAGGGCTGAGCTCATAGCAGAGTGGGTGGGTTGCTGTACTACCTCCAGACAGAAATGAGGGCAAAACCTGCATGTAACAAAGAGCTTCCTCTCCTACTGTGGAATGACACAGCTAAATACACATATAACAGTCAGAGTTGTCTTTTTATATCAGGCAGACAAGGAGGGCCATCTCCATCATATTCTGAAATGTGCTCTTGGTGACCCACATAATTTGGGGGCTTCTCAGCTTCCTTTTCAAAGTCAGTTTGGTATCTGTGCTAAGGAGAGTAGAATCAGACCTGACTGTTGCTTTCTTCTCTAAAACATTCGTGGAACAGCTGAGCGGGCTAAGAAGGAGGCAGCTGAGAAGGAGCAGGAGCTGCTAACTCAGAAACACAAGGAGCAGCTGCAAAAAATGGAGGCTCAAGAGAGAGGCTTCAGGGAAAACATAGCCCAACTGAGAGAGAAGTTGGAGAAGGAAAGAGAAAGCCTTCAGAGAGAACAGGAAAATATGCTGATGCACAAGCTGAAGGTAAGCCTTGGCACAGAGCTGGGCAGTGCTCCATGGACAGTGCCCTGGTTCCTGAGGAAAGGGAGAGCCAAACTATTAAAAATCATGATCCCAGGGAGAATCATAAAAGACATACGATTCATTAAAACCTCAGATCTTTCTGGACCCTGCTGGGGCTCTTAAATCCACAAATTCCAAAGGCTTATGTAGTTAGAGAATTTGTAGTATGCAATTAACATCCCTAAGGGTGCTGGGCTGCTGTTTGTGGTGATTGTTAGGATGGTTTCATTGGACCCAAATTAAATAAGGCCCTAGTCTGCTCGTCCTTAGGATTCTTGGTTCAGCCATCAAACAGACCTAAAAGAACTCCAGCTTATCTTAAAAGTATCAGAAAGACTTGAAATACAGGATTCTGAAAGCTCTAAAATTTGCTGCATTTGTTTCCAGATCTGTGTGAGTCGTCCGACAGAGCACAGAGGAAAAGTAATTCTTCAACTCAGTCTGATGCTTGACAGCCAGTGTTCTGGAGGGGATCAGTACTTCCCATTTTTGTTAGACGTGTGTGTTCATGCTACCTTGGTGGAACTGAGAAATAGAATTAATCCTACATCCCCCTGAAGGACATCCTCACTGCTGGAACTAAGAGGATAGTTCTTAGGTCTGATCTAGCCTGACCCCACCCCACTCTTGGTGAGATGGTGCTGAGGGAATTGTGGGAAGGTGTAAACCATGGATACTCCCACTCTCCAGGATCCACTCATCAAAGAGCACTCTCGGGTGATAGTGCAGTAGACATGGTTCTTCCGTGCTGAAACTGTTAGACTCAAAACCCTTGCTTTTGATAATAGAGGATTTTCAGAAGTGAACTCCTTCTTTTTTATAGGTCCAAGAAGAACTTCGTAATGAGGGATTTGAAAAGAAATCTGAGAAGTTGCGTAGAGAGATACAGCTACTAAAAAAAGAGATTGTGGCAAATAAAGATAAATATTTGTTGGATCAATGGATTATTGATATGACTGATGGAGTATTCAGTAAAGAAACGCCGGATCATAGTGAGTTACCTGGTTTGGGGATGAAGATTCGCAGCTCATAATGACATAGGCTCAGAATTCCTTTTAGGGATTCATAAAATGAGGGTTTTTGTGATGCTGTGACTTATTTTGGAAGCACGTGTCATATTAGTTTCTTTTAACAAAAGTTTAAAGATCAACAGTGATTAATGATTACTAAGGCCTGACATACAAAAGACATACTTCATTTTGATCAAATAAAAGAAATGGTAAACAAGATTGTTAAAAGATAAACGTAGGGGGCCTGGGTGGCTCAGTGGGTTGAGAGTCCGACTTTGGCTCAGGTCATGAACTTGTGGTCCGTGAATTCGAGCCCCGCATCGGGCTCTGTGCTGACAGCTCGGATACTGGAGCCCGCTTTGGATTCTGTGTCTCCCTCTCTCTGCTCCTCCCCCACTCATCCTCCCTCTCTCCCTCCCTCCCTCCCTCCCTCTCTCTCTCTCTCTGTTGAAAATAAATATTAAAAAAATAATAATTTTAATAAAAGATAAATGTAAGGAAAAGCTGAATTTGCAATTGCAGCAAAACAGATGAGATACTGCAGAATAAAATCATCAGACCTGACCATTGCTTTCTTCTCTCTCTAAACCATTCGTGGAACAGCTGAGCGGGCTAAGAAGCAGGCAACTGAGAAGGAGCAGGAGCTGCTAACTCAGAAACACAAGGAGCAGCTGCAAAAAATGGAGGCTCAAGAGAGAGGCTTCAGGGAAAACATACCCCAAATGAGAGAGAAGTTGGAGAAGGAAATAGAAAGCCTTCTGAGAGAGCAGGAAAAAGTGCTGATGCACAAGCTGAAGGTAAGCCTTGGCACAGAGCTGGGCAGTGCTCCATGGACAGTGCCCTGGTTCCTGAGGAAGGGGAGAGCCAATACTAATAGAAATCAAGATCCCAGGGAGAATCATAAAAAGTATATAATTCATTAGAACCTCAAATCCTTCTGGATCCTGCTGAGGTCCTTAAATCCACACAACTCCAACATTTCTGTAGTGGTAGTCTTTTTTTTTTTTAATATTTATTTATTTTTAAGAGACAGAACTCCAGTAGGGTGGGGAAGGGAGGGGAGGCAGAGAGAGACACACACACACAGAATCTGAAGCAGGCTCCAGTCTCTGAGCTGTCAGCCCAGAGTGCAACGCGGGGCTCGAACTCATGAACCACAAGATCATGACCTGAGCCAAAGGTGGATGCTTAACCGACTGAGCCACCCAGGTACCCATCTAGTGTTCGTCTTTGAAATGAACAAATAACATCCGCAGATTGGTAGGTTGCTGTCTGTAGTGACTACAGCATGTTCTCTTAATGCTTGGATTGGGTAGGACCTCAGTACTATAGTCTTTAGGATATTAGTGTAACCATCAGATACATCTAAAATAGATCTACTGGGTTCTGAAAGTATCAGATTATTCCTGATATGAAATATAGAATTCTGAAAGCCCTATAACTTGCTGTATTTGTTTCCAGATCTGTGTGTTACTCTATAAAGCCCAAGGGAATAGTCTTCCTTATTCCAGTATGCAGCTTGATAGCCTGTTTTCTGCACAGTGTTAGCAATTCTCATTTTTTGTAGATGGTTTTGGCCATCATACCTCAAGCAGAACTGAGAATTAGTTAGAACCAAACCTACATTCTCTCCCAAAGGGCATCGTTAGAACTGGAACACATTTCTGTAATAGTTCTCAGTCTTGACTCAGCATCTCCCCACCCTCAGTGAGATGATCCTGAGAAAATTAGGAAGTTACATGCCATAGATACTCTTACCATCAGTTTCAAATACATGGATATATTGAAAAACCCCATCAAGGAACACTATGAAGATAGAGAAGAAGATATGAAGATGGGTATGCTTAGCTTAGCTGCTAGTGTTAAAAGTGAAACCCAACTTGATAATTGGGGACTTTCAAAAGTGAACTCTCCCTTTTAGAAACCCAAGAAAAACTGCTTTTGAAGGATTTAAAGTTCTGGGATCACAAATGAAATAAGCTCATAATTCCTGTTAGGAAATTATAGAATGAGACTTGTTATGCTGTGACTCATTTTTGAGGTATATGTGTCATGTTAGTTTCATTTAACAAAAGTTTAAAAAGTAATTATCTAAATATATGAAGGTCTTACCCAGAAAAGATAAACTTCATATTGACAAAATTAATTTGGAGAAATGAGAAGCAAATTAAAAGATACAGTGGAAAAAAAGATCAAATTTCCAGTAACATCAAAAGCAATATGATACTACAGAATAAAATCATGAAGTACGTAAAATTTACATGAACAAAATTTTTTAAATGGTATGTAAGACACAATTTATAAAAATGGACAGAAATTAAAATTTCAATATTATTTAAGTTAATATGGACATTTAGTGTGATCCAAAAATATATCAAACATAATTTTTCAAGAAGTAGATAAATTAATTCTGAAAGTTTTATGGAAAAGCCACAAACAAAAATATCCAGTGCAATCCTGAAAAAAGACAAATGAAAGGGAACTAGCTTTAGCCACATGTTAAAACATCCCAAGAATTAGCATTGTGGTACTAACATCTGAATATTGAAACAATGACAAAACAGACTTGGAAGTTTAGAAATTGGTGCATGAAGCTCCTGGGTGGTTCAGTTGGTTGAGCATCTGACTCTTGATTTCAGCTCAGGTCATGATCCCATGGTTGGGGGATCAAGCCCCATCTGGGACTCCATCCACATTGAGCATGGAGCCTGCTTGAGATTCTCTTTCATTCTCTTTCTGTCTCTCCCCCTCTACTCGCACTCTCTCTTTCTCTCAAAAATTTAAAAAAGAAAAGAAAAGAAATTTGTGCAAAGTCATGCAGAAATTCAGCAGATGATAATTTGGGCATTTTCTTGTGTGAAAGAATATGGGATATTCAGCCAATGGTGTTTGAACTATAGGCAGCCATCTGAAAAAGAAAAGTTGGGTTCTCCTTTACATGTAAATTTCAAGATGGTCCAAGTAAATTTCGGATGGTTCAAAGACACAAACATGAAAAATTACAGCATAAAATTAAATAATAGGGGGGGAGTTAAAAAAATAATATGGGAGTAGGTAGGACCTTCTTTTTTTAAAAAAAATTTTTAATGTTTATTTTTGAGAGAGAGAGAGAGGCAGACAGACAGACTGTGGGTGGGGAAGGGGCCAAGAGAGAGGAAGACAGAGTCTGAAGCAGGCTCCAGGCTCTGACCTGTCAGCACAGAGTCCAACGCGGGGCTTGAACTCACGAACGGTGAGATCATAACCTGAGCCAAAGTTGGAAGCTTAACCGACTGAGCCACCCAGGTGCCCCAGTAGGACCTTTCTAAGTATGACATAATGGAAATAGATAAAAAAAGATATATTTAAAATTTTTTTGAATGTCGTTGACACACAATATTACATTAGTTTCAGGTGTGCAACATAGTGATTTGACAAGTTTATACATTATGCTATGCTCACCACAAGTTTAGCCAGCATCTGGCACTGTACATTGCTGTTGCAGTATCGTTGACTGTATTCCCTATGCTGTGATTTTTATTCCTGTGACTTATTCATTCCATAACTGGAAGCCTTTCCCACTCCCTTCATCTATTTTGCCCATTCCCCACACCTCCTTCCCCTCTGGAAACCATCAGTTTGTTCTCTGTCTGGTACTACTTTTTTTTTGTTTATTCATTTGTGGTTTTTCTTAGATTCCACTTATGAGTGAAATCAAATCAAAACTACAGTGAGATAGGGGTGCCTGGGTTGCTCAGTCACTTAAGCATCTGACTTCAGATCATGATCTCACAGCTTGTGAGTTTGAGCCCCACGTCAGGCTCTATGCTGACAGCTCAGAGCCTGGAGTCTGCTTCGGATTCTGTGTCTCCCTCTCTCTCTGCCCCTTTCCCACTCATGCTCTGTCTTTTTCTCTCAAAAATAAATAAACGTTGAAAAAAAAGTTAAAAAAAAAACCTACAGTGAGATACCACCTCACACCAGAATGACTAAAATCAAAAAGACAAGAAATAACAAGTGTTGGCAAGGTTGTGGAGAAAAAGGAACCCTCATTCACTGTTGATGGGAATGTAAATTGATATAACCACTATGAAAACAGTATGGAGGTTCCTCAAAAAATTAAGAATAGAAATACCATATGATCCAGTAATTACACTACAGAGTATATGCCCAAAGAAAACAAAAACACTAATTCAAAAAGTGCTCCCCCACGTTTCTTCTAGCATTATTTACAGTAGCCAAGATATGAAAGCAATTTAAGTGTCCATCGATAAACAGATAAGATGTGGTGCATATATATATATATATATATATATATATATATATATACATATATATATATGTATATATATATATGTACACACACACACACACACACACACACACAATGGAGTATTACATGGCCATAAAAAAGGATGAGATTGTGTCATTTGGGACAACCTGGATGGAACTAGAGGGTATTATGCTAAGTGAAATAAGTCATACTGAGGTAGATAAAAGAAAATACTGATGAATTCATTTGTCTAAGAAAAAAAAGTTCTTCATAGAAAAACATGAGCAAAGATGGCAAAATGAGGAATTCATTTTAATATGTATCAGAAAAAAAATATATAATTTCTTTAAGCCATAATGATCCCTTTAAAGCGGTGGGAAAAAGAACACCCCTGTCCCCCCAAAATGGGCAAATATATTAGAAGAAATGAAATATATTCAACTTTGCTAATAATATGAGATACGCAAAATAAAGTTTTGAGGCTCCTGTTTCATCCCTAAGGTTAGCAAAGAAAAACACATTTGATGGGATACTAAGTTGCCAAGGATTTGGAGAAATCGGAAATTTCCCATATTTTCGAGAAAGTACAAATTGGAACAATTCTATATCAAGGTATTAAATGCGCATACCTTTGATCCAGCAGGTTCAAATTTAGGATTTGAACCTTATAGATTTAATGTACGTGTGCCAAATGTCATACGTGCTAGGATATATGTTACAGCACATGTGTATGGCACAAAATCAGAAAACAACTGTCAGGTGCTGGTAATAGAAATCATGGGGCATTTGTACAAGAGTATTCTATGGTCACTACAATGAAAGGGAAAACTCTGTATTAATATGAGAAGATCTCTAGATTTAGCATAAAGTAAAAAAACATCCGGAAAGTATGCATAGTTGCTACTAGTAAATTTAAATATAATGAATATGCACATGTATTTTACATGTCTCAGGAAAAATATGAAATAAACTAGTAACTATGGTTGTGACTGAGGATGGACCTGTGTAGTTGATGTGAGGCTTGAGAGGGTAGCTAACTTTATGTCATATATTCTTCTCCATGCCTCTTACATTTTGTATGGTATTACTGTTACATATTCAGAAATAAAGACTTAAAACTGCTAAAATTAAAACTAAAATAAAAACACATGGAAAGGGAACATTTAGTAATAGGGTGGAAGGAGTTATGCTCCTTGAAACAGCATACCTCAAGCATACCTTGAAACAGTAGGAAGAGTCTGCTGATTACAACAGGGAGCTGAAAACCATAAGATATGCATCCTAATCTTGCTTTAATTATGACCTTTCGATGTTCCAGTCTCTAATTTCTTTTTTTACTGAGGTATAATTGGCGTATAACATTATATTAGTTTCGGGTATACAACATACTGATTCAGCATTTATATACACTGGGAAATGGTCACCCCCAGTCTAGTTGCCGCCCATCACCATGCACAGTTGCACTTTTTTTCTTGTGATGAGAACTTTTTAAGATTTACTGTCCTGGCAACTTTCAAATACGTACAACACTATTATTAATGATAATCACCATGCTGTACGTGAAATCTAATTTCTTTTGCTATATAGTCACTTGGGAAGTTTGCTAGAATGCCTCTATGTTCCAGCGCCATGCTTATAAAGGGAGTGAATTAGAAAAATTGTTCTTCAGTATCAACTAGATTTTTCCGGAATTCCTTTTCCGGCTGCCTTGTGCTGTAGAATGTGATATAGCTAGAATGAACTACTTGTGATTCTGCAAGCTGCACATGTTATCTTTGGATTCTGTGTCTTTGTATATTGTATACAGACATCCTGCCACCATACTACATTCTCATTATTTGCTAGCCCCTCTCTGTCCTGACTTCCCCAGGAGGCAGTTGATCTGTTCCTCCTCTGTGTTCCTTATCGTCACCCCTGTCAGAGCACTTTTTACTACTTGTGACATTGAAATAGCCTGTTTATAGGCACCTCTCCTCCTCTCTTGATCTCAGGTGCTCAGACTTTTTCATCATTGTGAATCTAACTCCCACCACATAAACCCCAGATCTTCAAAGGTAGTTCTATTTTTAGCTTTTTGAGGAACCTCCAAACTGTTCTCCAGTGTGGCTATACCAGTTGCATTCCCACCAGCAGTGCAGGAGGGTTCCCCTTTCTTTGCATCCTCACCAATACCTGTTGCTGCCTTAGTTGTTAATTTTAGCTATTCTGACAGGTGTGAGGTGGTATCTGATTATGGTTTTAATTTGTATTTCCCTGATGATGAGTGATGTTGAGTATCTTTTTATGTGTCTATTAGCCATCTGGATGTCTTCTTAGGAAAAATGTCATGTCTTCTGCCCATTTCTTAACTGGGTTATTTGGTTTTTGGGTGTTGAGTTAGATAAGTTGTTTATATATTTTGGATACTAACCGTTTATCAGATATGTCGTTTGCAAATATCTTCCCCCATTCCATAGGCTGCATTTTAGTTTTGTTGATTGTTTCCTTCACTGTGCAGAAGCTTTGTATCTTGAAGTCCCAATAGTTCATGTTTGCTTTTGTTTCCCTTTCCTTCAGTGATGTGTCTAGTAAGAAACGGCTCCAGGGTCAAAGAGGTTGCTGCTTGTGTTCTCCTCTAAGATTTTGATGGTTTCCTGTCTCACATTTAGGTCTTTAATCAATTTTGAATTTATTTGTGTGTGTTTGGTGTAGGAAAGTGGTCCACTTTTATTCTTCTGCATGTTGCTGTCCAGTTTTCCCAGCCCCATTTGTTGAAGAGACTCTTTTTTCATTGGATATTCTTTCCTGCTTTATCAAAGATTAGCTGACCGTATAGTTGGGGTTCATTTCTGGGTTTTCTATTCTGTTGCACTGATCAGTGTGTCTGTTTTTATGCCAGCACCGTAGTATCTTGATGACTCAGCTTTGTAATATGGCTCTTAATGGAAAAGCATTCGATGCTCATGGATTAGAAGAACAAACATACTTAAAATGTTTATACTACCAAAGCAGTCTACACATTTTAATGCAATCCCTATCAAAATACCACCAACATTTTTCACAAAGCTAGAACAAACAACCCTAAAATTTGTATGGAACCACAAAATACCCCAGATAGCCAAAGCAGTCGTGAAAAAGAAAAACAAAACTGGAGGTATCATGATTCTGGATTTCATTCTCTCTAAAGCCTTTAGGGCACAGTTCTATTTTCTTAACGGTTGTGAGTCAAAGTTTAGCCACCTTCTACTTTCCCCAACCAAAGCCATTGGAGTGAAAGTCCAGTAGCTGAATCAGTCCCTAGTGACCCATTGATATCACTCAGAGGACTGCATCTCATACTGTCCATATGCATGTTTTGGTAAAGGAAAGAAGCAGGGATAAGCCCTACTTCCCCATGAAATCTCCCTAATGCATATGGCCAACACACATCATATACATTATCTTCTGTCTGAATGAGCTGCCTCTTTTCAGGACATACTTTTTATCAAGTAACACCTTAAGCCTTAGGAAACATACTAGCTGCAGTGAATGATAACCATAGAGGGAAAAAGAATGAGGAACAGTCAACAAAGCAGTGTTTACAAGAAATGATAACTGGAAAAGATTAAGAGTGAAGTAAAGGACAATAGGGCAGAGTAAAAGGGATCTTCACCACTTCCATGTTTAGTCATAAACTTCCTTTTGTAATAAATTTTGTAAACACCCAAAGATAAGCCTCCCAGTAAAAGGTGTCTTACATAATAGTGAATAGGAAATAATTGTTGAATCATTGAAGTAATCAAAGAATGATTTCAAACACATCTTGGACAATCTTGTAAGAAGACAAGTTCAAGCCATTTGTGTACGTGGTATTTGGATGAAGTAAGATGTAAGTTGCTTGGCCATTTTTACATTACCATCTCTATTTCCTCAAACTTAGTCTACAGCCTGCCTTATTTATTGCTACTTCTCACCTCTTAAGCTGGAGTTGAATAGCCCTTGGAAATGTATTTATTAAGAAGACTCTTCAGTGTTGGCTGCTGTATAGAAATTCAAAGAAAAAATAGAGCAGTCCTCTCTCCAGGAATATAGGAAATAGGTTAAGGAAGCTTAGGAAAGCTGATATGACCATGCCAGTGGTCTCCTTTGGCCTACCTAGTATCTGCATGGCCAACAGCAGGGGGGAACATACCAGCACAGGAAAATTATATTACATTTTGCTTGACCCCAATACAAATAATATGTGTGATCAAAACAGAATTCACTATGAAGATATATGCCCACAAAATGGCAGACTAGAAGCTCCAAGCCCTTGTTCCCTCATAGAGACATTAAAATAATAATAATAATAATAATAATAATAATAATAATATGACTAAAATAATCTTCTAGAACCTCTAGAAAACAAAGTAAACACAACAGTCAAGTGAACCCCAATCAAGAAAAAGCCACATTGCCTGCTCCCCTAGATTAAGGGATGATCATCGACCAATGTAATTCATGACATTAACAAAATGGAGGGGAGAAAAATGATAGTCTCAATTCTAAGGAAGAAACATCTGACAAAATTCAACACCTTTTCATGTTAACAACCCTCGACAAAGTAGAAGTAGAAGGAAACTACCTCCACGAAACAAAGGCCATAAATAAAAACTCACAGCTAATTTCACACTCAATGGTGAAAGGTTGAAAGCTTTTCTGCTAAGATTGGGAACAAGACAAGGATGCACTCCTTCACCAATTCTATTCAGCATTGTACTGGAAGTCCTAGCCAGAGCAATTAGCAAGAAAAAGAAATAGAAGTCATCCAAACTAGAAAGGAAGAAGTAAAATTATCTCTCTTTGCAGATGACATTATCTTTTTTTCTCCAGATTTATTGAAATCTTTTTGACATATAACATGTAAGTTTAATGTGTGCAATGTGATGACTAGATACATGTATACTTTGTAAAATTATTTCCACAATAAGATTAGTTAACACCTCCATCCTTTTACATAATTGTGATTACTTTTGTGTGTGTGGTGATAACACTTAAGATCTATTCTCTTAACAACTTAAAGTATGTAATACAGCATTTTAATTATAGTCACCATGTTGTGCATTAATTAGATCCCATATCTTACTTATCTTATATCTGAGAATTTGTACTCTTTGACCAACATCTCTCCATTTCCCCTACCCCTTAGTCCCTGGCAACCACCATTATACTCTATTTCTATGACCTTACCTTTTTAAGATTCCATATGTAAGTGGGAACATACACTATTCATCTTTCTCTGTCTGACTTATTTCACTTAACAAAATGCCCTCAGTGTTCATCCATGTGGTTGCAAATGACAGGATTCCCTTCTTTTTCATGACTCAGTAATATTCCATTCCATTGTCTATACAATAGTGTACACACACACACACACACACACACACGCACGCATCGTCTTTGTCTATTAATCCATTGATAAAAATTAGGTTGTTTCCACATTTGGGCTACTGTGAATCATGCTGCAGTGAACATGGGGTTCATATATCTCTTCGAGATAGTGCTTCCATTTCATTCAGAAGTATACCCACAGTGGGATTGCTGGCTCATATGGTAATTCTATTATTAATTTTTTGATAACTGTTTTGATTACTGTAGTTTCATGATAAAGTTTGAAATCAGGAAATGTGATACCTCTAGTTTTGTTCTGCTTTCTTAGGATGACTTTTTTTATTTGGGATCTTTTGTGATTCCATATAAATTTTAGGATTATTTTTTCTATTTCTGTGAAAAATATCATTGGAATTTTGATGGGGATTGTATTGTTTGCTAATATCTGATTTAGAATTTTTGCCTCCTTATAGTTGTCATAAACTTTTTCTATACAACTGTGGTCATATTTGGTATTAAGGACATTCTTGAATAATGAGTTAGATAGCATACCTTATTTTTTTGTTTATTTATATTATTTTTGAGAGAGAGTGCAGGAAGGGCAGACAGAGAGGGAGACAGAGAATCCCAAGCAGGCTCTGCACTGACAGCCTAGAGCCCACTGTAGAGCTTGAACTCACAAACCATGAGATCATGACTTGACTTGAAACTAAGAGTCACACACCTAACTGATTGAGCCACCCAGGCACCCCAACATGCCTTATTTTTGATGCCCAACAAGAATTTCTTTTTTTTGTTTTTTATTAAAAAAAATTTTTTTATATATGTTTATTCTTGAGACAGAGATACAGTGTGACCAGGGGAGAGGCAGAAAGAGAGCATGAGCAGGAAAGGGGCAGGGAGAGAGAGGGAGACACAGAATCTGAAGCAGGCTCCAAGCTCTGAGCTGTCAGCACAGAACCCGTCACGAGGCTTGAACCCATGAACTATTAAATCAGGACCGGAGCTGAAGTTGGACGCTTAACCGACTGAGCCACCCAGGCGACCTCTGGCAAGAATTTATATAGAAAATATTGTTAAATGTTTGTTTGTAGAAATCACAGTTAAATCATCTGAGTCTTGAGGTTTATTGTAAAGAATTCACACTGATTTCAATTTCTTTAATAGATACTAGAAGCTTCCGGTTTCCAGCGACAAAAAGCACAGATTCCCTGAGGATATCATTGTGTGTGATGGTGAGTAAGTCCACTCATCCTTCCAGCTTTTGTTCCTAAAACCTATGTTTTAACCTTTTGGGGCACAACACTATATAAAGGCTATAGGTTTAAGGTGTATGTGTACTGACCAAAGCAGAGACACTTAGAAATTCACATATTATGTTAGGTCTTCCTTTCTTCTGTAGGGTAGCTTATATGGATAATTAATGCCCCCAAATATTAAAATCTGTCCTCTTTAATTGTGTGAGCTTTCTGATGCCCCCCAAAAATGGTAAAAAGGAAATATTAAGCCAGAAAAATAATGATTTCCCCTTTATAAATCAGACTTGAAGAGGCTTTGAATGTGTACTCCTTAATAATGAGACCGCACATTTAAGTCACAAATTTAACAATTCCTAGACTTAAAATGGATCATTCCTGACAAGTGTTGGAAATGTGTAAAAGGACTATACTTGAGGTAGGGTGCACTTACGTATGCCTTCAGTATACCACAGCGGAAACCATAGGCTGCAGAGGGGTCACACCAGTTGACTTTTGTTAAGATGTTCTTCTGATTCGGTTTCTGGAAGAAGGGTGGGGGGGTTTTCATATTAGTACATTAGTACATTTAGTTTAACCTTTTATAGGGGAATCAGAGCAGTCTGCATCTGTGAAGGGTCCTCCTGAAAAAAGAATGAGCAAAGTGTAAGACTCCACCTATGGTCACCATAGGAGATATGGCACAAGCTGTCTTGCATGTGTAAGGGTGGATGAAAGAAACGGGGCACATTGGAGAACCTCTTTGGAGAATGGGCACAAAGACACACTTAGAGGGGTGCCTGGGTGACTCCATCGGTTAAACACTGACTTCGGCTCAGGTCATGATCTCATGGTTCGTGGGTTTGAGCCCCACGTTGGGCTCTGTGCTGACAGCTCGGAGCCTGGAGCCTGCTTCAGATTCTGTGTCTCCCTCTCTCTGCTCCTTCCCCACTCGTGCTCTGTCTCTGTCTGTCTCTCAAAAATAAACAAATATTAAAAAATTTTTTTAAAAAAAGACACAGAGAGTAGCTTGAAAGACGCTTTTGTGAACTCATAAATATGTTATACTAGCACTTTACTGTCCAAGTCTTATTAGAGACTCTTTCCTGAATATCCATCCTGCAAATTAAAATCCTCTGTGATTTCAGTTTTCCCTTTAAGACCTATATTTTCGGTGCAATAAGATTGAACTTAAGTTCAGTTAAGTGAACTGATGCATTTTTCAATCCAACATGTAGGCAAGTTGCCATATTTATCACAGCCAAACCACTAGGCAAGTTCCATTGCCTTACATTTTATGTAGTTCTGGATTTCTCTTCGCTTAGTCTGTGTTTTTCAAAATCCAGCAAATGCAAGGTGATTTTGGTTTTGGATTGTTTTTACTCTTACATCACAGTTGCTAAACTCTCCAGTTCTAAAATTCCCTAAGCATGTGAATTATGTCCCTAAAAGGCTATTATTTTTTAAGACATTTAATTTTTTAACTGGTCAGTTGCACTCACCACATTTCTGAACTGAAATTGTCTCATGTCTGTGCTTTTCTGGAAGGGCTGGTACATTTGCAGCTTTGTGGTTTTTCACCAAACTTTGTGTAACAGGATGTTAAACGAGACTCTTCCTGTCTGAGAATTTCCACCATTCTCTAAAGATGAGTGCACGAGGTGCCAATTTTAGAACCACAATTTCTAAAACAACATGCTACCGCATTTGGGAGGAGTTAAATTGATAAAACATGAAAAAAGTCATTTCTATTAAATTAAATCTCATTAGCTTCCATCAGTTTAAGAATATTTTAACAATTCTTCTTTTACCAGGAGTATACTCTTGGTACTTAGACTTGCAAAATATAAAAAGTTATTTCTCCTGGGGTACCTGGGTGGCCCAGTTGGTTAAACATGTGACTCTTGATTTGGGCTTGGGTCATGATCTCATGTTGTGTGAGATCAAGCCCAATGTTGGGCTCCATGCTGACAGCACAGAACCTGCTTGGGATATCCTCTCTCTCTCTCTCTCACTCTCTCTCTTTCTCTCTGCTCCTCCCCTGCTCACACATGCACACTCTCTTTCAAAATAAATAAACCTTTAAAAAAGTTATTTTCCTTGCCAGCAAATTTTCTTCCAAATAATGGAATCTGGAAGAGAGACGCCAAATTTATTTTTTTTCTTTGCTAAATAGTAAAAACATCCTGCTATACATCCAAATATAACTAGCCTTAGATTCATCATCTCTAGAATCATATCTTTTTAGCTTCATAAATAAAGTGAAAAATAATAGCAACAAAAAATGAGAGAGACAGAGGGGGATTCCTTGATCCAGTTGGTGAGGAAGGACTCTTTTTATTTGGATGATAGTCATGTGCCCACCCTCTCCTACATCAATATCTGTGTCTCAGAAAGGACAGGACCTCTGTACTTAGTGCAGCTTGGGTCCATCCCTTAAAATGTCCAAGTTTAATTTCAGGACTATTAAAATTATCTGTCTCAGATATTGTTGCGTATCTTTTTACAATAATAAAAGAAATGTCAGCTCTAATTATTATAAAGTTCTGTCATCAAAATGAGCTCCTGACAACCTTGCTAGATGTTAGATTTTTCTAGCTGCTCTTAAAGCTAGCAGTGGTCAATGTGATTATGTTTGCTCAGGAGATAGAAACAGAAGTATGTGTATGTCACTTGAGAGTCTAGGCCACAGAAATTTGCTCCTGTACTCCACCAGTTCCATCTTTTCCCTCCTACTGGTTCAACTTTGACAGCAGTGGAGCTTTGACCTTGCAGATAAATAGGCTTTCTTAGTGGGTACAGAACAACTAGATGGAAGGAACCTGAATCCCTGCAGCACCCTGTGGAGGAATGCTTCCACACAAGCCTGGAGTGGTAGAAGCAGAGGTGCTGTGACAGCACCCTCTAAAGGGATCTCTATCTCCAGTGTCCTCCCTGTACTCTTTCTCCTCCTGCCATCAGAATGTGGAACTCTATACGCCTTTGGAATAAATCCCATTACTCAGATCCCACCTGATCTTTCAGCCTCATCCTTAATGAGCCTGTGGCTATGGTGAACTCCAGTGGATTCCTAGCATTTGCTCACTACCATTGTTTATTTGCTCATTTCATTCTTTTGGTCTAAAATACATTTCCTCTCATTTTTCTTTGATGCAATCTGAGTTATCTTTTGAGATCCAGCAGTAATGGCACCTCTTCTTGTAGCCATCTAAAATCCTGAATATAATTAATTGTTGCTTTTTTAGACAACCAAGCACTTTATTTTTAACATTATGTTAGCAGTTATTACTTCTCATTTAATGGTAAAATATTCATGTTCATCAAGATACAGGTTAGCCAAAGAACTTTTCTTTGTTTTTAAATACACAAAAACCGTGGAAATGCTAGTTTTGAAGGCCTGAGAGGTATATAATGATGACAAATAGGCAAAACGTAAAGTAATAGCTTTTATCAGCAGCCTTTAGTTGGGCTGATGACAAAGTCTCAATTTTGAAAATTCCTTAACTTTAAATAAACTATCCTGGCAAGGTTTGATGACATGTCTAAAGATACTTTAAAAGTGGAGATTAAAGGGCACCTGCGTGGCTCGGTCAGTTAAGCATCTGATTCTTGATTTCAGCTCAGGTCATGATCCCAGGATCATGGGATGGAGCTCCGCATCAGACTCCACACCTGCTTGGAATTCTCTCTCTCTCTCTCTCTCTCTCTCTCTCTCTCTCTCTCTCTCCCTCTCCCTCTCCCTCTCCCTCTTCCTCTCCCTCTCTCTCTCCCTCTCCCTTTTCCTCTCTCTCTCCCTCCCTCTCCCTCTTTCTCTCTCTCTCTCTCTCTCTCTCTCTCTCTCCCCTTCCCTCCCTCCCCCTCCCCCTCTTCCCTGCTTGTGCTCTCTCTTTCTCTCTAAAAAATAAAAATAGAGTGGAGATTAAAAAAATTTACTTGTTCACTATCTTGAACCAGGTATCACAAACAAAGGTAGACCAAACTGGCTATCTATTATTTTCATTTCACAGATTGGATCTTTGGGTCAAGGGTGAATATGGTCTTTCCAGTTAGCCTCACTGCAAGACATCGAATCTGTTCCTGGAGTAATAGGGTCAAAGCAAACTGAGGTGTGGCCAAGAAACTAGGATGGGAGATGCCGATAGTACCTATAGTCACCATCAAAGATGTATCATGAAACAAATTATACTAAATTCAGGGTGGAGTGAAGGAAAAGTCACAGTCACCTGAACCTGGGCTGAGGGAAATGAACAGAGGGACACCCTGACCTCTCAGAGAGTGGCATTAGCAAGCCTTTTGTCTTTTCCACATTCGCAAATATTTAATGCTAGCATCTAGAACCCAGGTCACAGAGGAAGCTTCTCCTTCTGATATCCATCAGACAAATATAAAAACCTCCTAAATTTTACATTCTTTTTCCCCACGCTCAAAAATACTAACTGCTGAACTAAGGGCAGCTCTTGTTTCCACTGGCTCAGCCCACACTGTGATTATGAACAAGATGACATATTTATTACAGCTATCTCACTAAGCTGATTCACTGACTCAGATTTGTGCAGTAACAGTTTCTTCTTATTTCTTTTTTTTTATATATATAGATTTCCTCAGTCCCACCAATATCAGAGTATTTGTTTTGTGGTGTTTAGCTTTCTGTCACAGTAGCTAGTGCCTCTTGCTCTCATTCAAGAATATTGCAAGGCTATAGATCTTGACTCTAAAACTATTTATTCTTTTATCCCCAGATTTTTATCAGCTGAAGAATTGCATCAAATAGATTGATGGCCTGAAACTGCTTAAAGTCTGCATTTCCAGGAACTCGATGTGGTTTAGGATATCATCAGTTTGGGGCTCCTTCTTCTTATGCTTCAGGATGCTAAATGGGACTCTTCTGTTAGGGGTCCACTAAGTGTCCTGGACTGAGAACACTAGGTGCCAAATAACTAATTCCCAAGCAAGGTGCCACATCAGCTTTTACAGTTAGGTTAAACTCAAGACAGTAGAAGAAAAATAATATGATTATATCAATTAATGAAGAAAAAGCATTTGACAAAAGTCTAACACTCACTCGTGATGAAACCTTTCACAAATTAGGAATAGTGGGGTATTTCCTCAACTTGATAAAGAATAGCTGAAAAAAACCTACAAGCATACTTAATGGTGAAAAGCTAGATGCTTTCCCGTAAGATTAGGAACAAGGCAATGATGTCTGCTTTCACTTCTATTGAACATCATGGAAGTCCTAATGAAATAAGACAAAAAAAGAAAAGGAAAGATATATAGATTTTTTTATGTAGAAAGTCTCAAAACATCATCAACAACAACAAAAAATTCCTGGCACTAATAAGTGATTATAGCAAGGTTGCAGGATACAAGGTTTACATACAAAAATCAATTGCTTGCTTATACATCGGCAATGAACACGTGGAATTTGAAATTAATAACACAGTATCATTTATGTTAGCACTCCTGAGAAAGAAATACTTAGGTTATACATCTGAAAAAAAAATATGTGTAAGGTCTAATGAAGAAAATAACAACTCTGTTGAAAGAAAACAAAGAAAAATCTAAATAAATGGGAACACGCAGTATTGTCAAGATGTCAGTTCTATAGATTCAATATAATCCCAGTAAAAATGCCAGCAAGTTATTTTGTGGATATTGACAAACTAATTCTGAAGTTCATATGGAGACGCAAAAGACCCAGAATATACAGCAAATACTGACAGAGAAGAAAATGTCAGAAACTGAAACTACCCAGCTTTAAGACTTACTATAAAATTATAGTAATCAAGACTGTGTGGCACTGGAAAAAGAATAGACAAGTAGATCAATGGAACAGAATAGAGGGTCCAGGAATAGACTCACACAACTATAGTTAACTGATCTCTGACAAAGGAAGAAGAGCAAATCAGTGGATAAAGCATAATCTTTTCAATAAATGCTGCTGGAACAACTGCACATTCATATACAAAAAAAAAAGGAAGGAAAAGAAAAAGAATCTAGACACAGATCTTACAATTTTGATAAAAATGAATTCAAGTTGGATCATAGATCTAAATGTAAAACATAAAACTCCTAGAAGATAAGATAGAGGAAAAACCTAGGCGACCTTTGGTTTATTGATAACTTTTTAGATACACTACCAAAAATCACAATCAATGAAAAGAAAATTGGTAAGTTGTACTTCATTGAAATTGAAAACTTTTGATGTTCAAAACACAGTATTCAAAGAGTGAAATGACAACGTACACATTAAGAGAAAATATTTACAGAAAACATGTCTGATAAAGAACTGATGTCCAAAATACACAAACAACTCTTAAGACTCAAGAATAAGAAAACAACCCAATTTAAAAATGGGCAAAAGATCTGAACAGACACCTCACAAAGATTCACAGATGTCAAGCAAGCATCTGAAAGGATGCCCCACATCATATGTCTTTAGAGAACCCTACATTAAAACCACAATAAGAGGGGCACCTGGGTGGCATAGTCAGTTAAGCTTCCGACTTTGGCTCAGATCATGATCTTGGCAGTTCGTGAGTTCAAGACCCGCTTTGGGCTCTGTGGTGACAGCTCAGAGCCTAGAGACTGCTTCGGATTCTATGTCCCCCCATCTCTCTGCCCCTCCCCTGCTCTCTTTCAAAAATAAATAAACATTAAAAAGGAAAAATTCTATCTTTTGGGATGTGCACTGGGTGTTGTATGGAAACCAATTTGACAATAAATTTCATATATTAAAAAATAAATAAAAATTAAAAAATAAAAAAATAGATATTTACATATGTCAAAAAAAAGAAAAAATTGTAAAAATAATTTTACAAAAATAAAACCACAAAAGATACCACTAAACACAAACCAAAATGGCTAAAACCTAGAATGCTGATGACACCAAATACTAGTAGAAGATATGAAGTGATAATAACTCCCATTCATTGCTGTGGGACTGCGAAATGGTTTGGCCATTTTGGAAGACATTTTTGTAGTTTCTCCCAGTGCTTAACACTTACCATCCGATCCAGGGATTGTGCTCCAGTATTTACCAAAATGAGTTGAAAACTTAATTTACAAAAAACCTGCATACAGATGTTGAAAGTAGCTTTATATATAATTGCCAAAACTTAGAAGCAACCAACATATGCTTCAGCAGGTGAATAGATAAACAAATTGTGATATATCTGGTCAATGGAATGTTAATTCAATCCTAAAAAGAAATGGGCTCTCAAGGCATGAAAAGACGTAAGCAGACTTCAGTACGATTTGCTAAGTGAAAATTTCAGAAGCCCATCTGAGAGGCTACATATTGTCATCCAACTATATGACATTCTGAAAAGGTAAAACAGTAAAAATACCAGTGGTTGCTAGAGGCTCAAAGGGAGGAAGCGTGGTATGAATAGCTGGAGGTCTTTTGGGAAATGAAACTATTCTGTATGTACATACATATAAAACATACAAAATGTACCACACTAAGTGAACTCTAATATGGAATTTAGTTAATAATCTTTCAACATTGATTCAGCATTCATAACAAATGTACATGCTAATGTAAGATGGAAATAACTGGGGAAAACTGGAGGGTGGGGTGGGCTAAGGGATATATGGAAACTCTTACTTTTTGCTTTATTTATGTAAACCTAAAACTGATCTAAACAAAATAAAGTCTTAATTTAACATAATGCATAGGGCATCAAAGAATGTAATTTCAGGCATCTGGGTGGCTCAATCGGTTAAACATCCAACCCTTGATCTTGGCTCAGGTCATGATCTCACAGTTTGTGAGATCCAGCCCCACGTTGGGTGCTGCACTGACAGCATGGAGCCTGCTTGGGATTCTCTTTCTTCCTCTCTGCTTCTCCCCTGCTCATGCATTCTCTCTCTCTCTCTGTCTCTCTCTCTGTCTCTCTCTCTCTCTCTCTCAAAATAAATGCATAATCTTAAAAAACAAACAATGTAGTTTCAATTCAATCAATTTGACACTATATTACATTAGGTAGGAATTTTTTAAGTTTTATTTTAATTCCAGCTAATTAACATACAGTATTGTATTTGTTTCAAGTGTAAAATATAGTAATATAACACTTCCATATATCACCCTGTGCTCATCACAGCAATTGCACTCCTTAATCCCTGTCATCTATTTAACCCATCCCCACACCCACCTCCTCTCTGGTAACCATCAGTTTGTTCTCTATAGTTAAGGGTCTGTTTCTTGGTTTGTCTCTCTCTCTCTCTCTCTCTCTCTCTCTCTCTCTCTTTCTCTTTTAATCCCTTTGCTCATTTGTTTCTTAAATTCCACATATGAGTGAAATCATACACTATATGTCTTTATCTAACTTATTTCGCTTAGCATTCACTTAGTTCCATCCATATCATTTTAAATGGCAAGATTTCATTGTATTTTGTTTGTTTTCAGGAGTAGAATTTAGTGATTTATCACTTATATATATCACCTAGTGCTCAACATGACAAGTGCCCTTCTTAATACCCATCACCCATTTAACCCGTCCCCCATTTAACCACTTCCCTCCATCAACCCTCAGTTTGTTCTCTGTTGTAAAGAGTCTCTTATGGTTTCTCTCTCTCTCAATATTTCATTCTTTTTTATGGCTGAGTAATATTCCAGTGTGTGTGTGTGTAGACATACATACATCCCATATCTTCTTTATCCATTCATCAGTTGATGGACACTTGGGCTATTTCCATAGTTTGGCTATTGTAGGTAATGCTGCTATAGAAACTATAAATATTGTATAAATGCTGCTATGTATCTCTTTGAGTTAGTATTTTTATATCCTTTGGGTAAATACCTAGTAGTGCAATTGCTCAGTTGTAGGGTTGTTCTATTTTTAACTTTTCAAAGAAACTCCATACTGTTTTGCACAGTGGCTGTACCAGTTTGCATTCATACCAGCAGTGCAAGAGAATTCCCCTTTCTCCACATCCTTGCCAACACTTGTTTCATGTGTTGTTGATTTTAGCCATTCTGACAGGTGTGAGGTGATATCTCATTTTAGTTTTTATTTGAATTTCCCTGATGAGTGATGTTGAGCATCTTTTCATTTGTCTGTTAGTCATCAGGATGTCTTCTTTGGAAAATGTCTATTCATATCTTCTGTCCACTTCTTAACTGGATAATTTGTTTTTTAGGTGTTCAGTTTGATAAGTTCTTTATATATTTTGGATAGTTTATCAGATATGTCTTTTGCAAATATCTTCTCCCATTCCATAGGCTACCTTTTAATTTTGTTGACTGTTTCCTTCACTGTGCAGAAGCTTCTTATTTTGATGAAGTCCCAATAGTTTATTTTTGCGTTTGTTTTCCTTGCCTTAGTATACATACCTAGAAAGAAGGTGCTACAACTGATGTCAGAAAGGTTGCCGCTTGTGTTCTCTACTAGGATTTTTAAGGTTTCAAGTCTCACATTTAAGTCTTTAATCTATTTTGAACTTATTTTTCTGATTGGCCTAAGAAAGTGGTCCAGTTTCCTTCTTTTGCATGTAGGTTTCCAGTTTTCCCAGCACCATTTGTTGAAGAGATGGTCTTTTTCCCATTGGATATTCCTTCTGCTTTGTTGAATATTAACTGACAATATAGTTGTAGGTTCATTTTCGGATTTTCTATTCTGTTCTATTGATCTGTGTGTCTGTTTTGTGGCAGTTTTGATTACTACAGGTTTGTAATGTAACTTGAAGTCCAGAATTGTGATGCCTCCAACTTTGCTTTTACTTTTCAAGGTTGTTTTGGTATTCTGAGTCTTTTGTGGTTCCATACAAATTTTAGGATTCTTTGTTCTAGTTCAGCGAAAAATGCTGTTGGTATTTCAGTAGGGATTTTATAAAATGTATAAATTGCTTTGGGTAGCATAGACATTTTAACAATATATGCTCTTCCAATCTGTGAGCATGGAATGTCTTTCCATATTATCATGTCATCTTCAGTTTCTTTCATCAGTGTTTTTTAGTTTTCACAGTATAGGTCTTTCACCTCTTTGGTTAGGTTTATTCCTAGGTATCTTATTGTTTTCAGTGTAGTTGTAAATGGGATAGATTCCTTAATTTCTCTTTTTGCTGCTTCATTATTGGTGTATAGAAATGCAACAAATTTCTGTACATTGATTTTCTATCCTGCTACTTTCCTGAATTTGGGCGTCAGTTTTAGCAGATTTTTGATGGAGTCTTTCAGGTTTTCTATATAAAGTATCATGTCATCTGCAAACATCTTACTTCTTTCTTGCTGATTTTGGGTGCCTTTTATTTCTTTTTATTGTCTAATTGCTGAGGCTAGGACTTCCAGTACTAGGTTAAATAACAGTGGTGAGAGTGGACATCCCTGTCTTGTCCCTGACTGTAGAGGAAAAGCTCTCAGTTTTTGGCCATTGAGGATGATATTCACTGTTTTTCATATATGGCCTTTATTATGTTGAGGTATGATATTAGCTGTTTTTCGTATATAGCCTTTATTACATTGAGGTATGTTCCCTCTAAACCTACTTTGTTAGAGTTTTTATCATGAATGTATGTTGAACTTTGTCAAATGCTTCTTCTGCATCTACTCAAATTATCTAGTGGCTCTTATCCCTTCTTTTATTAATATGGTGCATCATGTTGATTGATTTGCAAATATTGAACCACCCTTGCAACCCAGGAATAAACCCCACTTGATTGTGGTGAATGATTGTTTAAATGTATTGTTGGATTCAGTTTGCTAGTATTTTATTGAGAATTTTTGCATCCATGTTAATCAGGAATATTGGCCTGTAGTTTTCTTTTTTAGCAGAGGCTTTGTCTGCTTTTGGAATGAATGAAGGTAATCCTGACCTCATAAAATGAGTTTGGAAGTTTTCCTTTTCAATTTTCTGGAGTAGTTTGAAAAGAATACGTATTAACTCTTCTTTTTTTTTTTTTTTTAACGTTTTATTTATTTTTGAGACAGGGACAGACAGAGCATGAACAGGGGAGGGTCAGAGAGAGGGAGACACAGAATCCGAAACAGGCTTCAGGCTCTGAGCTGTCAGCACAGAGCCCAACGCAGGGCTCGAACCCACAGACCGCGAGATCATGACCTGAGCCAAAGCCGTCCACTTAACCAACTGAGCCACCCAGGCGCCCTTTAACTCTTCTTTAAATGTTTGGTAGAATTCACCTATGAAGCCATTTGGTCCTGGGCTTTTGTTTGTTGGGAGTTTTTTGATTACTGATTCAGTTTCTTTCCTATTATCAGTCTGTTCAAAGTTTCTATTTCTTCCTATTTCAATTTTGGTGGCTTTTATGTTTCTAGGAATTTAATAATTTCTTCCAGGTTGGCATATAGTTTTTCAAAATATTCTCTTGTAATTGTGTATATTTCTGTGGTATACCTTGTTATCTCCCCTCTCACATTTGTGAATTTATTTGGGTTCTCTCTCTCTCCCTGTCTTGGTAAGTCTAACTAGAGAATTATCAATTTTAATAATTTTTTCAAAGATCCAGCTCCTGGTTTCATTGATCTGTTCTATTGGGTTTTTTTTTTTTTTTTTTAGTGTCTCTGTCATTTATTTCTGCTCTAATCTTTATTATTTCCTTCCTTCTGCTGACTTTAGGCTTCATTTGTTGTTCTTTTTCTAGCTCCATTAAGCATAAGGTTAGATTGTTTTAGATTTTTCTTGCTTCTTGAAGTCGGCCTGTATTGCTATATACTTCCTTCTTATGACCTCTTTTGCTGCATCCCAAGGGTTTTGGACCATTGTGTTTTCATTTTCATTTGTTTCCATGTGTTTTTTTTATTTCTTCTTTGATTTCCTGGTTGATGCATTCATTCTTTAGTAGCATATTGTTTAACCTCCATGTATTTTTGGTCTTTCTGTATTTCCTCTTGTGGTTGACATCTAGTTTCATAGCGTTGTGGTCACAAAAGGTACATGGTATGATTTTAATCTTTTTGTATTGTTGAGGCCTGTTTTTTGACCTAATATGTGATCTATTCTAGAGAATGTTCCATGTGCTCTTAGAAAGAATGTGTATGCTGCTGTTTTAGGATGGAATATTTTGTATATATCTGTTAAATCAGTCTGTTCCAGTATGTCATTCAAAGCCATTGTTTCCTTGTGGATTTTCTGCTTAGATGCTCTGTCCATTGATGTAAGTGGGGTCCCCTGTTATTATTGTGTTATTATCAATTAGTTCATTTATGTTTGTTATTAGTTGCTTTATATATTTGGGTTCTTTCATGTTGGGTGCATAAATATTTACAATTGTTATATCTTCTTGTTGTATTGTCCCCTTTATGATTATATAATGACCTTTGTCTCCGGTTACAGACTTTGTTTTAAAGTCTAGTTTGTTTTATATAAGTATTGCTACTGTGGCTTTCTTTCGACATCCATTTGTGTGATAAATGTTTCTCCACCCCCTCACTTCTGACCTGCAGGTGTCTTTAAGTCTAAAATAAGTCTCTAGTAAGCAACACATAGATGGGTATTGTTTTTTTATCCATTCAAACACCCTATGTCTTTTGATTGGAACATTTAGTCCATTTAATTCAAAGTAATTATTGATAGATATGTATTGTCATTTAAGTAATTGTTTTGTCATTGTTTCTGGAGATTTTCTCTGATCATTTCTTATCTTTGACACTTTTGGTCTCTCCTTTGCATACAAAGAATCCCCTTTAATATTTCTTACAGGGCTGGTTTAATGGTCACAAACTCTTTTAGTTTTTGTTTGTCTGGGAAACTCTTTATCTCCCCTTCTATCTGAATGATAGCCTTACTGGATAGAGTACTCTTGGCTACAGATTTTTCTCAGTTAGCACTTTGAATATATTATGCCTCTCCCTTCTGGCTTGCCAAGTTTCTGTTGAGAAATCTCCTGCTAGCCTTATGGGTTTTCCCTTATAAGTTCCCAGGACTTCTTTTGTCTTGCTCCTTTTAAGATTTTTTTTCTTTATCACTATATTTTGCAAATTTAATTTCAATGTGTCTTGCTGTTGGTCTGCTTTTGTTGATTTTTAAAATTTTTTTTAATGTTTATTCATATTTGAGGGACAGAGAGAGACAGAGCACTAGTTGGGGAGGGGCAGAGAGACAGAGACAGAATCTGAAGCAGGCTCCAGGCTCTGAGCTGCAAGCTGTTAGCTGTCAGCACAGAGCCTGATGTGGGGCTTGAACTCATGAGCAGTGAGATCATGACCTGAGCCAAAGTCAGACGCTTAAGCAACTGAGCCACCCAGGCACCCCTGCATTTGTTGATTTTGATGGGAGTTCTCTGTGCCTCCTGGATCTGGATATCTCTTTTCTTCCTCGGATCAGGGAAACTTCCTGCTATAATTTCTTGAAATAAATTTTCTTCCCCCTTTTTTCTCTCTTCTTCTAGGACTCTATAATATGAATGTTATTACTTTTGATGGAGTCACTGAGTTCCCCAAGTCCATTCTTGTATTGAATAATTCTTTTTTCTCTCTTTTGTTCAGCTTCATTATTTTCTATTATTTTGTCTTCTAGGCCACTGATTTGTTCCTCTGCTTTTTTCAGCCTGCCGTTCATTGCATCAAGCCTATTTTCAATCTCCGTTATTGCACTCTTTATCTTTGATTGATTCTTTTAAATTCTTTTTTCTTTGTGGTAAAGGTCTCACGGATGTCTTCTATTCTTTTCTCAAACCCAGTGAGTATCCTTATGATTGTTGCTTTAAATTCTCCCTCAGGTATGTTACTTGTATCTATTTTTCTTAGATATCTGGCCATAGCATTATCTTGTTCTTTCATTTGGGACAAATCCCTTCATCTTGGGATTTTATCTAAGTCTCTGACTTCTTCTCTATGTTAGAAATGTCAGTTAAGAGATCAAGTAGTGCCCAGGACCTGGGTGTATCTCTGGTGTGTGCTACGTGCACTGTGCTGTTGCGTTTTGGCTGCTGTATTGATTAGGCCAGTCACATGCAGAAGTTCTCCTTGCCTGCTGTGAGCAGTGTTTGGTCCCTTTCTGAATGTTCCAATTTTTAACTAGATGTACTCTGGTCTGCTTGTGAAAATGAGACCTAACACCAACTCCACCAGAACTGATGCCCTGCAGAACTCTCTGGTTGGAAGACATGGTGTGGACAGGGGTTTGTGCTGGCCTTCTGGGGGAGGGGCCTGACCGCATTGGGAACTGAAGCAAGCTTGACTGAGAAGGGCCATCCTACCATAATATATGGGGGTGGGGCTTGGTGTAAGCAAGTTAGGCAGCCAGTGTCAGTGCACTGCTTCTGTGTTTATGCTGAGAGATGGGGGAGGTAAATGATACCAGTCAGTTCCTTTGTTCTAAAGACACATCTCTGCAAACTCTGCCTTTCAGGGACATACTCAGAGAAGAGTGAACAGTCTCACCACTGTGAGCCCAAGGCATTCCCCAAATAGCCACTTCCATACTGTCTGCCCTTGGGTTGTTTGCCTGTCTTTTCTCCAGGAACAACACAATGCCCTCTGGGCTCCATCCCAGCCATGCTCTCTGACCTTTAAAACTGTAGACTTTAATCCCCACTGGTTACAAGAACTCACATAATTCAGCCCTTTTCATTTTCCAGGCCAATGGCTTTGGGGAAATTGTGAGTTCCCCTGTGTGCTTCTGTCTCTTTCTTGCACTTCTCCATAATCACAGCTCCTTCCCTTCTGCAGCACCTGCAATCCATTTCTCCCCTAAACCACGTCTCCACACTTCCTACATTCTTCATTGTGGCCTCTTCTCTCCCTTTAGTTGTGGAGTTTGTGCTGTCAGTCTAGGAAGACATTTTGATTGTAACTCTTCTCTTACCAATGGACTCTTCTGTAATAAGACTTATTGAATGTTGTACTTAAAAACATTACATTCCATGCAATGACACATCATGGGAGCTGGAAGAAAGTTTCTTGATTTATTTTTTTTCTTCTTCTGTTTCATTTCAAGATTCACATGCTTGCATCCTCATGATTAAAGAGGACAAAAAAGAAGGCTCTCTGATCAGAGGATGAATTCTGATAACTCTGATTTGGGTCATATGTTTATTTCTCCTCCTGAATCAGTCTCTGTTCTTCTAAGAAAGCTGAGTGATCTGTGATTAACCCAACTTGGGTTAAATGCCCTCCCCTTGCATCATCTGTAGATGGATAGATAGATAGACAGATTACCTAGATAGAGCTATCTATCTGTATCATCTATCTATCTATCTATCTATCTATCATCTCCATAAGGGCAATGCCTTGACAGGTTTACAGCAAGAAAATTGCCTCACAGAAGAAATCTGCCTAGAGAGTTAGGTATAGGAATCACTACTCAGCAGAGGAGGAGCACCAGAAAACTGGAGGAGAGGAGAATCAAACAGGAAGTTTCTGTGTGTAGGTGATAGAGATGTCACTTAGCAGGTGTTCAACAGCACTGTTATGAGGTCTCTATGTCAGAGAACTCTGAAGGCCAGCAGTGGTTTGGTGTCCTTATGACCCAGGGTTTATCTATTGCCAGCAAATGTTGGGCAAAATTTCATGGGGTGTATAAAGCAAGCAGGTTTTAGATGGCTAAAAATCTACTTGGGGGAGGAGGCTAAATTAAAACAATTACATGTGTAAAACTTGAGTTTGGTGCCAGTCAGCTTTTGAGCTAACAGATCTCAGCCTGCAGTAAAGAAATAAACAACTTAGGGGCCAATACACAGAAGCTATCTGGGCTCATTTATATAGTATTTTCTTTTTGAATGCATGGTAATCCAGGTAGGGAAGTATTCGGATATGTGTGATGAAAAGCTGATCCACAAACTTGGAAAAATTTGTACTGTACCATGAAATAATCCTCTGAATTTTTAAGCTATAGGACTTTGTCTTCTCTTTTAAAGAGAACTTTGAGGTCTCTTTTTAAAGTAGCATAGGTATGATCCAGGTTAATACCTAAGACAATTAAAAATAATATGTATTTTAAATTTCCTGTAGAAAACTAAAGAAAGGCATAGAGAGAAAAAAGAAACTTTTTACTGAAATATTAAGAGCACAAAGAACTATCCATTTGGGGAGGAATATAAAGGGACCATTTAAGAAAAGGTTATATATTTATTATATCAGATTTCTAGCCACAGTCACTTCTAGATATAATGCTGTTTGTTACATGCTCAGATGATAGGTACAGCATCAACTCCTGAGGAGCTCTGCCTATGTCAATTCTAGTGATATTTAAAACATGAAGTAGATTCAGCAGTATGTTTCTGACTTTCCCAGGTTAGAAGACCAAATTTAGAGGCAGATTTGCTCAATTTTCACAATCACTACAACCCAGAGAGCAGAGCACTTTCTATCCAATACCCAACTGCACATCCTTCTATCTTATAGTGCCTTCCCTCAAAGAGAATTTAATTAGTAAACCCACATTTATGACCAGAATTTGGTATTGTGTATACTCTGCTTAGAATAATCTCCAGTGTCCACCTTCCACAAACTCAACTCTTTCCATCTGTTCTCAGCTTACAAGTCACCTCCAAAGAGAAACTCTGTCTAACTGCCCTGATTTGAGTGTCCACAATCTGGACCCCAGAAATGCCAAAGGTCATATCAAGATATGAATATGACCTACAAGTCTGGAGACAGACACAGGCACAGGGGCAGAGGAGAGAGAAAGTTGTTGAATGGCGTGAAGTCATTTTGTAGAAATTTCTCCTAATCAACAGACGTGTAAAAATTTTTTTTAATTTTCTTATGTTTATTTGTTAGAGAGAGACAGAGCATGAGCGGGGGAGGGGCAGAGAGAGAGGGAGACACAGAATCCAAAGCAAGCTCCAGGCTCTGAACTGTCAACACAGAGCCTGATGTGGGGCTTGAACTCATGAACCGTGAGATCATGACCTGAACTGATGTTGGACGCTTAAATGACCGAACCACCCAGGTGTCCCAGACATGTAAAATTTTTAAAGGATTTGTTGGTTTTCTTTGTTTACCTGTATTTTCTAATTATTATGTTAAAAAAATTGATTACTCATCAAAATAAGTACTTTTTTAAAAAGGACAAATGGTGGGTGGGCGCCTGGGTGACTCAGTTGATTAAACATTGGACTCTTGATTTCAGCTCAGCTCATAATCTCACAGTTTGTGGGATTGAGCCCCACTTTGGGCTCTGTGCTGGCAGCACTGCTTGGGAATCTCTCTCTCTCTCTCTCTCAAAAGAAAAGGACAAATGGTTGCACAATAATGTGAATATACATAGTATTACTGAACCATATACTTGAAATGGTTAAGGTGGTTAATTTTATGTTTCTTACCACAATTTAAAAAAAAAGAGAAAAAAATTGAAAACTTCTTTCCCACTATGGTGCTACCCAAGAAATACATCCTAAGGGGCACACTGTTGAAATAAAGTTCATGACTTATCACATGTGCCAAGGACCCTACAGTCAACGTTCAGAGTAATTTGAAGAAATTTTCAACCCTTCCAGGGAGCTGGCAATGAAATAAGAAAGGAAATGTCTTTGGATTCCTGAGGAAAAGGTGGACCTTCCAAACTCTTCTCTTACACATGTTCTTCACTTTAGTCCACTGACATAGGTATATTTGTCCTAAGTAGTAAAGAACACCAAAAATTACCTTTACTTTTGATTTTGCTCTCTTCCTCAGGTTCATTGAGTGGATGACTATAATATCATATCATCCCTAGTCATGTTCCAAGAAGAGTATTGTGCCCCTGTTGATTTTGTTGAGCAGAGCCTCAATTCCAATTCTGGATTAATTACTTTCAGACTTTACAGACTTTTATTGTGAGAATTAAAAATGAAAACAAGTAAACACACAAAAAAAGCAACTTCTATCACCTTTATGCAACAATTTACTCAGGTTTTTCTGTTACTAACAAATAAAGCTAACTCTTGTTGTTATTGTTCTTAAGGCACTTTGAAGGCAGAAACCATACCTTTTTCCTCTCTGTATCCCCAGAAAAGAAAAGAAAAAAGTAACGGCAGTCACAATATAACCCCTATGCCAAATCATGGCACAAGGAATGATCAACTAGAACAGCATTATTGTGGGGGCGGCTGGGTGGCTGAGTCAGTTAAGCATCTGACTTCAGCTCAGGTCATGATCTCACGGTTCATGGCTTTGAGCCCCGCATCGGGTTCTCTGCTGACAGCTGGGAGCCTGGAGCCTGCTTTGGATTCTGTGTCTCCCTCTCTCTCTGCCCCTCTCCCACTTGTGCTCTCTCTCTCTCTCTCTCAAAAATAAGTCAAATGTTAAAAAAAAAAAAGAATGGCATTATTGTGTACACAACAGCCATGATTCATTCAAAGACATACTCCTCATACCTAGCAATTAGAACTTTTCTAGACATCTTTTTGGTTGTCATCTACTGACAATTTCTTCTTTGTCAATACACAGCACCAAGTTTACTCCTTGTGCATCCAACCTACCTTATTATGTACATTCCCCATGATGTCCCAGAATTTTGGCAAGGCAAAGAAAGCAGGAATGAGAAATTAGTCACATAGCATGATTACAACAGTGGGGAAGCTGTATCTAGATTGGGGGAATGGCAGGAATCGCAGCTTTTACTGCAAAATATGACATAACATAATGCCAAAAATGTGAACAATTTATAAAAACAAACATTTCTTGGGATGCCTGCATGGCTCGGTTGGTTGAGCATCCCCCTTCAACTCAGATCATGATCTTATACTTTGTGGGTTCAAACCCTGCATCAGGCTTGCTACTATCAGAGCAGAGCCTGCTTTGGATCCTCAGTAACCCCCTCTCTCTCTCTGCCCCTCCCCCACTCATTCTCTCTCTCTCTCTCTCTCTCTCTCAGAAATAGGCATAAATAAATAAATAAATACATAAATAAATACATAAATAAATAAATAAAATATTTCTTGTTCAGGTAACTCAAATTAGCTGCATAAGTTATCCTCCAGGGTTAGGTTCAACATTATTTCTTGTATCCTTTTTACTTGTGACTTGAAGGGGCAGTTCTTTCTGGGAGCCTGCTGTCCCCATTGTGGAGTGCAAATAGTGCACAACAGGGCTGGTGTGAATCTATAATATCTTTTAAAAACTCTGCCCAGGAGTGACACACTGTCTCTTCTGCCCATGTTTAATTTGCAAAGAAAGTCCCACGGTAAAGCTCATCATAAATAGTGCAGTGGGAAGAGTGAATGCATGTTGAATAATCAAATCTACTACATGGGGACTGGCCTTAGCCAGCACTAGTTACAGTTAATGATATAAGCATGCTATTAATCGTAACCAATCCATATTTTAGCTAATCAGGAAACCTATAAAGTAGCAAGTCTGGATGCAGCCTTGTTTATATCAAATGAATGGTAATGTCTCTGACTAAAGACAAGGATATCATACATGTTTCTTTAACATCATTAAAGATGGACACTAAAATAGAAGACAAGAGCAGGGGGTTGGAGGTCAACCTATGCTGGCTTCAGGTTGTTGGTAAAGATACTTACAAGCTATGAATGAATTGAGAGGATAACGGAATCATTGAAACATGTGCCCCTGGACTGGATATACAAATAACATAGTGATTCTAATGGCATTTAACATTTAGTATATCATGCTAATGATAACTATAACCTACACTGAGAACTGACCCGAGGAAGAACTTGGCCTTTGAAAAATTGCAGTCTCAAAAATCCCATTTTACAGTTGGATCAAAAGTAATTAAATACCTTGGAATAAATTTAACCAAAGAAGTGAAGGACCCATATTCTGAAAACTATAAAACATTGATGAAAGAAATTGAAGACAACACAAACAAATGGAAATGGAAATACATTCCATGCTCATGGATTGGAAGAACATATATTGTTAAAATGTCTATACTACCCAAAGCAGTCTACACATTTAATTCAATCCCTATCAAGATACCAATAACATTTCTCACAGAACTAGAACAAACAATTCCTAATTTGTATGGAACCACGAAAGACCCCAAATAGCCAAAACAATCTTGAATAAAAAAAAGAAAAACAAAGCTGGAGTATCACAGTTCCAGATTTCAGGTTATTTCGCAGAGCTGTAGTAATCAAAACAGTATAGTACTGGCACAAAAATAGACATATAGATCAATGGAACAGAATAGAGTCCAGAAATAAACCACCATTATATGGTCAATTCATCTTGGACAAAGGAGGCAAGAATATGCAATAGGAACAAGTCTCTTCAACAAATAGTGTTGGGAAAATTGGAAAGCTACATGCAAAAGAATGAAGCTGGACCACTTTTTTAAATTTACACAAAAATAAATTCAAAATGGATTAAGACCTAAATGTGAGACCTGAAACCATAAAAATCCTAGAAGAGAGCACAGACAGTAATTTCTCTAACACCAGCTGTAACATTTTTCTAGATAATGAGTCCTGAGGCAAGGGAAAAAAATGCAAAAATAAACTATTGGGACTTTATCAAAATAAGAAGCTTCCGCACAGCAAAGAAAACAACCAAGAAAACTATGACAACCTACTGATGGGAGAAGATATTTGCAAAAGACATATCTGATAAAGGGTTAGTATCCAAAATACATAAAGAACTGATACAACTCAACACCCAAAGAAACAAATAATCCAATTAAAAAGTGGGCAGAAGACATAAGCAGACATTTCTCAAAAAAAAAAAAAAAAGACCTACAGATGGCAAACAGACACATGAAAAGATGCTAAACATCACTCACTATCAGAGAAATGCAAATCACAATCACAATGCAATATCACCTCACAGCTGTCAGAATGGCTAAAGTCAAAAATTCAAGAAACAGCAAGTGCTTGCAAAGATGTGGAGAAAAAGAAACCCTCTTGCACTGTTGGCGGGAATGCAAACTGGTGCAGCCACTGTGGAAGACAGTATGGAGATTCCTCAAAAAATTAAAAATAGAACTACCATATGGTCCAGTAATCACACTGCTAGGTATTTACCCAAAGAATACAAAAACACTAACTCAAAAGGATATATGTACCCCTATGTTTCCTGCAGCCTTATTTACAATAGCCAAACTGAAGGAGCACATGTGTCCATCTAGAGATGAAAGGATAAAGAAGAGGTGGTATAGACATACAATGCAATATTATTCAGCCATAAAAAATAATGGCATCTTGTCATTTGCAACAACATGAATGGAGGTAGAGTATAATGCTAAGCAAAATAAGCCAGTCAGAGAAAGACAAATACCATAGGAACTGAAGAACTGAATTCCTCACTTAAAAAGCTACGTAACTCATGATTGGAAAATGTTTGCAGAGAATGGCTTTGGTGCTTTTCACTACAAATCATGTTTTGTATCCACTACTCACATACACTGGTGCTGGAGCCCTTAAGATGTGATCTCATATGTGGCCTCTGTACTGACACCTTTTCATCATGATGCATAATCAGCAGTAGGAAAATTCCTGCAAACCGTTATTACTACACTGTGACAGGCAGAAAAGAATTAACTATTTATGAGAGTGATTGTAAACCAAAATATATACATATCCCACTAGACCTAAACTAAATGTATCTTAACCTCAACTGTCCTTAGCAATAGCCAAAAATTCCATAGCCAATTTAATGTTATATGACACAGGAAAATGGAACCAAGAGGAGCTGAAGTGCAAAGACGTAGCAGTATACATGATTGCAGGCTATATAACCATTTTTTCTTTTTAGTTTTTTAAAAAGTAATCTCTCCACCCAGAATGGGGCTCAAACTCACAACCCCAAGATCAAGAGTTACATGTTCTACTGACTGAGCCAGCCAGGCAACCCCATAACCTTCTTTTTAAAAATATAACAACTTCATTGGGATATAAATCACATAAACATAATTCACAAACTCACAAGGTACAACTCAATGGTTTTTAGCATATGCATAGAGTTGTTGCAACCATCACTATAATTATAGAAATTTTCATCACTCAAAAAAGAAACCCAGTATGCATTAGCAGTATTTCTGCTCAATCCCCAGACCCTAGGTAACAAATTATTCTGCTTTCAGTCTCTATGGATTTACCTTCTTTGGACATTTCATATTAATAGAATTTAAAAGGTCTTGTGACTGGCTTCATTTCTTAAGGGTATATACTTGGGGGCAGAATTGCTGGGTCATATGGTAACTCTTATGTTTAAACTTTTGAGAAACTACCAAACTGTTTTCCAAAGTGGCTGTACCATTTTACATCCCCACCAGCAGTGTAGGGGGGTTCTGATTTCTCCATCCTTGACAGCACTTTTTATTAGCTGTCATCTTGTTCACACCAATCTTTGTGGGTGTGAAATGGTGTCTCATGGTGATTTTGATTTACATTTCCCCCTTGAGTAATGATTTTGAGCATATTTTTGTGTGCATTAGCATTTATACATCTTCTTTGGAATACTGTCTAGTCTTTGTATATTCTAGATGAAAGTATCAAAGGATATTTGGAAGATGCAAATGGAGACAATGCAGTTATTCTCAGCAGTTGTGGCCTCATACACAGTGGTAGTCAGATAGGATGTTTCGGCAGACCTGTCCAGGATCACATTGACACCAGAGGCTCAGCTATTCAGACTTCTCCACAAACTACAGCTCTTTACCCTCATCAATGCTTCAGGCTTGAGTGGTTAGTAATTATAACTTTATCCTCCCCCAATTCTCCTCTTTCCAGACTTTCAGACCCCAGCATCCCTTTGTCCTTAAAGTTAGTCCTCATTCACGTAATTCCTACATAAAACATATTCTCTCTGTAATGCTTGATGGTGGCTCTGTTTTCCTGACTGAATCCAGACTGATCACCCAACATTGTATTAGGATAAAATTCCAATAGGATGATTGCAACATTTAAAGTGTTCACCATCCCGTGCCCCTACACTGATCACGCAGTATGAACATTGGACAAAGCCAGATAAGTCATTTGGTTAGAATATGGTGCCTATAAAGCCATGGGTCTAGTAATATTTATGTAACTCATTTTTATTTCACAGAGAAGTAAAGCTCCACAGTAAGATCATTCTATGTATTTTAATCCTCATTAGACATTTTACAAGAGGGTATGAATTATGAAGAGAGAAATTAAGCAAAGAAGTAATAATAACACATAAATTTATACATTATTATAAATTTTGTATCCTGAAAACTTAACCAGAAGGAGCATATATTTAAATACCAAGTTGAGAAAAATGCCTTTGTTATTTAATTGCTGATTAAAATAACAGCAGAGGAGATGGAGAGAGGGAGACAGAGGATCTGAAGCAGGCTCCACTCTGATAGCCTGATGCAGGGCTTGAACCCACAAACCATGGGGTCATGACCTGAGCTGAAGTCAGATGCTCAACCAACTGAACCACCCAGGTGCCCCAAAAGAGGTACTAATTTTTATTTATTTATTTTTTTAATTTTTCTTAATGTTTTTATTTATTTTTGAGACAGAGAGACACAGAGCATGAGCAGGGGAGGGGCAGAGAGAGAGGGAGACACAGAATCTGAAGCAGGCTCCAGGCTCTGAGCTGTCAACACAGAGCCTGACGCGGGGCTCAAACTCATGGAGTGTGAGATCATGACCTGAACTGAAGTCGGATGCTTAACCGACTGAGCCACCCAGGCGCCCCTCGAGGTACTAATTTTTAAGTGCTAATAATGACCATAATGATGTGAAAAGACTTTTATACAGATTATCTCCTTTAATTTTCACAAATCATTATAAATTGGGTATTTATAAAGCCACTAAGAAGATAGTGAAATACTGCATAGAGAATTTGTGAAGCTGATGAGTAGCTGTATAGGTTTGCATACTCAGTGTGCCAGCAGCTCTCTTGTGTTTTTTTCTCCACATTTCCTAATTTGACAAGAGCTGGAAATGAAGTAGATTAGATGCCCTTCTTACTCCTCATTTTGACTTCCAAATCATTCATTCTCTTTCTTTCTTTTTTTTTCAAATTTTAATGTTTATTTATTTTTGAGAGAGACAGACAGAGTGCGAGTGGGGGAAGGGCAGAGAGAGAGGGAGACACAGAATCTGAAGCAGGTTCCAGGCTCTGAGCTGTCAGCACAGAGCCCAAGGCAGGGCTCAAACCCATGAACCGCAAGATCATGACCTCAGTCGAAATCAGTTACTTAACCGACTGAGTCACCCAAGTGCCTCCATTCTCTTTCTTAAGCCCCTTAATCCTCCCCACCCAAAGAACACAAAACAACAAACAGTAAGAACAAAGCTCCTCTCCACTCCTCTCAAGACTTCCTCTATGTTGCTTCATCAAATGATCAATTTTATGGCTTCTTTTCTATTATATACTCTGTTTTTCTCTATTTCACCAGACTGTCTTATTAAGTTTTCTTTCTGGATTCACTCTACCTCTCAATCGCCAAATAGCGTGGCTCTTCTGTTTGAAACCTTCTTTTTCTTTAATCTGGTCCTCCATATCCATGGCTGGAGTAAATCAATAAAAATAATCCATGAATTTATATTTCCAGCTCTAACTTTACGTATGTGTTTCAAGCGCATAAACTCAATTCCCTATTTGACATCCCCTTATCTTGTCCTGTAATTATTGTAAGCCTAACATATCCAGACTAAAACTTTTGGTTGTTTTCTGTGGTCCTAAATGTAATCCTTCCAGTCTTCTCCAGCTCGGTGAATTATGAATGACTACTTTAATCCATCCTTGATTCCTATTTTTCTGTCAGGCCTCGAATTCAGCCCAACAGGAACTCCTGTGAACTCTAAATATGACACATATCTAGAGTCAGACAGAATCGCTATTTCTCATCCACTGATACATGTCCATATCACCACTCACCTAGGATACCATACTAAGCTCTGAACTTGCCAACTATGTTCAGTCTTACTCTCCTAGATCTAATCCAGTCCTAGGTTTTTCGTTGTTAAAAAAAATTAATCAAAATTTCACATACATAAGGAATAATAACCAAATTATAATATTATGGATAATTTTCAAAAAGTAGACATATCTTTGTACAATTATGTAAGTCAAGGACTGGGATTTTACAAATACACCCAGAAGCTTAGTCATAGCACTTTCCAAATTTCCATCCCTCCCTTTTCCCACAAAGAAACTATAGAAAGCAATTTCTGACCCTGGCTTTCAATGTTCCTGCCTCATATTATTCACACTCTTGTGCAGTGCCTCTGCCTTGAGTGCGAGCTGAACCTGGTGAATTGCTTCTAATGAATAGATTATCCTAAAAATGAGATGTAACTTCCATGACTAAGTAACAAAAGATTGATTTCCATCTTGATAGCACTTTCTCTTGTTACCTCTCGCTTTCTCTCTGCCCCATTCTCTTTTTATTCTCTCTCCCTCCTCCCACCTCTCTCATTTTCTCTTTCTTGGCCTACTCCCATGGATGAAGCAAGTTACCATGGTAGAGAGGCCCAGTGGTAATGAATTAAAGATGGCCTTCAGACAACAATCTTCAAGGAGTTGAGGCCTTTAGTCTAGCAACTCATAATGAAATGAACCCTGCCAAAAACCACATCAATGATCTTGCGAAGTGGATCCTTTTCCAGTTGTGCCTTGAGATGACTCCCATCCCCAGTCAACACTGTAATTACAGACTGTAGGAGACACTGAAGCAGAGGATGCAGCTAAACCATAGCCAGATTACTGTGACCTACAGAAGCTTTGAGATTATAAATATTGTTATTGCAAGCTGCTAAATTTGGGAGAACTTTGTTATGCAATAACAGATTACTAACACAGAAACTTTTATGTAAATTCTAACAACATAACAAACTGAGGGTTGATGGGGGGTGGGACGGAGGGGAGGGTGGGTGATGGGTATTGAGGAGGGCACCTTTTGGGATGAGCACTGGGTGTTGTATGGAAACCAATTTGACAATAAATTTCATATATTAAAAAAAAAAATTCTAACAACATAGATTGCTATTGTCTCATTTTTGTCTTTATATAAATTGAATTATATAGATGATTCACCTCATTTTGGCTTCTTTTGCTCAACAGTATATTTTTAAATTCATACAAATTGTTAGATTCAGTAACAATATTTCTTCATATAACCAGGAGTGAAATTATTTGGTCATAAAGTATGTGCTCATTTTATGGTAGACAATATCAGTTTTTCAATGTGATTGTCCAAATTTATACAGTCATAAGTAATGTGTAAAATTCCCAGTATTCTGTGTTCTCATCATAGTTAGTAATGCTAGAGTTATAAAATTTTGTCATTCTGGTAAGTAAATAGTTATAATTTCAGGTTTAATTTTTTCTTTAAATCTTTTCTTTATTTCATGGCTATTGCCTTTTGCATATCTTCCTATTCAATATTCTTACCTATATTTTTAATGGGTTGTCTGTCCTTTTTTTTTCGTTCTTGATTTGGAGACTGCTTTATATACCCTATATCCTATAAATTTTTCTGTTAGTATTTTAGTTTGCTTTTTATTTCTCTTAGTGGTGTCTTTGAATGAACATGACTTTTTAATATTAATATAGTTAAATTTATCAATTATTTGTTTGCAAGTTATTGATTTATTTATCCTATTTCCTGAACCAAAGGACATGAAAATAATCTTTAACTTATTCTAAACATTTTATTATTTTGTCTTCCACGTTTATCCTATTTTCTGAACTGACGGACATCAAAATAATGCTTTGACTTTCTTCTAAACACTTTATGCTTTACATTGGGATTTACAATCCATATAGAATCAACTTTTATAACGTCAGAAGGTAAGAATCAAGTTTTTTTTTCACACGTATGTAACATAGACTTAGCAGCATTTATTGAGAAGACTATCGTTTTGCTATAGTTGTCATGAATCAATTTTCCTTACGTGTATGAAACTAAGAATTGTAGCAAATCTATAGATAAATATGTGAATAAATGACACTCAAAAAATATCTCTCCAATTCATCATTACACGCCCCACAATTTGTTAGTCTTTTAAAATCTTTCGGTAATATTTTATATTTCAGAGCATATACTCTTTGTACATTTTGTTAGATTTATTCCTGAATCTTTTTAAATAACTTTTTGAAGCATAAGCATACATATTAAATATATAAATAGACATATTAAATGTATGTACATGTAATATAAATTATTAAATATAAATATAAATAGTTTAAAAATTAATAAAATTAAACCAAGAAGGCAAAAGACTTATATGCTGAAAGCTATAAAATTTGGCTGAAAGAAATTAAAGAAGACACAAATACATGAAAAGACATCCCATATTTCCAGATTTCAGGACTTAATATTGTTAAAATGTTCATTCTATGCTACACAATCTACAGATTCAATGCAATTCCTATTAAAATCCCAGTAACATTTTTTTGCAGAAACATAAAACGCATCCTAAAATTCATATAGACTTTCAAGGGACTCTGGATAGTCCCATCAGTCTTGAAAAAGAAGAATAAAGTTGGAAGCCTCACACTTCCTGACTTCAAAACATATTACAAAGCTACAGGTAATAAAAACAGTCAGGTACTGGCATAAAGATAGCCAAATAGACAGTTCAGAAATAAACCCTCACATATGTGCTCAAATGATCTTTAACAAGCTTATTGAGACCACACAATGGGGAGAGAGCAGTATCTTCAATAAATGGTGTTAGAAAAACTGAACATCCACATATAAAAGAATGAATTCAGATTCTTAAAACATATAAAAATTAATTCAAAGTATATTAGAGTACTAAACATAAAATATAAGACTTTTACAAGAAAACATAGGGTAAACCTTCATGACGTTGGATTTGGCAATGATTTCTTGGAAATGACACCAAAGCACGGAAACAAAAGCGAAAACAGACAAGCAGAACTACATCAAACTTTAAAACTCTTGTGCATTAAAGAAAACAACCATCAGAGTGAAAAAGCAACCTATAGAATGGGAGAAAATATCTGAAAATCATATATCTGATAGGGAACAAATATCCAGAATATGTAAAGACCTACAATTCACAGCAACAAAAAACAACTCAGTCTAAAAAAATGACCAAAGGAATTGAATAGACATTTCATCAAAGAATATACAAATAACCAAAAAGCATATGAGAAGGTGTTCAATATCACTAATCATTAGAGAAATGCAAATAAAAAATATGAGATATTATCTCACATATATTAGGATGACCACTATCAAAAAAATAGAAAATAGCAAATATTGGTGAGAATATGGAGAAATTGGAATTCCTGTGTAATGTGAGTGGAAATAAAAAATGATGCAGTTGCTATGGAAAACTGTAAGATGGCCCCTCAGAAAAATAAAAAATAGAGTTACCATATGGTCCAGAAATTTTACTACTGAGTATCTATATCTAAAAGCACTGAAAGCAAGATCTTGAAGAGATATTTGCATACCCACATTTATTACATTATTCACAATAATCAAGAGGTAGAAACAACCCATATGTCCTTATAGACAGATGAGTGGATAAAGAAAATGTTGTGTACATATACAATGGAATGTTACTCAGTCTTAAAAATGAAATCTGTCACATGCCACAGCAAGGACTAACTATGAAAGCATTAAGAGAAATAATAAGTTACAAAAGACAAATACTTTATTATTTCATTTATATGAGGTATCTAAGGTAGTCAAACTCAAAAGCACAGAAAGTAGAATGGTGGTTGTTAAGGGGTGGAGTGAGAGAAGAATGGGAAGTACATATGCTCTCTCTCTCTCTCTCTCTCTCTCTCCACCCCTACCCCCCTACACACACACACTGCAAGTTGTTTTTCTAACTTGCTGGTCTTGCCTCCTATTGTATATGAGACTCAGGGACCCCAACTGAATAAATGAATTCCTGCTCTTGAGTACCCTAAAATGTTCTGCATGGAATTCTCCATGTGAAAAGCAGCTAATATAAAAACATTTCAGACCTGTAATTCTGGATAACAATTGAAACCATTAAGCATATATACATAAATTTTTAATGTAATAATTCTATCGTGCAAATTAATTTGAGGTGTATCTTTTAGAGTAAGTATTCTAGAGACCACAACTCCAAGTGCACTGGAAAGCAAGGAAATACAGCTTCTTCATACCCAGTGTTTAAAAGAAGAAGTCCCGGGGCGCCTGGGTGGCTCAGTCGGTTAGATGTCCGACTTCAGCTCAGGTCACGATCTCGCGGTCCGTGAGTTCGAGCCCCGCGACGGGCTCTGGGCTGATGGCTCGGAGCCTGGAGCCTGTTTCCGATTCTGTGTCTCCCTCTCTCTCTGCCCCTCCCCTGTTCATGCTCTGTCCCTCTCTGTCTCAAAAATAAATAAACATTAAAAAAATAAATAAATAAAATAAAATAAAATAAAAGAAGAAGTCCCTCGAAAAATTCTCAAGTCTGACATTAAAAAAAAAAAAAAGCACAAAAACGGTACACAACTCATTTTACTACACAGGAAGGAGCTTTTTCTTAACATCTGGCCTGTTTCTGAGAAACTAAGAGCCTGTTCCTGCTTTCATTTTCAACCGACATGTGTTCAGTAAAAATAGGTTCAAGTTGTCTTTAACTGAGACAAGAAATTCCTTACTAATAAGAAAAAGTAGAGAAGAACCAGACTTTTAATTTATAAAAGAACTAATCAGACTGTCATATTTAGCGCGGATATGGGAGAGACATACATCACCAGTCTTCTAGTCCACTTTTGCAGGTACAGAGCCATGAATGAACTTAATTTGACCTTCCCCTTTTAATACACTGACTTATCATTCAAGGAAATCTCAACTGTCAGTCTTGTGGCCCAGTGAACTGCCATTTAAAAAACATCTTTAAATTCCAGTTAGTTAACATATGGTATAATATTAGTTTCACGTGTACAAATAAAAAATTAAAATAAAGAATTCCAGATATATAAAAACTGAGAATTTTTTTTTACATGTTTATTTATTTTGGAGTGGGGAGGGTCAGAGACAGAGAGGGAGACAGAGGATCTGAAGCAGGCTCTATGCTGATAGTAGAAAGCCTGATACAAGGCTCAAACCCACAAAATATGAGATCATGACCTAAGCTGAAGTTGGATGCTTAACTGACTGAGCCACCCAGGTACCCCAAAACAGAATTTTTTGCTAGCAGACCCATCTCATGAGAAATAGTAAAAGAAATTCTTCAGACTGAAAGTGAACCCAGATAATAAATGCATGCATATAAAAAGAGAAAGAAAACTAGTAAATTATGTAATTATAAGACAGTATAAATACATATTTGTTTCCTTATCTTAACTGATTTTTAAAATAAGTAAATAAATAAATAAAATAAAAAATATCTTTAACCTGTATTAACTGGTCTGTAAAATGCAGATAATAATATCTACCTCATAAGCATGTACTGAGGGTAAATTCAATTTAGTTAGTAACACCTGTAAGGAATTAGCACAATGTCTACCATACAGCAGGCACCAGATGCATTTTACTTATTATAATATGAACTTAAGCTTCAATGCCTCAACAAAGCTTATATACTGTGAGATAACAATGTGATAAAAATAATTATATAAATATATGTTCTTTTTCAATAGTAATAAGTTTTTTTTTCACGTTTATTTATTCTGAGAGAGAGAGCATGCAAGAAGGGGAGGGACAGAGAGAGAGGGGGAGACACAGAATCTGATGCAGGCTCCAGGCTCTGAGCTGTCAGCATGGAACCCAACACCGGGCTGGAACTCACAAGCTGTGAGATCATGACTTGAGTCAAAGTCAGATGCTCAATCAACTGAGCCACCCAGGTTCCCCAGTATTAATACAAAATTGTCTATTAATACAGCACAGTATTTTCTACCTCTCAGCGTAGGTCAGATTTTAAACAGCATGATTCCACCTGTTCAGGGCGATGTGAAAGTACAGGTGCTTTTATATGCACTTGGAGAGTAGGAGAGTGCAAACATTTCCAGAAGCAAATTTTATAGTATGTCTCAAAAGTCTCCAAAAAGAACATAACCTTTAACCAACATGTTCACTTTCCCAATTTGATCCACTTAATCACGAATACTTACTAAAGGCCTATCATGTGTCATGCACTGTTTTTGAGGGATTCAAAAGTCAAAAAGAAACAGAAATCTCTGCCTTCGTGGAAGTAACATTTTAGTAGGCAATAAAAACATAAACTATCCAGAATATCAGATGACAGTTTCTATGCAGGAAAGTGAAGCAGGAATAGGGGAGAACAAGTGCTGGCAATTTGAAGAAGAGCAATTTTATATAAAGGATCAGAAACAGCACCGATGAAGTGACATTTCAGTGAGGATCGAAAACTGTAAGGGAGAAGGTCATTGGATATCTAGGGAAACAGCATAAGTTGCAGGGGAAACAGCAAGTGCAAAGGCCCTAGGGAAGGAGCATGACCAGCGTGTTTCAGAGAGGCCAGGAGAGGGAAGTTATAGGGAAGAAACCCCAATCCTATAGCCCCTGTAATCTCTTGTGAGAACACGGCTTTTACATTACTAAAGCAAGATGCTAACCACCTGAGATGAGTTCAGGCCTTCTCTGAACTGTCCACTACAGCCAGAGCTGGAATTGGAAGTGAGATTGAGAGGATTCAAGTTAGCGCACCAGAAACATCTAAAATGGTCCACCCCTTGCATCATTCTGATCACTGTGCCCTATATTAAATGCAATCCATCATCGTATCTTCAAATTGGTGAGTAGCTACAATTCTATAAAGGACTTAATACACATGACTTGGTATATGCCACAGACTTTAACTCCTACAACTTGTCACAGGTCATAGTTGATGTTCATCATCTCCCTCCTCCACCATCCATTCTAGATTTTCCTTGTCATAAACAAAAGCAGGCATCCCACTTAAAAAAAATTTTTTTTAAAGTTTATTTATTTTTGAGACAGAGAGAGACAGAGCATGAACAGGGGAGGGTCAGAGAGAGGGAGACACAGAATCTGAAACAGGCTCCAGGCTCTGAGCTGTCAGCACAGAGCCTGACGCGGGGCTCGAACTCACAGACCACGAGATCACGACCTGAGCCGAAGTCGGCCGCTTAACCGACTGAGCCACCCAGGCGCCCCAAGCATCCCACTTTAGCTTTTCAACCGTGTGCCTAAAATACTCCTTCTACAAAACCAGACTAACCCAAAGAGAAAATATAACTGGAAAGATACTTAAAGGTTTGATAACTTCAGGTACTAGAAGGTCAGCATATCATCTGATGAAAAAGGTAATGAGCTCCTATGGGGACAGCACATTCTACTTATTAATGTTTATAAAAAGTGCACGCAGCCCTAAGCGTGCCTGGCTGGCTCAGTTAGCCACGCATGTGACTTTTGGTCTCAGGGTTGTGAGTTTGAGCCCCATATTGGGTGAAAAATTACTTAAAAATAAAATCTTTTTTTAAAAAAGAGTGCATGCAGCCCTTTGTCTTTGTTTTTTGTATGGCTGCATTGGCATATGACAAACTCACAGTAATGTCCACAAATACTGTCTCATGGCAAGTTACAATCACCCAGACCATATTTCACATTGTTGAATAAAGTCACCGATAAGAAGGGGTGCTTGGGTGGCTCAGTCGGTTAAGGGTCCAACTCCAGATGAGGTCATGATCTCATGGTTTGTGAGTTTGAACCCTGCATCAGGCTCTGTGCTGACAGCTCAGAGCCCGGAGCCTGCTTCAGATTCTTTGTCCCTCTCTCTGCTCCTCCCTGCTTGCACTCTGTCTCTTGCTGTCTGTCAAAAAAAAAACAAACAACAAATTAAAAAAAATTTAAAGGTACAGATAAGTTATTGCAATTGGAAAAAACCCACAACTTTCTCATGGTTTTCTGTAATAACTTAAATACACAATATTGCCAATTGATCAGTATTTGTTGAAATCGTGGAAAACGTATAGTAATGGAGTAACATTTGGACTCTACTTAACACTTGACTTTATGTTTTCCTTATATTTTGACTAATTCATTATAATCTGGGACACAGATATGATATTTTGTTGTTGTTGTTGTTGTTTTTAATTTTAGCATTTTTCCAAGTAGCCATGCAAAAGTGGCTTAAGTCTAGCAAATAGTTTGATGATTCCCATGACATTTTCATTATTGGAAGAACATCATTTTTCATCATGATGTTCAGTAGAGCAAACCTCATTTTAAAATATAATAATCGCAGGGGCACCTGGGTGGTTCAGTCAGGTAAGCATCCGACTTCAGCTCAGGTCATGATCTTGTGGTCCATGAGTTTTAGCCCTGCATCTGGCTCTGGGCTGACAGCTCAGCGCCTGAAGCCTGTTTTGGATCCTGTGTCTCCCTTTCTCTCTGTGCCCCTCCCCCAGTGGTGCTCTCTCTCTGCCTCTCAAAAATGAATAAACGTTAAAAAAATTTCTTTAAGCATGTTATAATTGCAGTGTTCCTGGTTGACTCAGTCGATTGAGTGTCTGACTCTTGATTTCAGCTCAGGTCATGATCACAGGGTCATGGGATCAAGCCCCATGTCAGGCTTCATGCTGAACATGGAGGCTGCTTAGGATTCTCTCTCTCCCTCTGCCCCTGTCCCCTGCTGACGCTGTATCTCCCACTCTCTCTCTAAAATAAAAAAAATTGAGTGCCCAGGTGGCTCATTTGGTTAAGCATCCAACTCTTGATTTTGGCTCAGGTCATGATCTCATGGTTTGTGAGTTCAAGCCTTGCATCTGATCTGAGCTCCCAGTGTGGTGCCTGGTTGGAATTCTTTTTCTCTTCTCGCTTTGCCCCTCCCCTGCTCTCTCTCTCTCTCTCTCTCTCGCTCTCTCTGTTTCTCAAAATAAATAAATAAATAAGTAAACATTTTTTAAAATAAATAAATTAAATTAAATTAAAAATTTTTAATGTAATAATTGCAGCAATCCCTTCAAAATAATGGTCAAGTTTCTTCAAGACATTAGTAAATACTTTTATATTTTATTTACATTGAATTCAAGTAAATTCAAGGTTTTTTATGCTCTGTGGAGTCTTCAACAAATTTTGAAGATTCTTTTTTTTCACTCACTTTGAAAACTACATGTCATATGTAACATCTGTACTGTTGTAAACATTTCACTAACTGAACAATATATACAAACTTTTAGTTCTGGAATAGACTAGCTAGGATCTCATAATAGTTTGAACAACTCTTACAATTTGAATATTGTTTATTAGGTCAGAGACAAATGCAGGCCTGAGTAGTCCCAACAGAATGACTCCAATCCCTCATCGTAAAAGCTTAAAGAATGGCACCAAAGGATATCACAAGTCTTGATTCAAACTTCCATCATTTCATGATAAAGTGGATAGACATATGGAAAAAAGACATTAACTACTCATTTGGACACCTGAATGGCTCAGTCAGTTAAGCATCCAACTCTTGGTTTCATCTCAGGTCATGATCTCACAGTTCATGGGTTTGAGCCCTGTGGGTTCAGGCTCTGCACTGACAGCTTGGAGCCTGCTTGAGGGTCTCTCTCCCTTCTCTCTCTCTCTCTGCCCCTACCCCGCTTGCACTCTCTCTCTCTAAATAAATAAACTTAAAAAATTTTTTTAAGTTTACATATTCAAATTGCCAAAAGTGTGGGGTTTCTTGCATAGTTGGGGTCATTTTATACTTAGTCACATAATATCCATTGAACTTCTACTCTATGCCAAATCCTATTGTAAGTGCTGTGAATACATTAGTTAACTGCTTTTATGAATTTGAATTTCAGGTATCATAAGGGGGAAAAATCAAGGTGATGTGAAGGAGATTTGCAAAGGATTCACAGGAGACCAACAGAATAAAAAGGGATCTTGCCAAGATCAAGGGTAAGAAAGTTTCAGATCTGTAAAGTTGTGCCTCAAGGATCAAGGCAGGAAGGAACTGGGTGTGTCCCAGCAACAGAAAGTCCAAGCTAACTCATTTTTCAAAGCAAATTTCAAAAAGGAAAAAGAAAAGAGAGTATTCAGTTCTATTTGTTAAGTTTCTCACACTGGCTTCCGGGTATAGAGATCTGGGATCAGCAGAAAACCTAATCAATCTCTCCCTTTCTCCTCATTTCCCTATTCCTTCCTTTCAGAAGCAATGTGAAAGAGGAGAAAAAGCAGAGAATTTAAAGGTAAAATGAGTTTAGGGGCACCAGGGTGGCTCAGTCAGTTGAGCATCCAACTCTTGATTTCAGCTCAGGTCATGATCCCAGATTGTGAGACCAAGCCCCATCTTGGCTTCCATGCTGAGCATACAGCCTGCTTAGGATTCTCTTTTTCTCTTTCTCTCTCCCTCTGCCCCTCTCCCAGCTTGAATTCTCTAAAACAAAACAAAACAAAAGGTAAAAAGAGCTTAAAATTTGATTCCCACCCCTGTGACTTGCTCAATGAATATGGACCGGCATACTTACCCTCCCTCAAGCCTCCTTGTTTTCACTGTAAGATGAAGACATTGTTGCTTATTTTGCATTATTGTAATCAAAAATGAATTAGACTTGAAACACACATAGTTCTTTGCAAACAATCAAGAAATAAACCCATTACTTCTTTTGCTATTCACTCAGAAAGCCTAGAAAGGCAGTGGAGTGAAGTAGCTTCACAAGAGTGTTTGGGATCAAGAATGATTCAGTTCAGATTACTTATATATACTACTGTGATTTGGGTTGAGACATTCAACTTTTCTGTTCCTGTTTCTATAAAAACATGGGGAAATGTTTAGCATATGATATGTTATAAAACCCACATAAAGCAGTCAGCATAGAGCCTCAAACATGTGTGCAATTCTTGGAGCCCCTTCCTGACTGTGCACTGGGTATTAGTGCCAGGTGCTGGGTGTTTGTGACTGTGTGTGTGGCATATTCTTCTCCTCACTTGCTGTATGTATAAAGCCAGGTCCACTGTATGTTCATCACGTGAGGAAATTAGACCTAAAAATTCACATGATGCTTCCTCACTCTAGGTTTCTCAACCTGAACCCCAACTCTGAGCTCCATTTCATTGTATTTGCATATCTGATAGACATTCTTTAAAATCAGCGAGCGTTCTCTGAAATCTCTTTCAAAAAAATGTGAAGGTTCTGGTTGAGAAATTGTGTTAAACCCATATACCCTCCCACTAGCACAGCCTCCAGAAATTCCTTTTATGGTCTTTGAATAATTGTTTTGTGTCCCAATGCTTTCAGTTTCAGATAAAGTCTGTTACAGTGGTTGCTTTGCTTCTAGTTTGTCTTTAAAGGAAATCTGGAAAGTCCAATGACATTACACAAGTAAAATAAAAGATCCATGATCCAGTGAGAGAGGGAGAAGTAACAGAAACTGCTCCACCTAACTGAAGAGGAAAAAATAAAAGGTAAGAACTCCACTTCATTATCAAAGCAGCTTTTTCTTCAGCTTTAAAGGAGCTCTGTTCCAGGAAATGGGGCTCATGACAAGGTTGGGGCAGGGATGGGAAAGGATTTTATAAAGGTCAGTTTTCTTAAAAAGTGACCAGCCTAAGGGCACCTGGGTGCCTCAGTTGGTTGAACATCCGACTTCAGCTCAGGTCATGATCTCACAATTCATTAGTTTCAGCCCCACGTCGGTCTCTCTGCTGTCAGCACAGAGCCTGCTTTGGATCCTCTGTCCCCCTCTGTCTCTGTCCCTCCCCCTGCACTCTCTCTCAAAAATAAATACACATTAAAAAAAAAAAGTGATCAGCATCAAGACGGGCTGCAGTTGAGCCTGCTGTGGGATACTAGGTCGGATAATGAAATACTGGGGTCATCAGATGGTAGCATGTTCCTACCTGTTACTACTGTGCTTGTGTGAAATTAGGCACCAGCAGACATGGGGATAAATGAAGTTTGAAGTGCATTAGGATTGTCTTTCTTTTTGCTGACTTTGTCTGTGTTGACTGGGGACACAGTTAAATTCCCATTATCTTTGATAGAACTTGCTCAGTACAGATCTGACTGCAGCTAAGAAACTGAAAGGCTGCAAATATGTTATATTCATGAGAAGGAAAGAATAGTAAATGAGGTGTGGTGTGGTGAACAGCCACGCGACACTGATTTTTTTTAATGTTTATTTATTTTGAGAGAGAGAGAGAGAGTGCATGAACAGGGGAGGGGCAGGGAGAAGGAGAGAGAGAATCCCAAGTAGGCTCTGAGATGCCAGTGAAGAGCCCAACACAGTGTGCAAACTCACGAAACCATGAGATCGTGAGCTGAGCCAAGATAGAGTCTTGAGCCACTGAGGTATCCCCACCTGGTACTGTTAAAGACAGAGAAAGAAAAATCTGAAACCCAGAGCTAAAGGTGAAGATTTATGAAAACATCATTCTTTTTAATCACACACTTGAACTTTGTCTCAAAGTGTATTTCTTCCTTCAGAAATAGTCCAGGTTCAGTAGATCCAATTACTTAGTGCCAACTTACTCCTTACCCCTTACAAGTAGAATCTGGAGCCCATTTGACTAGAAAGCTTCCTTTTTAAAGAATCTACTGTGATGCATCACTAAGGGCTACATCTTTGTTTGCCTTGACCTCTCTGTGCTCTCAATCAGTTCCAATCTTGCCTTCTGGAAACTCCTGCCCTGAATTCCTTGGCTTGGCACGAGCTTTATTTATCTTGCCTGACAACTCTCTCTCCTTTCCAGTTTCACTTTCCCTTAATCTCTCATCCCTCTTCCCCACCGTCTATTCTCCTCTTCCTGCTTCTCCTTCTCTACAAAATGGAAGAGCAGAACAAAACAGAAAACCTAGAAATGTATGCTGAAAATACAAATATTTCCTTGAACAACTTGCCCTTTACCTCTCCTGATCTGCCTCCTGATTTTTTTTTTTTTTTAGTTTCAGGTGTACAGTATAATGATTCAACAATTCTATACATTACTCAGTGCTCATCACAATAAGTACACTCTTAATCCCCTCACCTGTTTCACCCCAAACCCTACCCACCTTGCCTCCAGCAGCTTCCAATTTCTTTTCTATATTTAAGAGTCTGGGTGGGGTTTTTTTGCATTTTTTTACCCTCTTTTTTGCTTTGTTTGCTTTGTTTCTTAAATTAATTTCATATATGAGTGAAATCATATGGTATTTGTCTTTCTCTAACTGACTTATTTCAGTTAGGATTATACCCTCTATATCCACCCATGTTGTTGAAAATAGCAAGATCTCATTCTTTTTTATGGCTGAGTAGTATTACATTGTGTATATACACCATTTCCTCTTTATCCATTCATCTATAGATGGACGTTTGGATTGCTTCCATAGTTTGGCTATTGTAAATAATGATGCAGTAAACAAAAGGATGCATATATCCTTTCAAATTACTGTTTTTGTTTTATTTGGGTAAATACCCAGTAGTGCAATTACTGGATCACATGGTAGTTCTATTTTTGAGGAACCTCCATACTGTTTTCCAGAGTGACTGTACCAGTTTGTATTCCACCCCCCAGCAGTTCGCCAGAATCCTTTTCTCCACATCCTCGACAACTTTCTTGAGTTTTTTATTTTGGACATTCTGATAGGTATAAGATGATACTCATTGTGATTTTGATTTGCATGTCTCTGATGAGTAGTAATGTCAAGCATCTTTTAATGTGTCTATTGACCATCTGTATGTCTTCTTTGGAAAAATGTCTATTCACGTCTTCTGCCCATTTTTAATTGGATTATTGGTTTTTGGGTGTTGAGTTGTATAAGTTCTTTATAGATTTTGGATATTAACCCCTTATCAAATATATCATTTGCAAATATCTTCTCCAATTCAGTAGATTGTCTTTTTGTTTTGTTGATGGTTTCCTTTTCTGTGCAAAAGCTTCTTATTTTAATGGAGTCTCAATAGTTTATCTTTGCTTATGTTTCACTTGCCTCAGGAGACATATCTAGAAAACTGTTTCTATAGCTGATGTCAAAGAAATTACTGCCTGTGTTTACTCCTAGGAATTTTGTGGTTTCATGTCTCATATTAAAGTCTTTAATCCATTTTGAGTTTATTTTTGTATATGGCTAAGAAAATGGTCCAATTTCATTATTTTGCATAGAGCTGTCCAGTTTTCCAACACCATTTGTTGAAGAGACTGTCTTTTTCCTATTATTGTATATTCTTACTTCCTTTATTGTAGGTCATTTGACCATAAAAGCATGAATTTATTTCTGGACTCTCTATTCTATACTATTGATCTATGTGTCTCTTTTTGTGCCAGTACCATACTGTTTTGATTGCTACAGCTTTTTTGTATATCTTGAATTCTGAGATTGTGATACCTCCAGTTTTGTTCTTCTTTTTCAAAATTGCTTTGGCTATTTGTAGTTCCATACAAATTTTAGGATTGTTTGTTCTACTTCTATGAAAAAGGCTATTGGTGTTTTGATAGAAATTGCACTGGGGTGCCTGGAAGTCTCAGTCAGTTGAGCGACTGACCAGCTCAGGTCATGATCTCATGGTCTGTGAGTTCAAACCCCAAGTCGGGCTCTGTGCTGACAGCTCGGTGCCTGGAGCCTGCTTCATATTCTGTGTCTCCCTCTCTCTCTGCACTTCCTCTGCTCTCACTCTAGCTCTCTCTCAAAAATAAATATTTAAAAAATAAAAAATAAAAAAATTGCATTAACTTTGTAGATTTCTTTAGGTAGTATGGACATTTTAACACTACTCATTCTCCCAATCAGTGAGCACAAAGTATCTTTCCATTTGTTTGTCTCACTGAGATCCTCCACTCTTTTCTCAAGTCCAGTAAATATCTTTATGCTCATTACTTTGAATTCTCTGTCAGGCATATTTCTTATCTCCATTTCATTTAGCTCTTGTACTGTGATTTTTGTCTTGTTCTTTCATCTGGAACATATTCCTCTGTTTCTTCATTTTGTATAACATTCTGCACTTGTTTCTGTGTGTTAGGAAAGTTAGCTATGTCTCCTGATCTTGAAAATAGTGGCCTTATGAAGAAGAGGTTTTATAGTGTCCTCTAGTGCAATGTCCCCCCTTCACCAGAACATGGCACTTTCAGGGGTGTCTCGTATGTGTGTTGTGTTAGTTTATTTTTGTGGCTGAGCCATGTTTGCCTTCAGTGAATTGTCTGAAACGGCCCTCTTTCCCTATTATGAGCAGGGTTTGGTCTCTGTGCTCTTACAGGGCCAGTCTGGGGCAGCCTTGGGCTTGTAGCTAGGTCAAACCAGATGCCTGCTCTCAACCCATTTGCCAGAACTGTGGTCACACTGAACTGCATGGTGCTCTTCCTGCATTGTTCCCTTAGATGCTTTCATTGGTGGACAAAGCCTACAGTTAGACCCCAGTCTGATCCCAGTCTGTCTTTCAGGGTTGCAGGTAACCCAAACTACAGGGCTCTTCCTTTGTGCTGCCCCTTGTGAGGTTGGTTGGTAGAGCTAGCAGTCTGATCGGATGTCTGCCCCAGCCCACCATTGAGCCTGCAGTTAAATTGGTGTGTGTGCTTTTCTTCCCCCTCCCAGTCAATGTGGAGTGGTGCTGGCCACTGTTGGTGCTGCTTGAAGGATGAGACCTGGCCAGAGCATTTTGAAGGAACTTCTCTTGAGTGGGGTGTGTTGGATGGAGGGGATCTGCAGGAGAACAGGGCACATGGTGTTAGCAAACTAGATGATGTGTGGTCGTGCTAGTTCCCACAGGTGTCCATGTAGCTAATCTGGGGTTAGGAGAGAGAAATGGCACCTACCAGTTATTTAGTTCTTGGAGAAGTCTCCTAAAGATCCCTGCCCCTACTGCACACATTCTGAGATTAGTAAATAAATCTCCTCATACACCCGAGGTGCCTCTCAAATTACTGCTTCTATGCTGTATCTCAGTGGGATTGTTTGTTCTGCTGGATCTATAGGGGTAGGGACTCAGTTTTCTATTACCCTCCATGCTCTCTAATATTTTTCTTAAGATGTTAAGCCCTACTGATGGTAAAAACCTGAAAGTTTAAGCCCTCTGATTTTCAAAGCCAAATGTAATGGGGACTTTAATTCCCCACTACATGTGCAGGTACCCCATGTCTCAAGTGCCCAGTGTGGGGTCTGCTCCTCTCCCTTCTCTGTACTTAGGGTATCCACAAGCAGTTAGTCTTGCAGATTAGCTTAGTTTCCAACCAGACTTCACCTTTGCTACTGTTTTTGATGTGGCCTCCTCTCTACGATTAACCGTAGACAGTCTGTTCTGCCAGTCTTTGGTTCATTTTCTGGGTTAATTACACTGGTGTGGCTGTTATTTAGGTGGGACAAGGTGAGCTTAGGATCCTCCTACTCTGCCATCTTCCCAGGGTCCTCTGACTCCTGACCTTTTAATCCTTATTTCATAGTCTTTTGTTCCCTTATCACATATATATAAATATGATTTTTAGCCATGGTAAGTATTTCCAGTAGTGCACTTGTACCCCCATGTAGCTGGAGGCTAACTTACTGTGAAGTTAATGAAGTTTAAAGGCCCCTTGTTTATAAAAGCCCATGCCAAGGCTTTCGAAGGGTCCCTGGTCATGTGTTCCAGATGGTCATATGTTTTTATAAAATTTGCAAAAGTAAGTTATATTGGTTTCACTTTTGGAATGGCAATTTGAGAAGTTCTGTGGACCCTCATTCTAGCAAAACAAGCATATCTATCAGGGGAGAAACACATTTAAAATCTATGGGAACTGTTCAAAGGGCATGCATGAAATAATGTACAAAAGTATTCATAGTAAGAATTAATGAATAAATAAATCAACATTGAATTTTTACATATAACCGGAATGTAAAATAAATACCTCTAAATTCTATTCTATTTTCCATTTAACATTTACTCTAAATTTTTTTAAGTTTTTCTATTATATTGAGAGAGAGCATGCACACATGCATATGTGCATGTGAGCAGGGGAGAGGCACAGAGAGAGAGGAAGAGAGAGAATGCCAAGCAGGCTCTGTGCTATAAGCGTGGCCCAATGCAGGGCTCAATCCCACAAACTGTGAGATCATTACCTGAGCCAAAATCAAAGAGGTGGATTCATAACCAACTAAGCCACACAAGCACCCCTGCTTTACTCTAAATTTTAAATTTTTTAAAACATTTATTCATTTTTGAGAGACAGAGAGAGATGGAATGTGAATCAGGGAGGCGCAGAGAGAGGAGACACAAAATATGAAGCAGGCTCCAGGCTCTGAACTGTCAGCACAGAGCCCGATGCGGGGCTCGAAATCACGGACCACAAGATCATGACCTGAGCTGAAGTCGGACGCTTAGCCGACTGAACCACCCAGGCACCCCTCTAAATTTTTTAATGAGAATACAAAAGGAAAGTTTTCCATGGTGAATTTAATGACCGATTTTGTTCATGAGAGTGGCTGAACATTCATAAGATATGGTCATACCAATATTTTTTCAATGGACTACTTTGATAATACTTCTGTAACTTTCTAAAATGATACAGATCTTACCCTCATCTATCTCAATGTTGACACAAAACTTATGTCCATGTTGTGGAAACTGAGGACTCCAGCTTCTGAATGTAAAATAACCTGGTGAGGTTCTTGATCTAATTGGACTGGAAATTTTATTTCATCCCATCTCTTCCCTTGCAGACCAGGGAACACTCTGAACATGGCCTCAGAGATCCACATGCCGGCCCCAGTGTGCCTCATTGAGAACACTGAAGGGCAACTGGTGGCTAATCAGGAAGCTTTGGAGATCCTGTCAGGCACCAAGAATCCTCTCGTGGTGGTGGCTATTGTGGGCCTCTACCGCACAGGCAAATCCTACCTGATGAACAAGCTGGCTGGGAAGAACAAGGGTGAGTGGCACCAAAAAGCTCCGAGGAGTCCCTTCTGTCCACTGACACTGCCTGCATTGAACGTGGTGATGCAAGGACAGAAAGTTAGAGAACGTGGAGGAATATTGAAAGTTATCTTTTAATCCACGATTATGCTCTTATCTTCACTATAATCTGAAAGAGGCAGTTCATCACTCTTCCCACTTTGCCTTAGTTTCCTCTTTTAAAAGCATAAATTGTTCCTTTCCTAGAAAGACTAGTGCAGTAATAAAAATAATTAATGTACATAATAAGACATTTACTAAAATGTTCATGTAGCAAAAGCAAGTTTCCACTGGTTATTAAGATGCAAAGAATGTTTAAGTCTGTATTGGCTTTTTTTTTCATTGTTGTAAAATATACATAACATAAAACTTACCATTGGAATCATTTTTAAGTGTACGTATAGTTCTATGGCATTAAGTAAATTCACACTGTTATGCAGCCATCACCATCATGCATCTCCCTAATTTTTTCATCTTCTTCAACAGAAACTCTGTACCCATTAAACAATAACTCCCCAGCCCTTGGCAACCACCATTCTACATACTATCTCTATGAATTGGACTGTTCTAGGAATCTCGTTTGAGAGGAATCAGACATTATTTGTCCTTTGTGATTTGCTTAATGTGATTTGGCACAATGTCTTCGGTGTTGTACCCTGTGTCAGAATTCTCTCCCTTTTTAAGGCTGACTAACTAATATGTGCATACTGATTTGTTTATCCCTTCATCTATTGAAGGACTCTTGGGTTGCCTCCACCTTTTGGCTATTATGGATAATGTTGCTAAAAACACGAGGGTACAAATATCTGTTCAAATCCCTACTTTCGTTTTGTGAGGGTTATATATCTCCAAATCATAGGGTAATTCTATTTTAATTTTTTTTAAGAAGCCATCATATTGTTTTCCACAGCAAGTGTATCATTTTACATTCTCACCAGAAATACACAAGGTTTCTAATATCCCCACATCCTCCCCAACACTTCCTATTTTCTGGGTTTTTGATAGTGGTCATCCCAATGAGTGTGAAGTAGTATCTCATTGTGGTTTTAATTTGTTTTTTCCCTAATGACTAATGATGATGAGCATCTTTTCATTTGATTATTGGTCGTTTGTATATTTGCTTTGGAGAAATATCTATTCAAGTCCTTTGCTCTTGTTTTAATCAGGTTGTTTTTTTTTTGTGCGTTGCATTGTAAGATTTCTAGTTCCATCTGCTATTAAAACACCACCTTCTCTTATCCCCACTCTCCCTCACAGGCTTCTCTCTGGGCTCCACGGTGCAGTCTCACACCAAAGGAATCTGGATGTGGTGTGTGCCTCATCCCAAGAAGCCAGACCACACCCTAGTTCTTCTTGACACGGAGGGCCTGGGAGATGTAGAGAAGGTAAGGATTGAGGATTCAGTTTTGAAATAAGACCCTCATCCCTGAATATTCTCTACACAATTTAATTTTTCTTTAAATAAGAACTTACACTTAACCATAATATGTTTTTGTTTTTGTTTTTGTTTTATTTCTGTTTATGTGCCCTCCGACCAAGTTTAGCAACCAGGGATCAGGAAAATGTTTATAAGGCAGAATTCTAGAAGAAGATCATAGTGGTCAGTAGTAATTAGTAATATTCCAATGATTAACAATAGGCTGTGTGTGGGCCACCTGTGTGGCTCAGCCCGTTAGGTGTCCAACTTCGCCTCAGGTCATGATCTCAGGGTTCGTGAGTTCGAGCCCTGCGTTGGGCTCTGTGCTGACAGCTCAGAGCCTGGAGCTTGCTTCAGATTCTGGGTCTCCTTCTTTCTCTGCCCCGCCCCCACTTGTACTCTGTCTTTCTCTTTCTCAAAAATAATAAATAAACATTAAAACTATTTTTTAAAAAAGATTGTATGCTAAACCAGTTAACCCAGAAGCTTAAAGGTAGAACAAATAAAATCAATGTCACGAGTTGAATCCTGCAGAGAATTTTAGTTAAAATTTTAGGTTCTGAAGTTCTATACCCTTGTGTTTAAATGTAAACCCTGTCACTAACTCAGTGGCCTTAGCAAATTATTTGACCTCTTTTAACCTCAGCTTTCTGAATTTGTAAAACAGATGTAGTAGATCTTTATTTGACTCATAGTGTTGTTTTGGATAAGATAAGTAATGGAAAATGTTAGGTGCCTAATAATTGCTCAGTAAAATAGCTACAGGTATTATTACTCTCACATAAGTCAATTTTGCTGTAAAAAGGAAGAGAAAATTCTAAATTTATTATTTTTTTAAATGTTTATTTATTTTTGAGAGAGACAGTGAGACAGAGTGCAAACAGCGGAGGGGGAGAGAGAGAGGGAGACACAGAATCTGCAGCAAGCTGCAGGCTCTGAGCTGTCAGCACAAGCCTGACGCAGGGCTTGAATTCACGAGCCGCGACATCATGACCTGAACTGAAGTCAGATACTCAACTGACTGAGCCACGCAGGTGCCCTGAAAATTCTAAATTTAAATTATATTTAAAGCCTTAGAAAGCCTACCAACCTTTACTATTGGTTTTGTAATTATCTGCCAATGATGATAAGAAGACCTAGTGAGAATCAGTGTAAATTAAAAATACTAATCATAAAATGATCCAAAATCCAAATCCCACTAATATTTTCGTTTGGATTTGGTTTTCTCATATAGGTCATTAATCTTAAAAAACAAAAAAAAAAACCAAAAACCTCTAGTTAAATAAGCATCTTTTTACTGCTGCTGATCTAGAAAGTCAGGATCTAGATATCAGGAGAGTGAAACCTAACAGGCTTGCACATGTTCTGATTCACAGGGTGACAACCAGAACGATTCCTGGATCTTTGCCTTAGCAATACTCCTGAGCAGCACCTTTGTGTACAATAGCATGGGAACCATCAACCAGCAGGCCATGGACCAACTGCAGTATCCTTTTTGTAGTTCAAAATAGCCTCAAAGTAAGAGGGAAGAATTGTATTTAAAAACCAGCTGCTTGGTTGTGAATCCTGGTGAATCAAGCACAAAAAGAGAAAACATGAAAAATAATTCAAGGGCAGGGGAAAGATTCTATGTACCCACTAGAAAATTGATGCTTGGGTTAAAAACAAAGGTGAAGTGAAGGTTTTAATATGTGGAACCAATATGGGATGGGGACACTATTCTTTGATGTCAGTTTTCCTTAGTTTGCTACTCAGCTATGTGACAGAGCTGTCAGATCGGATCAGGGCGAAATCCTCCCCTAATTCCAATGGGATTGAAGATTCAGCAGACTTTGTGAGCTTCTTTCCAGATTTTGTGTGGACGCTGAGGGATTTCTCCTTAGAACTGGAAGCAGACGGACTACCCATCACAGCTGATGAGTACCTGGAGAATTCACTCAAGCTTAAACAAGGTAAAAGGGACTTAGAAATAAATGGAGATAATAAAACATAAGAAACTATTATTTTGTCCGTGTTCCATTTACAGTTTTCTTACATTTATAGTTTTCTATTTCTTCTTAGCTGGCCATCAGTAAGAATTAATGCTTGTTTAATACATGAATTAATAGATTTGATTTTAAATTATATTCTCCTCTCTTCTAAGAATAGTTTCTTTCTCTTTTATTTTTCCCTGTGCTATTATCAGATTGATTTTATCTCCCTGAATAGGGCTTGTGATTAGCCAAAGAATATGGAGAAGAATAGGCGTTGTCTGGAAGAAAATAGGTAAAAGCATGAATAGTGCTCTAGTTCAGGGGTTGGCAAATTATGGCTCACAGGCAAATGATGGCCAACCCAGACCACCAGCTGTCTTTGTAGATAAGGTTTTATTGGAATAATGCTATGCCCACTCATTTATAGATTGTCTATGGCTGCTTTCTTGCTGCAATAGCAGAATTGAGTACTTGGAGAAGAGACCACCTGGTTTGCAAAACCTAAAATATTTACTGTTTGGTCCTTTACAGAAAAAGTTTGCAAGCCTTTTTTATCTTCCTGCAGGTACCACTCAAAGTGATCAAAATTTTAATCTGCCCCGACTCTGTATCCGGAAGTTCTTTCCGAAGAAGAAATGCTTTATCTTTGATCGACCCACTCATCGGAAGAAGCTAGGCCAGCTTGAGACACTGCATGATAATGACCTGGATCCTGAATTTGTGCAACAAGCTTCAGCCTTCTGTTCCTACATCTTTAAGAATTCCAAAACTAAAACTCTCTCAGGAGGCATCAAAGTCAATGGACCTCGTGAGTCCTCTTCCCAGTCTTTTTCTTCCATTGTTAAGACTAAAGGAGAGTAGAATTACATCCACCTAGTTTCAGCTTTAAAAAATGTGAATCTAGGGGCGCCTGGGTGGCTCAGTTGGTTAAAGTGGCTGACTTCGGCTCAGGTCATGATCTCGCAGTCTGTGAGTTCAAGCCCCACGTCAGGCTCTGTGCTGACAGCTCAGAGCCTGGAGCCTGTTTCAGATTCTGTGTCTCCCTCTCTCTGACCCTCCCCTGTTCATGCTCTGTCTCTCTCTGTCTCAAAAATAAATAAACATTAAAAAAAATGTGAATCTACTGCTATTTCCATGTTAAATTCTTGATGACATCAACATTTCTAATAGATTTTACTAGTCAAATTTCTTGGGTGAGAAAAGATAGGAAAGGCTAAAGAAATCAAGTTCTATTTCTTAAAATTGCCCTATTTATTAGGACCTGCATTGTCCAATATGGTAGCCACTTACACAAGTGTAGCTATCTCAATTTAAGTGTGAGCTAATTAAAATTACAGAAAATTTAAAATTCTGGGATGCTTGGGTAGCTCAGTGGGTTAAACGTCTGACTTTGGCTCGGGTCATGATCTCACAGTTCATGGGTTCAAGCTCCGGGCTCTGTGCTGACAACTCAGAGCCTGGAGGCTGCTTTGGATTCTGTGTCTCCCTGTCTCTCTGCCCCTCCCCGACTTGTGCTCTGTCTCTCTCTCTCTCCCTCAAAATTAAATAAACATTTAAAAAAATTTTTTTAAGAAAACTTAAAATTCCAATTACACAGATTTATTTATTTATTTGTTTATTTATATCTTAATATGAAATTTATTGTCAAATTGGTTTCCATACAACACCCAGTGCTCATCCCACCAGTGCCCTCCTCAATGCCCACCACCCACTTTCCCCTCCCTCCCACCCCCATCAACCCTCAGTTTATCCTCAGTTTTTAAGAGTCTCTTGTGGTTATATATTTCAAAAGCCTATACCTACATGTGGCTAATAGCTGGATGACATAGAATATTTCCATCATAACAGAAAGTTGTCTTGGACCACGCTTTGCTAGAATAAACAAAATCGAGTATCCTTTTGATTTTTCCCACAACAATGATCAAATGCTTGCCACAGACCAGGGCTGATGATAGAGATGTAAATTAGAGAGGTATGGTTCCTGTCCTAATGGTACTTAAGGGTAAAGTGAATGAAAACACTCAGTAAACATAGGCCTATGCTATCTAGAACAGATTCTCAACCTTTGATGTGTAAACATATCACCTGGACATCTTGCCAGAGAGGAGGGTCTAATTCACTTGATCTGGGTCAGAGGCTGAGAATCGACATTTCTAGCAAGGCTCCAGGTGATGTTGAGGACATTGATGCTTTGAGGCAAATGGGTGGTAGTAGACATGATCAGAATCACACAGAATGGAATGTTTCCTCATCCCACCTACAACAAGCAACATTATTTGTTCTCTGTTTGTAGGTCTAGAGAAACTGGTGCAGACCTATGTCGATGCCATCAGCCGTGGAGATCTGCCCTGCATGGAGAATGCAATCCTGGCCTTGGCCCAGATTGAGAATGCAGCCGCAGTGCAAAAGGCCATTGCCCACTATGACCAGCAGATGGGCCAGATGCTGCAGCTGCCCACAGAAACCCTCCAGGAGCTACTGAACCTGCACAGGGCCTGTGAGAAAGAGGCCATTGAACTCTTCATGAGGAATTCCTTCAAAGACAGAGACCATTTATGTCAAAAGGACTTAGCGGTAATTTTTTCTCAAGTTCTTATGGATTAGGGTCTTGGAAAGCAGAGTACTACCGGAAAATGAAATGGGTATTTATTTTGAAAGAGGCAATTCCTACTAGACTTTAAAATGGTGATAACCACTCTTTGTTTTTATCATAAAAAGAAGAACAAATTTTATTACAATGAACTCAAAGGTTTTTTTTCCTATTGTTTTTAATATATGAAATTTATTGTCAAATTGGTTTCCATACAACACCCAGTGCTCATCCCAAAAGATGCCCTCTTCAATACCCATCACCCACCCCCCCTCCCTCCCACCCCCGATCAACCCTCAGTTTGTTCTCAGTTTTTAACAGTCTCTTATGCTTTGGCTCTCTCCCACTCTAACCTCTTTTTTTTTTTCTCCTTCCCCTCTCCCATGGGTTTCTGTTAAGTTTCTCAGGATCCACATAAGAGTGAAAACATATGGTATCTGTCTTTCTGTGTATGGCTTATTTCACTTAGCATAACACTCTCCAGTTCCATCCACGTTGCTACAAAGGGCCATATTTCGTTCTTTCTCATTGCCACGTAGTACTCCATTGTGTATATAAACCACAATTTCTTTATCCATTCATCAGCTGATGGACATTTAAGCTCTTTCCATAATTTGGCTATTGTTGAGAGTGCTGCTATAAACATTGGGGTACAAGTGCCCCTATGCATCAGTACTCCTGTATCCCTTGGGTAAATTCCTAGCAGTGCTACTGCTGGGTCATAGGGTAGGTCTATTTTTAATTTTTTGAGGAACCTCCACACTGTTTTGCAGAGTGGCTGCACCAGTTTGCATTCCCACCAACAGTGCAAGAGGGTTCCCGTTTCTCCACATCCTCGCCAACATCTATAGTCTCCTGATGTGTTCATTTTGGCCACTCTGACTGGCGTGAGGTGATATCTGAGTGTGGTTTTGATTTGTATTTCCCTGATGAGGAGCGACGTTGAGCATCTTTTCATGTGCCTGTTGGCCATCCGGATGTCTTCTTTAGAGAAGTGTCTATTCATGTTTTCTGCCCATTTCTGCACTGGATTATTTGTTTTTGGGTGTGGAGTTTGATGAGTTCTTTATAGATTTTGGATTGAACTCAAAGTTTTAAAACATTTTTTTCATGAATAATATTCTTCCTCTTAATTTACCTAAATTCACATAAGTCACAATCAGAGCTTCTAAATCAAATGCCCACTTATTACCTGACTGATTTGATATCCTAATCAATCAGGATATTGCCCTGATTATCCATATGCAGGCTTATGTTGAGCCACATTTATTCCATATGCAATCACTGGCCCAATTTGAAAAGCAGAAGTTTATCTCTAAAGGTATAGCAAGAAAGCTAGCAATCTCTGCTCTGAACTTCACCTCTAAGGAGAAAGGGACTTCAGTAAAAGTCAGGAGCAGGAGGAAGGATATGGTCCTGTTGGGGTGCCTGTGACTTTTTCTAGGGTCATAGGCTTATTTCTGAGAAGCCCTTCCAGATATTCTAAGGTCATGCTAACATCTTTTCCCTGTTATTCTTTTTACCTCCTATTTTTACATCAAAGGCCCAGCTGGAAAAAAAGCGAGATGACTTTTGTAAACAGAATGTGCAGGCATCAACAGATCGTTGCTCAGATTTACTTAAGGATATTTTCAGTCCTCTTGAAGAAGCTGTGAAGCAGGGGGTTTATTCTAAACCAGGAGGGTACCGTCTCCTCATCCAGAAAATACAAGAGCTGAAGACAAAATATCTTCAGCAACCTAATAAAGGGATACAGGTAACCAAGATTTATGTTCTGATTCTGGAAAGCTGCTGACATGCCTCCTTGAAAGACTAAAATAACCACGTGTAATTGCACACCTTGTGAGAACAACAGCATTCATACTTTCATTCAGTAAACATGTATAGGGAACCAATTACACCAGATACGTCCTATGTGCTCATCCAAGAGTGCACTCAATTAATAATTGAGTTATTAATTGGGTTTTCAGATCAACCACAAAGTTGTTATTGCAATTCACTACTGTGGCTGGATCTTTATGCTGCAAGGAACAGAAACCCATTTTCTTAAACAAAAATGGGAATTCATCAGTTTAGGCTTTAAACTGGCTTTAAGGACAACTGGATCCAAGATTTCAAATAATGTCATCATCTGTCTGTCTGTCTGTTACTCCCCTCAACCCTACACTTCCTTCTTTCCTATTCTCCCTCCACCTTTTCTCTGATCTGCTTTCTCCATAATGACTTCTTTTTCAACAACTCACTCCTTAGGGGGCCAGAGCACCAACACCTCCAAAATTAGAGCCCTCATTCTAAAAAAACAAAGAATGTCTGTTTCCCAGTGTCTATCTCAGTCTCTTATAAAGGATTCTGCTTAGTAGGCTGCCATGATTGGCCAGCTCAGAGCATGTGTCCATGCCTGTGGCAAGGAGTCTTGACCACCAGGCACACTAAGGCCAAGAGGAGCAATTCCTAGAGGAAAAGATGATAGGAAGACAAACAGGAACGAGTGCTTATATCCATTTCCTATTACCAACTCCATGCTCTCTGGGTCCTAAGGCTGAAGAGGTTCTTCAGGAATACTTGAAGTCCAAGGAGTCTGTGACTGATGCGATTCTACAGACAGACCAGACTCTCACAGAAAAGGAAAAGGAGATTGAAGGTGAGGAGCCAGTCAAGAGATTAGATAGCCTCAAGAGTTCTTAAAGCTTAAATAATTTGGCCGGGTAAGCCTGGGATCCTTAAACTGGGGCAAGGTGAACAACAATGCCCCTTACTTGCTGAAGTCATTTCTGAGTAGGGCATATGTAGTCAACAGCAACAATGACCGGTAAGTGTGCAAGGAAGAAAGGGACAACATGCTTACTCACATACATTTGTCTTCTTTTTCCTCCTCTCAGTGGAACGTGTGAAAGCTGAATCTGCACAGGCTGCAGCAAAAGTACTAGAAGAAATGCAAATAAAGAATCAGCAATTGATGGAACAGAAAGAAAGGAGTCATCAGGAACATGTGAGACAATTAACTGAGAAGATGGAAAGGGATAGAGTCCAGTGGCTGGATGAACAAGAGAGAATTCTAGCTTTCAAACTTCAGGTATTTAATTGTACTGCCCTAAGGTTTCTGTTTTCTGTTTTCTCTCCACTCTCCCTCATCATATCTTAGTGTGGCAGTGATAACATGATGCCTACAAGAAGGACCTTGCTTGCCACTTGTACTTTTCAATTTCTGTCTGCCTGCCTGACCTGGCCCCTGCCTCTATCTGGTTATTAAAAGATTTATTTGTGGTTAGGTCACATCCAGTCCTCTATCTGTACATCCTTTCATCCATGGTAGCTGTTCTCTGCTAGGCATTCTGAAAAATCTCTTATATGGATCTCTTGCTTAATACTATACGAAGCAAGAACTGCTGTGTCTCTATTACTTACGAAAAGAAACAGAAGTTCAGAAAGGATTAAGGAACTTTTATAGGGTCACACAACTTGGTAAGATATCTGAACTGTCTTCACCACTTAGTGGAAATGTAATCACAGAGCTAAGACACCCAAGAGAACATATAATGAAACTTAAGGGTAGAGAAAATGTCAAGAAGAAATTTAATACTAAAAAAAATGAATGCGGAAACTAGCTATAAATTAGAGATTTACTTCAGTCCTACACTTTATTCAGTCTCCAATTGTCCCTTTTTAGGAACAGGCTCGTCTACTAAAGGAAGGATTCCAAAATGAGAGCAAACGACTTCACACTGAGATACAAAATATCCAGAAGAGCATGGAAAAACCAAGGAAAACATGTTTCTTAAGCTGAAGACCTAAAGAATAGAGCTCCTGATCATTCTTATCCAAGGCATAACTTAAGTAACCTTTGAATTTGGAAAAATATCATTACACTCGAAAGTAACTGGATTTTGCATTTTTATAACACTAGAAATTTGCAAAGATGTGCAGTACTGTAATTAAAAATCATATCCATCTTCCAAAAAAATATTATAAATTGTATGACAACGGTCAGTTTTACCTCTCTAACACAAAAAGTATATGAGCTGGTACCATTCAGGAAAAATTTATTCCTCTAGGTGACTACTAGTAGACAAAGGGAAACTGAACAAAGTCTTAGGTAAAAGTTTAGGAACATAGTTGGGCTTCAGTCTGGCCAAGTGTACAATGGATTTCAGTGTCAGGAGGACCATCCTAGCTTCTTAGTGAAAGCAAAGTGCAGTTTTCCATTATACCACAGCTGCACCATCTGTGAGCAATGATGTGATCACTAGGCCCTAGGAATAGACAATCCTCCCTGGATTCTAAGCAGAAGCAAACCACCTTATATAGAGATCTAGAATCTACAGAATTTTCATAAGAAGGTAGAAGAAACCATTAGCATGAATAGGGATTGGATCACAAACAAATGGGCCAAAAAAGGAAACTCCTTTTTTACTTAATTCACCCAGGTTGTAACTTTAATGGTACATTTTAGAGGTTTAGATAATTGACACTGGACTGAACATAGTAACATGATGACAATTATGCATTATGTGTTTGTAACAATATATAATTCACAAAGATGGACTTTAAATGATGACAGATAACATACTAGAAAACTGAACTAAGTTAATTAATAGATCATTTAAGATCCTATAAATTAGGCAACCTTTTTCCACTTCTCAACAGTCTATACTTGAAAGTTTGCTGATTTTCCCCAAAGTGATTATAGATTGTTTTTTATATTTTTTGAATAACAAAACAATGCTCTTGGTATTAGTATGCACAGACTTTCTCCTAATTTTCTAAACTCCTAGGTAAATGGTTGATATTTTTCAAAATGATTAAAAATTATTTTTAAGCTGAAAATAAAATATGCTTCACTGGGCTTTTTTTTTTTTTTTTTTTTTCAGTTTTCACCCAAAAATAAGACTTTACTCTTCACACCAATGGTTGGCTAACTCATCTGCAAAAGACCGGGTAGTGGCTATTCATGACTTTGTAGGCCCTACAGTCTCTGTCTCAACTGCTCAATTCTGCCATGTAGTGTGAGAGCAGTCATAGACAATACATAAATGGTTGGACATGGCTGTGTTCCAATAAAACTTTATTTTAAAAAATAAGTAGCACTCATAAGCCATAGTTTCCAGATTATTGCTCTATAAAAACATTGGTCAAAGTCTATGTATCCGCCTTATGTTGCTTACATTTGTAAGGAAATGTGTATTAAATTGTATGTTAAGATCTTGAAAATATTATACAATGTTTCAAGATATTAGAAGATGAGAGAAATGCAGAGACGTAGCTAATGCCATTAAATCCACATTAATAAGCCTGATTTGCTGATTGCATAGGGACATTTTCTTCCAATGAACCCCCTTACCTCCTATTACATGGTGAATACCTCTTTCCACAGTTAAACACATGCTACTAAGCAGTATTTTTTCATTTGACTGCTTTCACTGGAGATCAGGGAGATCTACGGCACATATGTAGGTATGCACACAGACCCACAATGCTTATATAAATAGGCTTTGTCTTTTCTTATCCAAGCTGCATTGCAACAAAGGAGTAAATAAAATACATTTTTATTAACTAAAGAAACTTCATGGTAGAAAGAACACATATGCCTTCAAAACCAAGTAGTGGTCTCTTTAATAACCATTTAAAAATACTAACATTAAGGGGCGCCTGGGTGGCTCAGTCAGTTAAGTGTCTGACTCTAGACTTTGGCTCAGATCATGATCTCATGATTTGTGAGTTTGATTCCTGCATCAGGCTCCATGCTGGCAATGTGGAGCCTGCTTGGGATCCTATCTCTATCTCCTTTGCCCCTCCCCAGCTCTTTCTCAAAATAAGTTTTTAAAAAACCTTAAAAATAATAACACTGAAACTAAGCAAAATTACATAACTTCCTTTCTAGCTTGATAGCATGAGTCTATACCAGATTTCAAATCATCTGACGCCTGGTTTAATGCTTTTTCTATACTATCTCCAGGAACAAAATGAAGCTGTCTCCAGGGAGGCATGTTGCTTTCACCAGTAGTCTTCAACCCCACCGTGCATTAAAACCAATTTATTAAATATAAAGATTCTCTGGGCCCTAGCCTTCCCTTGACTTTCTGATATAGTAAATTTGAGATGGGTCATCGGGTGATATCTGCCAAAGCTAGCATATGTTAGGACCTATATTTGCTGACCCTTATGATGTTCTTGTGTCAAAATTCTTTTTAACTTGGGCAGGTATATTTTCTACTGTTTAAGTGACAGTCTGTTACTTTTCCTTCTATGGGTTTAATGAAAAGATATATAAGGTCCATTGATATAGTGGGAGGGGCTGAAAACTATCCTCCACATATTCAGGTCAAGGGTCAATTAGGCCACACAAGCTCAGAGCCTGGAGCCTGCTTCAGATTCTGTGTCTCCCTCTCTCAGCCCCTCCCCACTTATACTCTGTCTCTCAAAACTAAATAAACATTAGAAAAATTTTTTAAAGATTTAAAAAAAGAATCAATTAGGCCAATTAAGGTATTGACTGAAAAATAAACACAAAGATAAAAATTTAAGAAACCTTTTAAATATTTGATAGACAGATAAACTAAAACTCAATACTGTTACCACTCTGCATGCATAATTTCAACAAATTAGATGAAATGGACTAATTTCTAAAAAAAACCCCACAAACTACTAAAACCCACCTTAGGTGAAATAGATGATCTGAATTGTACTGTAACTTCTAAATTGAATTCTAATTGAATTTGTAGTTTAAAAAGAATCTGAACTGAAATCCATAAGATAATGGAATAGGAAATCCTGGCTCTCATCTACACCAATAAAAGAATGCTATTTCACTTTGCTGGTATCAGTCCCTGCCACAAGTTGAAACAGCTTAGCATCTAGAGAAAAATTTTGCTCAGCCCACGACTTTTCCCTCAGGGGCAAAATATAAGGGAAGCAACCATCTGATATCATCCTCACTTTTCCGGATGCTGCCCAAAAGACCTACTCGAGAGTGATGAGGCAAGCAGCAAAGTTAGAATGCCTGGGGGCGACTTTGAACAAAGAAAAGGGCAGGACCTCTCAGCTGACTGCATAGCTCTATGGGATTAAGAGAAGTTACATGATTGTGAGAGTTAGAGGAAGGGAGACAAGTAGAGCTTGCACCCAGTGCCATTCCAGTACATCCTGGCATTTTAGTTTATTGTCCTAGGGAAAAGAAGCAGGCAGCTCTCAACAGCTGGCATGGCTCTATGGGATAGGAAGAGACACACAATCCAGAATCTTCTTCAGAAGGGAGGGAGAAAAATGGAACTCAACAACTTCTCATTTCAGTACTGTGACCCAGAAAAAATGTGGCAGGAGGTTTGTGGTGGCCGGCATAACTCTGTGAAATTGGAAGACGGCCCATAACCCTGAGATTTCTCCCCTGGAAGAGAGGGAGAGGACTGGAATATGTTTCTAATACACCACCCTATCAATGCACTGCTCTAAGGAAAAAGAAAGCAGGCTTACAGCAGCCAACATGACTCTGTGAAATTGAAAGAAGGTATACCACCCTGAAATCTCTTCCCTAGAAGGAAGGGAGATTGGGAGGTCCACATCCACAGAAAACATTTGACAGGCCCCCAGGATCTCCAGCTGGGCTGACCAATAAATGTCTTTTCCTGCCAAAACCAGTCTGTAAAGACTGGAAGAGGTGAATGCTTCATCCTGTGCACAGAAACCAGTGCAAAGTTATAAGGAACATGAAGAGTCAGGGAAATATGATGCAACCAAATAAACAAAATAAATCTTCAATAACCAACCCTAAAGAAATGGAGAACTGTAAACTGCCTGACAAAGAATTCAAAATAATACTCTTAAAGCTCAATGAACTACAAGAGAACACAGACAACTAAAAAAAATCAAGAAAATACATGAACAAAATGAGAATATGAAGAAAGGAATAGAAACCATAAAAAATAATCAAGCAGAAAATCTGGAGTTGAAGGATACAACTGACCGCCCCCCCCCAAAAAAAAAATCAAAAGCTTCAACAGCAGACTTAATTATTCAGAAATAATCAATGACCTTTTCGTGGAAATGAAAGGTAAAGCATAGGATATATAGTCAATGGCCTTTTAACAGCATTCTATGAGGACAGATGGTACCTACACTTGCAGCGAGCACAGCATAATATATACACAGTTGTGGAATCACTATGTTGTACACCTGAAACTGACGTGACATTGTATGCCAACTATACACAAATACAAAAATAAATACCCTCAGGAGGTTGGTATTCGAAGAAGTTATGAGTGGGGTGCCTGGGTGGGTGGCTCAGTCGGTGAAGAGTCCAACCTCAGCTCAGGTCATGATCTTGTGGTTCGTGAGTTTGAGCCCTGTCTAGACCTGGAGCCTGCTTCGGATTCTGTGTCTTCCTCTCTGCCCCTCCCCCATTCACCCTCTGTCTCTCTCTTTCTCAAAAAGAAATAAACATTTTAAAAATTTAAAATAAATAAATACGAAGTTATGAGTGAAGTTTTATATAAAGTGAAAAACTAATGGCTGAATTTATCTGTGTTAAAATTTTGAATTTCATAGTCTACACTTGTTTTTCAATTTGCAACCCTATATATAGTTGTCCTCAATTTGCTTTGCCAAATTGTAATCTTTTTTCCTCTGTGTTATATGTATAGTATAAATTCCCCAAAGGCAGAATAAAATCCAAAAAATGTTCGTTAAAATATTTGCAAAGTCTGAGGATAGGAAAAGTGTTGAACATGTAAGAGATTTATTGGAATCTCAGCTTGAATTCTAACTGCAAGTACTTATGAAAATGTAAATATTAACATGAAATATCTGGCAGTTCTTATAATAAGTGTAAATTGAATTAGAAAAAAAATCAATGGCCTTGAAAACAGGTCATTTGAAATTAGCCAGTTAGAGGAATAAAAAGAAAAAGAGTAAGGAAAGCATATGGGACCTATCGGATATCATCAAGCAAAGAAATATATGCATTATGGGAGTAAAAGAGGAGAAAACAGATAAGGACAGAAACTTTATTTACAGAAATAATGGCTGAAAATTCCCCAAATCTTGGGAGGGATGTGGACATCCACATTCATGAAACTAAAGGACCCTAAGCAAAATCAACCAAAGAAGATTGTCTCAAGAAACATTATAGTCAAATTCTCAAAATTCAAAGACAAAAGAGCTTTGAATGCAGCAAGGGAAAAGTGATTTGTCACATACAAGGGAATCCTCAGAAGGCTATCAGTGAATTTTTTTTTCTTTTTATTTAAAAAAAATTTTTAGGGGTGCCTGGGTGGCTCAGTTGGTTAAGCATCCAACTTTGGCTCAGGTCATGATCTCACAGTTCATGGGTTTAAACCCCACATCAGGCTCTGTGCTGACAGCTCAGAGCCTGGAGCCTGTTTCAGGATTCTGTGTCTCCCTCTGTCTCTGCTCCTTCTTAATTCATGCTGTTTCTCTCTCTCTCTCTCAAATGTTTTAATAAACACTAAAAAAAAAAAAAAATAAACATAAGAATATTTATGAGGTAATACATTAAGACTCCCCAGTGGTTTTTTTGTTTTGCTTGATTTACCTGCTAGCACTGGTTTGATGATAACAAGTAAGTTTTTGTCTCAATGATTGCAGACCGGTGTAGAAACAAGGGGCCTAGTCCAAGTCCGTCGTTGGGAGGAGACCATAAGGAGAGGGAGTGGGAACAGGATGAAGGTGTAGGCTGAGCAAGGTGGCCCGAGTGATGCCTCTTAGAGGACTGGGAGGTCCATGTACAGCCTGACTGCAGAGAGGACACAGCTATAATTTACCTCCAGGGCCTTTTTAGGACTGCTGCACCCCCGCCCCTCCTCTCTCACAAGGGGGTCGGAACTGATAGGTTCCATAGCAATCATTTCTTCTGCCCTCTCCTTTCATACCAACAGCTACCCTGGGTAACAGTATTATAACAGGACAGTGACATACAGGTATGCCTTTGTCCTGAGAAGAAGTAAGACATTTAAACTTTATTATAACTGAACAAATAAAACCTGAGTTTTAATACCTTTATTAAATGTCTGAATTACTTGTCTAAATCTTATTACCATAATAGCTTAGATATAAAATAAAATACCAATATTTTTCTCCACTAATAATAGACACATAGGAAAAAGCAAACATCAAGAAGCAAGAGAGGTCCATTTTCTCCTCTCTTTGGGGAAAACATTTTATAATTGTTTTTAAACTTCACCTTTGTTTGGAGGGATACTATGCAGGCCTGTACTTGAAAATGAATTTTTTTATGTTAAAACAACTTGTAGTAAGTATAACAATGTTTGGCGAAACAGTGTTTAATCCTGGTTACAGGTGGTTTTTGCTGAAAAGAGCATAAGTCCAAAAGAAAATAGAAAGTGCTTATAAGAACTATGATAGTTTTTGGCTCCTAGCATGTATATGTTAAATCCACGTATACTTTTTATATACTTTATAATGAATTTCATACTCTACCAGTAAGGTCTTCAGAGGACATTTACTATTACTGCACAAAATGCCCAAGCATTTCTATTAGGTAAAATTGCAAGTAAAACAGCTTACAATAAAAATTTCTTTGGCGTTCTTTCACTAGCAATTTTATCATTACCTGATGAAATAAAAATCTTTCAGTAAAACCAATTGATGTAAGTGATACATATACTAGAATTCATATTTTAAAAAATTTTTATATTTATTTTTGAGAGAGAAAGAGAGAATGCAAGCAGGGGAGGGGCAGAGAGAGAGACACACACAGAATCCGAAGCAGGCTGCAGGCTCCAGGCTTACAAGGTGTCAGCAGAGAACTCGACATGAGGCTTAAACTCATGAACCATGAGATCATGACCTGAACTGAAGTTGGACGCTTAACCAACTAAGCCACTCAAGTGCCCTTCAGGGAATTTCTTAACAGAACCTTTGCAGGGAGATGATATATTCAAAGTGCAAAAAAAAAAAAAAAAAATGCCAACCAAGAACACTATGCCTGGCAAAGTTGTCCTTCAGAAATGAAGAAGAGATAAAGACATTCTCAAACAAAAGCTGAGGGACTTCACAAATCCTGCCTTACAAGGAGTGTTCAAGGGACTTCTACAAGTCAAAACAAAAAGAGTACTAAGTAACAAAATGAAAACGTATGAAAGTGTTAAGCTCACTGATAAAGGTAAATATATGATCAAATTTAGAATATGCTAATATGGTAATGATGGTGCATAAATCACATTTAACTCTAGTATAAAAGTTAAATTACAAAATTATTAAAATAACTAAAACAATAATTTGTTGATGGATACACAATATTAAAAGATGTAAAGTATGGCATAAGTAGTATAAAATGTGGGAGAGAGACAAGATGTAAGAGTGTAGTTTTGGTATGTGATTGAAGTTAAGTTGTTACCAGCTTAAAATAGACTATAATAAATATAATTTTATGTATGCTTTATGGTAATCACAAAGAAAAATTCTCTAGTAGATACATAATACATAAAAAGAAAAGAATCAAAACATGCATTTTTTGTAAAAAATCAACAAATCACAAAGGAAGACAGCATGAGAGGAAAAAAGGAACAAAGAAACTACAAAACAGTCAGAAAACAACAAAATGGCAGGTATAAGTCCTTACCTATCTTAATTATTTTCAAAGTAAACTAATTAAATTCTCTAAGACAGAGAAGCTGAATGGATTTTAAAAAACAGGAATTAAAATCCTTTAAAATTAAAAAGAACAGACTCCAACAGTATGCTGCCTACTAGAGATTCCATTTAGCTTTAAGGACACACACAGACTAAACTTTGTTTATGAGTTCTAAGAATTTTTATGAAGCTTTGGTACATGATTGAAGTTGTTACCAGCTTAAAATAGGCTGTAATAAATGTGTTTTATGTACGCTTCATGTGAAGTTTTATGAAGTTTCTACATACAGGATCTTGTTATCTGCAAACAGATAATTTTCTTCATGCTTTCTGATTTGAATTTCTTTCTTTTTTTTTTTTTTTAAGGAAAACATGATTTAAATGCGTTTGGAAAGTGTTTTTTATTTTATTTTATTATTTTTTTTTTTTTGAAAGAGAGAGAGTGCAAGTCAGGGAAGTATACAGGGAGACAGAGGGAGAGAATCTTAAGCAGACTCCACACTCAGCACAGAGCCCAATGCAGGGCTCGATCTCACAACATGAGCCAAACTCAAGAGATCATGACATGAGCCAAACTCAAGAATTGGGCACTTAACTGACTGAGCCACCCAGGGGCACCTGATTTGGATTACTTTTATTTATTTCTATTGCCTAATTGTTTTGGCTAGGGCTCCAGTACTATGTTGAATAGAGGTGGTGAGAATGGGTATCCTTGTCTTGTTCCTGATCATCACTGAGTATAATGTTAACTGTGGGCTGTTATATATGGTCTGTACTCTGTTGAGGTACATTCTTGTATACCTAGTTTATGAGTATTATTTTATCATAAAAAGATGTTGATTTTTGTCAAATGTTTTATATGCATATATCGAGATGATCATATGATTTTTATCCTTAATTATATTAACGTGGTGTATCATGTTTATGGATTTCCTTATGCTGAGCCATCCTTGCATCACAGAGAAAAATCAACTAATATTTGACAAGGATGCCAAGAATACACAGTGGGGGAAATTATAGTCTCTTCCACAAATGCTGTTGGGGAAAAATAGATATCATATGCAAAAAAATTAAATTGCACCCTTCCTTTACACCATCCACAAAAATCAACTCAAAATGAATTAAAGACTTCAACACAAGACCTGAAATGGTAAAATTCTTAGAGAAAAACAGAGCAGATCTTTTTGACATTGGTCTTGATGATGTTTTCTTAGATAGGACACCAAAAATACAGGCCACAAAATCAAAAATAGACAGATAAGACTACACCAAGCTTCTGCAAAGCAAAGGAAACAAGAGAATGAAAAGGCAACCTATGGAATGAAAGAAAATATTTGCAAATCATATATCTGATTTGGGCTATATGCCCTTGATCAACTGAGGTTTATTAATTAATGTAATTCACCATACTAAAAGTCTGAGGAATAAAGACCACTTAATTATATAAATAAATGCAGATAAACCTCAACAAAATAATATAGCCGTTCGTGATAAAACTCTAAGCAAACTCGGAGTAAAAATTAACTTCTTTGAGCTGATAAAGGCATCTACAAAAGCCCTACAGATAACATCATATTTAATGATGAAAAACTGCTTTGCCACTAACTCAGAACAAAGCAAGTAAGTCTAGTCTCACCACTCCTGTTCAACACCACCCATCCAGAAAATCCCAGGGAATCTACCAAAACAACCTCTTTGAACTAATAGGTCATAAGATATAAGATCAACACACAAATCAATCTTCAGGACTCCATCTCCTGTTCTGTTGATCTATGTGCTCATTTTTGTGCCAATACTATACTGTTTTGATTAATTACAGTTTGTAATATACCTTGAAATCTGGGATTGTGATACTCCAGGTTTGTTGTATAATATTGTAATATGTTGTATAGTGCCAGATGGTGGTGACCGCAGTTATGGTAAACATTGGGTAATGTGGAGAATTGTCCAATCAATATTTTTGAAACAGTGCTGACAATACTGACCCCATCATTGACTGTGTGTTCCAGGCCCCTTGGTGATTAGCTTACATACCTTGGAAATGCCCATCAAGGTAGGGATTTGGGGGGAGGGGGGCTTGCTTTGGCCTCCCAGGAATCTGTTAGAGATAAAGTATTTCTTTCCTCTTCCTGATGCATAGGTAGTACCACAAGCACTAACTGAAGTAGCCGTCAGTTAGGTGCTCGCAAGCCCTTTGAGGAACACGCAGACCCTTTGAGCTCACTACAGTGCCCCTTTTGTGTGGCCCCTCGCTCTATAAAATCTGTGGACTAAGGTCTGAATTTTGTGGAGCGTAACTATGCAGGTGACATGGATCATCCTCCACCGGATCCTTCCTGTCAGTAAGTTTCCCTGAGTAAAACTGTGCAAACTGTATGGAGTGGCCTGCTTTATTTTCCAGTCTCAAAGTGGCTTCTCAGTTTGGGGGACACTTTCCTGTCTCTTCTCTACCTTCTAACAAAGTTATATGATGTGGGAATAATGGGGTTCAGAGCCCATGGCCAAGAAAGAATTCTTGAGACATCTTCAGTGCAAAAAGGTGGTTTTATTAAAGCACAGAGACAGGACCCATGGGCAGAGAGAGCTACACTAGGGTTGTGAGCAGTGGCTGATTATATATTTTCAGATTGGGAGGGGGTTAGGGATAGCGTAAGTCTATAAGGAATTTTGCAAGCAAGGTTTCCAGGACTTGAAGGGGGCTAGCTGTTGTTAGGAAAAGGTCATTTATTACTGTCTAGGGAAACCTCAGTCACGGACCCTCCAGATGTATATCAGTGGGCCATATCCTTGGAAGATGATTGCTAACATCTATCTTGAGGGGAGGGGACAGAGATAAAGGATGTTTCCAAAGGAATTTTTATATGTTAAAGTAGACTTACAGGATCCTGGGGGGTCAGGATGATGTTAAGCTAAAATTGCCTTTTGCCTTTATCAAAGTGTTAGCATCGAGGCAGCTGAGCTCCCAAAGGAAGGTCACTCTGCCTGTTTCAAAGATTTGTCAGTGAGTTGTAGATAGTAGGGAAATTTAACTTGTTCTTATTGCCTTTGTTTCCCACATCATTGTACACTTGAAATTAACATAACATTGAATGTCAGTTTTACTTCAGTAATAATAAAAAATGTATCTTCAACTGCATTTTTATATACAAGTAATGAACAATTGGAAGCCAGAATTTAAAAAAACAATGCCATTTACAACAACACAAGAAATACTTAGGTATAAATCTAACAAAACATTCAACAGAATCTCTATGCTGAAAATTATTCTAAGACCAAGAGATTTTAGGATAGACCATGACCCATGAACCTCCTTAGATTCTCTCCCCTAGCAGTTTTTACAATGTTCCTTCTACTGGCTGTAGAGAAGGTTCAAGACCCTTTTTTATCTAGTATTAGCCCTGACAAAAGTATATGCCTAACATTGGTTAAGTTCCATTGAGCACTAAAAATATGTCCATTGTGTGTGTTAGGATTTCTCCAAGTAGAAAGAGGAAAAAATATGACCCTGAACTCAGAATGACAAAAAATATTTCTACTCGATTTGCACACACACACACACACACACACACACACACACACACACACAACCTTCCCATCCACTGGGAGTTCTTTGACAAAAAGGAATTCATAGAACACAAGAAAAGGAAAACTCACCCAAGTTTTTATTATGGAGATTTTTTTCACCAGCCAAACATCAAAACAGAGTCCCTAGGGAGTTAGATGAGACCACCTGGAAAACAGCAATTGCTTGGGCTAAAGGGATCCTTTCATTCAAAAGGTACTTGTTGAGTACCTATCAGGTACTCTGTCAAGGACTGGGAAGCATTGTTGTACTTCTTATTCAAGAAACTAATAGTCTAGTGGTGAATACAGATATTAAACAAATATCTGTATTCAGATTGGGATTCTTCCTCTCTCTCTCTTTCTCTCTCTGCCCATCCCCTGCTCATGCTCTCTCTCTTAAAATAAATAAGTAAATATTTTTTAAAAGATACATTCAGATATTAAGTAAGTAAGTAAATAAATAAATAAATAAATAAGGGTAAATACCCAGGAAATTGAGGGGAGAGGATTTCTATGATTTAGGAAGGAGCTGATCTAATTCACCTACCCCAAGATACCTCTTGTTGGCTCTGTAGTACATCTTAACTATATTTCCCCCTTTCTGTAAGCTGGTAGAAAAAGAAAATCTGAATAAGGAGGGAGAGATAAGAAAAGAGAGATAGCCTATCACCTGGCCCCCAAACACAACTTTAACAGCATATCAGGCACTCAACATCATTCTTTTTGAGAGGATTGGTGAGACATAAAAAAAAGTAATGAGCTCTATCTAGTGGCCAACAGTTTAATTTTCCTTCACAGTATTTTATCACTGATATATTGCCTGTCTCCCCCATTAGAATAGAAGCTCCATGTGGGCAGAACTGTTTTGTCTATAAGGGTGCCTGGCATAGTAAGTAGCTCATACCATGATTATTTTTAAACATGTGAGTATCAGCGCAACTCCATTCTCAATGCTTCTCCCTGAAAGTTTACCTTTTGGTTATTTAACATCATATTGAATATTTCAGGAATTTGATAGCTGTTTATATTCTTATAGTATTTATTTTTAATTTTTTTTATTTTTATGTATTTTTGAGAGAGAGAGAGAGACAGAGTGTGAGCAAGGGAGGAGCAGAGAGAGAGGGCGACACAGAATCTGAAGCAGGCTCCAGGCTCCTAGCTGTTAGCACAGAGCCCAATGAGGGACTCAAACCCATGAACTACAAGATCATGACCTGAGCCAAAGTAGGATGCTCAACCAGGCATCCAGGCCCCCCTATGGTGATGGACTTTTGATCCCTCACTTTGTCATAGTGTCAATGTCTTTTTGGCACTGCTGCCTGTCCAGTCAGTACTACATGCCTTATGCTGGGTGGATTTCCAGAGCAATGGCAGGAAAGTAACACCAGATTCTCTAGGTCTGTAAGCAAGAAATAATAATGAAATCCTATGTGGGAAGGGAGAGGGAGAAGATTCTCCTTTAAACAGTACAAGAATAGGGGTGCCTGGGTGGCTCAATCAGCTCAGCGTCCAACTTCGGCTCAGATCATGATCTCGTGGTTTGTGGGTTTGAGCCCTGCATCAGGCTCTGTGCTGAGAGCTTGAAGCCGGGAGCCTGATTCGGAATCTGTGTCTCCATCTCTCTTTGCTCCTCCCCTGCTCACACTCTGTCTCTGTCTCTGTCTCTGAAAAATAAATAAACATTAAAAAAATTTTTTTAATTAAAAGAAAAGTCCATCACCATAGAAACCCTTCAGCAGCTGAGAATCTGCATATAGCCTTAAAGAGAGAGGCCTCTGAAAGATTAAGAGCTCCATTCTGAATGTGAGTCAAGAATTCCAGAGGCAAAGTCAGACTGAGAAAGAACGCATAATACCTCACTAAGCAGAGCAATTTCTACCAGTTTCTAATGTAATGATACTTGTGTGAGGACATTTTCTAACGTTATTTAGCTGGAAACCACACACCTAGCCTGTCATAATGGGCACAGTACTTGCAAAAGCTTTCACAAGGATAATTTTTATTATTATATTTTACATTTGGACCCCATGTTTTGAACTATTTTTCCCTACCAAATTGACTTTTAAAGTCAACATTTATTCTTTTTAAAAACTGTTCAAAGATTATGAAGATTATAGAAGTAACCAATGCTAAAGGCTAAATTGCTATAAATCCAGCCAAATGTATATGCGGAAAGACAGCTGGACAGACAGATAAATAGATACATAGGTAGGCTTTCTATGGGTAAATGTTCAATTTCCATTATGGTTTTTGAAATACTTAAACTGTTTGTACAGCTATTATTTATCTGGCTGGAAAGCATTAATTTACTATAATAATACCTACACACATGCACGCACACACACACACATACACACACAGAGAACATTGGATTTAAAATAGCTCCATGAGGCTGAACACTGAACATAACTTTTTGTGACATATGTATGTATATTATATATACACACATACCTTATAGAATGATTATTAAGATCAATTTAATTACCATGTTCATCATCTCACATAGTTGGCATAGTTAACTGTGTGTGTATGTGTGTGTGTGTGTATGTGTGTTGAGAATGTTGAAGATCTACTCTCATCAGCTTTCAAGAACATAACTCTTTTTTTTTAAGATTTTTTCTTTTTTTGAGAAAGAGAGAGAGGAGCAGAGGACAGGCAGAGAGAGGTAGAGAGAGAATCTTAGCCCAGTGCAGAGCCCAATACAGGGCTCAATCTCATGACCGTGAGGTCATGACCTGAGCCAAAATTAAGAGTTGGATACTTAAGCGACTGAGCCACCTAGGTGCCACTTAAAGATTTTCTTTTTAAGTAATCCCTACACCCAACATGGGGTTTGAATTTACAACCCTGAGATCAAGAGTCTCATGCTTTGCTGACTGAAACATCTAGGTGCCCCTCAAGAACATAACTCTTGGGGCGCTTGGTGCTGTCAGCGAGGGGTCTGCTTCGGATCCTCTGTCCCCCTCCCTCTCTACCCCTCCCCTGCTCACGTTCTCTGAAAATTAATTTAAAAAAATTTAAAAATAAAAAAGAATGTAACTTTTAAAAAAATAATTAATCTTAATAGCAGGAATGTCAGGTAGCAAAAAAAGCTTTAGGAATTTACAAACCCAGATTTCACTTTCTCTCCTAGAGCAGGTCCTTTTTAGTATCTCCCTAGGGTCATGAGGTAAAAGAAGAATGCTCTGTTTGCCTGCCTCTTAGCACCTACAGGTGACAGACACCTTTTGAGAAGCATTGCCAGGTAATGAGGCTTAGCTTCCACCTTGTTCTCCTCCCTGTCACTCCTCTATTGTCACCTGGAAAGTAAAGTGGCATGCTTTTGGTAAGTAAATTAGAAGAGTCAGTAAACCATTACAGCCATAGTACAACATGTCAGAAAATCCGTATAAAAAAGTTAAGGGGCACCTGGGTGGCTCAGTCAGTTGAGCATCCGACTTCGGCTCAGGTCATGATCTCGCGGTTTCTGAGTTCAAGCCCTGCGTCGGGCTCTGTGCTGACAGCTCAGAGCCTGGAGCCTGCTTCAGATTCTGTGTCCCCTTCTCTTTCCACCCCATGCCTGCTTGTGCTCTGTCTCTCTCTGTCTTTCAAAAATGAATAAACATTAAAAAAAAATTTTTTAAAGAGTTAAAATTGAAGTTGACTTATCTCTTATTTAAATATAGTAGGTCTGGGGCTGGAGTAGTGGCTCCATCATGTCAGGGCCCAGGCTCCTTCTCTCCCATTCTATTGCTCTGCCATCTTCAATGTGCAGATTCCACGTGCTGGTCCAAGCAATCGTGTCTGCACTCAAACTGTCAGGGAAACTGCAAAACAAGGGAGCAATAAGGGCATGCTAGCCCTTTAAGACTTTTCCTGAATGAAGCACACATAGTTTCCCTTATACCCCAGTGGCCAGAATTTAGTCTTATGGCCAACGTAGCTACGACAGAGGCTGGAAATATAATCTCTATCCCAGTAGCCACAAACTCTGCTGAAATTTGAAATTTCTGTCATCAGCTAGACTCCAAGAGCTGACCTTTACTGCTCACCTGCTTGTACCCACTGAGACATTTGTCCCACATTTTTCCTTAAACTTTTTTTCCAGCTTATCTCTTAACTCAGGCAAATGATCCTACAGGCGTAGCACCCCATTATGGAAACTGAAACTGCCCCTCAAGCAATAATGACTGCCCAGAGGAAGAGCTCCTGGGGCCCAGACCACCCAGACCCAGTTTGAGTTATAAACCCCCTACTCACACCTCCCCAGGTGAACAATGGAATGACCTCTGGAATGACGGAGATATACCTTTACCTCATTATAATACTAAAATCTCTGCCCAAGGAGGGCACAAGCCTCCTTTATATAACATACAGGTCATGTACAGGCAAGTTTCCTCAAGGCGCAGGTGTGACCTAACGCCCGCCTCTACGAACGGTGCCAAGGCTTCCCTTTCTAAATGTTCATCCTAACCCTAGATAAAAGGAACCCATTCACCCCTACTCAGGGAGTCAGAACTTTGGAAGTTATTCCCTGGGATCTTACTTGCTTATTTGCTGCAAATAAAGTTTCCTTTGTGTGACAATTCACCTGGTGTAGTTTCTATCCGTGAGTCACCGAGAACAAACTCGCATTAGTTCAGTTCTATTACTAGAGTGTGGTAGGGTCCCCTCCCTAAGGAAAGAAGAAAAAAAAAACAAAAAAAAACTCAAGGCAACCTGGCTATACCCATACGTGACAACATCCCTCACGATCTTGTAACATGAGACACTCAATCAGACTACATGTTTGTGTGTTACCATATATGGGAGACAAAGAAGTGAAAAATATGTTTAAAAAAACCCTTGCCACGTGGCATTCGGGGTTGAGTTCTCTGAGTACGAACCCACCTGCGTGGTGCCGGCAGGACTAAAGTTGCTTCCTGGAAAGAAAAGTCTCAGTGTCATGACTCTGCCAGAATCCTGCTACATGACTTGGGGGTTCTCCTCCGGGATTCGGAGACAGTGCATTTCCACCCCGTTTGCCACCAGGGATGAGAACCTCAGGGCAAGAGGCGGCTCACCTGGCGCCAGCAGACCCCTGGATCCGCAGGGGACTATCCCTTCCCGCGATCTGGGGCGAGAACCGCCTGTGCGCTAACGGAATCCCGTAAAGGCCAGGAACCAGCTCGGGGAGCGCCGTCAGACTGGCAAGAACCCGGTTCGTTTTGGCAGACCTGCCCGTAAGAGGCAGAAGGGGAGCCTGATCACCTCCCAGAGTTGCCCTAGTAGTTGCATAAGGGGCGAGGAACGAAGCTGCAACTCTAAGGTGTTGGGCGCTGGACAATGGGTGGCAGGTTGGAGTCGCCGTGTGACTGTGTATGGGGACTTGTCTGTCCTTCACTTCCTGGGTAAATGACTATGATCATTAGAGCCAACTGTCTTGGTTATTCTACCTCAGAATGGGGACTTTAAGGAATAGTCCCAAGCGGCTGCTGAAACTCCTTTTCTTTCACGGAAATTCCCTGTCTTCTCCGACTGACATGGACTAATTTCACTGGTGGAAAACAAAACAAAAGAAACTTGGAGTCTGCCCCTCTGTCTGAGCTGACAAGATTTAAAACTGGGAATTCTCTTTCTCTGCCTTCTGCTGGCACCTGGTCTCTTCTGCCTTCCCTTCCCCTCCTCCTATTTCTACACCACCTGGGGCGCAGCCGGCAGAACTGGCTCCTCAATGCCTCAGGCACCATCAGCTCCTCCCACCCTAGATGTCAAGGAGCAAAGACCATCACCGATGTCAGATTTCCCCACCAACATTCCAGGTAAAAATTAACCATGCCTTACCTGGACTCATCAAATAGCCTTATGTGGACTCAAGTAAAACGTATTCAGTGTTTAAGCTAATTTAAGTTTGTTGGTTTGAGATAGACAATGTTTATCAACATCAAAAAAATTAAAACAAAAACTTTTATTCTACCTACATTTGCTGAAGATCAAATAAGCTCATGTTATCTCTGTTCCAATTTGTTAACAAAAGGATGACTTAAAGTGATGGCTAATTTTGTCCATCTCAAAGCTTTCATGGGTAGGGGCGCCTGGGTGGCTCAGTCGGTTAAGCATCCGACTTCAGCTCAGGTCACGATCTCAGGATCCGTAAGTTTGAGCCCCGCGTCGGGCTCTGGGCTGATGGCTCAGAGCCTGGAGCCTGCTTCCGATTCTGTGTCTCCCTCTCTCTCTGACCCTCCCCCGTTCATGCTCTGTCTCTCTCTGTCTCAAAAATAAATAAACGTTAAAAAAAATAATTAAAAAAAAATAAGGTCATTGTATACGTTTCATTAGATTGCCAGAGGGGCCAGAGCACAAAAAACGGTTAGGAGGCCCTGAGTTAGCCCTTTTGTGTTACTACACCCTGAATCCAGTTCTTTGCCTCCATGAACCTCAGTCTGCCCATCTGTCAACCAAGAACATTAATGGCTATGTTACAAGATTATTGTAATGTTTAAATGAAATAAACAATGTCCAGCCCGCTGCTTAACACAACAACAACAAAAAAAACCACACCAAGATTATTGTGAAAACTACAAAAATACTAAATTTCCTCCTCTCCCATCTAGTCAAATTGTTGCCTCTTTTCCAATTACGGATTTAGCCTTGCAATTATCCTCCCCTTCTTCTATGTAAGAATACAATACCTCATTTTACAATTACCCCTACTTCCTGACAACACCCAAAACAGAATGAACCTCCCTTTCTTTGAACCCTCCTCCAAAATCACCGAATACAAGCCCAGGTTTTATAAGTCATTTCTAACATCCTGTTACTGAATGATCCATGCTTCCCCAAGGTGTGTGTGTTCTCCCTCATTGCAACGAATAGTATACCTAACTTTCTGACTACAGTTGTGTTTTCTGTGGTCTTTGGGACCACCAATATTCTCCATATTTGCTGGAAAATACTGACAGATGAATGGGCTCACAATAGTTCACAATATAAAGGTAGGTCCTCTGAAGTACCCAGCAATTTCTTCATTCACTTAATCATATTTTTTTTAATTAAAAAAAATGTTTATTTATTTTTGAGAGAAAGAGATAAAGAGAGAGTGCAAGCAGGGAAGGGGCAGAGAGAGAGGGAGACACAGAATCTGAAGCAGGCTCCAGGCTCTGAGCTGTCAGCACAGAGCCGGACCGGGAGGTTGAACCCACCGGGATCTGTGAGATCATGACCTGAGCCGAAGTCAGACTTAACCGACTGAACCACACAGGCGCCCCTCACCTAATCATCTTATGACCCTCCTTGTACCTAGTTTAAGAGTGTATTCCTTTGGGGCGCCTGCGTGGCCCAGTAGGTTAAGCGTCAAGCTCAGGTCATGATCTCACCCATGGTGAGTTCAAGCCCCACATCGGGCTCTTGACAGCTCCGAGCCTGGAGCCTGCTTCAGATTCTGTCTCTCTTTCTCTCTCTCTGCCCCTCCCCTACTCACGTTCTGTCTCTCAAAAATAAAATAAGCATTTAAAAAAAAAAAGTATATTCCTTCAACCAAAGATTATCTTTGTTCTTTCCTCTAGGCCTGAGTACGATGCTACTGCCACACTCACTCCATCTACCCTCTCATCTTCTTAAAATAGGAGAGGAAGAAAATCCAATTGTGAAATTCGATTTTTAACAGAAACTGTGCTTTCGCTAGCATCGCCTCCCCCAAAGACATGTGGTGTCCTTAACTCTCCAGCGATTTTTTTGTTCAATTTTAAAATCTCCTGTATTTTCCTTGGTGGCACATTCCCTTCTCAGTTCTTTAATCAAACCCATTTTACTGTTCAGAAATGTAAATTCCTGCTTTTTTTCTCACCCCTGTCCCAGATGACGAATTACATCTACAAACCCCTTTTCACACTCTGTTTAGTGTCGCCCTCTCTCAAAAAACCTTAGCATTATTCTCACTACAACTTTTCTCTGGCCTAAGCCCAGGGCCCCGCGGTTTACCCTTTCTTCCAAATCAGCCCTCTTCCTCTAACATCCAATTAGGGCCCAGGGCCTAAATTTCATAGCCAATCCGCGGCCACATCCAAGGCCCCTCCTCGACCCCACCCCCCTGCCCAGCCCAGCCTCTGTTCCTCTGACCTAACACCGCCCCCGCACCTCCACCTGCCCCGAGCAGTTCGCGATCTTCTCAGGCCCTCCAGCCCCTTTCAGCGCCTTCCGTCCCACCCCGCATCCCTTGGCATCCAGTCCTCGCTCGCGGCCGACGCCTCAGCCAATCCGCGTGCTGCATCCCGACCCCGCGGGCACCCGCGCCCAGACTCCGCCCCCACGCCCGAATCCTGACCCACCCGGCCCTGAAGCGCAGGCGTGACCCGAGCCGGGGGAGGCGAGACTGGCTCTCGCGTGGGAGGTGAGTGGGGTGTCAGGGGGGCGCTCCGGGTCCCGGCGCGCGGAGTCGTGTGGAGCGAGGCCGGGAGGGAGGCGGCCGGAGTCGGGCTCCCGGCGAGCCGGAGAGGCCGACTGGATCTCCTTCAGGACGGGGACTAGCGTTTGGGAGCAGGCGGCGTGACCCGGGGCTGGGTCCCTTGATCCGCACTCTGGCGCTGCGGGGCGCCCGCGCTGGCGTTGTTTCCTCTGGAGAGGTGGCTGGCTTGGCAGGTGGGGCCCCAGCACCCCGGTCACCCCCCCCCCCCCCAAAAAAAGCCTTTTTGCCCCTTTTGCTCTTGATTTTACAACTTTGGCATTTTGAAAACACCGACAACAGTTCATCCAAAACCGGGATTCCTAACTGGAAAGGAAACGAAGGCTGTTCACTTGCCGTGTAAGTGAAGTGTGGAGTCTGAAGTGTGTGGTTAGAAAAGCAGCCCAATCTGCCGCTCCACGAGTGCGACCCCCCGCCCTTGGGCTGCCTCCCGGGCACGGGGGCGCCTGTCCCCCTCTGCGGCCTGAGGCCAGAATTGGGCAGCCCGCCCACTTCCACGGCAGGCGCCAACCGAGCACAAAGTCACTTCGTGTTGTGCTAGAACCTCATTCCTTCTCATGGAAACAAGGCAGCCACACTTCTTCCCCCAATCAGATTTATATTCGCCGAAGATCGGCTTTTTAACAGTTTCAGGATCCTGCCTCCTTAAGTGTGGTGCGGGCTAAATATGGTTCGGGTTTCCCGTTCTTGCTCCAGTGACAGGGCTTTGAGGCCTGTTATTCCCACTGTACTTCCACGTCCAGTACCTGTTCACCTAGATGCCCTCTGTTGCACCAGGGAACTTTGCAAACAAAAGTTTGGAAGAAGTGGGCCGACAGGGAGAGCGTAAGGTAGAAATAATCTTTGTTCAAACTGCTAACGTGGGCTGTGCATTGGCGTCAGCCTTTTTTGGAGTCACCTCACCTTGAGGCTTGCAGTTAATCTGAGCGATCTGAACATCGTCAGATTAAACCTTTTCGTCCCCACAAGCAAAGCAGTTATATGTAAATTGATCATTTGGGTTTAAGGCCAGAGTTTCAAACTGATAAGATTAATTTTGACTGCTTTGCTTACATTGTAGCTCTGGGTTCTGCTCCCCGCCCCCACCGACAATTCTCGACCCTTCTCAGCTTGTGGCACACACACCTTCTGTATCTTGGTTTTAAATACTCTACTCCAATGATGAGAAATAGTTTAATTTTATATTGATCATGATTATTTCAATATGGAGCTGACCTTATGTATAATATGCTGTAATCAGGTTTACCAGATCGCCTTGCTATACAATTGCCTGGTTTTCTTCTCAGAGCATTGTTTTTAAGGAGAAGCTAGTAAAATATAGTGAAAATGTTGTTTAGGGTTAAAAGCCATATACCTTTGATTTTTTTTCTGACTTTTCAATGACATCCGAATTTGTTCAGTTATTTTTATTATTTGTAAATATACATATGGAATGTTAATTGCATTAGAAAGTGCTGGTCAAAATGTGTTTATGTAAACTGCAGAAGAAAAACAGCTTCAGAGGTTCTGAATCTATATCTGTCAGCCTACTTAGATTTCTTTGGAGCCTTTTTTTTTCTTTCCCCCCACGGATACCCCACAATTTCTCCCACAAACAGATTACCTAGTGAGAGAGTAATGGTTGAGGAGAGAGCCCAGATCTGGGTATTGAGAAATTCTATCATTTAGTGGCAGGTTGGAGGAGAGGTAGGAGGGAAATGAGGGATCCTATTACGTCCAAAGCCAAGAGAACACGGGTGTTTCTGGGAGGAGATAGGACTTACCCAGTAGTATCTGAAGCTGCAGAGAGCTCAAGGGTCAGAACTGACTTGAGCAAGATCTGCCTCTGTGGAGTAATGGGTACAAAAGTCAGATTGCATACAGGAAGAATGAAATCTTGCCATTTGCAACTAACTATGTGGATGGAACTGGAGGGCATTATGCTAAGCGAAATTAGTCAGAAAAAGACAAATATCATATAACTTCACTCATATGAGGAATTTAAGATACAAAACAGATGAATAAGAGGGAAGGGAAGCAAAAATAATATAAAAACAGGGAGGGGGCAAAACATAAGAGACTCTTAAATATGGAGGAAAAACAGGGTTGCTGGAGGGGTTGTGGGAAGGGGATGGGCTAAATGGGTAAGGGGCATTAAGGAATCTACTCCTGAAATCATTGTTGGACCATATGCTAACTTGGGTGTAAAATAAACAATAGATAAATTAAAAAAAAAAAAAAAGACTACATCAGGTTGAAGAGTATGTAGATTGAGGGAAAGGAGACAACTAATCTGTCTTTTTAAAAGTTTTGCTCTTAAGAGAAAGTAACAGGAAGGTTTTGATTTGAAGAGGAATTGTACGATAGGGAGGAGAAGTTAGAGTCAAGAGTTTAATTCTTGGTTGGTGTTTTGTATTTGCTGTTTTTTGTAACTGGAAGAGATGTGAGCAAGGAAAGTTGCATTTACAAGAGAAAGGGTAATAATCATTGGAGAAAGATCTCTGTAGTGCTAGGAGTGAATGAGATCTAAGCCATGGGAGGAAGAATTATCCTTTTGTGGGAGGGTGAGTTCCTGTAGTATAGAAAGGAAGGGAAAAAGGATTCTTTGGGCTTGGTGTTTTCTATTTGGGTAAATTGAGATGGTAAATCTGATGGCTTCTATTTTCTCTATGATAGGAAGCAAGGGCATCTATTTAGAACAAAGCTTTTAGGTTAGAGGAGTGTGGGAAAAATTAAAATCTGGACTGTAGGAGAGAAGTGTGGCCTGCCCTCTTAGGGTTTCCAGCTGGGCCTTAGAATTATACTGACATAAGGCAGATAGTAGGAGAAGCGTACAAAGAAGCGGCCAAAACAACTGCTTTTATACTAGGTTGAACGTGGAGAGGCAATTGTGGGAAAGTAACTAAAATATTTAGGTAAGCTAAAGGAAGATAAGGATTATTTTAACAAGGCCTCTTTTTACAAAATTCTCTCAGCTTCAGTTTACCATCTAAGAGTGTTCCTTTTCTCCTGTAAGGGAAGGCACCTTTCACATGGAAATTTTATCTCCTGTTTTCAGGAAGAAAAGGAAGGATCAGATTGCTCTTTTTGGCATTTGCTATTTTTCAAGTGCCTTTAGCTCAAAATAATTCTTATTCCAAAGTGGCGTATTTTGGGGTGGCATATCCTGCCATCCTTCCCCTACAAAATAGAGTATAACGCTGCAGAGTGTTGGGGGTCAATTCGAAGTTAATGGCCATGTATTTATGGTGAAACCACGCATCCTGTATGACCTTCCCCAGCTTGGGAAAACCAAACACTGTAGATGAGTTGATCCAGGGCTAGAGTGTTACAGACAGGTGAGAGGCTAGACAGGGTGGGGTAGGGCATTGTCTAGAAGATTACTGAAGTGATGAACTGGCATCTATATTGGAAAATAAAGGAAAGTGCAGGCTGATTGGGAAAAGGAAAGGCAGCCTCCTAGAGATCTTGATAATACTGAAGAATAGAATAATTAATTGAAAGGAAAGATAGTTTATGGTCAAAGAGCAGAATGTTTCAATCAGTTATTTTGCAATTAGACCCGACTGAGGTAATGGCAAGGTGCAGTGTATGGTAGCAGGAGAGAGTCTAAGGTGGAATGGAGCAGAAGAGCAGTGGACATGGGGATGTCACCTGTTGGGTGGATCATCTCTGAAGCCATTGAAATTACCTGGAATGGTCACAGTATTGAGTTGAGAATACTGTGCGTACTGACAAAGTCCTTAATAAGGACAGGGAGTTACCAGCAGGACAGAAAATAATGTCAGATGAGGGAAGTAATAGTCTGGCAGTAGTAAAATGGATGGCAAGAAAGAGTTAGGTGGGGCATATATGAGCAGAAGCCAACACTGAGGAACATAGAAGTGATATGTTCAGGAAACGGTTAAGATTTGTGTTAAAACAAGGAGAATACTCTGAGAACATAAAGATATATTGGAATTTGCTGATTATGGTCCACCTGTTCTAAAAGACACAATGGAAGGTTTGGAACGTGGAAGAGAAATGGAGAACTGGGTCAGTTGCCTGCAAGTACATTGTATTATGGAGGTAATAACGCTGTTGAAGGTAGATAGAGAGGAGGCGAGATTTAGGCTTTGTGATTTCCAGATGAAAACAGGTAGATTGAGTGTCAACTTCCTAAGGAGAATGGGCACTGAGGCCTGGTGGCCAGAGATTTCCCAAGAGCTGGAGTCTAAGCTCCACTCGTGATCAGTCAGTGACTTACCAGCACCTTCTGGATTTACCTTCAAACCAAGGACTGATGTATTCACCTGTTTTGAAAAATGAGGGAACTGACGTTCAGCAAGAGTCAGCAACTTCTCCAAGGATAGAAAACTTTTTAAAATATCAGAATAAGGACTCGAATCCAGGTATCCTGATTCCTAGTACTGTCCCCGCACCCCTGCCCAGTTCTTCTCCAGAAGGTGGAACAGGTCTCTCTCATTTGTCCACTTAGAAGAAAATATTTTGCTTATACTTAGTCTAAATACCTAAGGAATTAGGCTGAACTGAAATAAATGAACATTGATTTGCTGGGGGGGAGAGGGGGGAGCAGCTAATTATCCTAAATCAAATAGCTCCATGATACTCAATAAAGATTTTTTTATATTGTTCCCTTTGTTTGGTAATACCTTTTCTTAAAACTATCCACGTTGCCTAAACTAGTTAATAATTTATTCCTGAATAGAACAGTTAATGATGCAAGAATAAGCATTCCTTAATTTAAGAAAACCTGTTCTTCAACTTGAAAGACTTAAAACATAAGGGGTAATTATTTACTTTACAAAAGGAATCAATATTTCATAAAAAGATTCATAAATAGCCACTGATACCATTAATTTGTAATGTGATTTGATGTATTTATTCAGTAATTTAACATTTTATTTATCAAGTGCATACTATTTGCCAGAGAATGCAGTAGTAAACTAAATACACCAGGCCCTGCACATGAAGCATCAAATGAGTGAATGAATGACCAACCAAACAACAACAACAAAAGTGCTTTGCAGAAAATTAAAATAGGCTGATGTGATAGAATGGCTGAGAGGCTGTTGTTGTTTTTTAATTTTTTAATGTTTATTATTTATTTTTGAGAGAGACAGAGACAGAGACGGAGTGCAAGCAGGGGAGGGGCAGAGAGAGGAAGACACAGAACCTGAAGCAGGTTCCAGGCTCCAAGCTGTCAGCACAGATCCGGATGCAGGGCTTGAACTCTCAAACTGCGAGATCATGACCTGAGCCAAAGTCAGATGTTTAACCAACTGAGCCACCCAGGCACCCCTAAGAGGCTGTTGTTTTAAGCTCAGATATTGCTGACAAGGTCAGGATTTTATATTTAACTTCTTAAGAAACTTCAATATATTATTTCTCACATTTAAAGCTTTCTGTAGCCTTAACATTTTGGTAACTCAAAGAGAGTCCTAGCTAGCTTTGGTGGATTCCTTTAAATCTGTAGAGTATGTCTCTTCTAAAGTTTAATTAACCACTGGAGATAGAGGAAATGACACCCACTGATACAAGATTCTCAGACTAAAACTTCTTCTAAGTAAGAAGTTTCTGTTTACCTGAATGCTCTTAGAAAGTTGAGTTGTCTTCTAATTCCAGGTGACAGTATAATAATAGAATTTCATATTGCTTTGGTAACAGTTTTCCTTATAAGTAGAGACGTAATTCAGAATGCATGCCTGTTATGTGACTAGAATCTATTGAAATAGCTTGCTACCTTTCTATGGGATTGTTGAGGAAAGTGCCGTCTGAAAATAACCTAAAATTCATTCGTATATTCTTTATGTTTGTCAAGGACCTGCTATAATGCTTTTCAAACAACTTGCTAAACTCTAACCACTTTAATTTACTGTCACAAATTGTGCTTTTTTATATGACTTTATCCGGACGATTCTGAAATTTGAGTAGTTCCTAGGTTGAAATATCCTGGTTTTTATAGCTGCTATAAATGAAACTTCTACTTACTGTAATTTTATGCTCTTGACTAAATTAGAGCTTTTTATTTTTTGAATTCACAATATGCTTACACACCTCTAGTTTAAAATGACATATCCATAAATTTTTATAAGATAAAGAGGGTTCTAGTGATGAGAGGTTATATGTAGAAAGAGAACTGTGAAAAAGTTTTACTTATATTTTGTGTAAGCTTATGGTCTATTAGCTAGCTGTAAGTGTCTGATAGTGATGTGTCATATATTTTCTTCTTGTTAACATATTTCTTTTATCCTGCAGCATGTTTTTGGCCCAGAGGAGACTTTGCTCCCTTGAAAGTAGAGCAAAATTCCTGAAGACAATTTATTCTTCAAAAATCCTCGGACTTCCTACTTCTGCTGTAGGTATTGCTTAATCACTTATACAGATACGTATTGTACTTATCCTGCCATGTCAAAAAAGGATACAATTTTCTGGGTACTTTAGAAGCATTTTATTGGAATGAGTATTTCTATGATGTGTAAGCTGAAGGTATTGCTGGTCATTGCTGGAACTGACATTCACTGAGCTGCTTGCTGTTTAAGTATCATAGTGCTGGCTGTTGCATACTCATTGTCTCCTTTTATCTTTGCATAACTCTTCAAGTTATGAATTGTTATATTCTTGCGTTACAAGTGAGAAACTGGAGACTTAGACAGGTGTAGTAACTTCCCCAAGGTCACAGCTTTTAAATGGCATAATCAAAATGCCCACTCACCCCTGTCTAGCTCTGGCACTCTCAAGGGCACTCCCTGCCCACTCGAGATAGGAAGTTATAGTGAATGTAAGTGCTGGCCCTGTGACTTCCAGTTTATTAGAAAATATGGCAGATTGAGGAACAGATGATGTGAGAGCATGGAAAAGCAAACAATCCAAAATGTGGGTCATAACAAGATAGATTAAGTGACCCAGTCAGTGGCATGGGAAAAAAGTTGGGGGAGGGATATTTCAGAAGGACTGCTCTAGGATGAAAAGAGGCTTCAGAACTTCATCCAGCAAATACAGCATGTAGACCTTGTTTAGGAACTTGATTGCAATCAACTGAAATGCAAAAAAGGTATTTTTAAAGACAGAAAAATATGGATATGAATTGGGTATTAGATGGTTACAAAAACAAAGTCCAACTGAGAAAATTTGCAGATCTAACTGGCTTTATTAAATGATTCATGAACCGGCACCCTCCCATCCAGTGAGCAGAGAGGAGCCCCAAGGAGTTGTACAAAATGGAAGGCTTTTGTGGAAAGGAGGGTGGGGAAAGGAAGTTATTAGCAAAATGAAAGGATTGCTCCATGCCAGGAGCAATTACTTCATCTTTCTTTGAGGGATAGGGTGACCCATGTGGTAGACTCATTGGCAACTAATTGAAAAATTCCTGGCTGACTGATTAAGACTACATTTCTGAGGGAAGTTGATGGTGCAGTTAGATTAGGTATTAAGCCCCCGTTTGGCAACTTGGTCTAAGTGACATTATTTTGGGCCTGTGGTTTTGTTTTTAACAATTCTCTCGATTCTCCAAGTAACTGAGAGATGTGATCAAAATTTAAGGCATTAGTGCCACTCTCAGTTACCACTCTGAAGTTGACAGTTTTGTTCTTTTAGGTGGTGTCTATAGGTTACGATATTCCTCCTTAACCTCTTGATACTCACAGGTCATAACTTCCAGTTTACACTCATTAAGTTGGTCACTTTCGTCATTCCTTAAACAGCCCAGTCATTTGCTTCGTAATTAGTAGAGGGAGATATGATTACTATAAGGAGGATAATTCCCAGTGTTTGGAGTGCACTCTGAAGCCATTGTCCAAAGACTCAAACCAATCAAAATCCACAAAGTCAAAGAAAGACTCCAAGGAAGGAATCACCTTTTCACCTTTTTCCTTTGGTCTTATGTAATTGAGTTCTTCCCCAGAGATACTAACCCTGGTATAGCAGGTGGTGTTGGCCTCAGCACAGACACCTCCTTGTTCAAGTAAAAGATAATCAAGAGTTATTCTAATATCGAGGACAACTTTTGCCAGAGAGGCTAAAGATCTTTGTAGGACAACTATCCCATTAGCAACAGATTCTTCATTATCTTCAAGAGTTTGGGAGAGGTTTCTGATCACATCCTCCTTTTCATTAACTCCTAACCCGGGAATCATGACCCTGCCAAAGGAAGCAAATCCCAAATCCTGACTGCCTCCTGGTAGGTCTTTTTTAACTCAACGGTATAAATTCAGGGGAGTCGACCAATGAGATGTCTTAGTTTGCTTGTGAAAAGTTAAGGGTACAGTTAGATAACTTAAGAGGCCTTGCCCAGCTTGTGCCAACGAGGCATTCACAGGCCCAAAGAGAATGATAATTGCCACAAAGACACACAAACCATTCCCATTAGGATGGGATTATTGCATTTGCCCTCTCACCTGTCACCCCAGCCTGGGGTCAGTTAGATTTTCAGCACAATGGGAAGAACATTTCTAAACTGAAAGAATGAGTCCTTATAATACCCTGCAAAGATGGGTGTTGCTGGTGAGATGTCTTAGAGAATGGGAGCAGATGTGAGCTAGATGATGAGGAGAACGAGGATGTTCAAATAACAAGATTTATAGAAGTGATTGTATCTAATTGGGTGCTACACTTACAATTGAAGAAAGAAAAAAAGCACAGTTTGTTCTATCTATAAAAGTTGAAATCAGTGGGAGACTTCAGGGGGTGCAGAGTTAATTGTAGTTTTCAGTGACATTAGGAAAAGAAGAGAAATAAGTCACAGGGAGGACCAGGGCTCTCTAACATCCTGGACAGATTGGAATCTGATGACAGATCCAGCAGTCTGAAAGATTACTCCCCTTTCCCTCTTAGCAATGGCCTGGGAGATACAGATGAAGGTCTTGTCTTTCCAGGCTGATGCCAAAGGAAAGAAAGAGGAGAAAAAATTTCATGTTAAAGTATGAAGTCTTGATCTGGTGTCTTGGGAAGAAGCAGTTCACTTCGATGTCAGCTACTTGTCTTGTCAATTTGATTTATATGTCTCCAGCATCTTTACAGGAGCAGAGGTCAAGTGAGGCTGCCTTGTCTTTAGCTGTATGATATGTATGCAAGGCTTAATGCCCTCTAGTTTTTCAACAGTGTCAGTGGTCAGGAATACTTGGTAAGGTCCTTTCCAATGTGGCTCTAGAGCTGCTTTTTTTTTTCCCCCTTCTCAGTGGTGTTTCCAAAATACCCAGTCCCCAGGCTCCAGAGTGACCAACAGGATCCTTGGAACTGGGGTCAGAGAAAGCTTCTTTAACCTGTTGATGGTAGGCCTTAGCATTAGACATTAAAGACTCACAGTAGGGGCGCCTGGGTGGCTTGATTGAGCAACCGACTTCAGCTTGGGTCACAATCTCACAGGTCGTGAGTTCAAGCCCCGCGTCGGGCTCTGTGCTTACAGCTCAGAGCCTAGACCCTGCTTCGGATTCTGTCTCCCTCTCTCTCTGCCCCGCCCCCACTCACATTCTGTGTCTCTCTCAAAAATAAATAAACATTAAAAAAAAAAAAAGACTCACAGTAGCTAGTCATACTGGCATGAGGTGACAAGCAGAAAGTTGCATGCCAATAGAAGTTGGCTTGCGGGGCGCCTGGGTGGCTCAGTCGGTTAAGCGGCCGACTTCGGCTCAGGTCACGATCTCACGGTCCGTGAGTTCGAGCCCCGCGTCGCGCTCTGTGCCAGCAGCTCAGAGCCTGGAGCCTGCTTCAGATTCTGTGTCTCCCTCTCTCTCTGCCCCTCCCCTGTTCATGCTCTGTCTCTCTCTGTCTCAAAAATAAATAAACGTTAAAACAAAAAAAATTAAAAAAAAAAAAAAAAAAGAAGTTGGCTTGCAGGTGGCTATCTCATGTAGAGTGAGTTTATGTTTTCCAAGGGGGACATTGTGAATCATCAGCAGAGCCAGTGGCAGAACCTTAGACCAAGGGAGTCCAGCGGTTTCAGTAAGCTCAGAGATTTTAAGTTGGAAAATTGCATTAGTTCTTTCAACCTTGCCCAATGAATTGAGGCAATAGGAAAAGTGATATGTCTGAGATGTTTGTAAGGCCTTTATTAAAGCTTGTATGATTCTCCCAATGAAGTGGATGCCTTGATCACTAGAAATTATGGAAAGTATACCCCAAATGGGAAACATGTTTTCTACCAGTTTCTTTGTCACTTGAGGGAGTAAGCCTTGCAGCAGGGGAAAGCTTCAGCCCATCTGGAAAATATACAAACAATAACAAGAACATATTGATAACCCCAGAATGGTGGCAGTTGAATGAAGTCCAGCTGTAGGTGTTCAAAGGGTCCATAGGAGGCTGGGAACAAAAATAGGTTTTCTAGAACTGTGGTCCTGACAGGTTAGACACTGATGGTAAACTGTGGTTTGTTTGTTTGTTTGTTTGTTTGTTTGTTTTTGGCAGTCTTGTAGAAGTTTCTCCACCAATGTTTGTTTATAATTTGAGTTATGTTAAACCTACCATGGTGGGTGAAGGAATGTAAAAATCAAAAAATGGGATTTGCCAAGGAGCCGGAAAGAACCAAGCAGCCATCATGGGCTTCCCGTATCCTTGACTGTTCATTGAATTTACAAGCGTTATTTGCACATCCTAATTTTTCTGATTCAGGAGCAAACTGTTACCATGTCGCAAGGACATCAGGATGGCAAAGGTCTGGCAACAAAGGGACGTTTTTTTGTAGAAGCAGAATGGACTTTATCCACATGTGCCACATCCTTTACAGATTCTCTTGCTGCTGCCTCTGCATGAAAGTCAGCTGGGGCATGTCCCTGATGTTCAGGTTTAATCCTTTTAGTATGTGTCTCTACTTGAGGACAGGAACTTCAGAAGATAGAGTAAGGTCGTGTATGCGTCCATTTTTCCTTGGGGTCCCAGTGGACATGAAAAAACCCCTTTGTTTCCATAACATTCCAAACTCATGGATTACCCCAGTGGCATATCCTTCAGCAGTGTAAATATTAACAATGTGCCCTTTTGAAAACTGACCTGCGCTGGTGAGGGTCTGGTGCTCTGCTTGTTGGGCTGATTTAGCTTTTGGCACATTTCCCTTTCCGGATAGTTCATATTGGGTGGTAACAGCATAATCAGCCTGGAACTTCCATTTTCATTTTTACAGTATGACCCATCAAAAAACAAGATTAGATCAGAATTAGTCAAAGGGGTGTCCTTTAGATCAGGACACAGTGTCCTGAAATGGGACGTTAGTACCTCACAGTAGTGAGGCTCACCTTCATTAGGCAGGGGGGCCCTAATGTGTCAGGTCTAAGAATATTGCAACATTTAAGATGAAGATTGGTGGTGAAAGCAGAAGGACTTTGAGTTTAGTGGGTCAATTCAGAGTTAGGAAGGCTTTGGACAGCATGTGGGGTTTGTAAGTAGACATCCCTTCCAGAATGTTAGATCAGCTGAGGCTTCTGACTGAAGCTGCATCTTGCCTTAAAGCAGCTGGGATAGACTGAAGCACCTGAATCAAGCTGCATACTATAATGGGCAACAAGCCTTTGTCACCATCTTGTGTGAGCATCTCCAGGACTTGGTTATTTTTCATGTATAAATTAGGCGAACGATTTTTGAATAGTTCAGCTTCCCTGGGGCAGGTGGCTCTTGTAAGGCTTGTTTCGGTTTTAGAAAGGTCTGTTTATGTAGATCATCCCGGGGAAAGGGGTCCAGGAACCAAAATGGTAATAAGTTCATAAGATGGGGAAGCACATAAAAATTAGCAACCCATAGTCTGTGACATCAGCTAGACCTAGAACTCCATGAAGCTGTCACTTTGTTGTAGGCCTAGGAAATTCCTGGATTAGTCTAATTCTTTTTGGAGATAGCCAGATCCCACCAGTACTTACATCATGATCTAAGTAATAAACAGTGTCTGAGGATGATTGCGATTCTTCAGATACCTTATGTCCTTTTCAACTAACTGTTGTAGCAAATAAATGGGATCTTGTATGGATGCCTTCTTAGTAACAGAGCACAGCAAGAGACTGCCCACATGCTATAAAAGAGTTCATTACCTGGGGAACTGGAGGGTATTTCTGTCTTTGTGGAGCAGCTGGGAGAAATAAGAAGGGGACTCAATGAGCCTTGGCCTCTGTACCCAACTGTTCGGGTGTATTGTTGATCATTCTGAGTAAAGGCAAATAGATCTTGTCTGTCAGGATCTGCAGGGATGCTGAAAGAGGCTGAATGGAGGTCTGCCACAGCGAACAATTTTGAGTCAGGTGGAACTTGGGACAAAAGGCATGTTTGGAAAAAAGGGGAATAACTGTCTTGTTAATAGATCTGAAGTCCTGGACAAATTGCTATTCCCTCCCATTAGGTTTCTGGACTGGCAAGCCCCTTGAGTGTTAGAAGGCCTCCTACAGAATTGGTTAACTCCTGGCTGATTAGGTCTTCTCGTATTGGTTGGAGGCCTTGCATGGATGCTGAGGAAATTCGGGAGGAAGTTTAGTCACATCTATACGTATTTTTATACGCACTGCGCTTTTTATCCTTCCATTGTCTATACTGGAAGCAGCTCATCGAATTTCAGGCATCTTGATTAAATTAAGGAACTTCTGTTAGAATTCTTCTATTTCGGGACACCTGGGTGGCTCAGTCAGTTGGGCATCTGACTTTGGCTCGGGTCATGATCTCACAGCTTGTGGGTTCGAGCCCCGTGTCAGTCTCTGTGCTGACAGCTCAGAGCCTGGAGCCTGCTTCGGATTCTGTGTCTCCCTCTCTGTCTCTGCCCCTCCCCCGCGCTCGCTCTCTCTCTCTCTCTCTCTCTCTCTCAAATAAATAAGCATTAAAAAAAAAATCTTCTATTTCAAGGACAGAATGGAAAGAACATGAAAGATCAGGTTCAGGTTGGTCAGGGAGCTCCAAAGTGAGGTCTTCCTTGGAGGCAACCCATATTAACCCTTTGAGTTTGGACGGGGATGGTTACCTGATAGAATGACTAGGGCTATGTCACACAGCAAAAAGGAATGTTTTTCAGTAAAAGGTTCCAAAGTCATTGGTACTGGTTGAGGTAGAATTTCTCTCTGAATTTTGTTAGCCACCCCCACAGTGGCAACTTCTTTTTCTCTCTGAGGGAACTGTTGCCCTATGAGAGTGAACTTTAAAGTACAAAGTGTGGTGGGGTGGCTGGGTATCTCACTCGGTTAAAAATCTGATTTTGGCTCAGGTTGTGATCTTGTGGTTGGGCTCTGTGCTGACAGCTCAGAGCCTGGAGCCTGCTTGGGATTGTGTCTCCCTCTTTATCTGCCCCACTGCTTGCACTCTGTCTCTGTCTCTGTCTCTCAAAAATAAATAAACATTAAAAAGAAAAAAAAAGAAGATAGAAAGTGTAGCTGCAACTTCAGGCAGCTTAATTTCAAAAGGTAGTTCTTGAACAGTCTCTTCAGAGTATAAAGGCAGTTCAGACACAGAATTAGTAAAACCTAGCACCCAGGTAAAAAAGGATAGAGTGGAGCAGTAGGGGTCACATCAGTCTTAATGTCTTTTGTTTCAGGTACCTCTGCTGTTTTTACTTTTTCATTAGCCTTTTGTAATGAATCTTTTAATGAAGCTATTTTAGAACCTTGAAGTCTTTTGGAAACTTTTGTATACCAATTAAAATAGGTATCCTATTCTGTTCCTTTAATTTGGGAACCTTTCTTTTCTTTTATTTTAAAGTTTATTTATTTATTTTTAGAGAGGGAAAGCACAAGTCAGGGAGGGGCAGAGAAGGGGGGTGGGGGGAGAGAGAGAAAGAAAAAGAATCCCAAGCAGGCTCTGCACTATCATCACAGAGCCCCAAGCAGGGCTTGAACCCATGAACCATGAGATCATGCTCTGAGCTGAAGTTGGACAGTTAACCTACTGGCACCTAGGCACCCGTGGGAATCTTTATTTTTAAGTGTACTTTGCAAATAAATGATCTTGTCTAACTGGAATCTTCCCCTTAATGGCCATTGCAATTCTAGGTGTTCTTAGTAATATTTTGCCATTTCTATAGATATTACAGCTCCCAGCACTATAGTTTTTAGACCTAACATAAGCATGCTTGACTCTAGAATTCAAGGATCCATCCCATTAGCCTTTGAGTCTCTCAGAGCTGAACTAACACCTAAAATGATGTGCCTTGGGGTTGAGAATTGTGTATTTTACAGTGCACCTTGTTGAATGGAAGTTTTCTTGAGGTTGGCGGGTGACCTAGTGTTAATCCAACTTGTCCATGACCAACTTCTCATAGGAATCTTCTTAAGGTGGCAAGCACTCCAACAGCTCTTAAATGCCCCACCCATGGTCACCAATTTTTGCAGCGTTTTGGTCTCCAAGATCCCTGCTAGCAGTAACCTTTATTTACACAAGCAAAACAAGACAAATGTGCACCTTAACATACCAGCAATAACCAAAACGTGAGGCATTTAAAGCATTGCTAGCCAATAGAAGGCCTCATGTGCACTGCTAGCAATTCCCAGTGTGTACTAAACCAGCAGACTCCACAGTCAGGGAGACTGTGGATAGGAAACTGGGAGAGGATTCCGACATGGACTTACAGACTGAGCCAACAGCTAGGGACTGGTGTTTCTTTAGAGCCTTCTCTGTCAGTCTAGACTGACTCCTTAACCCTGGGCTGGAAAGCCAATTAGATGCGTAGCTTGAACACAAAAAGAGCAAAACTGAAACCGAGACAGACTTACCTATGGATCCAAGGAAATAATGTTAATTAGGCATGATAATGACATCAAAGTTCTATAAGAAAATGTTGATAATTTTTAGAGCTATATGCCAAGTATATAGGGGCAGAAGGACTTAAAGTCTAAGATTTGTTTACTCAGCAATAAAAATGATTTTAAAAGAAGTGGAGAGATGAAGCAAATGAGGTAAAATTGTGATGTGTGTATGAGTATTTTATATTAGGTTGCATCATATGACACTGTCGTTTTCATAGGTCAAAATGGATGAATAGTGGCACTTTCACGTTCAACCTAATTCTAATCTCTCAACTTTTCTGTAGGTTTGAAATTTTACAAAAACCATCACTAGCTTCTCCCTCTACTTGTGAATACTATGATTTCTACCTCATAAACGTCTTGAATTCTAGCTCTCCTCTTTATTACCACTGTAACTATCAGGAAAATGCCTACAGTTCACTGGAGCCTTTGCAGTGAACATAGTCAACACAGATAAGTAAGCATTCTTCCTGCCTTAGGCAGATGAAAATAAGCAGGCTCATCAGTGTTATCAAGGGTAGCATTGACAAGTTTAAATCAAGAGATAGTGGACCTAGCTAGACTCCTTCCTGTAGACCTGTTTTCTCTAGAAATCCTCATCCACACCATCATTAATATCATTGGAAAGTTACATAAAAGTCATCTCTGAGGAAAGGACTGTAATGGACGTTGGGCTGCACTTTATCTGTATCACTTGCTTTATTTTTTTATTTTTTAATTAAAATTTTTTTTTAACGTTTAGCCCAATGCGGGGCTTGAGCTCACAATCCTGAAATCAAGACCTGAGCTGAGGTCAATAGTCGGACACTTAACCCACTGAGCCACCCAGGTGCCCCTCTTTTCTGCTTTCTAAGTAGACAACTAGGTTTTAAGTATGTGGTGTGTACCAAGAACTTTTTCACTATGGATTTAACTTATTTAATTATCACAACAGCGGCACAGGACAGGCATTCATTTTCCTTATAAACAGATGAGGAAATTGAGTTTCAGAGAAGAACCTGCTACTTTGCATAGCCAGTAGGTTTTGTTTTGTTTTAATTTTTTATTTGAGAGAGAGAGAGAGAGAGAGAGAGAGAGAGAGAGAGAGAGTGAGCGAGCATGCTTATACGTGAGCTGGGGACAGGGAGAGAAGGAAAGAGGAAAATCTTAATCAAGCTCCATGCTGAGCATGGGGCCTGACTCGGGGCCAATTCTTTTACCTCAGGATCGTGACCTGAGCAGAAATCAAGAGTCAAACAATCAACCGACTGAGCCACCCAGGTGCCCCTGCTAGTAGTTTTGATGTTTAATTTCAAAGTAAGATCTACCTGGCTTGAAAGTTCATTGTGTTAAACAAGTTTGGAAATTTTAATTGGCATGTAGGCGTATATTCCAGGACACAGATTGGTGGGACCCCAATCTGCTTTACATATCTTCCTGGTGTTAGTGCCCAGTAGAAACCTGAGACCTGTTGTACAGTCTTAAATCCAAATTCACAAGAGTTGTCCTGATTGGTTTAGCCTGACTCAGTCGATTCCTAATCTAATAAACTGTGGGGGAGGGGGGGGTGAGATTATATAGTCCAGACAGGCAGAGGTTTCACCCCTGTGAATATAGGTGGGGACAATAAACTCACTTATACTCAGTCTTGGCTTGGACCCAATTTTCAAAGAGAATAAATCAGGCTTTTTTTTTTTTTCCTTGACCTGAGTCCATTTTTTTTGGTATTTCCATTCTGTATTTACCTACTCTGCCAGCTCCCAGGTTTGAAGACTCTTATTTCCAATAAGCTTGTTTTTCTATAGGTATTGGTAAAAGATAATTTTCAGAAAAAAGGCAGAATCATGACTTATACAAATGTAAAGATGCATATGTATTAAAGATTTTTATTTTATTCATATGAGAGAACAAACAAGTTATGACCAGTTCAAAGGAAAGTAAAAAAGCATAAATTTGTATGTGATAAAGGAATTGAATTGCAAATGAAGGTAAAACTCATTTTTCCACTGGATGGAGGGAAGTCAATCAAAACTCTGGAACCATTTTGCCTGTCAGTTACCTTCAGTCTACAAAGGTATAAAATATGTCAAAGACCAATTTTAGCTCTGCTGGACTCAGCCCTGGAAGGGTGTGTTCATGTAGCCACTGCATAGTTCTCCCTTAAAGAACACATTTTTCCTCTTACATATTATCTCTCAGAGGGGATCCAAATTCCTTCCCTTTCACTCACTTATTTAGTCAACAAATATCAAATAGCTACAGCATATTAGACACAAGTAATTATAATTTGAAACAACTGTATATGTTGCTTAAAAATTCCAGTTAAATATATGTGCCTTTGATTTATAAATTGGATTTTTATGTAATTAGTTTTTCTCCTTGTATATCTTAAGTCATCAATCCCTGCTCTACATTTGCACTTCTGAGTTTTAACTTTGTTCTTCTACCATTACAGGAACAGGAACATTCTATGCCATCTAGTGGCAAAAGAGTGTGATTTGTCTGTGTTTTGTTTTGTTTTTGCAGAGGTGGGGGAGTTGGAATATATAAATCATCATACCTTGGAAAACATCTAAAATCTATGAGATAATTCTGTTATTATCTGCTTGCTTGAGAAGTATTTTGTCCAAAGGGAGAAAGAAGACATTTCAGCATACCCTGGAAGCTTTTTTTTTTTTAATTAAAAAAACTTATTTTCCATTTATTAATAGACTATCTTTTAGAGTATTATATGTTCAGAGCGAAACTGAGCAGAAACTAGAGAATTCCCATCTATCCCCTGCCCTCCCACATGCACAGCCTCCCCTATTATCAGTATCCGCTACCACAGTGGTACATTTATTACAATTGATGAACCCATAGTGATGCATCATTGTTACCCAATGTTCATAGTTTTTATTAGTGTTCATTCATATTGTTGTACATTCTGGGGATTTTGACAAAGGTATGAGGGAATGCACCTTCATAGTATTATGCAGAATAGTTTCACTGCCCTAAAAATCCTGTTTTCTACCTATTCATACCTTCTTCTGCCCAAGCCCTGGCATACACTGATCTTTTTACTGTCTTCATGATTTTGCCCTTAAGGTTCCCTCTTGTCATCTTTGCCTGATGCCTCATTTCTTTTTAGCACTGAATAACATTCTGTCATCTGGTTCTACCACAGTTTATCCATTTGCCTACTGAATGGTATCTTGGTTGCTTCTAAGTTTTGGCAATTACAAATTGCCAAACATCACACACGGGATTTTTTTATGAACATAATTCTTCAACTGCTTTGTGTGAAATACCAATGAGAGTGATTGCTGGATTGTATAGAATTTTAGTTTTATAAGAAACTACCCTGGCAGCTTTTTAAAATCAGCTTTATCAAAATACAATTAATGGTATCCACTTAGGCTATAAAATTCTATGATGATTTGAAGAAGTATCATAAAACCACTGCTAAAATCAACATATAGAATGTGGTCAAGATTCCTCCTGTTCCTTTGCGGTTCATCCCTCACTGTTGATTGGCTCTGGCTCCATACGTTAGTTTTCTTTGTAAAAAAATATTATTTTGTATTAATTGGATTATAATAGTATGTACTATGTCATCTTTTTTTTTCACATGCATAATGATTTTTAAATTTACTCATGTTGTGATGTATCATTAGTTCATTCCTTTTTTTAAAAACAATTTTTAATGTTTATTTTTAAGAGAGAGGAGGGGTACAGAGAGAGGGAGACACAGAATCCAAAGCAGGCTCCAGGCTCTGAGCTGTCAGCACAGAGCCTGATGCAGGGCTCAGACTCACAAACCACGAGATCGTGACCTGAGCTGAAGTTGGACGCCTAACGGGCTGAGCCACCAAAGTGCCCCAGTAGTTCATTCCTTTTTATTACTGACTAGTATCACATTATATGGATATACCATCATTTATTTATCCATTTACCTGTTAATGGGCTTTTAGATTGTTTCCAGGTTTTGCTATTGTGAGTAAAACTGTTGTGAACATCTGTATACAAGCCATTGTGTAGACATATGCTTTCATTTCTTTTAGGTAAACACCTAACAGTGGAATGGTTGGGTTGTACTATACATTTACATTCAATTTTTAAGTAACTGCTAAGTAGCTTCCAAAGTGGTTGTACCATTTTACATGCCCACCAGGTTCCTGTGAGTTCCAGGCTGCCCCACATCCTTACCAACACTCACTATCAACATTTTTAGCCATTCTCATGGGTATTTAGTAGCACCTCATTATGGTTTTAATTTGCATTTTCCCAATGACTAATGACATTGAGCATCTTTTATGTGCTTCTGGCCATTCATATATTTTCTACAAAGTGGCTGTCAAATCTTGTTTACCTTCTCTTGAGTTGTAAAAGTTCTTTATATATTCCAAATAGTTTTTTGTAAGATATATGTTGTAATTCTTTCCCCCTTCTGTGGCTTACCTGGCAACTATTTAAGATTTGTGAGCCCATTGAATGATATTTAGGGGGAAGGAAAAATAATTCTGTTGTCTACCCTCCTAGGTTTTCTGGCTGAGACCCTGCAAATTAGACTTACAAAGACAGAGTAACAAGAGTAAAAGAAACATACTTAATTAACATGTAACATGTGCATTGTACATACAAACGGGAGAGCTCAGTAATGAGTAACTCAAAGGGGTGCTTTCGGTTTGAATAGCATCTTAAGAAAGAACAGTAAAGGGACGCCTGGGTGGCTCAGTCACTTAAGCGGCCAACTTCTGCTCAGGTCATGATCTCATGGTTCTTGGGTTCGAGCCCCATGTTGGGCTCTGTGCTGGCAGTTCAGAGCCTGGAGCCTGTTTCAGATTCTCCTTCTCTCTCTGTCCCTCCCCCACTTGCTCATGCTTTCTCTCTCTCTCTCTCTCTCAAAAATAAATAAACATTAAAAAAAAATTTTTAACTAAAAAAAATAAAAGCATGGGAAACAGAAACACCGTGAATGCAATTAGAGAAAGGCAAGTGGTCTTATACTGTTGATTCACTGTATGTGAGGGGATGGCATGGTGGGAGAGAAGACTGGAAATAAATTAAGGGCCTTGAATGCCAGGTTTGAATTTGAACTTTGTTCCATAGTTTGAGGAAAGTCAATAAAGATTTTAGAGCAAAGTGGTAGCATCCCCTAATCTATTTTATAGCTCTGTAGTGATGGGTGATGGGTTAGAGGGAGGATGTCATTGAGGTATTTAAAAATAAGGATAGTTAAAAAGAAGTAGGATTTCATTGTGTTCAGAAAATACTTGTGAATGCAACCTGCCAAAAACCATTTTAGATACCAGAGATACAGCACTGAACAACACAAGTCCTTATTATCTGAAGTTTTCATTTTAGTGAGCAAGATAGATAATTAAGGAGTAATAATTTCAAGTAGTGGTAAATGTCATAAGAAAATAAAATAGAAATAAGCTAAAATTATTGGTGGGGCTAGTGGGAGAGAGGCAATAATATTAGGGCATATAGTTTTGGAAGCCCTCTCTGAGGTTATATTTCAGTATTGTGTACATGTGTGTATTTAACCACACAAATATTTATTTCTATAGTAAGGAAAAAACCTCATTTTCGTCTTCTCCAAGGTACCATGAGGTCTGACTACACGGGTGCACACACACAGCTTCCTTGCTATGCGCCGTTGCTTATCCAGCATTCACCCCAAGGAAACAAGCAGGGTGAAGAGGGGTGGGGTGCGGAGTCATATTGAATAGAGTGACATAAAGAGGCAGGCACATGAAGATCTAAGAGAAGGGCATTCCAGGCAGAGCACACAGCAATTACAAAGTTTTTTTTTTTTAATAAATTTTTTTTTTAACATTTATTTGTTATTGAGAGACAGAGACAGAACGTGAGCAGGGGAGGGGCAGAGAGAGAGGGAGACACAGAATCCGAAGCAGGCTCCAGGCTCTGAGCTGTCAACACAGAAGGGGCTCGAACTCAGAAACCATGAGATCATGACCTGAGCCGAAGTCGGTTGCCCAACCAACTGAGCCACTCAGGCACCCCCAAAGTTTTTTTTTTGTTTTTTGTTTTTTTGTTTTTTTTTTGAGAGAGAGAGAGCAAGTGGGAGAGGGCAGAGAAAGAGGGAGAGAGAAAGAATCCCAATTAGGCTCTGAGCTGTCAGCGTGGCGCCCGAACTCAGAAACTGTGAGATCATGACCTGAGCTGAAACCAAGAGTTGGACACTTAACCAACTGAGCCACCCAGGCGCCCCACAAAGGCTTTTATGTCATCAACTTTGCTACAGTAACAAAACCCACCAAATCTTACCTTCTTAGGTCACTAAACACTGCATTCTCACCCATAAGACATACAGGCTACAAATAAGTACTGGCTTTGCTCCAGTTTGCAACTCCACTCTGTCTTTTTAATCTAGGATTGAGGCTAAAGGAGTAGCCCCTGTCTGAGACATGGTCTTCTCATAGTAAAGGACAGAAGAAATTAAGGCTGAGCCAAAACCATGCAAAAGTACTTACAGCTTCTTGAACATAGTATATGTCACATCCACTTGCACTCAATTGACCAGAGCAAATCACATGGCCAATCTCAAAGTCATTCCTTCCGACAAGGAGAGGTGAATATATAGGGTAATAATATATGATAGATAGGAGCAAACTGGGTGTGTTTAAGATATGGAAAGATTGAAAGGCTCAATGGGAATAGGGAATCTTGGTTTGTTTTGCTTACTGGTATATCCCAAGCCAAAGAGTGCCTTGTACACAATAGGTATTCAATAAATATTTGTTGTGTGAATGAACGAAAGCCAATGTGGTTAGAATGTAAAGAAGACATGAGCTTGCAGTTAGCAGCAATGGGGGAGATTGGGTAGAAATGTAGTTGAAGTGGATGAGGTACAGGTGTCTGGCTTCACTTACCCTTGAGCCTGGGTACACTTCTCTCCTTCTCATGGTGACACGAGCTTTCTTTTTATTTATTTTTATTAATGTTTATTTATTCTTGAGAGAGATAGAAAGATAGAGTGCCAGTGGAGGAGGGGCCAAGAGAGATGGGGACACAGAATCTGAAGCAGGCTCCGGGCTGTCAGCATAGAGCCTGACACTGGGCTTGAACTCATGAACCGTGAGATCTCAGCCCGAGCTGAAATCAGACACTTAACTGAATGCGCCACCCAGGAGCCCCCCTAATAAATTCCCCTTTTTGCCAAAACTGTTTCAGATGGAGTTTCTGTGCAACAAGAGAGCTGATTAACAGAGCCTGGGAGCTTCAAAGGCATCTATGCACTGGTCTGTTTATCACTCTTAAAGCTAGGAAAGAGTATATAGCAAAGTTTCTTTTTAGTCAGGTTAGGGAACATTCAAATTTCTAGCAAATTCAAACTGGTAAAGTGTCAATAAATTATGCAGTTTATTATACAGTAAATTATGCGGTTATGCACATTTTCTTTTTAAAATAGATCCATATTTTTAAAAAATATGGATCTTCTACTCTTAGGAAGCAAGTGTTAAGGAATGAAGGGAAACGATACTACGTGTCATCATGGTGGTTGTTGGAACATCAAATTTTATACCTTATATTTTCTATAAAAGTAATCAAAAGTTGTGTGGTTAGGTAGTTTAGCTGGAACTAGATGACTATAATATTGATGACATTTCATTTTTTCTTGTGGTAATGAATACTTTACAATGTTACAATAGGGCATTCACCTTCCACATCAGACTTTAAAGGAAACAGAGCAGGAACCCTATAATTAAATGCACAGTGGAAACACACTGGAAATAACAAATGTTCAAACAATGAATGACTAAAATGTATGGATACTTATGTATCCATAAGTAACCTGAAATAATGTCTGCTAATTAAAAGTGAAAGTTTTATGATGACTAAGAAAAACTTAAAAAAAATTTTTTTTTTTACGTTTTATTGTATTTTTGAGAGACAGAGTGTGGGTGGGGGACGGACAGAGAGAGAGGGAGACACAGAATGTGAAGCAGGCTTCAGGCTTCAAGTCGTCAGCACAGGGCCCGACGCTGGGCTCAAACTCACGAACCATGAGATCATGACCTGAATCGAAGTCAGACGCTTAACCAACTGAGCTACCCAGGTGCCCCGATGACTAAGAAAATTAGTAAAATGTTTAAGGTACTCTGCTAAAAGACAAGGCAAATGTTTAAAAAATCACATGTGATTGCAACTATACCGAATTCATAGATCTGAAAGATAATAGATGTTTTGGCTGCCCAGCAGCTGGGCACCACATCAAGGGGGTGCCCACTACAAGCTTGTTTACTTCCTTCTCCAGCCTGGTCTTGACGCACAGGGTCTGTCTGCTTCTCATGTCTGATTATTGTCTTCACCTCTCTAACCACTAGCTTTGTTTTTTTCTGTTTCTGACCTTTTCTTGCACTCTTTATCTTTGTTACACTTGACTCAGTCCATGCTTCATAGATGTTAACAGCCTCAGCTTCCCCAGCTTCAACCCACCTTTCGGGGAAACTTTTTCTACACCTATTCTATCCCACCTATATGCAGCATGTCTTACAGACAGAGTCTTCACAATATATGCAGTTGAAACTTTAGTATTCTAGAGTCTTAGGATAATGGGTAATATTTTCTTTTCTTTCCAAAGTTTCCTTGTTCCAACACCATTGCAATAAACATTTTAAAGACAATAGCAATAGGCCTTTTTCTCATTTCTGCCAAGAGTGGCACCTAGTGGTGATTCTTTAGAACTGCACTTTTCAGCCACAAGTTGATTTAAAAAAAAAAAGAAAGAAATCAAAGAAGCAGATGCTACTATTACTACTACTATTACTACTATTCACTAGCAGTTTTGTGTTTATAATATAACAGTATAATATATGTATGCCAGGAATTAATCTACCTGGGAGCAGAAACCACCTCATGGAGTTAGCTGGCTCAGAAATTATACAAGCCTTGCAGATTTCCCAACATACATGTAAGGCAATTCCCCATAGGAATCCAGTTTTCTTCACATTTTAAAAAATTTATTTATTGTTTAATTTACTACATCCAAGTTAGTTAGCATATAGTGCAACAATGATTTCAGGAGTAGATTCCTTAATGCCCCTTACTCATTTATGCCATCCCCCCTCCCATAACCTCTCCAGCAATGCTGTTTGTTCTCTATATTTAAGAGTCTTATGTTTTGGCCCTCTCCTGTTCTATATTATTTTTGCTTCCCTTCCCTTATGTTCATATGTTTTATACCTTAAATTCATCATCTAAGTGAAGTCATGATATTTGTCTTTTTCTGAGTAATTTCGCTTAATATAATATCCTCCAGTTCCATCCACAGAGTTGCAAATGGATTGCCTTTTTGATTGCCGAGTAATACTCCATTATATATATATATCACATCTTCTTTATCCATTCATTCATCGATGGACACTTGGGTTCTTTCCATACATTGGCTATTGTCGATAGTGCTGCTATAAACATTGGGGTGCACGTGCCCCTTCAAAACAGCATACCTGTATCCCCTGGATAAATTACTAGTAGTGCGATTGCTGGATTGTAGGGTGGTTCTGTTTTTTATTTGAGGAACCTCTATACTGTTTTCAAGAGTGGCTGCACCAGTTTGATTCCCACCAGTAGTGTAAAAGGGTTCTTCTTTATCTGCATCCTGGCAACATCCATTGTTTCCTGAGTTGTTAATGTTAGCCATTCTGACATGTGTGAGTTGGTATCTCATTGTGGTTTTGATTTGTATTTCCCTGAGGATGAGTGATGTTGAGCATTTTTCATGTGTCGGTTAGCCATCTAGATGTCTTCCTTGGAGAAGTGTCTATTCGTGTCTTTTGCCCATTTGTCCACTGGATTATTTGTTTTTTGGGTGTTGAGTTTGGTAAGTTCCTCACAGATTTTAGATACTAACCCTTTATCTGATATGTCATTTGCAAATATCTTCTCCCATTCCATCGGTTGCCTTTTAGTTTTGCCGATTGTTTCTTTCCTTGTGCAGAAGCTTTTTATCTTGATGAGGTCCCAATAGTTTCATTTTTGCTTTTGTTTCCCTTGGCTCTGGAGATCTGTTGAGTAAGAAGTTGTTGCAGCCGAGGTCAAAGAGGTTTTTGCCTGCTTTCTCCTTGAAGATTTTGATGGCTTCCTGTCTTACATTTAGGTCTTTCATACATTCTGAGTTGAATTTTGTGTATGGTGTAAGAAAGTGATCCAGGTTCTTTGTTTTTTTGTTGGTTTTTTTTTTGCATGTCACTGTCCACTTTTCCCAGCACCATTTGCTAAAGAGACTGTCTTTATTCCATTAGATATTCTTTCCTGCTTTGTCAAAGATTAGTTGGCCGTACACTTGGGGGTCCATTTCTGGGTTCTCTATTCTGTTCCATTGATATGAATGTCTGTTCTTGTGCCAGTATCATATTGTCTTGATTACAGCTTTGTAGTACGTCTTGAAGTCCGGGATTGAGATGCCTCCAGCTTCAGTTTTCTCTTTCAAGATTACTTTGGCTATTCGGCTATTTTATGGTCCCATACAAATTTTAGGATTGTCTGTTCTAGCTCTGTGAAGAATGCTGTTGTTATTTTGATAGGGATTGCATTGAATATGTAGATTGCTTTGGGTAGTATTGACATTTTAACAATGTTTGTTCTTCTGATTCAGAAGCATGGAATATATTTCCATTTTTTTGTGTCTTCTGTTTTTTCATAATCTTCTGTAGTTTTCAGTGTATAGATTTTTCCCTCTTTGGTTAGGTTTATTCCTAGGTATTTTATTGTTTTTTTTTGTGTGTGCAGTTGTAAATGGGATCAATTCCTTGATTTCTCTTTCTGTTGCTTCATTGTTTGTGTATAGGAATGCAACTGATTTCTGTGCATTTATTTTATATCCTGTGACTTTGCTGAACTCATGGATCAGTTCTAGCAGTTTTTTGGTGGAATCTTTTGGGTTTTCCATGTAGAGTATCATGTCATCTGCAAAAAGTGAAAGTTTGACTTCCTCCTTGCCGATTTGGATGCCTTTTATTCCTTTGTGTTGTCTGATTGCTAAGGCTAAAACTTCCAATACTATGTTAACAGTGGCAAGAGTGGACATCCCTGTTGTGTTCGTGACCTTACGGAGAAAGCTCTGTTTCCCCCATTGAGGATGATATTGGCAGTGGGTCTTTCATATATGGCTTTTATGATCTTGAGGTATGATCCTTCTGTCTCTATTTTCTTGAGGGTTTTTATCAAGAAAGGATGCTGTATTTTGTCAAATGCTTTCTCTGCATCTATTGAGAGGATCATGTGGTTCTTGTCCTTTCTTTTATTGATGTGATGTGTTACATTGATTATTTTGCTGATATTGAACCTGCCCTGCATCCCAGGTATAAATCCCACTTGGTCGTGGTGAATAATTTTTTTTTTTTTAATTTTTTTTTTTTTAACGTTTATTTATTTTTTTGAGACAGAGAGAGACAGAGCATGAACGGGGGAGGGTCACAGAGAGAGGGAGACACAGAATCCGAAACAGGCTCCAGGCTCTGAGCTGTCCGCACAGAGCCCGACGCAGGGCTCGAACCCACAGACCGCGAGATCATGACCTGAGCCGAAGTCGGATGCTCAACCGACCGAGCCACCCAGGCGCCCCGGTGAATAATTTTTTTAATGTATTGTTGGATCTGGTTGGCTAGTATCTTGTTGAGGATTTTTGCATCCATGTTCATCAAAGAAATTGGTCTGTAGTTTTAGTGGGGTCTTTGTCTGGTTTTGGAATCAAGGTGATGCTGGCTTCATAGAAAGAGTTTGGAAGTTTTCCTTCCATTTCTATATTTTGGAATGGTTTCAAGAGACTAGGTGTTAACTCTTCTTTAAATGTTTGGTAGAATTCCCCCTGGAAAGCTCTCTGGCCCTGGACTCTTGTTTTTTTTGGGAGATTTTTGATTACTACTTCAATTTCTTTACTGGTTATGGGTCTGTTCAAATTTTCTATTTTCTTCCTGTTTCCGTTTTGGTAGTTTATATGTTTCTAGGAATTTGTCCACTTCTTCCAAATTGCCCATTTTATTGGCATATAATTGCTCATAAGATTCTCTTGTTACTGTTTGTATTTCTGCAGTGTTTGGTTGTGATCTCTACTCTTTCATTCTTGATTTTATTTATTTGGGTCCTTTTTCTTTTTGCTCAAACTGGCTAGGGGCTTATCAATTTTGTTAATTCTTTTCTTTTTTTAAAATTTATTTATTTTTGAGAGAGAGACAGAAACAGTGTGAGTGGGGGAGGGGCAGAGAGAGAGACACACACACACAGAATCTGAAGCAGGCTCCAGGCTCTGAGCTGTCAGCACAGAGCCCGATGCGGGGCTCGAACCCATGAACCGTGAGATCATGACTTGAGCTGAAGTCGAACGCTCAACCAACTGAGCCACCCAGGTGCCCCCCCCCGCCCCACAGTTTTAGTAATTCTTTCAAGGAACCAGCTTCTGGTTTCATTGATCTGTTCTACTGTTTTTTTGGTTTTGATAGCATTGGTTTCTGCTCTAATCTTTATTATTTCCTGCTTTCAGCTGGTTTTCGGTTTTATTTGCTGTTCTTTTTCCAGGTCTTTGAGCTGTGAGGTTAGGTTGTGTAACAGACCTTTCTTCCTTCTATAGGAAGGTCTGAATTGCTATATACTTCCCTCTTATGACCACCTTTGCTGCATCCCAGAGGTTTTAGGCTGTGGTATTACCATTTCCATGGCTTCCATGTGCTTTTTAATTTCCTCTTTAATGTCTTGGTTAGCCTATTCATTCTTTCAAAAAAAATTTTTTTTAATGTTTATTTATTATTGGAAGACAGACACAGAGTGTAAGCAGGGGAGGGGTAGGCAGAGGGGCAGACACAGAATCTGAAGTAGGCTCCAGGCTCTGAGCTGTCAGCACAGAGCTTGACACGGGGCTCGAGCCCACAAACTGTGAGATCATGACCTGAGCTGAAGTCGGTCGTCCAACCAACTGAGCCACCCAGGCACCCCACCTATACTCCAAGTATTTGTTATCTTTCCAAATTTTTTCTTATGGTTGATTTTGAGTTTCATAACGTTGTGGTCTGAAAATATGCATGGTATGATCTCAATCTTTTTGTACTTGAGGGCTGATTTGTGTTCCAGTTTGTGATCTATTCTGTGATCTATTCTGGAGTTCCATGTGCACTCAAGAAGAATGCATATACTTCGGCTTTTGGATGAAATGTTCTGAATATATCTGTTAAGTCCATCTGGCCCAGTGTGTCATTCAAAGCCCTTGTTTCCTTGTTGATTTTCTGTTTAGATGATCTCCTTTGCTGTAAGTGGAGTGTTGAAGTCCCCTACTATTATGATGTTATTGTCAATGAGTTTCTTTGACACAATGTTTGTGATTAATTGGTTTATATATTTGGGTGCTTGCACGTTGGGGGCATAAATGTTTACATTTGTTGAGGCTTCTTGATTATGATATAATACAATTCTTCACCTCTTGTTACAATCTTTATCTTAAAATCTAGATTGTCTGATATAAGTATGGTTACCACGGCTTTCTTTTGGCGACTATTAGCATGATAGATGGTTCTCCATCCCCTTATTTTCAATCTGAAGGTGTCTTTAGGCTTAATATGGGTCTCTTGTAAACAGCATATAGATGGATCTTGTTTTCTTATCCGTTCTGTTATATTCTGTCTGTTGATTGGAGCGTTTAGACCATTGACATTTAGAGTGAGTACTGAAAGATATGATTTATTGCCTTTCTGTCACCTATAGAGTTGGAGTTTCTGGTAATGTTCTCTGGTGCTTTCTAGTCTTTGTTGCTTTTGGTCTTTTTTTTTTTTCCCCCTCATCTTTTCTCTCCTCAGAGAGAAGTTAAAATTTCTTGCACGGCTGGTTCACTAGTCACAAACTCCTTTGATTTTTGTTTGTCTCGGAAACTTTTTATCTCCTTCTATTTTGAATGACAGCCTTGCTGCATAGAGAATTCTTGGCTGCATATTCTTCCCATTCAGCACATTGACTATATCCTACCACTCCTTTCTGGCCTGCCAAGTTTCTTTGGATAGGTCTGCTGTGAACCTGATATGTCTTCCCTTGTAGGTTAGGGACTTCTTTTTTTCCCTTGCTGCTTTCATAATTCTTTCCTTGCCTGAGTATTTTGTGAATTTGACTATGGTATGGTCGGTTTTTGTTGAATCTAATGGGAGTCCTCTGTACTTACTGGATTTTGATGACTGTCTTTCCCCTGGTTAGGAAAGTTTTCTGCTATGATGTGCTCACATAAATTTTCTACCCCTTTTTCTCTCTCTTCATCTTCTGGGAACCCTGTGATTCTTATTTCTTTTTAAAGAGTCACTGAGTTCTCCAATTTTTATTTCATACTCTTTTGCCATAGTCTCCTTCTTTTTATCTGTTTCATTATTCTCCATAAGTTTGTCCTCTGTATCGCTGATTTGCTACTCTGCCTCATCCATCCTTGCCGCCATGGCATCCACTCGAGATTGCAGCTCAGTTGTAGCATTTCTTATTTCATCCTGACTAGTTTTTACTTCTTTTATCTCTGCAGAAAGGGATTCTAATCTATTTTCCACCTCAGCTAGTATTCTTAGTATCATGATTCTAAAGTCTGGTTCAGACATCTTGCTTGTATCTGTGTTGATTAAGTCCCTGGCTCTCATTTCTTCCTGTTCTTTCTTTTGGGGTGAATTCCTTTGTTTCATCATTTTGGAGAAGAAAAGGAATTAATAAAGTAAAAAAATAATAAAATTAAAAACAACTCAAAGACATCAAATAAAGTTTGCTAGATCCTAGGTGTGTTTTGGTGTGGTTGTTGAAAGAAGCTTGATAGATTAGAGAAAAAAGGGAAAGATAAGGAGAAAAAAAGGAAAACTTCTGGAAATTTGAAAAAATGAATACAATAAAATAGAATAAAATGAAATGATAAAAGTAAAACAATTTAAAAAATTTACAAAAAAGTAAAAAATGTAGAAAAAATTTAAAGAAAAATTTTTTAATATAAATGGAAAATACAAGTAGATTTTTTTCTCTTTTCTGTATTCAAGAGTAAGAAAAGAAAAAGGAAAAAATTGAGTAAAAGAACCAGCGAACAGAATGCAGTATGATTGAAATTATATCTGTTTTCCCAGAGAAGTCAAGCTATGAAGTACTTTATAGTCTGCAAACTAAGCAGGCAGAGAGACTTGCGTTTGTCAAGAACACTGTTGGCCTAGTTGGGCAGGGCTTAGTGTAACAGGTCCATTCTCCACTTGATGGCCCTGCTTAGCTTACTGGGCTGGAGTGCTGTGGCGCATGTAGACATGTATGCTTATCCGCAGGAAGGGTGAAAATGGCATCACCCAGCTACCCAATCTCTTGTATTGGAACTCTGTGCTCTCCACAACCGGCACCCTCCTTTGTCTCTGGCTTCCGTCCACTCCCCACTTCTAAACTGCCTGTGATAAAGCCGTCAGGCTGCCAAGCAGCACCTCCCTCTTGAGTTTTATCTCAAATGGGGCTGTGTTTCCCAACCCCTCACTTCTATGGGACTGCAGCTTTGACTCACTCAGATCTTCTGGGGGAGGGTCTTACTGAGCAATGGCCAAGTGCCAGCCATCCCTCAAAATGTTCAGGAGACTGCACTGCTGCCAATGCCCAGAGCCTGTGTCTGGGTGCCAGCCTGCCCTGGAAGAAGTTCACGCGATTGTGTAGCAGCAGTGTTTCAGGGTTTATGGAAAATCACAACACACATCTGGCACCAGGCTTCCCCTGTAACGTCTTTGTTCCAGCACCAGTGAATGTGGTTGTTCTCCAGAGTCCACTGGGACCTTTTCCTGTGGGGTGACTGCACAGTCTCTACCAGATGTCCTACTAACAGGGGAACCGCCTCTCCCCATGTGGCCTGAGGACCTCTCCAACCTTGCTCTCTGCTCCTGGGGATTCTCCCTTTCCACCAGAGCACCTCCAGATATTGAGTTGTGACGTTTCAGACTCCGCTCCCCCTGTTTATAGAGTCTTAATGGAATTTAAACACTCTTCTTTCTCCTTTCTCCCTTTTGTGTTCAGTCTCTGCGGCTATTTCCACTTTTCCACTTTCTTTCCAGCTGCTTTTTTTTTGGGGGGGGGGTGCTTTTCTTGTACTCTTCCCCCATCTCCATCCTCTCTCTGCAAGGAAAAACAGCTCCCTGCCCTCCACAGCTTCTCTCTCCCCCAGTTCTCCTCTCCATGCTGCGTACCTGCCAAGTTCTGTGGTTTAGATTGTGCAGATTGTTGTGTTAATCCTCAAATCAGTTTTCTAGGTGTGCAGGATGGTTTAGTGTTGATCTGCCTGTATTTCAGGGTTGAGAGACGCAATAAAAAATCAGTTTTATTTTCATTTCCTAAGACTGGATCTCCTCTGAACAGTAATTCTTATATAGTGAGAATTTGCATCTTCTGCTGAATCCTGATGTTTTTGGACACTATAGGGTGTCTTGTAAATGTTCACCACTGTTTTAATTTCCTCGGGCTGCCTTAACCGTACTACAAACTGAGTGGCGTAAGCAACAAAACTGTATCAGCTCACAGTTCTGTAGGCTTAAATTCCAAGAGCAAAGTGTACCAGGGTTGGTTTCTTTTGTATGATGTCAGAAAGAGTCTGTTGATGCTTTTCCCCTAGTTTCTGGTGGTTTGCTGTCAATCTTTGGCATTCCCTGACTCTCTTCTTTCATCTTCATGTGGCATTCTCCCTGTATACCAGACCGTCTCTAAATTTACCCTTTTTATAAGGCCACTGTCATATTGGATTAGCGCCTCCCCTCCCCCCACCAACCCGTGACCTTAATTTAACCAATTACGGCTGCAGTGAACTTATTTCCAAATAAGATCACATTCTGAGGTACTGGGTGGTAGGGCCTCAACATGAATTTGGAGGGGACACAGTCCAACCCACGGCAATCCTTGTACTTTCAGACTTTCATTTCTGCTATGTTGGTATTAGGCTTAGCCATGAAATTGCTTTGGCCAATATAATGTGAGGAGAAGTGGTGTGTGCAGTTTAAGCAGAGACTAAAAATTTGTTTCCCTCTGCTATGAATCTGACAGTATTCCAAATAGAGACTATTTCACCAGCTTATGTCTCAGAGTGACTGTGACATGGAGCAGAGTAGCAGCTGACATTGAGTGGATCTGTTGTATGAAAAAGAAATAAACCTTCATGATTTTAAGCCACCAAGACTTTGAGGTCATTTGTTACTGAAGCATATATTAACTTAAGCTGACTGACACAGTAAATACCTAACTTAAGCTGATACCGTAAATTCACTTCTAATGTGGAGGTTTTCTTCATTCATCAGATATTTGTTGAAAAATTACTATGTGATAGGCCTAGTTTTATGTGTTGGACACTGTGATAGTTAATTTTATATCAATTTGACGAGGTCAAGGAACCCAGGTGTTTGTTCAAACATCAGTCTGGATGTCTCTGAAGGTGTTTATCAAGTGAGATTAACATTTAAATCAGTGGACTTTAAGTAAATTGTCCTCTATATAATGTGAATGGGCCTGATCCAATCAGTTGAAGGCCTTAGGAGAAAAAAAGACTAACACTCCCCTAGGAAAAGGGAATTCTGCCGCCAGACTGCTTTCAGACTCTGAGCTGTAAAATCAACTCTTCTTGGGTCTCCAGTCTCCTGGACTGCTCTGCAGATTTCAAACTTGCTGACCCCCACAAGTCACATGAGCCAATTCTTTAAATAAATCACTGTATATATGCACATCCTATTGGTTCTGTTTCTTTGCAGAAACTTGATTAATACACATATCAGCAAACAAGCTAGAAATAATCCTCAGAGATTATAGTCTAAGGAAGGATGTACATAAATAAAGAGGAAAATTACAGTGTTATGTAGTAAATGCTGGAAAATACTCCATGTAATAGGAGTACATAGAAAGAGCATATAACCTTGACTTACGGAGTCAGAAAACAGTCTCTGGAGGAAATGAAGTCTAACATGAGAACTGAAAGTGGCAAGTGGATTAGGAGTTAGCCAAATGCAGAAGCAGGGTGGTGGGGACCAGGGATTGAATTGAGTATAGGACATGCATTCTCAGTAGAGGAATTATTGCCCTTAAGGGGAGAAAACTGGTATTTGGCAGGTGAAATCAACCATAACTATTACAACTTCTTGTGACCTTGTAAAACTGAATCCTTACTGACAAATTCATACTCCTTCATTTATGGGGCAGTGGGGGAGATGAATAGAAGAAACATCTAAAAGGTCTTCTTAAGGGGGCAGTGACGAAAAAGGTTGAGAACATTGGTGTAGAAAGACCATTAAGGTAGAGGAATGATCACATGGAAGCTACAGAAGTAAACTAGTATATAATAACTAGTATATACTAACTAATTTACTAAATAGTATACTTAGGTCTATCCTTAATCTTTGGGGACTTTTGAAAGTAGAATATATTATTATGTAAAGGAACTATTCATGTTTATGTTACCTTCCTGCATTTAACCTCTTCCATAGGGACCTATTTCACCTGTAAACATCTGTTTCTATTTGCAAAGTCTTTCAGTAGCCATGATGACTGATCCTATCTGTGCTTTGCTAGTTATGTCATGTATCAGATCCAAGAGTTACTAATTTCTATAGTATGACTGATTTATATACTATGACTATTTCTATACCATTAGAATGGTTGGGGTATAGGGGTGGGACAAAGCAGAAGCAGGGAGGTGGTGAGAGAAGAGGCTGTTCTGAACACAAATTTTAAAATTAAATCTGGAAATGTGATTTGCCTTCAGTTACCTAAATAAGGAAAATTGGACTTTATGTCTAAATTATCTGCTGCAGACTTTGCTCACTTTTTAAATATATGAATCTGTCCTTTGTGTGTGTAGACACATGCTGAATGAATCATTAAGTTTTAAACATTTTCTTAGAAATGTTGTTTCTAAGGACAGTTGTTAAAATATCTTTTTCTGTCTATCATGCCAGGACTTTTTAGTTTTATAATTGTAGTTTCTAGAATAGCATCATGTTCAGGTGGGTACTTAATCATAAAGCTATTCTGGAAGGTGCATTAGCCTCTGGAGAATTTGCATGTGATTTACGTCACTGGAGTTTCAAAGATTAAAAAATAGAAGAGTAAAAAGATATTCTTCTGGGCTCCATTGTTGGAATGCACAATGGTCTATTTAGTAACCGTTATCATTATCTTCCTCCCAGATTGAATTAAAATTACTTTAATATTCTATTAGGAAAATCTTTGTAAAAATGCTGCCAATCATTTTTATTTTTCCCCCAGCAGCTTGTTAACAGTGAATTCAAGGCTAATTCAGTGCTTTGGGAATATAGTATAAACTTAATTTTAAAATCTAGAGAACTAAGAAATTGTATGTTATACCATCAATTTTAACTTTTAATATTTTTCTACCATATCCCTAGCTTGCTTGATGTAAGTAGACTTGATCTAAATTAAAAAAAAATTTTTTTTTAATGTTTATTTTTGGGAGAGAGAGAGAGAGGGAGGGACAGAGAGAGAGAGAGAGAGAGAGAGAGAGAGAAAATCTAAAGCAGGCTCCAGGCCTCATGCTGTCAGCACAGAACCAAACATGGGGCTTGAACCCACGAACCGCGAAATCATGACCTGAGCTGAAGTTGGACTCTTAACCAACTGAGCCACCCAGGCGCCTCCGACTTGATCTAAATTTATAATATACTTTTCTTAGGAGGCAGCATTCTTGTACTATTTTTTGTAAGGTCTTTTTACATAAAAGACAGTATATAGAAATAGGTCTGAGTATGTACTCTGGAGTCAAACTGCCTGGGTTCAAATCCTGAGTTGAATCTGTTTGGGTTTTGGAGCGCCTGGGTGACTGAGTGGGTTAAGCCTCCAACTCTTGATTTCAGCTCAGGTCATGATCTCACAGTTTTATGAGTTCAAGCCTCGCATCGGGCTCTGTGCTGACTGTGCAGAGTCTGCTTGGAATTTTCTCCTCTCTCTCTGCCTCTACCCACTTGCACTCTCTCAGTCTCTCTCAAAACAAATATGTAAAATAAATTAAAAAAAAAAAAGAATCTGTGTGGGTTAAAATGTTACACAAGCTTTTATAAACTTGGGCAGATGAGTAAAGTTCGGTAACTTTATCCTCTGTACCTCACTTTACTCCAATGTAAATGATGGCTGATAAGAGAACTACCACATAGAGTTGTTGTGAATTGTAAATGAGTTAATTATGTAAAACACTTAGAACAGTACCTGGTATGTACTCAGTACTCAATAATGTGAACTATTGGGGCACCTGGGTGGCTCAGTCAGTTAGGCAGCCGACTTTGGCTCAGGTCGTGATCTCGCAGTCTGGGAGTTGGAGCCCTGCATCAGGCTCTATGCTGACAGCTCAGAGCCTGGAGCCTGCATCAGATTCTGTGTCTCCTTCTCTCTCTGCCCCTCTCCCATTCGTGCTCTGTCTCTCTCACTCTCAAAAATAGATAAACATAAAAAAATTTAAAAAAAAGTTAATGTGACTATCAACAATAGCCAAAGTATGGAAAGAGCCCAAATGTCCATCGATGGATGAATGGATAAAGAAAATGTGGTGTGTGTGTGTGTGTGTGTGTGTGTGTGTGTGTGTGTGTGTGTATACACACACACACACACACACACACAATTGAGTATTACTCGGCAATCAAAAAGAATGAAATCTTGCCATTTGCAACTACGTGGATGGAACTGGAGGGTATTATGCTAAGTGAAATTAGTCAGAGAAAGACAAAAATCATATGATTTCACTCATATGAGCACTTTAAGAAACAAAACAGATGAACATAAGGGAAAGGAAACAAAAATAATATAAAAACAGGGAGGGGGACAAAATAGAAGAGACTTACAAATATGGAGAACAAACTGAGGGTTACTGGAGGGGTTGTGTGTGGCGGGGGCGGGTGGTGGGCTAAATGGGTAAGGGGCATTAAGGAATCTACTCCTGAAATCATTGTTTACTATATGCTAACTAATTTGGATGTAAATTTTAAAAAATAAAAGATAAAATTAAAAAAAAATGATGTGAGCTATTACTATTTGGAGCTCTGTATTGAGTTTTAAAACCATTTGTTGAGTGCTTCTTGTATGCAATACAAGGAACTTACTTGTGGAGCTGTTCATACATCTTACCTAAAATGATCTTCAGAGAATGACTCAAGGTATTTTTTTAAACTGACTTTTTTTTTTTTAGTATCATTATTGTTCTCTTCAGTACATTTCAGGCCTTCATATTAGTTTATGTTGTTTAGGCTAGGATGATATTTTTGTTCTTATGTGAGAAGATAAACATCTATGGTTCCTTAGAAAAAGCATTCCTTGGGGCAGTTGGTGGGAGAGGACTTCCTCTTCAGAATTTTGTATTGACAAATGCTACACATAGCATTTGTCATTGTGGCACTGCTTTTTCTGTGGTGACAATAGGAAAAAGGTAGTTACCCATGATTTTCTGACTTTTTGAAAACATTTTAAATGTTTTACTTATTTGTGAGAGAGAGAGAGAGAGAGAGAGAGCATGCGCAGGTGGGAAAAAGAGAGGGAGACAGAGGATCCCAAGCGGACTCTGCGATGATAGCAGAGAGCCCATTGTGGAGCTCGAACTCAGGAACCATGAGATCATGACTGGAGCTGAAGTTGGATGCTCAACCAACTGAACCACCCAGGCGCCCCTTGAATTTTTATTAAAGAAATTTAAAAACTTTCAATATTTATATCTTTCAGAAAATGTCTTTGAAAATCACCAATGCAAAACGAATTGAAGGCCTTGATAGTAATGTGTGGTGAGTACCTCAGAGTAAACAATAATAATTTGGTGAAGTTTTTTTTCCTATACATTTTATATACACACCTATATTGGGAATTTTTAGCCTTATCTACAGTCTACAAATAAAAGCACTTATTTTAATTTATTCATTAAGTGGAATTGTAAGGAAGTTAAGGATCCATACACTGATTTATTCATTTAGCACATGTGTTAAGCCTGCAAATAGAGAAAAGGACAAATTTGGATGATGCCCACATGGCACTTAATTTGTAGTCCATTAGCTAGCAGCCGCTGGTGTGGTTGAGGAAAAAAAATAGATGATGAAACTGTCGGTGTCATGGAATTGAGATTTGTAAGAAATTTTTAAGTTAATTAATTCAGCTATCATCTTATTAGGTAAAGTCATTTTGTAGGTGGTAAAATTTTGGGGGGGAACTCATTTTTTTTTTTTTTTTATTTGTAAGACTAAAGTAGGTCTTAGTTTTTCAGTTTTAATGTTAAGATTATGAGGTATAAGGGATGCCTGGGTGGCTCATTCGGTTAAGCATCCAACACTGGGTTTCAGCTCAGGTCATGATCTCATAGTTTCATGAGTTTGAGCCACGTGTCGGGCTCTGTGCTGACAGTGCTGAGCCTGCTTTGGATTTTCTATCTCCCTCTTTCTTTCCTCCTCCTCCACTCATGCTGTCTCTCTTTCTCTCTCAAAGTAAATAAATAACATTTTATAAAAAGTAAAAAAGATTATGAGGCATAAAAATCTAACTTTGTAATTATGGTACTTATTAGTATTTTTTAATTTTAGGATTGAATTTACCAAGTTGGCCGCAGACCCCTCTGTTGTGAATCTTGGCCAAGGCCTTCCAGATATATCCCCTCCTATATATGTAAAGGAAGAATTATCAAAGATTGCAGCAATCGATAGCCTGAACCAGTATACACGAGGCTTTGTAAGTATATTAAGACCATGTGTGACATGAACTTGTATTTTATGTTGTATTGTGTGTGAAAGGTGAAGTGAACTTCTATCACTTCTCTGTAATTGGCTTTCTGGGGCCAACTGTCCCAAACAGATAATCAGAGAAACCCCCATCCTTGCCCTGATCTCCTAGAAGGAGCCATCCCCAACTTCTAACGCCTCCATAGTCCTTTACCATTGTTCCAGCATAGGGTCTAATGGCAACAAGGAAGAGAGAATATTCTCTTTTTTCCTCCAGTTTTTTTTTCTTAATTGCAGTGGAGTTAACATTCAGTGTTATGTTAGTTTCAGGTATACAGAATAATGATTCAGCAATTCTGTACATTACTCAGTGCTCATCATGGTACATGTACTTTTAGTCTCTATAACCTATTCACTCGTCCTCCTACTCATCTCCCCTCTGCTAACAGATTAGTTTGTTCTCTATAGTTAAGAGTCTGGTTTTTGGCTTGTCTCTGTCCCTCTCTCTTTTTTTCCCTTTGTTTTGTTTCTTAAATTCCACATCTTAGTGCAATCATAAGGTATTTGTCTTTCTCTAGCTGTCTTCTTTGTTTAGCATTATACTCTAGCTCCATCCATGTTTCATTCTTTGTTATGGCTGAGTAATATTCCATTGTATATATTTATACCAACTCTTCTTTTCCATTCATTCTATTGATGGACACTTGGGCTGCTTCCATAGTTTGGCTATTGTAAATAGCGCTGCTATTAATATAGGGGTGCATATATCTTTTCAAATTAGTGTTTTCAAATTTATTGGGTAAGTATCCAGTGGAATTACTGGATCCTATGGTAACTCTGTTTAATTTTCTGAGGAAGCTCTGTACTGTTCCACAGTGGCTGTACCAATTGGCATTCACACCGCTAGTGCTAGAACTTCCTTTCTTCACCTCCTTGCCAACACTTGTTGTTTCTTGAGTTTTTTATTTTTGCCATTCTGACAGCTATAAGGTGATATTTCATTGTGGTTTTGATTTGCATTTACAATTCTATTTTTAATTTTTTGAGGAACCTCTATGCTGTCTTCCACAGTGACTATACCAATTTGCAGAGAATATTCTCTCAATGCACATATTTTCTCTGCCATTAACACATGCATTTATTAGGCCATCAGCACTGGCCTCTTAATTAATAACCTCTTTTTCCAATTAGTTACTTTCTTCCTCTTTTTTTTTTTTTTTTTTAATTTTTTTTTTAATTTTTTTTTTTTTTTCAACGTTTTTTATTTATTTTTGGGACAGAGAGAGACAGAGCATGAACGGGGGAGGGGCAGAGAGAGAGGGAGACACAGAATCGGAAACAGGCTCCAGGCTCCGAGCCATCAGCCCAGAGCCCGACGCGGGGCTCGAACTCACAGACCGCGAGATCGTGACCTGGCTGAAGTCGGACGCTTAACCGACTGCGCCACCCAGGCGCCCACTTTCTTCCTCTTTACCTGTCTATCAATCCCTGTCCTTCTGTGATGAAATACTTAGGATATCCAAAGTTTCCTAGATTCTACAAAAAAAGTGCCACAACGTAGTAAGTGAATTGAGCAAGGTTTCAGGGTGTAAGGCCAATAGATAAAAATCAATTGTATTTCTGTATACTAAAAATGAGCAGCTGGTTAAGATTTTTTGAAATATCATTTATAATAGCATCCCAAAGCATTAAATATTTGAACTGATGTTTTAAAATATACACAAGATCTGTGTGCTGAAAACTACAAAACATTGCTGAGAGACATTAAAGAAGACCTATATAAATGGAGTCATAATGTGATATCCAACAGACTGGGAGACGGAATATTGTTGTCAGTTCTCTCTAAGTTGATCCATAGTAGAGTTTGGCAGCCTATGGCCTTGATCCATATCTGACTCACTCCTGAGTTTGTATAAATAAAGTTTTATTAGATCATAACCATGCCCATTCTTTAAATATTTTTCAGGTTTTATAAATATATGTGAGTATGTATGTATATGTGTTTGTATGTTAGTATAAGCACAGGGAATGGTGTTGCACTGTCACCAGGCCGTGGACGACATTGGTCACCTCAGGGAGATGAGATGGAAGGTTGTTGAGGAGAGAACATAATTTTTTTTTTTTTTTTTACACATCTCTGCCTAGTTTTAAATATTATATGAAGCATACTTTATTTTTATAAGTAAAAATTTCTTTAAGACACAGACCCTTATAATTCTGAGGTAAGATGTGTAGTGTTTATAGTTGCTTTCAGATCACCCTTTGCTAGAGTTTGTTAGACCTGTCATTGAAATGAAATTCAAAGGGAATTTTGGATTTCTGGAAGTAGTGACAATTTCCTGCTCTTTCCACAAATCATGTATATTTTTTTGAGGTTGAATTTAAGTAGTCTTTTCTCTTGCTATTATTTTTTAGTTTAGTGGCTTTGTTCTATCACCTCCCCTATTAATTATACTTAATTTCTCTCATATTGTAATATCTCTCATCTCAAAATATGAGAAATGTGCTATAGCTTTGTTTTTATTGGTTTTAACTGTGTGGGGGTCTGTGACATACTAGCTAACATTCTGACAAAGGTGACAAATAAAAGTATCTTTGAAAAAAGAGCCTCCTTTTCACATAAACTGGGATGGATAACTTACTTCATAAACATGGGGTATATCCTGCCAACCTCCATCTTGTCCTGTGTCCTGACCAGTTTATTCAGAGCTCTAGGTGCTTTGCAAACAAGGGCACTTGCCCTGCACTTAGACTCTTATTTGGAACTGACAGAAAATCAAGATCATTCTCCAAAAGCAAAAACAAGAGGTACATGCTACACAAGAAAAAATAAGTAATATTGACTTTGATACCAGATAGACAAAGAAGGGGGATGGGAAGGGAAATAAAAGAGAAGGAGGGAAGAACAGGGAACATAGAAGGAAAGAATTGAGGAAGCACTAATCAAGGAGTTAAGACTCCCCGCATGTCTCAGACTTTGTGCATTTATAGTCCCTTCGTTCCTCTGGTGAAGGTTCTTCTCTTAGATGACTCCTCCCCTCTTGGCTGTCATGAAGAATGTCCTGCTTCCTCCTAACATTAGCTCTCACGTCAGCACTAATGGGTGTTTCTTTGGGGAATTTGTGTTTGCCCTCACTCTGTCATCCGTTGATTGGCATAATAACTTACTCTTTGGTAACCTGGAAGAACAGATTCAGGGTATATACTGTCAATGCAGGCTTTTTAATTTTAATTGCAAAAAAGTCCAACTCTATTCAGTATAATTTAATTACTATCAAAAATAAAGTAGTTCAATATGATTTCATGGCTGTCCAAAAAGGTACTGTCAAAGGTATATTTGGTACTGATGTCAATTTTTATCAAAGCAAACATGTTGGAATTTTGAATTCCAAATCAATCATTTAATGGGGATTTTTTAGTCATTAGCAAGTTTTCATGACCATTCATGTAGGAACTGTCTGTGAGTAGGGAAAAATGTTTTTTATTTTCATCAAAAAAATAAAAATTTTATATGGATAATTATAAACAAAAAACCCAAATTTTAAAAATTCTTTCATTTTAAATCCAGATTGCTTCCAAGAAGTAGATCCCATAATCAAATTCAAGGTTTTTTTCTTTTTTATTCAACAGGGTCATCCATCGCTTGTGAAAGCTCTATCCTGCTTATATGAAAAAATTTATCAAAAGCAAATCAATCCAAATAAAGAAATCCTTGTGACAGTAGGAGCATATGGATCTCTTTTTAATACCATTCAAGGATTAATTGATGAGGGAGATGAAGTAAGTATATTAAGATTATCATCTTACCCATAGCAATCATTATTATCATTTGTATTGCCTTTGAATCTGTTACTTATTTTACACTATTTTTAATTATTTTTGAAGTGTAGTGCATATGAGTAAAATTCACAGATCTTAAGTGTACAGCTTGATAAATTTTTTACCTGTGTGTATATTTACATATATACATATATCCATGTAACCCCAGCCAGATGAAGATATATATTCCCAGCACCCAGAAGGCTCCCTTATGCCTCTTCCTAGTTAATATTCTCCCAGGGGTAACCACTCTTCTGTCTTCTATCACCATAGGCTCATTTTACCTGCTCTTTAATGTAATATAAATGGAATCACACAGTATGTTCTTGAATTGGCTTCTCTCATTTATCATTATGTCTGTGAGATTCATCTGTTTTGCTGCATGTGACTCATTCTTATTTCTATAGCCTATCTAGAGAAGGGTAAGTGGAAGGGGCCAACCATGATGGGGAAAATGAATCTTTAGTTTGCACTACTAAAATTACCCTTATCTGAACTCAGTCAGCCAGTATTTGGTCAGTGTGTTTTTGTGCCCGGCACTGTTAGCAGCAGCATGTGAGGGATGTGTAACAAGAAGGTTGTGTGATTTCTGCTTTAGTACTGGGACTCTTTCCCTATTATTCCAATACCCCTGCTTCAGTATTTCCTGACCTCTTTCATTCATTCATTCAGAAATCACTGAGGATCTCCCATAATAGGCACTGTGGGAGATTTTTAAAAGACAGTTTCTGGGGCGCCTGGGTGGCTCAGTCGGTTAAGCGGCCGACTTCGGCTCAGGTCATGATTTCGCGGTCCGTGAGTTCGAGCGTCGCGTCGGGCTCTGTGCTGACAGCTCAGAGCCTGGAGCCTGTTTCAGATTCTGTGTCTCCCTCTCTGACCCTCCCCCGTTCATGCTCTGTCTCTCTCTGTCTCAAAAATAAATAAACGTTAAAAAAAAAAAAATTAAAAGACAGTTTCTGTGTGGAAGGAGTTCCCCATCTAGTAGAGGAGATAGACTCGCAAGCAGGTGAATAGGAATGTGTGTGTATGTTACAGTAGTGACAGAAAGAAGTGATTGACTCTACTAATGTAGGCCTGGGAAACTCCAGAGAGGCACTGCTGAATATTTACCATGATCTATGTTGTTAATTCCTTTCTTTGAACTCTCATGGCACTCTCTGTACCTCTTACATACAAGATACTGCTACTACATTGTATTATGTTCCTCTTTTACATCTCTAATTCTCTCTACTATGCCAGACAATAAGCTACTTAAGGAAACATCTTAAGGAAGTGCAGTTACACTTTCATATACATAATCTCCTTTAATCCTGTAAAATAGTTGAAAGTTTTATCTCATTCTTTGATGTTGTTAATCCTTTGTTGCTTCCTCTTTTTGCATCCCAGAGGCTCAGCCCTTGACCTTCTTTATTCTTTCTTCCCTGATCACTGTATCTGATATTTTGAAATCACACACGTGTCACTTTCTGTCACATTGACCTGTTTTATTTTCTTTATAGTATTTGTTATTATCTGAAATTATCTAATTTACTTCTGTTTTTTTCTTGTTTATGGTCTCTCACAGTAGAAAGTTTATTGCTATATTGCCAGTCCCTAAAATACTGAGTGCTCAATAAATACTCTTCAGAAAGTGAGGGGAATTATTCCCATCATAAAAATAAAGAAATTACAGCAAAGAATATCAAGTATATTCTTTCAATTTTACCTCGCTTCCTCCCAGTTTTCTTTTATATCTCACTTCAAATCAGGTACTAGGTTTCTCACTAGGGTTCAAAGATAGGTCATCTTGGTCCCTGAGAATTTCACAGACTAATTAAGAGCTTACAGTTCCCTTGAGGGAAAGATCCATTCCCAGAGGGAACGAACAAAGTTCATTTCTTTGTCCTTCCCATTACCTAACACCTAACATAGCAGATTTTATAGTAGGTACTCAATGTGAGTTGAATGACTAGTAGAAATGAAGGGGCTTTAGAATGTAACAGCCTTATATGACTTTAGTGAGAAAGGCCTTGAAGAGTTACTTCACATCATATGAAATACACATTAAATGTGCAAATGTAGAACAAGAGTTAGTGGTGTGCCTGGGTGGTTCAGTTGGTTAACCATCCGACTTCGGCTCAGGTCATTGTCTCACAGTTTGTGGGTTTGAGCCCCACATCAAGCTCTGTGCTGACAGCTCAGAGCCTGGAGCCTGCTTTGAATTCTGTGTCTCCCTCTCTCTTTTCCCCTCCCCCCATTCACACTCTGTCTCTATCTCTGTCTCTTTCTCAAAAATAAATAAACATTAAAAAAAAATTTGAAACAACAGTTAGATATCACTAATTTAGCCAACAAAAGTTAAGTGAGACAACTTAGTGTTGACTTAGGAAATTATAGTTATCCAATTTCCTAAAGCAATTTGACTGTATGTATGTATAACGTGCCCTAAAAATGTTTATACTCTTTAATCTAGCAAAATAACAATCATGTGAATTTATTCAACTGTTTAAAAATAGAGAAACTACAGGGGCACCTGGGTGGCTCTGTCAGTTAAGCATCTGACTTTTGATTTCGGTGCAGGTCGTGGTCTCACGGTTGTGGGATTGAGCCCCACATTGCACTGAGTGTGGAGCCTGCTTGGGGTTCTCTCTCTCCCTCTCTCTGCCTCTCTCTGCACTTTTTCTCTCTCTCTCAAAATAAATAAACATTTTTAAAAATAGAGAAACTACACATACAAATAAATATAGCATTGTTATGTATATAAGCAAATGATTAAAACTTATTTTAGAATTCAGTAGACTCCCAAATAGCCATTAAGATAATAAATATTAAAAAAAAAAAAACAAACAGCGGGGGGTGGGGGTTGGCGCCTGGGTGGCTCAGTCAGTTAAGTGTCCAACTTCGGCTCAGGTCATGATCTCCTGGTCCCTGAGTTCAAGCCCCACATCAGGCTCTGTGCTGACAGCTCAGACCCTGGAGCCTGCTTCAGATTCTGTGTCTCCCTCTCCCTCCAGCCCTGGCCCTTCCTCTCTCACACTGCTTCTATCTCTCTCAAAAATAAATAAACATCAAAAAAAATTCCTTAAAAGATAATAAACATTAAAACTGTAATAATATGAAGTTTTCATGTAATATTGTTAGGTTTAAAAAGATAATAAAAATTGAATATACATGAAAGATATAAATTATGTGTTCAGACTTTCCTTACAGAAAAGTAAAAAATCAGGGATGCTTACTTAGATCCAAGCTGGTGGACTCTGGGTGGAATACCAAAGGGACTGGTTGGATTGGCCCACTGACCTAAAAGCCAGCCCACGGGTGACTGAGAGAGAGCATGTAGGGGCAAAGGAACAAGGAATATATCTCAAGAGATTGGGAAAAAAGACTGAATCTAGCTAGGTATAAGTCACCAGAGGGAAACTGAGGGTATCAGACAATAACAGTAGCATCTTAACTAGTCTCCCTGCGTCCATTGTTTGTTTTGGAGTGCTTTTGACCAAAGAGAAACATCTTTATTCTCAGGATAATACTTATAAGTTAGTTCTCCATAATGGAGAGCATTGCTGTTATCTTTCCTCAGAGTCTTTTGCTTCTGCCCCTCTCTGATTTTTTTGTTTGTTTGTCATCTAAAATTTAAAGAAATTCTTCATGTTTTTGGCTGGAACATTCTTTGGAGGATGTGATGGGAATTATGGCCTCTTTCCCCAGAAAAATCTACCTAGGCACATGTAAAGTTTTGCATATAATTTCAAGAATCCCCACTGTAAGCCCTTCTGTGGATCTCATTAAGAGAGCCAGAACTCCCTGGACACATCTGTCTCTAACGTCTCTTCCATGTCCTCTCCCACGAAGAGGCAGGCATGAAGGCAAGGAAGGCCAGTTCTTTCATTGCTGCATTTCAGCATGTAGGACAGCACCTCACACATAGGAGGTACACAGTGTATTTTAAATGAATGAATGATTGATATGTTACATTCTTATTTGGTTTTTATTTTAGGTCATAGTAATAGTACCTTTCTATGACTGCTATGAGCCCATGGTGAGAATGGCTGGAGCAACACCTGTTTTTATTCCCCTAAGACCTGTAAGTTTGCCAATGCGATACATATACTTTAAGATGCTTTGAAAATATACAGAATTGCTTTGTCACTGATGAAGTTTCTACTTTTATTACATTTTGGGATTTACTGTGTATCTCTACAATGGCTGAAGGTAATCAACATCTTTAAGAGGGCAGCTGTTATTGCTTTATAACTGTGTTTGCCATGTGTCTCTGTTGTATCAATATCCACACTATATGTAACATTCTTTTGTGGTTATGTGTCTCCCCCATAAACTATGAACACCACCAGATCAGAGACCAATTCTTTTTTTTTCCTCATTTTTAATGTTTATTTATTTTGAGAGAGAGCATGCAGGAGTAGGGGAGGGGCAGAGAGAGAGAGAGAGAGAGAGAGAGTGAGAGAGACAGACTCCCAAGCAGGCTCCACACTGTCAGCACAGAATCCGATGTGGGGCTCGAACCCATGAACCGTTGAGATCAAGACCTGAGCTGAAATCAAGAGTAAAATAGATGCTCAACCATCTCAGCCACCCAGGCGCCCCTCTTTTTTTTTTTTTTTTTTTTTTAAGATTTTATTTTTAAGTAATATGCACCCAACATGGGGCTCGAACCTGCAACTCTGAGATGAAGAATTGCACACTCCACCCGACTGAGCCAGCCAGGCACCCCAGAGACTATTTCTAACTCACTTTTATAGCCCTGCTCCCTAGTGACTAACAGTGTAGGGTATATGCTGGGTGCTTTATAAATGCTTGTTGAATTATGAATGAATTGTCTAAGGACAAACCACCCTGAATGTGCCCGATCTCGTCTGATCTCGGAATTATGAATGAATTATTTTTTTTAATTTTGCTACTAAGGAATTGAATAAAGTATGCTACTATTGTCTTTTTTAAACATCTTACTATAATAAGTAATACACTAAGGTGAATCACAGAATCTTGTATTAGCCTTACAGTCTCAGACATGTTAACCATAGTTATAGCTGTCTCCTTTGAAGGCATGTACATACTTTAACAGCTGTTTGTGTTGACAGAGTTTATTTTCCCATTTACTAGGTGTGAGCATGAGACTTAAGTCCTCTTGGGCACTTAAGGCAGAATGAAAGCTTAGTTATTTCTATTTTCTTTGTTAGTCATTTATTCAGTTACCTTTGCCATGCCTTTCTCTACTCTGCCCTGCCACCCTGTGCCATTAGGTTATTTATTTGTAAGACAGCAAACATGAATTAATTGGATTAAATCACATCTTGATTCTTCATATGTAGAAACCTGTCGATGGGAAAAAATGGTCTAGTTCTGACTGGACATTGGATCCTCAAGAACTGGCAAGTAAGTTTAACTCCAAAACCAAAGCGATTATACTGAATACTCCACATAACCCGATTGGCAAGGTGAGTCTTTGATCTCTTTATACAGTCTTCTGACCTATCATTGTCTCACATGTTGAATCATAATTGGCTCTGCTCTTTTGTTTTCTTTAATACATATAGGTATATACCAAAGAAGAACTCCAAGTAATTGCTGACCTTTGCATCAAATATGACACACTCTGCATCAGTGATGAGGTTTATGAATGGCTTGTATATACTGGAAATAAACATGTAAAAATAGGTACTGATTATTACATAGAGTCACAAATCTAAATGTGTTTGGGCACATGTGGAACAACTGATTGGAAGGGATCCCAGAACAGCTTTAAAATAGTCCTTGCAATGGGTATTGGTCTGTGTGAGCACTTAAATGGGATTTGGATAAATGATGCTTGAGTGAACTAATAAACAGACTGAAAGACAAGCAGTACAAACTTTGGGGAAGAGATTTTTGGATCATACTATAAGGCTATGAAACCAGAGAAGTTATACTTTTGCCCATATCCTTGGCTTTTTATCAAGAATTTATCTTTTACGTGGTACATAAGATACAGGGAGCTTACTTGTTCCCAAGTTGGACTGTCTCTGCTGAGCAAGTTGCCAAAATGCCAAGTCGACAGGAGAAAATTGCAGGGCGAGTAAGCTGTTGCTGCTTGGCTCTTGCCTGAGGTTTCATCATTACTACCCTGCCATCTCCCAAGACACCCTGACTCGGTGTCTTCTAGGGTTATCTAAACTGATATCAACCATAAGACTATATGCTGGGTTGCAACCTTTGGGTCTGAACATTTGCCCTTTCTATGCCTGGAAACACTTTCCCCCCAAATATCCACATGGCTCAATCTCCCCCAGGGCTTTATTCAGATACCAGTTTTTATGGCCACATTTAAGATAGTTATAAGTCTTTCTTCCAGAATTTGCTTTGCTTTATTTTTTTTTGTTCTGTTTTGTTTTTTCTATTATAATAATATATATAGTTTACTTCTATATAGTTTACTTCTAACCTGCTGGAACATAGGATATTTGTTTGTTTTAGTGACTTCTGAATGTGCAGTTTCTAGGATAGGAACTTGAACGTGTTAGGTAATCATAAAGTAATTGATGAAGAAATGAATAGGAAATATGAAGGAGATAAGGGAAGAAAAACTGAAATCACTGTGGCAGATATCAATAAATAAATTAGTGCGCTTATATATAGTTGTTTCATATATCATAATTATCCCTGTGGTACGTTTTAAAGTGTAGAAATATGGAGGACAAAGCAGCTGCTTGAGAAGATCAACAGAGGAGTGGGCAAAAGATGGAATTTGTTAAGCAGAGAGGTACAAATAAAATTCCTATCAGGGGGCACCTGGGTGGCTCAGTCGGTTAAGCGTCTGACTTCAGCTCAGGTCATGATCTCACAGTTTGTGAGTTCAAGCCCTGCATCAGGCTCTGTGCTGACAGCTTAGAGCCTGGAGCCTGCTTCAAATTCTGTGTCTCCCTCTCGCTCTGCTCCCCCCCCCCCCCCCCTCATGCTCTGTCTCTCTCTCCTTCAAAAAATAAAAATTAAAAATTAAAAACATTAAAATTCCTATCAGATAAACTAATGTGGACTGAGGCAAGAAGGCATAACAGATCAAGATATACTTAAGATTAGGGCAAGTGGTTTATAAGGATATAACAGTCACAGATGATAATGGAAAAGTAGAGTAATTCTGACAATCTTGATTATGAGAACAAAGTTTAAACTTGTTGAGGAGGTAAGTGGTTCTGAAACTCAATGTTAGTGTAGAGCACCTTGAAGCCACAATGTTCACATTGTAGAATAGGGATACGTTGCCTTCCATCCTGAAACTAGAAGCAATTTTCTTAATAGAAATTTAATAATTAGGGGCGCCTGGGTGGCTCAGTCGGTTAAGCGGCCGACTTTGGCTCAGGTCACGATCTCGCGGTCTCTGTGCTGACAGCTCGGAGCCAGGAGCCTGTTTCAGATTCTGTGTCTCCCTCTCTCTGACCCTCCCCCATTCATGCTCTGTCTCCCTCTGTTTCAAAAATAAATAAACGTTAAAAAAAAATTTTTTTTAAAAAGAAACTTAATAATTAGAAGGAGTCAATATAAAAATCCCGGTTGTGTGCATATTTGTACAAAGAGCCATTGATACAGACATATCAGAGTTTTTCTGATTTTGCCTCTCACTAAATGTTCATTTGTTTCACTGTTGGTAGCATACACTATCAGATAATGGTAGTACTTTAGGTGCTTGAGAAAATTTCATGGAGGAAAACTTAAAATTGATTAAAAAAAAAATTCTACACATTAATTTGATCACCAAAGTTCCAGTGAAGCATAATTTGAGAACTACTGCAGGAGGTGTGCCAAGACAAGGGAATGGGTTCCTTGATTGGATTTGTTTTATAAGGTAAGAACCGGTTACAGGCGAGGACCTGAAGTGAGTTAGATGCCCTAGCAGTGGAGTTGACACAAGTGGGCTATTTAGAAGTCAACAATAGGGGAGAGTATAGCATCTGAAGGTGGGAAGGGAACCAGCCAGTGGGATTCTGAAATCTCTGGCCCAGCCCCTTCAGCAGTGGTGAGGCCTGTAAGCAGAGGTGGACGTGTACAGAGGAGGGGCAGCTCTGTGGGGAGTAAGGAATATTCCTGCCTCTCATGCTTTCTTTAGTCTTGCTAAGTTTCAGTCTCTATGAGGCCTAGAAGAGAAGATGTCTGGAGACAAGTAGAATTATAGGCCTGACAGTTAGGATCAAATTATGAGGGGAAAGGGTTTTGGCAGTCGTCAAAATTTTGTTGGTGGTGGAACCCATGGAAGAGAATTTTCTCAGGGAGAATTGATAAACAGAGAAGGCAGCCAGAGATGTGCAAGGCATGGTGCCTCAACACAGCAAACTGCTGTTTCATGTCAAAATTGCATCAGAGTTCACCTTCGTTCACCCTTCTTGTTGATGACCTCTGTTTCAGATCATTGAACCATTCCCAGTCGAAAATCAGGTCAACATAGACAAATAATTATTTTTTGTAATTAAAAAAAATGTTTAAGTTCATTTATTCTGAGAGAGATTGGGGGAGAGGCGGAGAGAGAGAGTGAAAAAGAGAGAATCCCAAGCAGGCTCCGTGTTGTCAGTGCAGAGCCTGATGCAGGGCTTGAACTCACAAACCATGAGATCATCACTTGAGCTGAAGTCGGACACTTAACCAACTGAACTACCCAGGCACCCCTTTTTTGTAATTTTTAACAATTAAACAGAGGAATAGGCATCTAGCTAATTAATAAATATAATTTTGTACTCAACACATATGTTCATTTCTAAGTGATAATGTCTCAAATCCTTAGAGTTTTAGTTAACTAAGTTCAGCAATATTTTTCCAATAGATAACTTAAATGATCTTGAGTTATTGTTTAAACCTTTATTATATTGTTTAAACCTCATATAAGCCCTTCATAGTAAAAGTGTAACACATATTACTTGCTAAAGATATCAAGACCTATATATTTAAAAAAATATATATGTTTAATCTTTATTTTTGAGAGAGAGAGAGAGAGATACAGAGTGTGAGTGGGAGAGGAACAGAGAAGGAGACACAGAATCTGAAGTTGGACGCTTAACTGACTGAGCCACCCAGGTGCCCCAAGACCTATATTTTTAACTCAGATATTTTAGTTATTATAACAGCCCATAAAGTTAAAACAAGAAAAAAAATGAATTCACTATTTCATTATTTAGGGAGTGGTTTGGTTCCATGAAAACTTAGGTATTCTATCAAATATGAATACACGAAAGATGCAAAGTGACTATTCCATTAATCTGCAGAGTGTGATAGTAGTTCTTTAATATAACACAATAAAGCTTTCCAGCCATACATCGTGAATTAGCATCACCCTCATGCTTTCACTGAGGCCATTTTCCCTGGGGTAGCACTCTTCCTTCTGTCTATAATCTTTATCTGACTTCTGTTGAAGCCTAAGCCACCTGTAAATAACTGTTATTGCTGCTGCAGCTGATTTAAAGACCACGAGTCATAAATGAGAAGTGCAATGACCACTTGCCTTTCAGATACAAATGCAACCTAAGCTTAATACTAGATATCAGTTTTCCTTTTTACTTTTATTTATGCCTGTAAGTAATCTCTACGACCACCATGGGGCTTGAACTCAACCCCAAGACCAAGACTCACATGCCAGCCAGCCAGCCAGCCAGGTGCCCCTAGGTTGTGTTTTGTAAGTAATCACTATGTCCAGCGTGGAGCTTGAACTCACAACCCTGAGATCAAGAGTGGCGTGCTCTACCAACTGAACCAGCCAGGCACTCCTAGGTACCATTTTTTAAAAATGATCAGACATGCAAAGATTTTTTTTTCTTCTAGATTCACACACAGTGTTGTGGTCTTCTGTTCTATCCGTTTGCTTTAATTTCTGTGGCTCCCCAAGTCTCGGAGAGGATATGAACATCCAGATGTTTTAAAAAAATTCCTTAGGGCCCTTTTTAATGAAGTAGTAGAATTTGTTCTTGGATCAGATTCTTGATTCAAATGATGTCTCTGCATTTCTGTAAAATGACATGTCAGTCAACAGAGAAACCTCTCTTCTATAAAAAAGATATTAATACATTTATATTGATATACTAATCTTTTGGCATTTAGACAAATAATATAAAATTCCTTGTAAGTTATTCAGTTGATTAGCTTACTGCTTGAAAAAAGACATCCATTTTTTAAAATGGCTAAAATAGCCATCAAAATTGCTTAGCTCTTTTCAAAAAAATATTATACCAAAACTATTACATTGATGTTTTGTGAATGAAACCTACATTTGACATGTGGGTAGTTTTGCTTTCCTTTGGATATAACTTAAGAAAACATGTTAGGATTGTATTCGTTTCTCTGGGTAATTCTTAATTTCAAAGAATTTATTTCTGATTTTAATGTTTGTTTATTTGTGAGAGAGAGACAGAGCACAAGCAGGGGAGGAGCAGAGAAAGAGAGGGAAACACAGAATCTGAAATAGGCTCCAGGCTCTGAGCTTTCAGCACAGAGCCTGACGCAGGGCTGGAACTCGGGAATGGCGAGATCATGATCTGAGCAGAAGATGGATGCTTAACCGACAGAGCCACTCAGGTGCCCCTTAAAGAACTTATTTCTAAATATTGTGTTTACTAATAGACTTTCCGGGTTTTGGATACATATTGTTACTTTAAAGGAGGTGATACTCTGCATTATACATAGTTTAGATTTTCTCTGGTCAAATAGGAAAGTGGGACATGTGTCATGGTATTCTTTTGGAATGCTAGAACTGTTTCAAAACTTGAAATGATAGGATATTTATATCAAATGTTAGAATATTCTTTCTTTGAATTGATTCTCTAAATATTTTCTTTATTTATTATTTTTGGGTTTTGTTTTACTCCACAGAGAATACAATTATAACATCCTGATTTATGTAGTTTTCCTACCTTTACAGATATTGGCAAGTATTTCACAATGGACTGATTACGTATGAATCCATTTTGGAAATTTCTTTAGCTACCTTACATTTTAGTAGCCACATGACTTGTATATGAGAAGATTAAGAAAACGGTAGCTTAGATCACACAGAAATGGCTATTTGTTTTCTCTTTATGTATACCAACACTCTTAGAACAATACAAGAGTATCTACTGTACCTCTGAAAAACAAGTGAAAAACTCATGGGATTGCATGTGAAGAACTTAACATCTAAACTACTCGAGCAATCCAAAGAGCAGCATAGGGGGACGCCTGGGTGGCTCAGTTGGTCAAGCGCCGACTTTGGCTCAGGTCATGATCTCATGGTTCATGAGTTCGAGCCCCACGTCAGGCTCTGTGCTGACAGCTCAGATCCTGGAGCCTGCTTCCGATTCTGTGTCTCCCTCTCTCCCCCTTCTCCGCTCGTGCACTCTTTCTAAAAATAAATAAACATTAAAAAAAGGGAACAAAGAGCAGCATAGGTAGCACTCTCCGAAGATTAACAAGGGAATAATTGACCAATTTTGGGCAGAATTCACAAGCTCCTGCATTTTATACCTGTATGATTTTACCTGCATTCTCTTTGCCCCAAATACCTTTCCTCCCCTTCTCTGACTGGCAGAATTCCACATGGTCTTCCAGGTCTCAGCTTAAGCTTTACTGGCTGCAGAAAGCTACCCCTAACACCTTCTGTCCTTGCATGATACTCCATGCTGCTTACTATTACAGCACTTACCACACTGTATATGACTGTTGTTTTACTTTTCTCCTATCCCCACTAGACCATAAGCTCTTCAAAGATAGGATGTGCTTTTTTCTCATCTTTGTTTCTTTTAGACATGGCTTAGTCCCTGGGACCTGGTCATTGGTAATAAATGTTTGCTAAGCAAATGAGTATGTGAATGAATGATTTTATTAAAGATGTCAATCACTTGAAAACGTTTACACTGTCATTTCTCATTATTTGTGGAATCCATATTTGTGAATCACCTACTCGCAGAAATCTATTTGTAACTTCAAAGTCGATACTCACAGCGCTTCATTCACAGACGTGCCAAGAGGGGCAAAAAATTTGAGTCACCTCATATGTGTATTCTCAGTTGAGGTCAACAAGGCAACACTCTGCCTTCTTATTTCAGCTTATACTATAAACAAGTGCCCTTTTCATGGTGATTTTGTTGTTTAAAATAGACCCCGTAGCATAGTGCTGAAGTGCTGGCTGATGTTTTGAAGTATAAGAAGACTGTGGTGTGCATTATGGAGAGAATAAGTATGCCAAATAAACTCCATTCAGACAAGTTCTAGGGCTATTGGCCACAGAGATATTAAGGGGTGATACCTAAAAGGTATGGGCTTTTGGGGTGAAAAATTGTTCTAAAACTGGTTGCCCAGCTCTGCAGATATGCTAAAAACCATTGAATTAGACAATTTAAATAAGTAAATTTTATGGTGTGGGATATATATCTTAAAATTGTTAGCAAAACACACATGCACACATGCATCGCGGGGCCCTACCCCCAGAGTTTCTGATTGAGGAGATCTGAGGTATGGTCCGATAGTTTGCCTTCCTTACAAGTTCCCCATTGATATTGCTAGTACTGGTGTGAGAACCACATTTTAAGAAACATTGTCTTAGGAATCCTGTAGAGGTAGACTCGGAAAATGGGCAGAGTAGAGGGGAGTCAACAATGGCCAGGACCACAATCAAAATGGTGCCACAGGAAGAGTGCAGTATTAGTGAATGCACAGCTACCACTGACACTGAGCGCCAGGTGCCACGCCACGGCTGTGCTACCACTGCCTGGAACGCTGCCTACTGACACCTTTGCCACTTCTGACCCTTGAAGTGATTTTGCTACTTAACATTATTTAATCTATCACATATTATACAGTATTTTTAAGCACTGTGACATTTTCAACTATGTTTGGCTTAAAGTTACATTATATTTTAAAAACCTGCTGAAATAGGGGTGTCTAGGTGGCTCAGTTGGTTAAGCGTCCAACTTTGGCTCAGGTCATGGTCTCACAGTTCATGAGTTCGAGCCCCACATTGGGCTCTGTGCTGACAGCTCGGAGCCTGGAGCCTACTTCAGATTCTGTGTCTCCCTCTCTCTCTGGCCCTTTCCCTCTCGAGCTCTGTCTCTCTCTCTCTCAAAAATAAATAAACATACATTAAATAAATAAACATACATAAATAAATAAACATTAAAAAATTAAAAAAAAAAACCTACTGAAATATACCGACTGCATTATACTACATTTATGTTTTTAAGTTATACTGAATGTAGATTGATTGGAAAGCAATTATTTAACTTTTTTTTTTCTTTTTCCGGTTTAGCTACTTTTCCAGGTATGTGGGAGAGAACAATAACGATAGGAAGTGCCGGAAAGACTTTCAGTGTAACTGGCTGGAAGGTAAGATGCAAAAGAATAATTGCTTAAAAACAGACACGTATTTTATTTCTTGGAGAGAGAGAGAGAGAGAGAGAGAGAGAGTGTTAAATGCATATATATTCAGTTTACCCAGGTTTTTGTACTTACTGACCTTTTGTTTACTCATTCAGCTTTCCTGTTGACCTTTCTCCTTTTTGAGACCTAATCATTTCTTTCTTTTTTTTAAAAGTTTTTTTAAACTTTATTTAAAGTCTAGTTAGTTAATATACAGTGTAATATTAGTTTCAGGTATAGAATTTAGTGATTCATCACTTCATTACCATACCCAGTGCTCATCACAGGTGCCCTCTTAAATCCCCATCACCTATTTAACCCATCCCCCCACACCTCCACTCCCGTCCACTAACACTCGGTTTGTTCTCTCTAGCTACACATCCATTTCTTGGGTGTGTGTGTGTGTGTGTGTGTGTGTGTGTGTGTGTGTCTCTCGTTTTTTCCTTTGCTCGTTTGTTTTGTTTCTTAAATTCCACATATGAGTGAGATCACATGGTATTTGCCTTTCTCTGACTTATTTCACTTAGCATAATACTCTGTAGCTCCATCCATGTCATTGCAAATGGCAGAAAAATAGTCATTTTTCATTTTATAAGTAACCAACCAATGGCACTCTTCTTTGCAAAGAATGTTCAGGTTATTGCATATGAATAAAAAAGGAGGAAAAATATAATACATAATAATAGCTAATATTTTGGCACTTACTATGTGCCAGGTTCTAAGTGCTTTACACATACTCATTCTCATAATGGCATTATGAAGTGAGTATAATTTATTATCCCCATTTTATAGATAATAAAACTAGTAAGAGAAGTTAAGTAAGTTGCCTGAGGTTATACTGCTAATAAACTCAAGCCAGCCAGGCAATCCAGCTTCAGAATTTATGTACTTAAGCACTGCACTATGTAATACATTAACAATTTACCCAATCGAAGCTTGATTATCTTCCAACCAGCCCTATCCTGAACATGGCCAAGAAGCAAGGAGTATCAAAAATGGGGCCTGCAGAACCAAATTATGGAAGAGCCCCTTAGGCCCTCATTCAGAGTTACTTTTATCTAATTCAAATAAGCTTTGTTATGAGTTTTTAGACGTTCAGAAGTAGCGAATTAGAAAAGGGTTATAATGACTGTGGGCACTATTTACCTTCTGAAGACAGAGTTTAGTGACTCCGGTGGGACACTTTCCCACAGAACAGTGTTGAAATGATGAGCAAATACTAATAACTACACTACTTTCATAGAGTGAACATTTTAGAATTACATATGTTTAATAATTACATTAAGCTGAGCTACTCTATCAGATTTAATACATACAGTTAGATTCACTTTCTGAAATCTGCTTTTCTTTTTTTCCTTTTTCAGCTTGGCTGGTCCATTGGTCCTAATCATTTGATAAAACATTTACAGACAGTTCAACAAAACACTGTTTATACTTGTGCTACACCTTTACAGGTAGGTGTTAGAGTAACTTGGGGTTGAAGCATGGTCTTTTGGTGAAGGTGTTACTAGAATGGTTTTTTGGTTTGTTTGTTTAAAGTCATTGAGTTTTAGCTTTGAACACTGGTGGGATTGCAAAGTAGAACAGACTCTGTGAAGGACAGTGACAACACCAAGCAAAATTATAGATGTGCATGTGCTCCAAAGCAGGAATCCATCTTCTGGGAGTTTACTCTGTTGCTATTATCTGTATACCTGAGAAGCAAGAAGCTCTGTATGTGCGTGGCCATTCATTGCAAAAGATAGGGGATGCACATTATCCATCCACTGGCAATTAAATAAACCATGGTCTAGCCAAACATTTAAATATTATCTGAGTTTTGCATTAGTTTCCCATTTCTCTGTGACAAATTACCACAAACTTAGTGGCTTAAAACAAAAAATTTTAATCTTACAGTTCTGGAGGTCAACAGTCTGAAATGGGTCTTACAGGGCTAAAAACAAGGTGTCTCCATACTGGTGTTCCTTCTGCAGGTTGTAAGGGAGTGTTCGTTGCTTGTCTTTTCCATCTTCTAGGGGCTGCTCACATTCCTTGGCTTGAGGTCACATAACTCTAACATGATTCTGACTCTCCTGCTACCTTCTTTCCCATACGAGGATCCTTATGATTGTATTAGGCCCATGAATAATCCAAGATAATCTCTTCGTTTTGAGATCCTTAATTTAAACCTCATTTGCAAAGTTTATTTTACTATGTAGAGTAACATATTTATAGGTTCTGGGTTTTAAGACCTAGACACCTTTGGGGTCCATTATTCTGTCTGTCACCATGACTATTTAAAAATGAAAAGAAAGGAAAGAGAGAGGGAAAGGAGGGAGCTCTATAATTATCGATATGGAAAGATTTCTAGAATATACTATAAGGTTAAAAGAGCAACATACAGAGTAGTGTGTATTTGTGCTATATCCTGTATAAGAAAGGGAGAAACCATACACTTTTATTTTCTTAAAGGATATCTGGAAGGATCTGTAAGAGGCTACTAAAAGTGGCTATTTGGGTATGAGGAATAGGCGATATGAATAGATAGGGATAGGGGTGGGTACAAGACTTTTTAATGTATATCTTTTTTATATTGTTTCTGTGTGTTTTTTTTAAATAAATTTATAAAACAGGGATATGTGTACCATCATTCTGTGAATAATCAGATCACTGAAAAAAATATCTTTTTCTGGAAGGCTGTTAGAAGGCTGAAAGATTGAAATGTGTTGGCTATAGTAAGTTTACTTTTTTTGCTTCCTGCCAAAAATATCTACTGAATGAGACAAAATTTTGTTTTAAAATTCTCTTTCCTGTGACTCTCTAAAGCAGTGTCATAATAAAGGTTAGTTTTGACTTCTGGTTTTATATATATTAAACTCATTTCATCCACTCAAAATCAATCCATTCACTTATTCAACAAATATTTGCTAGTAGAAGAAATACAGCATAAAGAAATTCTTCCCTTATTGAGCTTACAGCCTATTGGGAGTATGCAGATAATAAAGAAGAAAATATTTTATTAAAAAAATTTTTAGATATAATTTATTGTCAAATTGGTTTCCATACAACACCCAGTGCTCATCCCAACAGGTGCCCTCCTCAATGCCCATCATCCACTTTCCCCTCTCCCCCACCCCCCATCAACCCTCGGTTTGTTCTCAGTATTTAAGAGTCCCTTACAGTTTGCCTCCTTCCCTCTCTGTAACTTTTTTTCGCCCTTCCCCTCCCCTCTGGTCTTCTATTAAGTTTCTCAGGATCCACATATAAGTGAAAACATATGATATCTGTCTTTCTCTGCCTGAATTATTTCACTTAGCATAACACTCTCCAGTTCCATCCATGTTGCTACAAATGGCCAGATTTCATTCTTTCTCAATGCCAAGTAGTATTCCATTGTATATATAAACCACATCTTCTTTATCCATTCGTCAGCTGATGGACATTTAGGCTCTTTCCATAATTTGGCTATTGTTGAAGGTGCTGCTATAAACATTGGGGTACAAGTGCCCCTATGCATCAGTACTCCTATATCCCTTGGGTAAATTCCTAGCAGTGCTACTGCTGGGTCATAGGGTAGATCTGTTTTTAATTTTTTGAGGAACCTCCACACTGTTCCAGAGTGGCTGCACAAATTTGCATTCCCACCAACAGTGCAAGAGGGTTCCTGTTTCTCCACATCCTCTCCAGCATCTGTAGTCTCCTGATTTGTTCATTTTAGCCACTCTGACCGGTGTGAGGTAGTATCTCAGTGTGATTTTGATTTGTATTTCCCTGATGATGAGTGATGTTGAGCATCTTTTCATGTGCCTGTTGGCCATCTGGATGTCTTCTTTAGAAAAATGTCTGTCCTGTCTTCTGCCCATTTCTTCACTGGATTATTTGTTTTTGGGGTGTGGAGTTTGGTGAATTCTTTATAGGTTTTGGATACTAGCCCTTTATCTGATACGTCACTTGCAAATATCTTTTCCCATTCCATCGGTTGCCTTTTAGTTTTGCTGATTGTTTCCTTTGCAGTGCAGAAGCTTTTTATCTTGATGAGGTGCCAATAGTTCATTTTTGCTTTTAATTCCCTTGCCCTTGGAGATGTGTCAAGAAATTGCAGCAGCTGAGGTCAGAGGGGGTTTTTCCTGCTTTCTCCTCTAGGGTTTTGATGGTTTCCTGTCTCACATTCAGGTTCTTCATCCATTTTGAGTTTATTTTTGTGAATGGTGTAAGAAATTGGTCTAGTTTCTTTCTTCTGCATGTTGCCTACTCGGAGTATGCAGATGATAAAGAAGAAAAAATTTTATTAAAAAAAATTTTTTTAATGTTTATTTACTTTTGAGAGAGAGACAGACAGACAGAGGTGGGAGCACGGTAGGGGCAGAGAGAGAGGAAGTTGCAGAATCTCAAGTAGGCTCCAGGCTCTGAGCTGTCAGCACAGAGCCCGATGCGAGGCTCAGACTCAGGGACTGCGAGATCATGGCCTGGGCCAAAGTCGGACACTTAACCAACTGAGCCACCCAGGTGCCCCAAGAAGTAAATATTTTAATAATATGTCAGATGTTGATAGATACAACAGAGAAAATTAAAGCAAGTAAGAGGAAGGATATAAAGTGCTAAGGGGAAAATATACAGTGTTAAATGGAGTAACCTTTGAAAGTCTCACTGAGAAGGGGTCATTTGAGCTACAAACTGAAGGTTAAGTAGCCAAATAGTTACCTAGAGAAGAACCTTCCAGACTGTGAGAACAAGTGCAAAGGCCCTGGGGTAGGTATTCTGGCTGTCATATTTATATCAGTGAAAAACATGAGACTGGGTTGAGATGATCAAAGGACAAGAGTAGGAGGAACAAAAGGAGCCAGATCAAGTAAGGCCATGTTTATCACTGTCAAGGCTGAGTGAGATAGGAAGCCACTGGAGAGTTTGAGCACAAGGATTACATCATCTAACTTGTGTCATCAAAGGGACTCTGGCTGCTTTATTGAATCAGAGGACTGTTGAAGTGAACCAAGAGAGAGACAGTAGTTGACTGAACCAATATAGGGATGGTGAAGTGGTGGAAGGTGATTGGGTGCTGAATATATTTTGAAGGTAGAGCTGACTGTATTTGCCATTGGGTCACATGGTGGGGTAAGAGACAGAAAGAGTCCAGTATAATACTATAGTTAGGATCGATGTTTATGTCTCTTGAGCTTTGAATTTTCTAGGGCAATATCTCCTACTATACGGAGTGAATAAGTTGCTGAGGAAAAAGCAAGATTCAGCTAAGGATCTGGAACTTCTTTTTCTGAACCATCTGACCCTCCCTGTAAGCTAAGTGCCTGGTTTTTTTCCGTGTAGTCAGATAGCCATGTTTGGAAACTGGCCCATGCTTCCAGGGGACCACAGATTCCTAGGCTGAAGCAGCTGATCCTCATTTATCCAAGATTTTTTTAGTACTGTGAATTATCAATTCTTTTTTCCTGGTGGATTCTTTTGGCATGCAGTCTTCTCTGTCTCTCCATGTCATCTCCTGCCATGCTGTCTCTCTTGGTACTCTGCAGTCACACCAGATTCCGTTCTTCCAACAGAACAAATTATAGCCTGCCTTTTTCATGTATTGGTTTCCTCATCCCTTCTACATGCCCCCTCCAATAGATACTAACTAGAGTCTCCATAAAGGCAAGGACCATATTTATCTTGTTTATCATTATATCCCCAGTGTTTTATCACAATGCCAATATTTAACATTGGTATTCAGTATATGATTACTGAGTGAATGAATTTATCCTTTAATTCTTTGAAAAAAAAAATTTTAATGTTTATTTATTTTGAGAGAGAGAGTGAGTGGATGCATGAGGGGAAGAGTGGCAGAGACAGGGAGAGAGAGAATCCCAAGCAGGCTTCTCACTGGCAGTGCAGAGATCAATTTGGGGCTCCATCCCATGAACCAGGAGATCATAACCTCAGCTGAACTCAAGAGGTGAACGCTTAACTGACTGAGCCACCCAGGCACGCCATCCTTTAATTCTTAATACCTCTCAGTTCTGATTAATTTTTTTTTTAATTTAGCGACTTTGCTCTGCCCCTCTATCTCTTAATTATTCCCAGAGTCTTGATTATTTGCTTAGATGTCCTTGTTTGCTCTGAGAACTGATATTTCTTTTCTTTGTTCTTTTTTAAAGTTTATTTATTTTGAGAGAGAGAGAGAACATGTGAGCAAGTAGGGAAGGGAAGAGAGGGGGAAAGAGAGAATCCAAAGCAGGCTCCATGTAGGGGGCTCAGTCTTGCAAACTGTGAGATCATGACCTGAGACGAAATCAAGTTGGACTCTTAACCGACTGAGCCACCCAGGCAGCCCTGAGAACTGGTATTTCTAAGGGGTTTCAGTTCACACTCATCTACCAAGCTTCTGTCCTCCTGCTTGTACAGATCCTTGTTCTTTATGTGTGTCCAGATTCAGATTTGTTTACCTTTTCCTGACTTGTTGCCTTCTCAGACACCTACCTGGTCGTCTTTAACAACATTGTTTTTTTCCTCTTGGACCAATTTCTCTTCTGTCACTTCTGAGTTTTCTGGGGAATGGTACAGAAGTGACTCCACATGCCCCAGAAATTCTTTTCTAATCCCTGTGACACTTAGACACTTCTGGGATATGGATGATTAGAACAGGGATTACAATTTAGATAAGAATGATTGCATACCTATGGGGAGTGATAGTGGGTCAGCTTTCATTTCCACTGCATCCTCCAAGGTAATGGGAAAAGGCTGTCTAGTCCATCATCTTTCACACTTAGATCTAGCAAGTCATTCTATAGCTGACCTCAGTGGAAAATAACTTAATGTCTTTTCATTTCCAAGTAAGCCATCTTTATACAGTACCTCTTTTTAATTTGGATCGTCATGCCTAATTCTCAGTTCTTCACGTTAGATTTGATCATTTGCATGTAACCGATTCCTCCATTAATGCAGTCTGACATAGGTTCACAGGAATTTAACTGTAATTCCCTGAATGACTTTTTTTCCCCCCAATAATGTCACTTAGGGCAGTCTCAATTACACCAGTAAACTCAGCAGTAAATAACATTACTGTATTTCCTTTCCACATGTTTCAATCTTAACATGCAGGAAGCCTTGGCTCAAGCTTTTTGGATTGACATCAAGCGCATGGATGACCCAGAGTGTTACTTTAATTCTTTGCCAAAAGAGTTAGAAGTAAAAAGAGATCGGATGATACATTTACTTGAAAGTCTTGGCCTAAAACCCATAGTTCCTGATGGGGGATACTTCATCATTGCTGATGTGTCTTTGCTAGGTTTGTAAGGGTTTTTATTATTTCAAATATATGGAAACTTATGTGTGAAATTACATCAGAATTAGGGAGTAAAGATTGCTGTCAAAGCCATATCAGCATTTTGTCTATGGAAAAATGGCTTTTCGTTATGTCCGTGTTTTTGTTTTGTTTTGTTTTATATAATCATTTTGACTTTAGGTCCCTGACCTTAAATGCAACTGTTATTAACATGGTTACAGGTATTCCATTAAACATCAAATTTGCTATCATCTTGTTCTAGTGTGTAGTTTGAAATACAGGTACGTGAAATAATATACATACCCTGTGTTCCTTTGAGTAAAATTTTCGTTTCCTTTTTACTGAAGAAAAAGGTGGTTTCTAAAAGGTTGATGCTATTGGGGAATATTAAAATGCTATTTTAGAATTTACTGAAATGAAGTAAAGAAGAAAAATAATATTTATTGAGAGGCTACTACATGCCTAGCACTTCCACACACCCTTTTGAAGAAAGTGTTGTTAGCTCCATTTTTAAAGATGTGAACACTTAGAAAGCTTTAAGTAACTTGCTGAAGTCACATAGCTACATTCCACGTAGTTTTGACTCCAAAAAGCAATGGTTTTTATATTACCTGAAGCTGTTGTATGTAGTTCTGACATGCCATACAAATCTGAAATTAGAAGCATGGTAACATTTTGTATATAACTTATTTTCTTAAAAAAAAAATTATGATGTTAATGATGGTACATTTAAAAGTTTAATTTATTCTGACAGAAATTATAGCCAAATTGTTTGTTTCAAGGTTATATTACAATGAAGTGATATTCTACTGAACTTGAAAAGCCTTTTATAGATACCAAATTTTATAAGGCTGGAAACTTGATTTTATAATGAAACGGTGATTATTATTTCTTCATTTGTTGTGAGAGAAGGAGAGACCATGGTGCCCAGAGGTTTTTCCTGTCCTTTTGCCTGAGAGCTGGATATGTTTGGCTCCCAAGCTCTGTTCTTATTTAAAACCCCTTAAGATGTCTTATACTCTGAGGTTTGGAAATCACTTTTCCTGTGTTATGTCCAAATGTACAGCTCATTTTGTGAAATGATAAAAAGAAATGGCACAGTTTTCATCACGTACAGTTTTGCTATTGAGTTGGAACTCCGTAAGATTTTCAACATGAATTATTTTTAAAGTAATTGATTAAGTACTTGATCTACTTCTAAAGAGCATTTAAGCTAACTCATATTAAAAAGTTTTCCATGTATAATATATAAGTAGAAATTTATGTAACGGAGAATCAGTGTCACACAAGACGAGGAGGAAGCAAATGTTTTAGTTGCCTAGGTTCAATATAGTGTTGTAATTAACATTAACTTGGGACTGAACTTTGTGGCTGCATGAGCAAATAGAAAATGAAATTAGTTGCCAGTTTCTTGGATAAAAGGACACTTAAATTTTTATATAAGGATAATTCTCCCCTGGAACCAAATTGTTCGAGATGGTAAATTCTGAAAGGAATTTATTGCATTGTAACATGAAACATCAAAAAGACAGTAATGCAACCTTTGTGTGGAACGTTGCCCTAAGCTCTTAAATAGTTTCCCATATTATCTTCAGTCAATCCACCTTGCTTGCAATACCAGTTTAGGTCTCAGATCTTGAGCTAGTGTGGTTGTAATGGAACAGAAAGGATTTTGGTTAGAAAACCATTTATGATGATGTGGGGAGAAAAAGATGTCACTTCCTTATAGTCCTTTTTCACCTGTGGGGGAAAAATATTAATGTCTATAAGACCTTCCTACATATGAGGACAAGTTCATTCTCTTGTACCCTTTTATCTACTCAGATTAATTTAAATGTGGACATTCTTCCAGGTATTAGATTTTGGTCCCACCATTTGCTAAAGACAAAAGCAAAATCCAACATTTTCATTTGATGGTAGCTTGAAAATCAAAATAGACCATAAGATTGATGCACATAGTAATTAACAACCTTTACAACTCATAACAATGGCTAACTGGTTAATATGATTTGAGTATTTATGATATAGTAGGTATTATGTTAAGAGCTTTACAAATATTCCAATCTCACAAAAGTCCAATGAGATTGGTACTATTATATCTCCATTAATAGATGAGAAAGATGAGAGAGAAGAGAGAGAGAGAGGGAATTAAGAAATTTACTGAATCTAATTAACTACTTAGTAGCAGAGCTGGGTTCTTAACCCAGAGATCCATTTCCTAACCAGTGAATTTATCTTTTTTCTGCTGTATTAAGCAACTTTCCAGGTCAGTGAGCTTCACCCTAGAACTAAAGAGGGGACCATTTGATAAGAAGACAAGATGACAAATAGGGAGATGATTGCAGTTGTTCTAGTGAGATAATAAGGTCCACAACTGTGGAGAAGTGGGTTGCAATACCAATAACCAATTTTGATTTTAGTAGATTACTTAAATATGTTAATGTTATTATACTATGGTTCAAACTGCTATCTAAAGAAATATTTTGTTTAGTTATTTTGAGCATCTCTGACTTGAGTTTTCAAAAGCAGTAGATTCCAACATTCTTCTAACTATAAAATCTTTAGAATTGTATTTGTTCCCTTCTTTCCTTTTGAGCACCATGGCAATAAATTCAACTTTTCTAAGCTTCACAAGAATAAATGAGTACTACAACCGGTGTCGGTTACAGTTAGTTAATATCCTGCTTTTCTTCTTTCTTCTGCTGTAGGTAATCACTTCTTTCTCTGGGTTACCTTTGAATACTTGTTACATGGAATTTTGACAAAACTTATAATTAAAGTCTAACTTTAAGTTGTTATTGTTAGAGCCAAACCTGAAGTAAACACACACACACACACATACACACACACGTACATATAACTTGAAATAGTAATTTAACTTCCTCATCTGTAAAGTGAAGATAGCTACCTCTCAAATAAATGACTCTTTTTTCATGCTTAACAAATAGTAAGTGCTCAATAAATGGTAATATATTGTTAGCATTATATGGAAATTTTACATTCTTAAAGCACAGAAGAAAATGGAAATAAAATCATTAAGTAAAAACATATTAAGACTTAAAAAAATAAAGATGAAGCTTTTTTCAATGTCAAGGTTTTTACACTGTTAATTTGAAGAGACCTAGTATTTAATGAATAAAATATAAGTAACTGCCTCAATTTGCTTTGAGCAATAAATTATAAAATATTATTGATTACAGTAACTGTCAATGTTATTTGCTTTGGGGCATTCAAAAAGATCTAAGAGTACAGATTAATAAAACAGACAATATTGCTGATACTGAATACCAGAAAATATCTTGCCCAGACCTTAAAGCAAGATTGGAGCAAGAGGTAAGAATGGAACACATATTTGAAGTTTTTCCAAAAAAAATGTTTTTAATGTTTAAAAAGCATAATATAGAAGAAAGAAGTAAACAGTCTATCTTGGAAGATCTACACAGATATTCTCCCTTTATAAATGATGAATAGCATTAAAGTATGCACTCAACAGATGCACTTTTCATTACTTATATGCTAGACACTGAGCTAGGAGTTGGAAATAATGATAGGTTGCAATACAGACACTTTATCCTTGTGGAGCTTACAATCTAATAATGAATGACTATTTGGAGATATAATTATTACTGATGAATACTCTATAAGTTTAGATGTTATTTCTTTAATAATGATCATAGAAGTTTGCATTATTTCTGTATGGAAAGACAGCACTCCTCTTTTCTCCCGTCTTCCTATCCCTCCCCAGTTCTAAGATCAATATGCACAAGCATGATTATCCATATATATCCATAAAGTTCTACCTTAGAGTATCACTAAAACTTATCTGTGAATTCCTCACTTCCCACCCCACCATGCAGTATGAGAGTCCAGTAAGTTCTCTGAAAATCTTCTGAGAACATTTTGAATCTTGATAGATATAGATGAAATACATGTTGGCCTCAGATATAATACATAGGCCGTCTAATCTTCATTGTTGTTTTAGATGCAGACCTCTCTGATATGAAGGACAGCAATGAACCTTATGACTATAAATTTGTGAAATGGATGACTAAAAATAAGGTAATGTTTATTTGCCTTTGAGATATTGTGATGTATTTTATGGTTAATTTATGAAGGAAACTTGCTGACATGTTTTGAACAATGTTAACTATAGTTTTGTTATATCATATTCCACTTATGGTTGTGTAGAGGATTTTTAAAACATTTTTCTTTTTGGAAGTTGTTGTGAATATTTAGAAGTATCTATTTGTTTTTAATGTTAATGTTTATCAGCCTAAAATTCATATTTGACATAGAAGTAGTTTTCCTATTTTATTTTTCTGTTTACTTTTCAGAAACTGTCAGCCATTCCAGTTTCCGCATTCTGTAACGCAGAGACCAAATTACAGTTTGAGAAGTTTGTGCGATTTTGCTTCATTAAAGTAAGTTCCCTGTTTTATTAAAAAACACATTTATGATGTTCTTCCTTCTGATTTATAAAGCACCTTTTTTTTCTATTGCTAGGAATGATGTGTTCATATGTAGTTTTTTAATTTTGGCTTGCTGCCATGAAATTAACTGCCTACAAGGACAAAACTCAACACTTGAGCATTGAGTTTACTGTCTTACATGATCAGACTCCTTACTGTGTGACAATGCAATGTCCAGCATACAATAAAAAATTACTAGACATGTGAAGCCATAAGGAAATGTGACTCTTAATAAAAAATATTAAAAAAAAAAAGCAGTCAGTAGAAACAGATTGCAAGGTGACCCAGATATAGGAATTAGCAGACAAGGATTTTAAAGCAGATGTTATAAGTATGCTCAAGAAATTAAAAGAGGGCACCTGGGTGTCAGTCGGTTAAGTATCTGACTCTTGATTTCAGCTCAGGTCATGATCTCCTCCCCTGTGAATGCGTGTGCTCTCTCTCAAAAATAATTAATTAATTAGTTAGCTAATTAATAATTTAATTAAAAAAAAAGAAAATATGGTCATAATGAGTGAACAAATTAAGACTATAAAAAATCAAGTGGAAATTTAACAACTTTAAATTGTAATTTCTGATATGAAAAATATATGGGGTTAACACAGAGAGGATTGAGGATGTCAGGAAAAAAATAACACACTTGAATTACAGATTCACAGAAACCATCCAGTCTGAAAAACAGAAGGAGCAATTATTTTTGAGAATCAGTGGAGCCTTAGGTCTATGAGACAGTATCAAGTGATAATATACATGTAATTGGAGTACCAAAAAGAATGTGGCGGAAAGAATATTTTTAGAAGTAATTTCCTTGTATTTGGTGAAAAGCAACTTAGAGATCTAAAAGCTCAGTGAATCACAAGGAGGATATAAAGAAAACCACACCTAGACACTTAAACTGCTAAAAACCAAGGGTAAGGTAAGATCTTGAAAAAAGCCAAAGAAAAACTATACCTCACATGCATATGAATTTAACAACTTCTCATCAGAAACAATGGAGACCAGAATACAATGAAATGAAATCCTGAAACTGCTGAAATAAAAAATGTATTAGCCCAGAACTCTTTTATCCAGGAAAATAGCCTTTAAAACTAAAAATGAAGTGTACATTCCTAACCAGTAAAAGCCGATTGAATTCCTTACCATCAGACCTGTACTAAAAAAATACCTGAATATATGTATTATTGCTATTTTTAAGGTGTTATTGCCACTGAAGACAGGCTTAATACATTTAAGAAACTCTTTTTACAAACACATTCGTCTATAAATCTAGTCAGAATGATGTAATCACTGTTTTCAATTTTAGAGACAATCTCTAGACAAACTATGGAAGACTTACTCAGAAGAGAATAAATTTTTTTTTTTTCAACGTTTATTTATTTTTGGGACAGAGAGAGACAGAGCATGAGCGGGGGAGGGGCAGAGAGAGAGGGAGACACAGAATCGGAAACAAGCTCCAGGCTCTGAGCCATCAGCCCAGAGCCTGACGCGGGGCTCGAACTCACGGACCGTGAGATCGTGACCTGGCTGAAGTCGGACGCCCAACCGACTGCGCCACCCAGGCGCCCCAGAAAGCACAGGCAGGTGAGGGGCAGAGAGAAAGGGACAGAAGATCCAAAGTGGGCGCTATGCTGACAGCAGAGGAGCCCCACCCACATAGGGCTAGAACTCATGAACCACGAGATATGACCTGAGCCAAAGTCAGGTGCTTAACCAACTGAGCCACACAGGAGCCCCTTACTCAGAAGAGAATAAAAATGTTAACAACCTAATGTCAACATTTAATTGACTGAAATGTAGAAGAAGGGTAAGGCCATTAATATTCTCATCTTACAGTGGATCTAGAAATAGAGGCATATTATTTGAAGTTATAAATAGAACTAAGAAAAGAGTAACAGAAGACTTCCTGTTTTAAAATCGTAAACACAGCCCTTCCCCATTCTCTGCTTGAAAGTTATTCAAAACAACTAGGAAAATGGAAAACAGATTCACAAATTCCCCAGTAAGTGAAGAAGAGTTGCCAAATCCAGTGATTTGGTAGAGGGAAGACACCTAGAAAGTCTCTTGTGTCTACATCTTCAAATTATAGACAGCCAGCAAGCAACCTGCTCATCAGAAGAATAGGACAATAAGTGCACTGGCAGAGGGAGCTTCTCCAGACTCATGAAAGGCAGAACAGAAACATACAGCTGTATCATCTAGAACCTATGTGGGGCAGGGCGGAAAGGAGATTCTAGTTGGGTTATAGATTTTCTCATTCACTGCTGTCATTTTTGCTAAAAGCCTTATTGGGGAAATGTAGAGGAAGATATACTAAATTCCAGGTAGCGACTTAAATTAGCTGGGAGGAAAAAAAAGTATCCTCCTCCCTCTCCACTGAAGTCCACATCAGTCATATTAAACTTCACTGTGAGCCAGGGAGAATTTCTCCTGTCTTCTAGTGTGGCTCTGGTTCCTCACTTACACTGAGCTGCAGATACATCTTCAAATCACAGAGTCAGTAGGTAGCATATTCATTACCCAGAACAATAGGAACCGTAGGTGTGCTAGCAGTGGGAGCTCACAAAGGTAATTCAATCAAAAATGAGTAATGAAAAGGAGTCCACTATGAATCTATAAGAAAATACTATAAGGAAAAAAGGGGAAAGGTACAAGGAAAAACAAGCATCGGAAAGAGAATATTCAACCAGAAGAATGTTGCTGTAGAACAAATAAAAATCAGTAGCTCAAATCCAAAACCTTTAAATAGATAATATAAGAAGATGAAATGGCAGTTTGTCAGAGCTCAGGTACAAAATTGAAGGAGAAAAGGTAATTGTAGTGGCATAGGAAACAGCACAGAGAACACTCAATACTTCTGTAAGATTATTAAGGATTGGGGAAAGTGAACAAGTAAGAGTGGAAAGGATCAAAGATTTTTAAAATATTGGAAAAATTATGGATGTGGAAGACAAATGAATTGTGTTGAATCCCGTGGGAGGTGGAAATAAATGAAACCTGAAAAGCATTTTATGGCTTTATTTCGAGAATGCTTTCTATTTAAAAACAAAACAAAACAAAACAAAACAAAAACAGACAAATCTAATACTTGAAAGGGAATGCCTTGTCTCAGGCAAAATTGTCCCAGAACAATTAACACTGAGATACATTGGACTTAAAAGATAAAGAAACAATCCTTTGGCATCTAAACAAAAAGACCCACGCCTTCTTGGGGGCAGGTAAGAGGATCATTGTGGACACACCTCCTTTACATCAACACTCAATATTGGAAGAGAGGGGAGCACCACCAAGAAGTCTCTAGGGAAAGTTAATGTAACTAACCCAACCTCTTGGAAAGGCTAAAAATAAAAGGATGGCAAAACATGCCAAGAAAATGGAAATTGAAAGAAAGCAGGTTAAATTTAAGGCAAAATAAGCCGAAAAGCAGCACTTCCCAATGGTTATGGGTAAAATTCTCAGCAGCTATCACATATATGAAGGGATGTCCCACTTTACTCATATTACAAGAAATGAAAATTAAAACTGTGACAAAATTTTACTTTATTTATTAGATTGGAAACAAGCAAACAACTAAAAAGTTCCATGAGACAATTGTATAGATTGAGAGTGGGGGTATAATTTGTAAAATCTCTTAACAGTCAGTTTGAATATTTCCATCCAAATGTAAATCCACATACTTCTTAACCCAGAAATTCTACTTCTAGGATTTTTTTTTCCTGTGGATTTACCTGCACATTTTGAATGACTTGTGCTTGAGGATTTTCCATATTTGTAACTCCCTTCTTTGAAAAAAACTTGGCTCTCATCACATAATCACTTCTTTACTCAGTCCCTCTGTATGAGCCACCTGCCTTTCCAGCCACCACTGCTGACAAGCACCCTTTACCCTACTCAGGCTTTGACCTGAGGCTTTGTACCAGGCTGCCACTGTCACCTACTGCAGGGTCTCCTTCACCCCTCATGGGCTCTGACACCCCATGCCCATCTACCTTGGCAGATGCCTGCCTCATCCTGTCCAGGTTCCAGCACCCTGCACAGAGCCACCCCTGTGATCCAGATGCTGGTTTACCCCGCTTGGACTCTGACGCCCTGTTCCAGTCAACACTGCTGCTGCCATCATCACCACCTCATGCCACCCACATTGGAAACCCTCCTCACTCCACTCTGGCTGCAACATCCTGCACCAGGCCGCCTCCATATATGAACACCTGCTTCACTCAGCCCCACCTAATGGCTTTTGCACTAAATCATTCTGTAGAGAGGGAAGAAGAAATAAAAGAAGTAGTGAAAGCAGAAGAGAAAAACAGGAGACTTGATTTTCACTATTTTCAATTTAATTTTATACCAAATTCTGGTATTACCTATTCAAAAGGCAAATGAATTTTATTAGTAATTATAACTATGAAACATTGATGGGAATGGGCAGAGTAGTGTGGAAGAATGAATTTTTCCCCAGAGCAGAGAATGATGAATTTTGCCTGAAGTTGATAAATAAGGAAATAGAACCAAATGCATAATTCAGATCTTGGAGGTAACCGCTGGAACTAAAATGAGAAATTGCCATAAAAGGTTGTCTTGGAAGATGGTGGGTATAGTAGGAAGGAGTAGGGAGAGGAGGAGCAGATGAGTCTTACTCTGTGGAAGCTCTTCCGTACTCTCTGATTTGTTTCTGCAACTATATATTAATTTGATTGCTTTCCTTTTGTAGGTCTGCCTTTGCATTTTGAGTTTGAAAAATTCTCTTCACTTAGATCAGATATTCACTTAAATCTTCATTTAGTGCTATGATGTTTCATACTTTTTCTACTTTATCAAATCTGTCTTTATCTTAAAGTGAACAAATCATTAGAGTACTATCCAAAACTTAATGAATGGTGGCTGTAATTTGCTTAACTGGCCTATTTTCAATTCGGCAAATGCCAGCTAGTGGTAGTACCGTTCGCTGTGTGTCAGAAAGAAACATCTTCATGTTTGTAAATGTCATTATAGCAGAAGACAGACTTTGCAGATTTTAGTGCTTTTAGTTAACTAGTCTTTTCAGTAAACTTTTCTGAGCAGCAAGGAAAAATAATTTTTTTCAGGAATCTTAGTGTTGGATAAATAGATATCAATAAATACACAGATTTCTCAAATGAAGAGGATTTCTCCCATATGAATTCCTTTCCTAAAGACATTCCAATACCTCAACTGGAGATTGACTATCAGTCCTATAATCTCCCATGCTTATAAATGGACATCGTGAGGGGTGTCATGTCATGTTCAGAAGGGCATGAGGTGAGAAGCAAGGAAGCAAACATAATAAATATCAATCCCATCAGCACATCCTTGAGTCTTGCTGCTGGCGTCAGTGTCATTTATGAGTCTGGGTCTCTGGCACTGCCAGTTGCTTGTGCTACGAAAATGGTTATAAATCGTGAGAGGGTCCACACTGGTAGACATGGTTTGGGCTGGGATCAGGTTAAACCGTTTTCAATCTGATTTGCATTTATACAGTTTGGTGATGCTTTTTGGCCCCATGGCACTTAATTCTGTACATTTTTCAGTGTCAGGATAGTAGCAATGAACTGGCAGCCACTATCACAAAGCAGTATGACGTAGTGACTGGTGTCACACTTCTCCAGCTCCTCTAATATTGAATTCTTAGGAGGTTCGTACACTTTTCCAGCCAGGCAGTAATGGGATATAACATTATAAATAATTGGCTTGTTTGATTTGCTGGTGGGCTGTTTAAAGAACTTGGAATCTGTGTACCACACAGTCAAGCAAGGGAAGATGCTACAAATGCCATTTCCCAGTTTCTGTCTGTGCTCCTCCCAGAGTTAAGGCTTAATACAGGAAAGGCTTCCAATGACTCATCTCCTGGGAAGACATGATCCCAGAATGAATGCTCTGGGGTTTGGCGCCGCAGAGGCCAAGGACAGCCTGGAGCCCAACTAGGCCTGGCTCAAGTTGTCCGGGATTGAGGAGCACTTGGTTTCCAAATCACTACATGACTCTTCTGATCCATTAACTTTGGCATATTTTTTATATTTAAATATTTAATTCATCTTGAATTTATTTGATATGTAATGATGATTATTTCATTAATTTACAGAAAGACAGTACACTGGATGCTGCTGAAGAAATCATTAAGGGATGGAATAGACAGAAGTCTTGATACGTGCAGACTGTTTCTACTAGATGACCGAATATGTAATTATTATTTAGTGCTGCCATCTGCTGGATATTGAAAAACAAATATTTCAGTACAAATGAAATTTGAAGAAAATTTTCCAAATGTTAACCCTACTGGGTTGTTTTGTTTGTTTTGTTTTTCAGTTGAAATGTATGGAAACACCTTCCATAACCATTTTATGAGAAGGAGTATAGCATTTGGCTTAAGAATTGTGAGAAGCTGGTTGGTGTTTAACCTCTCATTGCTTCAGTTTCCTCATCATAAAAGGGGAATAAAATATAGCACCTACTTTAGGATGCCTGGCTGGCTCGGTTGGTAGAGCATGCAACTCTTGATCTGGGGTCATGAGTTTGAGCCCCACGTTGGGCATGGAGCCTGTGCCAAAAAAACCCCAAAACAACAGCACTTATTTTAGATGAAGTTTGTGAGGATAAAATAGATTGATATATGTAAAGCCTCAATAAACACTCAACTAATGTTAGCCGGTTTCATGACTCCACCTTGTATAAAAACTCTTAGCCAGTTATACCCCCTCAACTCCATGTCCTTGCTTTATCTACCCACACGTAGTTCTCTCCCTTTCATTTACCAGTGGCTTTGAACTTTGCTCCCAATTTTGCTTCTCTGTCACAAATACTGCCATCATCTGGAGTAGCTTCAAGGTTCACAGGGATTGCCTAGGCCTTCAGCACTTTGACCTACTCACCTTTAGTGATGTTCACCTTCACTCCACACTCCAGCCACTTACCCTTTTGGGCACACCCTGAACCTTTCATCATTTAAAGCTGTGCCACCTTTGAGATAATAAGTTAGTCATCTCACACTGTAACCACCTATCCTAATAGTATTCTCTCTGTGTGTCTCATCTGCTCTTAAAATACCACTTTTTAAAACTCACTATAATTTTAAATCCACTATTTCTCAAAAAGAAAAAAAGGGTTTATGGCACTCTTATAGCAGAATCACAATCAATCTACGAGAATAGATTTCTCATCTTCACTCTAGACCTGCTGAAAATAATTTCAAGATCTGGCCTTTCCAAGCTGATTTTTATACCCGCTGGATTTTGATAATCATTGCTGTAGTCCACGGAGCCTTTTATTCCTATTGGTTGGTCCCCTTATATCTTCCTCACCCAGCTTAGATTTCATCATCTGTCACTTCAGCCAAGATACTTTTGCTGCCTTAAATAACTTGCCCATTGTTCTATCTCACCTATCCGGTCAAAAAACAAAAACAAAACCACCCTAAAACTCCACCTTGGGATTGAAGTTCCATGCTTACACCTGGGTTGCTGAGCACTGCTGTAGCAAAATGAACAATTATGCACACAGCAACAACCATGAATGCACATCATTGACCTTAACTAGATTTTATCCTTCCATGATACCTTAATGAGCTTTTTCTACCTTTTACCACAGTAGCAATTCCTAATACTCTCCCATTCTCCACAATAAAAATATCCAACCTCCTTTCTCTTCACACCTCAAAGCCGAACACTACCAGCGCACTGAAATCACAGCTAATAACCTCATCTCCCACTTCTGTGAAAAACAAAACAAAACAACATGTAAAAGCAGAAACTAACAGACGAGCACTCCTAACTGGGATCCTACCAAAAGGTCCATGACCTATCTGCATCAGCATTCATCCTTAATTCATTTCATCCAGGAGAGGTGAGGCAGATTGGGGAGGGTTGGTAGGAAGGCAAAACCAGGTCCAGTCATGCAGAAGGAAACCTAGGGCCTCAGGAACCAACTACTGCATAGCAATATGAATCCCATGTGTAATTTTTAGCCTGTCCACTCTTGTAGGCTTGATACAGTTTCACTAGGGTTTAAATCTGCTCTTTGCAGACCTGGGCTTGTCCAGTGCTGATCCTACCATCTGTGCTCTGCATCCCATTTCTTCTCGCATTCTCACTTGGTTCTGTCCATTCTCTTGTATATTCAGCCTCTACTGGCTCCCTTCCTCAGCAGTGAGACATGTCCAAATTTCTCTCCTATTAGAAAACTCCTTGGGGCGCCTGGGTGGCTCAGTCAGTTGGGCGTCGACTTTGGCTCAGGTCATGAAATCACGGTGTGTGGGTTCGAGCCCTGTGTCAGGCTCTGTGCTGACAGCTCAGAACCTGGAGCCTGCTTCAGATTCTGTGTCTCCCTCTCTCTCTGCCCCTCCCCCGTTCATGCTCTGTCTCTGTCTCAAAAATAAATAAATAAACATTAAAAAAAATTTTTTTTTAAAAAGAAAACTCCCTGATGCTATCTACTACCCTATTACCTCTTCCACTTCAGGGCAAAATTTCTTCCTTCCATCTTTCCTTCCTCCCTCTTCCCTTCCTTCCTTTTTTGTTCCTTTAACAAATACTCATTGAAAAAAACCCACCAAATCAAATATAAGAGTTCATTGAACTCATGCTATGTACCAGACACTATTATAGGCACTTACACTGAACACATAAACAAAAATCCCTGCCTTCCAGGGCTTTCCTTCTGGCGAGGGGTGTGAGAATAATTCATAAACATAATGAAATATATTGAATGTTAAACTTTTTTATGTTATTAAGTTTTTTGTTTTAATTTCAGTATAGTTAACACACAAGCTATATTAGTTTCAGGTATACAAAATACTGATTCAACAATTTTATACATTACTCAGTGCTCATGATGATAAGTGTACTCTTTAATCCCTATTTCACCCATCCCCCCACTGACCTCCCCTCTGGTAACCATCAGTTTGTTCTCTATAGTTAAGAGTCTCTTAATTGGTTTGTCTCCTTTTTTCTTTCCTTTTGTTCATTTGTTCTGTTTCTTAAATTTCATATATGATGAAATCATATGGTATTTGTTTTTGACTTATTTCGCTTAGCATTATATTCTCTAGCTCCATCCATGTTGCAAATGGCAAGATTTCATTCTTTTTTATGGCTGAATAACACTCCATTGTATGTATATACCACATCTTTATCCACTCATCAATTGATGGATACTTGGGCTGCTTTCATAATTTGGCTATTGTAAATAATGCTGCAATAATTATATATCTGTTTGAATTAGTGTTTTTGTATTCTTTGGGTAAACACCCAGTAGTGTGATTTCTGGATTGTGGGGTAGTTCTGTTTTTAATTTTTTTGAGGAATCTCCATACTGTTTTCCACAGTGGCTGCACCAGTTTGCATTCCCACCAACAATGCACAGTTTCCTTTTGTTCCACATCCTCACCAACACTTGTTTCTTGTGTTTTACTTTAGCCATTCTAACAGATGTGAGGTGATATCTCAAATGTGGTTTTGATTTGCATTTCTCTGATAATGAGTGATGTTGAGCATCTTTTCGTGTCTGTTGGCTATCTGTATGTCTTCTTTAGAAAAATGGCTGTATGTTTTCTGCCCATTTTTTAACTGGATTATCTGATTTTTGGATATTGAGTTTTATTTTAGACGAGTGCATGAGCGGGGGAAGGGCAGAGGCAGAGGAAGAGAGAGAGAATCTTAAGCAGGCTCCACACACAGCGTGGAGCCCAATGCCAGGCTTGATCACACAACCCTGTGATCATGACCTGAGCCAAAACCAAGAGTTGGACGCTTAACCAACCGAGTGACCCAGGCACCCCTGGGTGTTCAGTTTTATAAGTTCTTGATATATTTTAGATTCTAACTCTTACTAGATATGTCATTTGCAAACATCTCCCATTCAGGAGGTTCTTTTAGTTAGGTTGATCGTTTCCTTTGCTGTGCAGAACCTATTTTGATGTAATCTCAGTAGTATATTTTTGCTTTTATCTCCCTTGTCTCAGGAGACCTATCTAGAAAAATGTTGCTATGGTCACTGTCAGAGAAATTACTCTCCGTGCTCTCTTCTAGGATTTTTTATGGTTTCAAGTCTCACATTTAGGTTATTTAATCCATCGTGAGTTTATTTTTGTGTATGGTATAAGTAAGTGGTCCAGTTTCATTCTTTTGCATATAGCTGTCCAGTTTTCCCAGCACCATTTGTTGAAGAAACTGTCTTTTTCCCATAGCATATTCTTGCCTTTTTTGTTGAAGATTAATTGGCCATATAATCATAGGTTTGTTTCTTGGCTTTCTATCCTGTTCCATTGATGCGTGTGTCTATTTTTGTGCCAGTACCATACTGTTTTGATTACTATAGTTCTGTAGTATAACTTGAAATCTGAAATTGCAATACCTCCAGCTTTGTTTTCCTATTTCAAGATTGTTTTGGCTTTTGAGGGTCTCTTGTGGTTCCATACAAATTTTAGGATTATTTGTTCCAGTACTGTGAAAAATGCTGTTGGTATTTTGATAGGGATTGCATTAAATCTGTAGATTGCCTTAGGTAGTATGGACATTTTAATGATATTTGTTCTTTCAATCCATGAGCATGGTATACCTTTCCGTTTGTTTGTGTCATCTTCAGTTTTTTTCATCAGTGTTTTGTAGTTTTCAGAGTAGAGGTCTTTTTCCTCCTTGTTTAAGTTTATTGCTAGATTTTTTTATCCTTTTTGGTGCAATTGCAAATGGGGTTGCTTTCTTAATTTCTCTTTCTGTTGTTTTATTATTAGTATAGAAATGCAGTGGATTTCTGTACATTGATTTTGTATCTTGTGATCTTACCGAATGTTAAACTTATATATGGAAATTGTTTGAAAAAAAGAGAAGCGGAGCAAGATAGAGGAGAATGAGAGTGTTATGAAGCAAATTGAGGTGTTAAACACTTAGCCAGGTAGGTCTCATGGAGGGAACATGGAGACAGACTTAGAGGAGGGGAGGGAGGGAACCTTGTGGAGATCTTGGGAAAGAATACTCTAGCCAGAAGGAATAGCCAGTACAAAGGCACTTTGACAGGAAGGTGTACTCAGCATGTTTGATGAGTACCAAGAGTCTGGTATGGCTGGATGTAATAAGCGAGGGACAAAGTAGCAAGTGTGAGGTCAGTGAAGTAACATAGTGTAAGGATAATGGTTTAATCCAGAGAATCAGGGTTCTATCTATACTTAATTTTTAACATGATAAAATAATGTGTACTGCAGCACTGTGAGACATAAGTGAAATTAGAAAACCTTATTTGTCTAATCCTAACCTGTGTAAATACCTATGTTTTCTTTGGAAACTTCTGAAGCATCTTTTTCAATGTTGTCTTTCTGAGCCACTTTTACTTTACTTTCCATCTGGGATTTAGGTGTTCTGCATCTTCAGAGCTACTTCCCTTCCTCTTCCCTTTTCTGACTGAAGGTAAACTGGATATTTCAGCTTTTTCCCATTTTTTTTCTTTTCCTTTGAGAGTGGCTTTTAGGGTTTAGTAATCTGTACTTCAGAGCCCTCACATGTGGTCCTGGATCTTCTCATTTTACAGATGCTCCCCTTGCTTGTGCCCATTGGCTCTTTTTGATCTGGATATTGTCTTCTTTCTTCATTCTGCCTTTCTGCTTTTTCTTTTTTCTGTAACTTCTGTTCTTCTGTAACAATGCTATGATTAGTTTTTATTTCACTTCAACGACATCTACATGCATTTTAATGTTAAATAATGTGCCAACCACTATTAGGGCATGAATGAGCTTATTTTTTTATCGTCTCAGGAAATAAACCAGGTTTTCTTGGTGCTTCCTCTGGTAGGTTGTTCAGAAACTGAAATAACATCAGTAAAAAAAAAAAAAAAAGTTGGTTACTATATAAAACACTTCAAATTTTCCTTGCTTTTCTTTATAAGTTCTGGATCTACCTCAATATTTTGCTGCTTGTTCTTTTGTTTCAAATTCCACAAAGGCAGATCCCTTTGGATTTCCAGTAGACTTATAATGTGGTAGACTTCTATAAAAAGACATGGCCACATTTTCCAGATACTCTTTCAATCCAGCTGTGATTTTGGGAAGTAACTCCTATATGTTTAACTTCTAAGTAAGAATTGCTTACATATTTACTTGGAATGTTAAAAAAAAAAAAAAAAAAAAAGAGTCCTCTTTCTTCCCTGAGCAACTGGAAGGATTGAGGTCAAGAAGGTTCCGGAGGAACAGATTTGGGGGAAGGTCAGGAGGTCAGTTGTGAACACATTGACTTTGAGATGCTTATTCCACTTTCAGATGGAGATGTTGGGTAAGCAGCTGGAGAGTCTGCTTGGAGTTTAGGGAAGAGGCTGGACATACACACATCTGAGAGGCTGTGGCATATTGATGGCATTTAGACTTGAGAGTGGAGAGGATCACCAAGTATGTCAGTATTAGCAACAAGAAGAAGACTGATAACTTAGCTCACGAGTTTTACAAAATTTTACTGCAGAGTGGAATAACTTCTGAAAGTTTTTTTCATTTGATGACTCCACTGTGACACACCCACACCACCTACCTTCAGCCCTCTGCAGTCTGGATTCCATACCCAATACTCTGGTAAGTTCTCTAAAGATCTCCATTCATGTTCTAGATTTGAAGGAAACATCTTAGTCCCATCTGGCTTTAGCTCTTAGTATTTACCACTGCAGACCACTCTGGCCTTCTTAACTCCTATCCTTTCTTGCTCCTGCAACATTGCACATCCATGAATAGCCTCCCACCTCCCTAGCTGCTCCTTCTCAGTCTTCTTTACCTGTTCCTTAAATACTGATATTTGACTTTCTCACTAACTTCATTTACTCTTTATGTGCTGGTGATGCCCAAATTGGTATCTCCAACCTAGTCCTTTCTGTTGAATTTCAGACCCATATACCCAACACCCCATTTGTCATCTTGTATGGATTTTTCACAGGCAAACCGTATACCCAGTCTGGTCTCCTCACCAATCCAGTTGCTCAAGTCAGCAAAAAAAGAAATCATTCTTAACTTTTCTCTTCACATCCCACTTCCTCTATGTATTATCCTAAATATCTCTTAAATCCATCACCTCTCTGCCCCCAACTGCCACCCCTCTAGTACAGGCCAATGTTATCTCAAGTAGATTACCAGTCAATTTCCTAACAGTTCTCCCTGACTTGCCCTTGGCAATCCATTATCCTTGTAGACCAAATGAGCTCTCTAAAATGCAAATGTGATCATGTCACATATATTAGGTAAGCATATGCATGTTACAAGTTACAGAAATTCTAGCCCATATGGGTTTAAATCAAATAAAAAGGAATTTTCTGTCTTAGCTGAACATCTTAGGAGTAGTCTAGTTTCAGTTACAGCTTGATCCAGGACACAGATTATAATCTGTTACCAAGCTCTATCTTGCAATTCTGTCCTCTGAGTCAGCTTTATATTCAGGTTGCCATGTCCTGTGATAGCAAGTTGACTGTAGCAGTTTCTAAGTATCATATGGTCACATTAGCCAATCCAGCAAAAAAAAAAAGGGGGGGGGTACTTTTTCTGAAACTCCAGCATTGGTCATACTGTGTCATATTTGTCCACCCCTGAGCTACATGCTGTGCCAAGAGGATTGGACGTCCTAAATACTCAGGCCAATCCAAGGTCAATTCAACACAAACTACATTGGTTGACACAAGGGACAGAATGAAGAAGAGGGGAAATGAATGAGCAACCATCTTAAGTGACTAAGAACTCTTTAATCACTCTGCACTTTTTAAAAAAATTTTTAAATGTTTATTTTTTGAAAGAGAGAAAGGGAGAGGGAGACACAATCCGAAGCAGGCTCCAGGCTCTGAGCTGTCAGCACAGGCCTGATGGCAGGGCTCAAACTCACAGACCACGAGATCATGACCTGAGCCAAAGTTGGACACTTAACCGAATGAGCCACCCAGGTGCCCCCACCCTTCATCACTCTTAACATAAGGGCTACTGTCCTCATCAGGGCCCTGCAATGCCCTGCATGATAATGGTCTCTTTCACCTCCCTAGCCTCATCTTTCCTGGTCATTTTTTCCAACTCACAGGTCTGGTAATGCTGAACTCTTTTCAATTTCTCCTTCTCTTTTCTCCTTATCCTCCATGTCTTCCTCCTCCTTTTTCTTCTCCTCCACCTCCTCCTCCTGCTGCTGCTTCTGCTTCTGCTTCTTTTACCTTAGAGAGCGAGTGAGTGGGGGAGAGGAGCAGAGGGGGAGAGGGAGAAACTTAAGCAGGCTCCAGACTCAGTGCAGAGCCTGAAGCAGGGCTTGATCCCATGGTCCAGGGATCATGACCTGAGCTGAAATCAAGTCAGATGTTCAATCAACTGAGCCACCCAGGCGCCCCTCATTTTGATTTCTAAATGAGTTTTTTTTCCTCTCTGATCATGAGAGGTTTTTTTTTTTTTTTAATGAGTTTTTTAAGCATACGTCATTTCCTGATGTTCATACTTAATTTAGGTGGTATAATGCTTAATTTTATGTGCCAACTTGGCTGGGCCATGGTTCCCAGATAGGTGATCAAACATTATTCTGGATGTTTCTATAAGGGTGGTTTTAAATGAGATTAACATTTAAATCAGTGGACCTTGAGTAAAGCAAATTGCCCTCCATGATATGGGTGGACTTTATCCAATCAGTTGTAGGCCTGAGAACAAAAGACTGACCTCCCCTGAGCAAGAGGGAATTCTGCCAGCAGACAGACTTCAGACCTGAACTGCAACATCATCTGTGTGGGTCTCCAGCCTGCAGACCCACCCTGCAGATTTTGGATTTGCCAGCATCCATAATCATGTGTGCCAATTAAAAAATAATAATAAATCTCTGTGTATATACACATGTCCATTGGTTCTGTTTCTCTGGAGAATTCTGACTAACCCAGGTGGATTAGCAAAAATAAGAAAAGTTGTCTATGAATTCCCAAAGTTAGGTGAGAAGTCATTCAGTGATATCATACCATAGGATAGTAAGAGATGTGGACTTTGCACAGTGAGCAATGATGAATTTCAGCAGATTTTTATGGAAGAGAGGGAGGGAATATGGAAAACATTATGGTTTGGCTAACCAAAAGCCAATTATATTCTTATCCTTTGACCACTTCTATATAGAGACTAAAAAGCCAAAATTTCCCATTTCTCAGCTTCTCTTACAACTAATCAAAACTACCTGAGAAGAGCTTCCCTTTGTGGAAAAAGATAAAGGCAAAGTCATCCTTAGACTTTTTGTCTTTTCTGTGCTCTTCACCCTTCCACCTTCTTCCTGCCTTGAATGTAGAAGTAAGGTCTGGAGGCAACACCGCCATATTGCATTCATGCAGCAACTGGCATGAAAGTGAAGGTCTATGTGATCAGAAGGCTCCTGCTCCTGCAGGAAAAGATGATGAAGGCCTGAAGGATTAAGTATGAGAGAAAGGCAAATAATCACAAATCTTTGTCAAATTTGTGAATTTTTCCCCTCATTCTTATGATGAAAACAATTATATAACTACATAATTACCAAATATTTAAACCAAAAATTATTCCCAAATAAAGCAAGGCGTCTCCTCAGTCTCAGTTGGATAAACCCACGGGTGAAACAAAACAAAACAAAAACCTCAACCATGTTCTTGAGCCATGAGAATTTCATTTTATTGCTGCTCTGAGAATACATCTAATTACTCAATCATGCCAATTAAATAGGAAGTTCACCTGCTGACAAACAGCTATCTTGGGATATAGCAGAATAAATTCTAGAAATAATTGGATTTCCTAATCAATATTAACTTCATCATATTACACAGCTGCTACTTTCTTTTACATTTAGGTACAGCATTTTTTTCTTACAATATGTAAAACTTTTCATTTGTAGCAAAATCTCATGGTTAAAAAAGATGAATAATAATTTTGTCCTTTTGTCACTGAGTGTGGTTGCCCTGTCTGAAGCATTATTTTCACAAACTCTTATCCCTCTCATTAGTTAGCCTATAAAAGTATAAACATCCTGTTTTAGCTGAAACCTTACAACTGTATCTTCTAACACAACTCCATTACTCTACAACTGTGTAAATTTCTGAGGTGACTTATTATGACATCACTTTTGTAATTATTCTTGAAGCATCCTGCTGGCCAATACATGCATGAAAGTACAAAACTCATGAAAATAGTTCACCAGTTTTCTAAAATGTCTTCTCTCTGGAATGCCCTTCTCCTGGTAAGACCCTAGCCTGGGAAGTAACCATTTAAAATTTTTTTAATTTTTTAATTTTGTTTATTTATTTTGAGAGAGACCGAGAGAGAGCAAGAGAGAAAATCCCAAGCAGGCTCCATGCAGTCAGAGCCAAGCCCGACGCGGGGCTCAAACCCATGAACCGTGAGATCATGACCTGAGCCAAAATCGAGAGTCAGATGTTAAACTGAGCCACCCAGGTGCCCAGGAAGTAGCAGACCATTTTAAAAGAAAGTCAGCTCATGAAATTTCTCTGGTGAAAACCCCTCAAGGCCATTTCATCTCACCTCAGAGTAAAAACCAAAATCATTATTCTGACCTTCCAGCTCCTGCATGACCTGATCCTGCTCTTCTGTAATCTCATCTCCTACAAGTCTACCCTTCCCTCGAGGCACTCCTTGAGAATCCCTGATCACAGGTGTAGCTCCAGATTAGATCTTTTTTTTTTTTTTTTTTTTTTAATTTGGTATTTAAGTAATCTCTCCACCCAACATGGGCTCGAACTCATAATCTTGAGATCAAGAGTCGCATGCTCTGGGCCAGCCAGGTGCCCCCAGATCAGGTCCTTTGCACCTGAGGTTCCCTCTTCCTGGAATACTTACCCCCAGTGTTCACCTGGCTACCTCAGATCTTTATTTAAATGTCACTTCAGGGGAATTTATCTGACCCACCTTCAAAATTGTAAACCCTGCCTCCCTCCATCCCCTTTTCCTGACTTATTTTTCTCCTTGGCACTTAGCACCATGGAAGTTACAACATGTCTCTCTTATTTAATGTACCATCCATGTCCTCTCCTAATACCTATTCCATGAGACCAGGGATTTTAATGGTCTGTTCACTGCTGTATCTCCAGCACCTAAAGCAGAGTCTGGCATGTTGTAGGCACTCAACAAAAATTTGAATTTCTGCAGATGGAATTTGGCACTCAGAACAACATTGGTTCTTTGTTGTTGTTTTGTCTTTAACCACTGGCTCTCTCTTTAGCCCTTGTTCTTCTCTTATGAATGATTTTTGAAGTGCCAAAGATTGTTCCTAAAACTGCTGATATGATTAGCATGTCTCAGAGTCTTCTTCCTGACTCCCAAGTCATCTGTGCTGAGGGATCCAGCTAATCACTAATGGGATTCTGTCTGGTCTCTGGAAGCCCAATCCCAAGATATAGGACTCAAAGTTGTGTTTGGCTCCTAGCTCCAAGATAATTATATTCAATTAGTGGTCTGCAAGCATTTTTAAGCCAGTAGTGCATATATACACATGCAAACGCACACACATGCACAAATGCATACATAAAAGCTTAAAATTACATCCATCTCCCTTTTGCCTGGCAATAAATATTTCTAATCAGGCTCTGCTTTTCTAAAATCATATTGAAAGGATACCTCAGCCTCTGCTCTCCAAACATGGAGAAATAAGCACTTAAATCAGTGTAACATTTCTGGAAGGCAATTTCACAATATCTATCAAAACGTTTTGAGCATGACCCTTGATGCCCTGATTCTATCGCTAGGTATTTATGTTCTTTTTAAAAATTTTTTTTAAATATTTATTTTTTGAGAAAGACAGAGTGTGAGCCAGGGAGGGACAGAGAGAGAGGGAGACAGAATCCGAAGCAGGCTCCAGGCTCTGAGCTGTCAGCACAAAGCTCAGTGTGGGGCTCAAACCCATGAACCGGGAGATCATGACCTGAGCTGAAGTCAGATGCTTAACCCACTGAGCGACCCAGGTGCCCTGGTACCTATGCTCTTTTAACATGTAAACATTTGTCTATACATATGAACAAGAGTGTTCATGACAGCATTGTTTATAATACCAAAAAACTGGAAATAACCAATTCCTCCATTACTGATGGTGTAGTTAAATAAATTATGTATATAGTCAAAAAATGAAGTTCATTTCTGTTACTTGAAAAAAAAATGAATAGACTAGTGAATATTATATGTTTGTGCAAATAAAACAAAAGTACATCAATGAATTAATATGCCAGGGTACAGTATGGGTTCATTTGCATGAGTTTGACTTGTGCAAATTAGATATTGGAACATATAGAATTTTTAACAGTTTTTCTTGTGCTCAGAATTTTAAATAATTTTAACTTCCCAAATTAGAAATTCATTTAAAATATTACATGATTTCAAACCTGGCAGGCCCAGTGCTTACACAGTTGCAACATAGTAGTGTCACCTGAGCTGTAAACATTGTCATCTTTTGGCCAAAGTGCTAAGGCAGGAGGGAGTTTGGGCGGTCTGAAGGACTGAACGACCGTCAGTGTGGTATGGCGCCCCCTGGTGCTGTTTTCAGGCAGAGACTTTTATTCAGGAAATGGGAGTAGCTGTCTGCAGTGCTGACAACTGATCTTAAGAAGTCACATAATCTTTCTTTTTTTAATCTCACCATCAGCATTTACAATTGTGTGGAAAAGTAAATTTCCATTAATAGATCCAAATACTTTTGAGTTCCAAATAAAAGTCCTTGAAGGTATGAGCCATCATAGTGTAGTTTAGTAGTTTGAAGGCAAGTCATAACTAAATTCTTACTAACTTAACTTTAATTCTCATTAAAGTGTAGCTAATATGTTACTCTGGAACAATTTTATGAGAATCTGAAAGAATCAAACAAATCTAGTTATTTTATATGTAGAGATTTGTGACCATTTAGTTTGGTGGGAAATTCTCAGAATTTCTTTTTTTTTTTTTTTTAACGTTTATTTATTTTTGAGACAGAGACAGAGCATGAACGGGGAAGGGTCAGAGAGAGAGGGAGACACAGAATCCGAAACAGGCTCCAGGCTCTGAGCGGGTCAGCACAGAGCCCGACACGGGGCCGAACCCACGGACTGCAAGATCATGACCTGAGCCGAAGTCGGCTGCCCAACCGACTGAGCCACCCAGGCGCCCCTCAGGATTTCTATTGTAAAATCAAACTAATGACCTTGGGTTTCTGAGGAATCTTTTTTTTTTTTTTTAAACACTAGCTTTCATACATAACAGAAAAGAAAGCAGAAAGGTATAACCAATACCTCATTTGCAAAATAAACAATAATAGAAGACTACAGCAAGAGTGTAACTTAACCGAAAGGGTAAAGATGATAATCCACAGACCTGCTAGAAACGAGCATTTGATGAGAGGCTACAAAGTTAGCCTGAGTGGTCAGAATAGAGGAATGCAAAAAGTGGCACGGGTTTGTGATGGCAGGTTTTATACTGCATCTTGATGCAAAAGCCATAGAATAAGGTCGTTAGAACAGTGGAAGATGGCTAACCAATTAGGGCTTTGTCCTTTTAATTAAAAAGCTGCGTCCAAATTTACTTTGGTTTTTCTTTAACTTGAAAAAATCCACTTGCAGTAAAAGTATTCTATATAAGTGATGGTGTACCGAATACCAGCTCTATTAAGCTCTATTTGAGAATTACTTATCTTGGGGCGCCTGGGTGGCTCAGTCGGTTAAGCGTCCGACTTCGGCTCAGGTCATGATCTCGCGGTCAGTGGGTTCGAGCCCCGCGTCGGGCTCTGTGCTGACAGCTCAGAGCCTGAGGCTTGTTTCAGATTCTGTGTCTCCCTCTTTCTCTGACCCTCCCCTGTTCGTGCTTCCCTCTTTCTCTGACCCTCCCCTGTTCCTGCTCTCTCTCTCTGTCTCAAAAATAAATAAATGTTTAGGAAAAAAAAAAAAAGCAGAGAATTACTTATCTTACTGTCACACTCATTACATGACTTGGTTTAGCAGTGGGTGCACTGCTAATACTCAGATAATAGTAATACCAGTAATGAGAGCAGAGACTCTTGATGTCAGAACATGAGTCCGTGAGCAGACTACCCATTTTGACTAAGATCAGTGGTAGAACAGTGTGTGGCAAATACCTTACTTCACAAGTGTGGGGCAGGGTCCGTTCATCTCGTTAATGTGAAAGAGTAAGAATACTAGGTACGAAAGGTCAGAAAATAGCAAGAGTGAACAGGTATAATGGACAATTTTGTAGAAGAGAGAAAGCATGAAGGATGCAGAAAAAGGGAAAGCTATAATTCAGAAAGCTCTTTTGGTGAGCCTGACTAATTTCGTCTAATTATTGTGAAGAACAGTCAGAATAATGATATTTTAAATATATTATTTCTTTTATTCAACCAACAACCCATACAAACCAACATTTATTGGGTGTCTTCTGTGTGCAAAGGATTAGTCACAAAGGTCCAAGGAAAATTATGCTTCAGCCCTCAGTGAGCTCACTGCACTTTCCTTTCAAGCACCTGAAATAGCAGAATCAGCAGTGGTTAAAGCATTGCTTAAAACAGATCCCTGGTACATGCATTGGTTTTACCACTTACATTGCACTAAGACTTAAGGACCTTCTGTACATCATTCCCCTATTTCAAAGGCAGAGGTTGCTTCCTATTTTAGAGCATTATTACCAAAGCTCCAATTTTCCTATTTTTAGCATTTATCTTGCTTCCAGTGTTATATTATTATAAATAATGCTGCAATGGACATCTTTGCAAACATAGTATCCCATATTTTAGATTATTTCCTTACTTTGGTTCTCAGAAGAGGGATTGCTGGCACAAGAGGTTTTAATATTCTTGGAGTATTGCCAAATTGCTTTCTAAAAGGTTGTATTGATTTATACTAGTGAGCAACACATGCTAATAATGAGACAAGCAATTTTATATTCTTATTACATGGTCATCCTTTATAATTAACACTTTCAGAGTTTTCATTTAATATTCAAATCATATGAGATTATTTGGAAATAGGTACTTATTTTATACAGTAAGGTTTTTAGCACATGATTTTCATGGAAACAATATCTAATATTAAAACTTAGTCTTGGGGTGCCTGGGTGGCTCAGTCTGTTGAACGTCCGACTTCGGCTCAGGTCATGATCTCACAGCTCGTAAGTTCGAGCCCTGCGTCAGGCTCTGTGCTGACAGCTCGGAGCCTGGAGCCCACTTTGGATTCTGTGTCTCCCTCTCTCTGCCCCTAACCCACTTGCATTCTGTCTCTCTCTCTCCAAAATAAACATAAAAAAATTAAAAAAAAAAACTTAGTTTTTAAGAAAGTGTCAAGTAACAGGTCACATGAATATGAACATGTCCATGTTCTTATTTTCCCCCAATAGTTCATCAAGGCACTTGAAAACCATTAACAGAATTTTAAAGCTAAATGATTTAAAAAAAATTTTTTAACGTTTATTTATTTTTAAGAGAGAGAGAGAGAGAGAGAGAGAGCACGAGTGGAGGAGGGGCAGAGAGAGGGAGACACAGAATCTGAGGCGGGCTCCAGGCTCTGAGCTGTTAGCACAGAGCCTGTTGCGGGGCTTGAACTCGTGAACCATGGGATCATGACTTGAGCCGAAGTCAGACGCTTAACCAACTGAGCCATCCAGGTGTCCCTAAAGGTAAATCTTATGTACACTAAAATAAATATGCTTAAAAACATTTTTAGGAAATTATAATCACGTAGATCGTTTAATGTCCTCATATTTTTTATTAGAAAATGAGGAAGTTGGTATTTTGGGAAAAATATTAGTTTTAAGACATAGAATAAAACAGCATTAAACAGTGCAGCATAACTTTTGATGTCACATACTTAATGCCAAATTATATCTTTTTGGAAAAATATTAATTTTAATAGTGACAAGGTATTAATCGAACTTTCTATTTTTTTTAAATGTTTATTTATTTTTGACAGAGAGAGAGAGACAGAGCATGAGCGGGGGAGGGGCAGAGAGAGAGGGAGACACAATCTGAAGCAGGCTCTGGGCTCCAAGCTGTCAGCACAGAGCCCGATGTGGGGCTTGAATTCACAGACCGTGAGATCATGACCTGAGTTGAAGTTGGACGCTCAACCGACTGAGCCACCCAGGCACCCCTAATTGAACCTTTTAGAGTTATTTTGTTTTGTTTTCCTTTTATCAGAGTATTTTAGAAGTTTAAGAGAAAAGTACCCACTGAATATTGAATTAAAAAGTGAACTAATTTCTAACAATCTTTGTTCCTGATTGTGTAAGGAGATAACTGACAGTTAATATCATCCGCTTACAGATTATTAATGTTTTAAGCCTAAATTCTACTTTCTAGCATGTGGAGTAGCTGCTGGCTTTTCTCAGTGAAAAGCTAGATTTATTCTCAAATGGAGGACAAGCTGCCAATACTGGGGCCTAAAAGATGTCACATAAATCAACAAACAAATGGAAAAGTTAAATTCAGGATCATGTACACAAGTACATTTAGCAGTGGGACATGAGCCAGGCACATTTCAGTGCAGGCAGCACACGGTCTGACAAACACGAGTAATCTTATGCAGACAGCTGATCAGAATATTTTAGAGCACAGCTGCCCCATACAATCAAGCCCACACGGTTGCTGCAGGTACACTGCTTGTTGAATCTATTCCCTGATCTCCAAGTCTGTAAATTGAATTTCTGTACATTGGGTTTCTATTAGGAGGCATACTGTGTGGACTCTGATGCAAATTGCCAGGGTTCCAATCCCAGCTCTGCCATTTACTAGCCTTGTGTTTTCAGGCCATTCTTAACCATCCTGTGCCTCAAATTTCCCTATCTATAAAATGGGGACAGGAACACTATCCAACTTATAGCTTTGTTGGAAAGATTAAGTGAATTAATATACACAAATCCTTAAAATAGTACCTGGCACATAATAAGCACTCTGTGAGTGTAGGTTACTTTTTTTAAATAATAAACCAAGTAAGCCTTGGTTCTACCTTTATTTTTTTTCAAAAGAAATTTTTTTTAACGTTTATTCATTTTTGAGAGACAGAGCATGAGCAGGGAAGGGGCAGGGAGAGGGAGGGAGACACAGAATCCGAAGCAGGCTCCAGGTTCCCAGCTGTCAGCACAGAGCTTGATGCGGGGCTGGAACTCATGAACTGCGATATGACCTGAGCTGAAGTCAGAGGCTTAACCGACTGAGCCACCCAGGCTCCCCTACCTTTATCCTTTTTAATACATTTTTTTAAATGTTTATTCTTTTTTTGAGAGAAAGAGACAGAGCATGAGTGGAGGAGGGGCAGAGAGAGAGGGAGACAGAATCTGAAACAGGCTCTAGTCTCTGAGCTGTCAGCATAGAGTCTGACACGGGGCTCGAATTCACAAACTGTGAGATCATGACCTGAGCCAAAGTCGGACGCTCAATCAGCTGAGCCACTCAGGCACCCTTAACTTTATTATTTTTTTTTAATGTTTATTTATTTATTTTTGAGAGAGAAAGAGAGAGAGGGAGAGAGAATCCCAAGCAGCCTCCACGCTATCATCACGGAGCCTGACACGGGGCTCCATCCCACAAATTGTGAGACCTGAACCGAAATCAAGAGTCAGACGCTCATTAGACTGAGCTACCCAGGTGCTCCTGTATGTGACTATCATTAATATCATGATTATTAACTTTTATTACCACTTCTACCTGAATTTAAAGAAAAATTTTATGTCTTTATTAAAGAATCAGAAGGATAGGGATGACTGGGTGGCTCAGTTGGTTGAGCGACCGACTCTTGGTTTTAGCTCAGGTCATGATCTCACGGTTCGGTCTGCAGGTTTGAGCCCCGCATTGGGCTCGGTGCTAACAGTATGGAGCCTGCTCAGGATTCTTTCTCCCTCTCTGCCCCTCCCCAACTGGAGCATGTGCTTGCTCTCTCTCTCTCTCAAAATAAATAAATAAACTTAAAAAAAAATCGAAAGGATAGTGAATGCTTCTACAAATAGCATCTGTATTTCCCAGGGGACAGTAATTTGGGCCCCAAAATATAGTCCTGCAGTATCAGTTACATAGTGGACATGCATAGAAGGGGACAAATTTTAGAGTCAGGTTTTCCTGGTTTGAATTCTACCTCCACCACTAACTTCTTGTGTGACCCTGGGCACTTTACCCACTCAAACTCTCTAAGCCTTTAGAAGGAGAATAACATCTTGCCTGATATGACAACCCAGATAGATAACCTAACGAATGTGAGGTACCTGACAGATGGCCTGACGCATAAGAACCTTAGTTCTGGCACTTCCCATGTGGGGCCCTCCTTTTCCCTCTCTGGCTCCCTGCCACCTTCAGCAGGATTTTACTTTTCTGCCTGGTGAAATCAAACCACCACAAAGCAGGCCCAGGACAATCACCAACTGAAAACTTCGTGTGTAAGGTAATTGGTAATATAGTAAGTATTATAGTGCTATTTTTAAGACACGTACGCTAAAATATGCGTGCGTCAAGGTGATGTGTGGGATTTGTTCCTAAAATGCTTTAGCAAGGGGAGACAGAAAGGAAGAAACAGATACATGAAACAAATGCAGCAAAATCTTGATACTCGTTTAATCAAGAAGAGAGACACCTGAGGATTCATTATGTTATGCTCTAATTTTTCGTGTGTTTGAATGTCTTCATACATGATAAAAATTTGAACAATTAAAAAACCCCCGCACATTTCTGGAAGTAATAATATTACATTAGTTATCAGGCGCATGAGGCTTCATCCCATTTCTAAGAGTCCAAGTCAGGTCTGGTCATATATTTCACTGAATCCTCTGTTCTTCCTAGTCCAGCAGAATATGTCATTTAATTTCCAAGTGAATATTTTTCAAGCCTTGCTTACATTAGGAAAATGTTATTTTCTCTAATGTCACCATAACAGACACTTAAATATCAATGTTTCCAAAAGTGAGGTCACAAGATAAATTCAATGAACCTCTACAACATTATGCCAAGTAAAAGAAGCCAGACAACATATTATATGATTCCATTGACATGAAAAGTCCAGAAAAGGCAAATCTATAAGACAGAGAGTAGATTAGTGATTCCTGGGGCTGGAAGTGGAATTTGCATTAACTGTACATGGTCATGAGTGCTTTTATTTGGATGATGGGAATGTGCTAAAACTGGATTGTAGGGATGTATGCACAACTTGGTAAAGTTACTAAAGGGGTGCTTAGCTGGCTCAGTCAGTAGAGCATGTGACTCTTGATCTCAGGGCTGTGGGTTTGAGCCCCACATTGGGTGTAAAGATTACTTAGAAATAAAATCTTAAAATAAAAATTTTAAATTACTAAAAATCACTAATTTCTAAAGAGGTGAATTCTGTAGTATGTGATTATACATCAATAAAGTTTTTAAAAATATTTCTAGGTGGGTCACGCACTTTTAAAAAATCATTTATTAGGCACGTAAAAGCATTTTACACTTCAGAAGAACCATAGCACATCAAGTGATGTGAACGTTTAAAATAAATGCTTAAGTTAAAAAAGATGAGTTTGGGGCATCTGGATGGCTCAGTCAGTTAAGTGTCTAACTTCAGCTCAGGTCATGATCTCATGGTCTATGGGTTTGAGCCCCATGTCAGGCTCTATGCTGACAGCTCGGAGCCTGGGGCCTGCTTCCGATTCTGTGTCTCCCTCTTTCTCTGCCTCTCCCCAGCTTGTGCTCTCTCTCTCTCTCTCTCAATAATAAATAAATAAAGTTAAAAAAAAGTTTAAATTAAAAAAAAGATGAGTTGATTTAAATAATTGATTTGAGTGAATTATCTTACTTAATTCAGTCACATATTTAAGTTAAATAAAAATGACGATATTAACAAACCAGAAGTTTTGTTAAATTCTAGTCTGGGTCGTTAATTCCTATGTGATAAAACCCTAACTGTGAGAGAGTGTGTGTGTGTGTGTGTGTGTGTGTGTGTGTGTGTGTGTGTGTGTTGTGTTTTTTAATCTCAGGATCAGATGTAAAGATAAAATGGGATAACTGTTGATGCAAATGCTGTATAAATTGCCAATGCTGTACTAACAACAAAAAAGGAACGGCTTACCTAAATGGTTTCTATTTTAATATAAAAGAAATCCTGGGGCGCCTGGGTGGCGCAATCGGTTAAGCGTCCGACTTCAGCCAGGTCACGATCTCGCGGTCCGTGAGTTCGAGCTCCGCGTCAGGCTCTGGGCTGATGGCTCGGAGCCTGGAGCCTGTTTCCGATTCTGTGTCTCCCTCTCTCTCTGCCCCTCCCCTGTTCATGCTCTGTCTCTCTCTGTCCCAAAAAAAAAAAAAAAAAAAAGTTGAAAAAAAAATTTAAAAAAATATAAAAGAAATCCTAACTAGGTTATGACAGATGAGAGACTCTCCAGGTGAGGCAGGAGTAATTTAACAGGTTGCCCAGCTTTCTTGCTCCAGGGTTTCAACCCCTCGGATTTCTTCCTTTTGGAAACATTACTGAATTCCTACCATAAACCATTAGGTGGTAGGTCCTTCTTCCTTTTTTTTTCTAAAATTTTTTATTAACATTTATTTATTTTTGAGAGACAGAGAGAGACAGAGTGTGAGCCGGGGAGGGGCAGAGACAGAGGGAGACACAGAATCCGAAGCAGGCTCTGGGCTCTGATCTGTCAGCACAGAGTCCGATACGGGGTTCAAACTCATGAACGGTGAGATCGTGACCTGAGCCGAAGTCGGACGCTCAACCACTGAGCCACCCAGGTGCCTGCGTAGGTCCTTATTCTCGATCTTCCAGAGGTGCCTAGTTGTCCTCTTCTTCCTCCTCTCCCTCTTCCTCTCCCAAGTCAAGGTTCTCTACCTATGAAAACTTCCTGCCCCTTTGGGGTGGAGCACCCCCAAGCCCTTTTCTGGTTGCACTTGGCACAGCTGAAATGAACGGACATTTTTGAAACTTTTCCAGATATTAAGGGGGAAACCCCACCTCCACCCACACCCCCCCCCCCGCCCCGCCACCAGCCAAAGTACAGTCATGTTTTTAAAAACAGAATTACACATAGGAAGACTGAAGGAAATGAGACAAAACAAAACTATCCTGTCTCCAGCCAGATTTCGTTTCCTAAACTTCTGCTTCTTACACCCCTTGTTCTTTCCAAGAAAGCGAGTCTTGCCCATCTTTCAAGAAACAATGAGGGCTCAGTGGCATTTAAGTCCCATGTCCAAATGAACAAAGCAGCCACTATATTCCAAGTCCTCATCCCCATAGAAACCTGGAGCACCCTTTTCTTCTGATTCCTACAGGGACAAGGGTGGTTTATTTTCAGCAGATTGGTGGTAGTGTTGTTATTATTATTACTATTCTGAGGTTAGTTTGGCTAATTAATAAATCTAAGGAACTTTTGAGGTATCAAACGTTCTACTAAGTTCTCTGTACTTCAGCTAACAGCCAAATTTGCAAAGACCGTGAAAATAAATTAGGATAGGGCTCACATCTCCCTGTCTCAGGGGTGCGGAGTGTTCTTACAAGGTTTTGTTTCATCTCCTGCCAATTCTAAAGGGGTATGTAAAGCAGATACTATTACCTCTTGTACCGAAAGGAGAAGGAACGTGCCTAAGAAGTCACAGCTTGCCTGAATTGACACCTGTTCTGGCTGACCTAAGTGAATTTCTCTCTTTATTTCAAATTCCTTAGTGGAATCACCCGTCTGGGCCAGTAAGAAATGCGCTCAAACTGGAGTAACTGATTCCCCACTGGGAGGGGGATGGTTAGCCCTCGGTAATGCGGGCTTTGCCCCCACCACGCAGGCCGGGTTGTCTTTGTGTTTTATATCAGCAGGCTGAGGGTATCTCTGGTGTACCCCGTTTGCTGAGTTCCCTTGAGAATTTTCCTGGGTAGTTTCGTCGATTGGCTCAGCACCATAGCATATCACAGAAACGGAATACGAAACTGAAAAAACGCAAAGCACGTGGCGTACAGGATCTCACTTTTCTTGGCCTTTCTCCCGACCCGTAGCCGCGCCCTGTTACGACTGCGTGGGTGACTCGCCTATAAAAGGCCGTCTCCGAGCGTCTTGTCGCCACAATCTCTTCCTGTTCTTGGTGCGTTTGTTGTGGCTTCTAGCTGGGACCGCAGTGGCCGTGAAGATGGCGTCTACCAGCCGGTTAGTATGTCCGGCCGAGTCGGGCGAGGTGAGGGGCGGGCGGGAAGTGCCAGGGTTGCTAGGCTGCTGCCGGGGCTGCCGCGTCGGGCAGAGAGCCCCGGAGGTGCGGGGAGAGGCGGCGGACTGGCTGGCCGACCCGGACAAAGGCACTTCCAGACGGCAGTGCTGTCAGGGGTGTCGCAGGGAGTACCGAGCCGTCTGCGTTACCACTCCACAGTCCTGACTTGTTTTCTCACCCAGACACCAACCCTGTGGGGGCCCCTGTGTTCCCAGCCCTGGCTTCGCATCTTTTGGGGGGGTATTTTAACCCGTCGTTTTTCTTGTTAATTTTTCCTACGCTTGCTTTTCCAGCTGTGGCTCAACCAGCCCGCGATCCTTTCCAAAGGGCGAGAAGGGGTTAGTCCCAGGCCCCTATCGATCTGACAGCTAGAAAGTTAGGGACGTCAGCATTGGTAAGCCTGGTGGAAACTGGTTACCATCCCAGAGGCCTTCTGAAATGGAAGCTAGGGCATTTACCAAGAGTTGATAGGTTTCCTTCTAAGAGGTTTATTTTTCTACAAATGTCTTCTGCTTACTCCTGAAGAAAATCTTGCTTGCAGAAAATTATTTGCATATGTTGGGAAGTCACTGTCTAATATATTTTTAAAATGTGATGTATTCCTATCTACAGGAAATGCTTGCACTGCCCTTAGAGACAGCCTTTAATCCTGTGATCAGAAAAATGCTTGTAGACCCTAATTATATCTCTCATGATCACTATGAGGTAGATATTAGTATTTTTGCATAAATGTAAACTGAGTCATGCCAAGGTTGACTTTTCCAAGGTTAGTGTTCGAACAAAGTGTAGAATCTCTTATCTGTTTTCTGTTATCACACAGTTGGTCCCTAGTTAACTCATAATGTATTAAAAGTATCAAATTAAGTACAAATTCGAATTAAGTACAGTATCAAATTCTGTAGCTTCTGAGAGGCAACTGTGGCATAATTTTCTGAACTTGTTATCTTCTGTGGAATTGAGTTCCTGATGAAAGCCATCATCACAAAGTAGTAAGCTGAAGTCCATGCCGTTTTGTGTAACTGCTAAGACTTGCTACTTCATGTTACTGTAGTTTTAGAAAAGGTGTTGGGGAGGCAGTGTTAGCTAAAACAACCTGGAAACAACTCTTAAAGCCACTGACACTCTTGTTTACTGATTGTAATTTTATGATTGAATGCTCAATCATTCTGTCTGGGTGTGGCTCTGTTGGGAAATGCTTCCTTGTAGGTAAGTGGAAAACTTCAGTTTCCCAAAGACATCTAAATACGACTTATATTCTCTCGTGGCGATAGATCTGAAAGGTAAATGTGATACTTGGGCACAGCTTTTCCATACGATAGGACAGGAAATTGTAAGAAACGTTGCAACATTAAATATAGTAAATTCACGTGATAGATTCTTTACCAAAATAATTTTGCTTTGTGTGAGTTTTTTCTTCTTCCTTTGTTAAAAAATAATCTTTGAAATGAATTTTTTTCTGGAGATGTCTAGGTTTTAAATATGTGTGTCATTGCAGTTGTCTGTCTCTGAAGTTTTTCTACCAGTGAGAACAAAGGTTAAGTGTTAGTATTTCTGCCTTTAGCTTTGTTCCCCTCCCTGAGGAAGATGTACAGTTACTAGGTTATGAAACCGCCTGATGTTTTCACAGAGAAGAGCACGAATGTGAGTTCAGGTCTAAACTGCACTACTTAGTCTGTGATTTCAGGCTAATCGTTCTCTGATCGTAATCTTTGGAAGGGAAATATGCTTACTTTGCAGGGTTGCTGTGAAGAGTACTGATATATTTATGGCATTAGACACACAGTGGACTCCCAATAAGTGATAGCTATAAAGTGAGATTTGGATTTATGTGGTTTCTTAGGTCCTTTAAATGATTTTAATGTCATTAGTGTTTGGTTGTTTACACCATTCCTTTCCTTTCGTTTCTCTCTCTTACTTCCCCCCACCACCCCACTCTTGTGGTTCCTCTTTTACATCACTCTTGTGGGTATTCTGATCGAAAGTTGACCAGTTTGTCATGATTCATTTTATTTTGGATCGGTAACACAAATAGTACAAAAACAAAACGAAAAGTGAAAAGCAGTTTCTTTTCTTCCCTGTCAGCCATCTCATTCTCCCTCAGAGCAGCCACTGTGACCAGTTTCTTGGTGTTTTCCTAATGATTCTGAGGTTTAACAAACATATGCATGTAGTGCTAACCTCTCTTCTTCCCCCAAAGGATGTTGTAAATACTGTTCACTACCTTGCTTTTTACCTTTTTTCATGAAGTTAGTACACACATTTTAAGTGCACGGTTTAGTTGGAAAATGAGCACACACACATAGCTACCACCCAGGTCAAGAAATTAAATACGACTCGCACCCTGGAAGCCTCCTTGTGCCCTCAGTCATTACCCTTTCCCAAAGATAACCACATCCCAACTTCTAACTCCATAGATTTGTTTTGCCCACTTTAAGGTTTATATAAATGGCTTATATTTTCTTCTCTGTCTAGTTTCTTTTGAACAACATTTTGAGAGTCATCTTTGTGATTGCAAAAACTGTAATTCATACTTTGTCCAGTTTTGTATAAAATCCCTACCTTACTCTTTTCACTTAGCATATCTGGTTTTTTGGGGGTTTTTTGGCATATTTTTGAGGTGTTTACATATCATTTATATACTTACAGACAAGAAGATAATTCTACTTTTTAATAGCAAAAACTATATTAGTCCTTATAGTTGTATGATATGTGCCATATGGCTGCCCATTTGCAATTACTGTTATTCTAACATTTTCCTTTATTTCAACATAGTTTTTCATAATTTATACTAAGTTCTTAATTTATTTGTTATAATGTATTAGAATATTTTCCTAATAGGAATTTATGGAATGAGTGTGACTATAAAGCAAATCTCCAGTTCTCTATTTCCCCATTTCCCACTGAAAAGATCCAAGACATGTTCTGGTTAACTTAAATATATACATTTTGGGAACGTGGATTATTTTATCACTTTTTCAGTGAGAATCACCTGTGTTGAGAGTTAACTTTCCGATTTGTGTTTGCTGACATTAGAAATTTATCCAAAACCACAAATACCTACTTACTACTGTAAGAATGGTCGATGATGTCTTCTGAGTGTATATTTGTGATGGCTATAACATAACCTTGTATTGTAGTATTTCAAGTGAACGTTTAAAGAGGGCTTATTTTGCATAATACCAAATATTTATTTATTTAAGTAATCTCTATACCCAACATGGGGCTTGAACTCACAAACCTGATATCAAGAGTTGCACATTCTTCCAACTGAGCCAAACAGGTGCCCCTACAGAGTTCATGTTCTTTTTTTTTTTCTTTTTGAGAGAGAGTGCGCGAGCGTGCACACATGAGCCGGATAGAGGAGCTGAGGGGGAGAGGGAGAATCTTAAGCAGGCTCCAAACTCAGCACAGAGCTCAACCCGGGGTTTGATCCCATGACTCTGAGATCATGACCTGAGCCGAAATCAAGACAGTCATTCAACCAACGGAGCCACCCAGGTGCCCCGATACCAAACATTCATAATTGTGTATAATTAATAAATCCATGTTAAATATTTTTGTTGCTTTTTATATTATTTTATATCTTGTTAAAAAATGTTTATTGATTTATTCTGAGAGAAAGCACGCTCTACCTGGGGAGGGGCAGAGGGAGAGAGAGACTCCTAAGTAGGCTCCATGCTGTCAGCACAGAGCCCTACACTGGGCCGTATCCCATGAACCTGAGCCAAAATCAAGAATCGGATGCCTCAGGGTGCCTGGGTGACTCAGTCGGTTACGCGTCTGACTTCAAGTCAGGTCATGATTTTGCAGTTCATGGGTTCAAGCCCTGCATTGGGCTCTGTGCCGACAGCTCGGAGCCTGGAGCCTTTCGGATTCTGTGTCTCCCTCTCTCTGCCTCTCCCCAACTTGTGCTCTGTCTCTCTCTCTCTCTCTCAAAAATAAAATAAAACATTAAAAAAAAAAAAAGAGTCAGGTGCCTAACCAGCTGAACCAGCAAGGTGCCCCATTTTATTACTACTTTTTAAAGTGAGCTCTACACCCAACGTGGGGCTTGAACTCACAACCCTGAGATCCAGAATCACGTGCTCTACTGACTGAGCCAGCCTGGTGCCCCCTTTGTTGCTTTCTAAAACTGATTTTATTTTGTCTTTTAAGATTAGTGTGTCTTCTGCAAACTGCTTTATTTTCAAAATAAAATGATCAAGCACATTAGTACTATGACAAATAGAATAAAAAGTAGTTTTTGAAACCATTTCTTGAGTGATCTAGCAAACTCAGTTTCTGGACTAAATGAAATCATTGATCTTAAGTTCAGCAGAGGTATATCTACCACCCTCCTTTATCATACCCATTAGGTTCAGTGTGTACTATTCTAAATCTATTACTAAAATATCCAGCAAGTAGGAAAAAACAAGACTTGAAATGTATTCTCTGACCAGAGAAGTAAGTGATAAGTCACACAATCCAGATGATTATATGTAAATGTCACAGGTTATAAATGGTAGCTAGTCATTTCTATGCTAATCAGGATTTTTTAAAATCTCAGTAGCCTGTACGAAGAGAAAAAAACACTTGCTTTCCATTTAGGTTTTTAAAGCTTCCATGTCTGCAAATAAGTTACTGTTCTTAGAAAAAACAATTCCAGTGGAATCTATCTGTTAATGACTAGCTGGAATTAAAAATTACCTAACTGGGATATTTATTTTGAAGATTTCGCTTGAGTGTATTATACATGGATAGTATTGGAAAAGTATTCAGAACCCTCATTTTTTTCCCCTAGAACACTACTTTGTTACATGTTGGTTGGGAGGATATAAAAACAATTTTTTTTTTTTTTTTTTTTATTTAGTTTGGATGCTCTTCCAAGAGTCACATGTCCAAACCATCCAGATGCGATTTTAGTGGAGGACTACAGAGCTGGTGATATGATCTGTCCAGAATGTGGCCTGGTTGTAGGTGAGCAATTATTTTGGTTTTAACTGAAATCACTATTTTAGGTACTTTGCTTTTGTGTATTTCCCAAAGTGTCTTTTAATGAATACATTTTGATTTTTTCCCTACAGGTAATTCATATTTATTATAAAACAAAAAGAATTAGAAAAGAGTAAAATCAGAGACACCTTATTTTATTGTTTATACGAATGCATATATTTCATAATGTGGGGTATGAAGGAACATTTAAAATTGAGACAGCCCGTCCAGAAGAAAAAGTCCTCAGTCCATAGTCTCCTGAGTCCTTAGTCTTAACTATTTGATGGGGTTTGGGGATGGTAGTAGTGACGCTTGTGTGTATGAAATAATAAATTTAATCCAACTTTTGTGGCTTTTAGATATTTAAACATGATTCGTTTCAGGGTAGTAAAGGTATAGCTGTACTGAGTCTCATTCCAGGCCTTTTAGTGAATAGATCCCATTAAATAGAATGACTTAAGAATTTCTAGTATAAAATTGTTATTGTCAGAAATACTGCTCATAGGAAATTCTTAAAAAATGAGAACAAACTGAGGGCTGATGGGGGGTGGGAGGGAGGGGAAGGGTGGGTGATGGGTATTGAAGAGGGGGCATCTTTTGGGATGAGCACTGGGTGTTGTATGGAAACCAATTTGGCAATAAATTTCATATATTTAAAAAAAAATACTGCTTACAGTTTTTCATTTTGTTCCTGCTTTCTTACCCAGATATGTAGCAGAACTTTAGAATATTCTTATGGTGGAGTTGTATTTAGCAACTGAAACAAAGGAGTAATACTTAGCAGTTCGAAATGCTTAAAAATGAAAGTGCTAGTAGGATTATGGGATGTATAACAGAAACATTGGTGGTGATATACTGTGGAATAGTGTTGGAGGATATCGGTAACATTCATCCACGTAGCCTGCTTGCCTCAGACCTCCAGTGGGAGGCTTAAATCATACAGAGTTGTTAACAGGAACTGAAATCCACTTATAGTTGAATTCTTCTCAATAAGCAATATTAACAACTTATATATGCTGGGCACTTTTTAAAATGATTTCTATATTCATTAAGTTTATCCTCAGAGAAACCTTTGAGGTGAGCGCCAATATTACCTTCATTGTAGAGATGAGAAACTCAAGTTTAGTGTGGCAGTGTAGCTCTACTGTCCGTACGGAGCCAATTTTCTATCCTGTATTGGCTTTTGTAATAAAATGAGTTCAGTCTGATTGGCAAACTGTGACCCACTGCCCGTTTTATATATGACGTGCGTGGTGAGAATGGCTTTTACATTTTTAAGTGGTTGAAAACAGTCAAAAGAATACTAACATTTGGGGACATACGAAAATAGTATCAAATTCAAATTTCAGTATCCATACATAAAGTTTTATTGGAACACAGCCACACTTGCTTGTTACATATTATCTATGACTGCTTTCACATGATGACAGTAGGACTCTGTAGTTACAAAAGAAACCATATGTGGTGCTCTCATCACTTCATACTGCCGCCCAGTGCACCATAAATCCCAGGAATGCACTTAAAACTCCTCAGCATCTTGAGTACAAAGTTTATCTCCATGCTGCAGCATTTTATTTTGTTACCATTGCATACCCATCGTGTCAAAAAACAGAAAGAAAAAAAGTGAACTTTGAAAGCCATGCCCTTAAGGTACAGTGGAGTGTAGGTTATTTTGTTATTGATCAAGATGGCAAAGCTCTGTGTTTATTATTCAGTGGTACGATAACTCTGCTAATAGATACAAGAAACTTAGGCATAAGCACTCATCCTGCCAATTCAGTAAAACAGCGATCAGAAAATTTAGAAAATGTAATGTCAATTATCTCATCACAGCAGAATTTCTTCACAAAAATAAAAGAATAAAAATAAGGCTGCATCTAAAATAAGTTTCTGAGTGGCTTATTTGTAGCTTATGCAGGGAAAGTCAACGATTAGTTAATGATGAGTTAATTAGTTCATGTTTGTTTGATTGTGGTAGTTGAAGAAATGTGTCCAGAGAAAACTTACTTAAGATGAACAGCTTCTCAGAAAAACAGTTGCTTGAAGAGTTGAGGATGTTGGGAACAACATCGATAGTCAATCAATTAAAGTCCAGGCAAATATCAAGGGTTTCTCCTAGACTCCTGATGACTAGGTAGATGTTACTGATACTGCTGAGTTGTTTATTCAAGGAGTCAGTGCAGAGTTTCTAGAGTTTGAATTGTCTGCATGGAAAAACTGCAGGAGAAACTAGTTTTAAGGAAATTACAAGAATGCTAATTCAGTACAACCTGAAGTGGAAACTGCTAAGATATATTATAACTGATAGATGGTAAAAATACGTGTGGAAGAAGTCTTAGGTGGACAGATTTACAAAGATTGTGAAAATGTAAGGTTTTTAAAGCTTCTAGTTATTCATTGTATTCATCAACAGGTACTTGGTAGAAAAGGTTTGAATCTATCATGTTACTGATCAGTAGGGTCAGTAGTGAACTTCATTCACTCTCGTGGACTTAACGGTCATCACTTCATTGAATCTTTGTCAGAAATAGAAGCTGACTATCTTGACTTGCCCACCACACAGTAATTTGGTAGCTTAGCTGCAGCAAAGTTTTCTTGTAATTGTTTTTGAGCTCAGGGCCAAGGTTGAAATCTTTCTGAACCAGTACTGCCTTCAGCCACTGCTGTTTAACACTGAATGGCTTTAGAAATTAGCTTTTGCTGCAGACTTACTAATATTTCATAATGAATTCAACCTAGAATCGGAAGGCAGAACAGTGCGGATACGTTAAAATCACACTGAGGTAAGGTCAGTTTGACAACAGCTAACATTATTTGAATCCCATATGGCGTCAAATTGCTTTAATGTATTTTATATACTTTCATTGCTGTCCAAAGTTAAAACGGGAAGTAGGGTCTTCATTCCCACACAAATCTGCAGCAGGTATATATTTAAAACTCAGACTGTATTTTAATCGGTATTTTCCAGACCTGAATGTAAGTGCAGAGGAAATTTTCATATTTCCAAATCCACTTAACTCTGCAATTAAGGAGCTTCCACCTAACTTTCAATTGGGAGTGATTAATCTACAATGTAATGACATGTTAAAAGGCAAAATATCAGAAGAATGTAATAAAATTCTATAAATGCCTTTCAGGCAGTGAATATGCTCAATTAAAATCATATGCTTGCAGATTAATATCAGTATTTGGCAGTACTTATCTGTGTGTGAAAAAGACTTAAAAAGGTGAAATACATAAAATCCTATTAACAGCATTGACAGATAACATTTGTAATTGATTTTGATGATAGAGAACACGAACTGGATTCCAGTTAAGTGAAATATTCTCACCCCAAAAGAGAATGCTGTTCTTTCTCAGTAGTAGATTTGTATTACAATAAATTATCCTCAATTTTTATATTTTTAATTTCATCGGTAAAAAACCAGTGGAGTCTTTCCTCTTTATGGAAGTACCTATGTAGTATCCTCAGTTTAGCCTCTTGACCCACAAACCCTAAAATATTTACTATATGGCCCTTTACAGAAAAGGTTTGCCAACCTGTAAGTTAAATGAGAGCATTCTAATTCCAAAGTATTAAGATCAAACTGATAGTATGTAAGAGTGAGACAGAAGATTGAAGGTAATTTCAGCTTCTTGGGTCTCGTAAACGGAGCCATTTAAAAAGTAGTGCAGAAATACTGCATTATATCTCCAGCCCTTCCATCTGCTTCACTTCTGCTTCAGACTAGCAAGATATAGTTGGGTGAGATTAACCAACTGGAGAAGGAAGATCTCATTCACAAGGCTTTACATGCTTTTTTATGCTTGAAATCACGATCTTTTACTTGCATTTTTCTGCTTATATCTAAGCCAAAGGAAGTTAATTTTCTTTTAGTTTTGTTTAATTATCAGTCTTGAACACCAGCATTGGAACTACGATATTTTATCCTAACTAAAGCAACTAGGCTAAATTGTAAAGCCTGAAAATTAAAAAAAAAAAAAAAAATACAATCTGATTAAACTTCCTTTATATACACAGAAGTATCTTCTTGTAACAATTGGTTTTTCTGACCTAAACTGTAACAAACACCTGTTTTAAAATATACGGTACTAGCCTCATTCGCATATTTGTAGCATGTGTAATATAACCTGCAGTGTGTCCTACAAGTGAAGAAACTATTCCATGAAGGTGGGCAGGCAAGACTCTGCTAACAAAGTTCTGTTTTGCTGAAGAGATGATCAAATTATGTTGAAAAGAGCTTAATTGAACATGACAGACCATGAGTCAAATTTTAAAAAACATGTGCATGCGAGCAGATACACACAAACACGTATATTACTATCATAGATCCATAATAAATTTAGATTCTATGTATATTTAATTAGACTTGCATCAGCTTGCTTGTTCATTTATTTTAAATTTTTATGATTTTTTTTTTTTTTTTTTTTTTTTTTGAGAGAGTGCATAAGCAGGGGAGAGGGGCAAAGGGAGAGAGAGACAGTCTCAAGCAGGCCCTCACCCAGCATGGAACCTGATGTGAGGCTCGATCCCAGGACCCTGGGATTATGACCTGAGCCAAAATCAAGAGTTGGATGCTCAACCTACTGAGCCACCTAAGCACCCCCAACTTGCTGGCTTAAAGGCATATGCTCTTTGTTGCCAGCTCAGTTCTGCCTTTATCTCTTATGCTATGGAGATAGGGAAGAAATTAGGTGAGGCAAATATTCCACAATCCACTAAGGGCATAAGACTAGTGGCTCTTTTCATACTTGTGTTCATGGAAATTTAAATCCAGCTGTCATCATGTGTCTCCTAATAAATTGTCTTGGTTTACGTGGTTTGCGTGTGCTTACTGTAACATTTTACCTGGTCTGAAACTTTTTAGATTATACCATATTTATTGAATAAACGTTTACAGTAGGGTTAGGTTTAAATATCACCAGACAACTTTAGAAACTGGAACTCTTAGAATTGTTTTTGGACAACTCTGTACTTAACTAATATTTAATTTGGCTCAAAACTTAGGGCAGCCCATTGTCACTAACTCCTCTATTTATTTATTTGAAAGCATGCAAGTGGGTTAGAGGGGCAGAGAGAGAGAGAGAGAGAGAGAAAGAGAAAGAGAAAGAGAATATCCCAGGCAGGCTCTAAGCTCAGCATGGAGCACGATGCAGGGCTTGATTCCATGGCTCTGGGATCATGACCTAAGCCAAAACCAAGAGTCAGATGCTCAACCAACTGAGCCACCCAGGTTCCCCCAGCTACTCTTAATTTCCAACTCAAGACTAGATACTGCTCAACTGTCCTCTTTGGAGGCATATATTACCCCTTGCAACTGTCACCTTTTTTAGTGAAATAATTTGCAATAAAAAATATATTAATTTCACAGGATAAAAACTGCTTTTTCTCCAGTGTCTAACAACACTTTTTTTTTTTTTTTTTTTTTTTTTTTTTTTTTTTTTACTGTCCTTTAAACCTTCATTCAGTCTCCTTGAGGCCCACCACTGAGTCCCAAAACCAATGCCAAAGTGTTTTTGATTTTTCTTAAAGAAACATCGTACTTACAGGAGCCAGTTTCTGTTTTGATTACATAACAAACTATTGGAGAACTTAGTAGCTTATAGTAACCATTTTCTTTTGCTTATAGTTTTATGGGTCAGTAGTTTGGGAAGGACTTACCTGGGCCATTGTTTCTTTCCACATGGCACTGATTGGACCTGGAGTATTCACTTCCATGATGGCTTTTTCACTTATATTTCTGGCTCCTCTCTGTTCTTTGGCCTCCCCACACAGGCCATGCTCTAGGATTTCTCCACAGTTATCTCAGAGTAGTCATATCTCATACATGGTGGTTGATTTCCAAGAGAAATATCCTAAGAGCATGTGTTTCAAGAGTGTGGAAGCTGGACTCAGGTAGTTAAGGGCTATGCCTGGCATAGGATCACTTCTGTATTGGTCAGAATAGTCATAGGGCCCACCTAGATTGGAAGGAATAGAGAGACGCCAACCACCAATCAGTGTCATAGACAGGGTCATGTTTCAGAAGAACATGTTGATGACACATATTATTGCTGCCATCTTTGGAAAAATACAGTTGGTCAGACATTCATTGTCTTTAATTTTTTTCCTCAGTACTTAAGTCGTATTTAGTTTCACCTGTAGCTTGTTCCCAATCTTTTGTGGCTATTTTAAATACTGTTTAGCATGTAATAATTGTCTAATTGACTTTCCTCTTTTTATTTGAATTATAGGATTTTTTTATTTTTTTTTTTTTTTTTTGAGAGAGAGAGAGAGAGCACGAGTGGGGGAGAGGCAGAGAGAGAGAGGGACAGAGGACCTGAAGTAGGTTCTGCGCTGACAGCAATGAGCCCAGTGTGGGGCTTGAACTCACAAACCGTGTGGTCATGACTTGGGCTGAAGTTGGACACTCTATCGACTGTGCCACCCAGGTGCCACTTGAATTATAGGATTTTTTTTTTAATTTTATTTTCAATTTTTAAAATTTATATCCAAATTAGTTAGCATATAGTGCAACAATGATTTCAGGAGTAGATTCTTTAGTGCCCCTTACCCATTTAGCCCATCTCCCCTCTCACAACCCCCCCAGTAACCCTCTGTTTGTTCTCCATATTTAAGAGTCTTTTATGTTTTGTTCCCCTCCCTGTTTTTATATTATTTTTGTTTCCCTTATCTTCATCTGTTTTGTCTCCTAAAGTCCTCATATGAGTGAAGTCATATGATGTTTGTCTTTCTCTGACTAATTTCACTTAGCATAATACCCACCAGTTCCATCCACTGAGATTATGTGAGATCAGTTGCAAATGGCAAGATTTCATTCTTTTTGATTGCCGAGTAATACTCCATTGTGTATGTATGTATGTGTATGTATAGATATATATATATATATATATATATCTATACATACACATCTCACATCTTCTTATCCATTCATCCATTGATGGACATTTGGGCTCTTTCCATACTTTGGCTACTGTTGATATTGCTGCTATAAACATGGGGGTGCATGTGTCCCTTCGAAACAGCACACCTGTATCCCGTGGATAAATGCCTGGTAGTGCAATTGCTGGGTCATAGGGTAGTTCTATTTTTAGTTTTTTGAGGAACCTCCATACTGTGTTCCAGAATGGCTGCACCAGCTTGCATTCCCAGAATTATAGGATTTTTATTTTAAACATAGGAAGTGTTTTGATTTGTCATTGGCTGTTTAATCTTACCAGTGATCTGTAGGATATTGTTACTGATCTCTAAAATAAGGCCAACTTTTAAAGCAAAGCTTTGTCAATTCTACCATGAAACTATAGGCTTTAACAGCACTGTTTTGTGGGATCACCCCCCCCCCCACACACAAATCCTAACAGTGTGATTGTGTCACTTTAAAATTGAGCACTAGGTGGCAGTATAATATTTAGGTTATCAATTTGTTCATAAATTTGACCTTGTACATTGTTTATAGTCCGCAAAGTATTAGGTTAGTAAGCTGCTGTAATAGCTGCTAAAACATGAAATTGGTTATGACTTTTATAAATTAGGATTTCAAATAGGTAGTGTTTAGATCTACTGGTATCATTTCTAGTAAAAGCCACTTTTTATGTACCATTTAAAACTGAATTCTTTCATTGTTCTTAGAAGGAATGTAAGGAAACAACCAGAAAATAGTATAGGTAGATTTGAATGAGAAAAATGAGTCAATTTGACCTGTCTTTCCTAAAGTTATTCTGGATATTGTTTATACAGTGATTCTGAAGGATGAATGTATGAATGTGCATTAAGAATCAGCTGTTCAGGGGCACCTGGGTGGCTCAGGTCATGATCTCACGGTTCATGAGTTTGAGCCCCACATCAGGCTCTCTGCTGTCAGCGCAGAGCCTGCTTCAGATCCTCTGTCCCCCTCTCTCTGCCCCTCCCCTGCTCTCTCTCCTTCTCTGTCTCAAAAACAAATAAATATTTAAAAAAAAAAAAAAAAAGAATCAACTCTAAAGATTCCAGACCCCATTTCTAGAAATTCTAGCATATTAAGAAACACAAATCTGTACTATTAACTTTACGGTTTACCATATTTTTTTATACATCTTCTGTACTTTTAGAGTTTTCATATTTCATGTCTCCAGACCTAGACTGCATAGCCTGTAGAGCAGATATCTTACGTATGTCCATAGCTCCTAGTGTAACTAGGGGCCCTCGATTCTAGGCTCGGCTCAACTAGTTAATGAGCTATGTAAGTAACTAACCAAGTTATATAATTTCTCTAAGCCTGACTTTCTTCACGTGTAAAAATAAGTCATCTCCCTGCCCCAAAACAGGGAGCAGGTACCATACATCTTAGAATTGTTAGGAATTGTTAAGAATCAAATGAAATAATGTATAAAATATATAGTATGATTTCAGTATGAGATTTCAGTGATACATTTTTTGTGGGTGCAAGTAAGTAGGTGATTCTAAGTCTGAGATGCCATTCTTCATAACAGGTCATTTGCAAAATGTATTTGAGTGGGTCTAGCATAGTGAATGCTCTTCAGCCATATCATTTTAAAGATTACTGGATTACCATCTTTAAATATGCATTAGTGATGGGGCCTCTGAGTGGCTCACTCGGTTGAGTGTCCGGCTTTGGCTCAGGTCATGATCTCATGACTCAGCTCATGAGTTGGAGCCTGGAGCCTGCTTCATATTCTGTGTCTCCCTCTTCCCTGCTCATGCTTGTGCTCTCTCTCTCTCAAAAATAAATTTTAAAAAGAATTTTTTTTAAAATAAAAAAAATAAATTTGCATTAGTGTTTCCTAAAGGAAATATTCAGGTTTAATTTAATATGTTTAAGCTATATTTTAAAATTAAGGAATATTCACTTTCAAATTCTTGCTTTAGCATCTCTTATAAGCCATCAGAGACTACCTTCTTACCTAATTTAGAATTTTTAACTAATTCAATTATTATTATTATTTTTTTAGAGACCGTGTGAGCAGGGGAGAAGGGCAGAGGGGGAGAGAGAATCTCAAGCAGGCTCCATGCTCAGCATGGAGCCCAGCATGGGGCTTGATCCCACAACCCTGGGATCCTGACCTGAGCTAAAATCAAGAGGCAAGACGCTCAACTGACTGAGCTACCCAGGCATCCCTAGAATTTTTAATGTAGATGTTACTTTAAGCATCAGAGAATTACTAACTTTACTCAGTTTACACAGCTACCCTTTGAGTGACACTGATGCTTTGAGTACTTAGGTAATTAGCTGAAGATTCCACATTTAGTAAGTGACAGAGTGGTTCAAATCCAGGTCTGTAGGACTTAGCAGGCCTGTTTCTGTTAAAGCAGTGTGCTGGGCAGGGAGAGTGAAAGAAGTATCAGATGCTGTAAGCAAGCTCTGGAGCAACTCTGGCTAGCGCGTGAAAGGGAGGAGGGTGCCTTAATACAACATAGCATGGTAAAAGCTCTATTACAGTTCTTCCAAGTTTGGTAAGAACACAAAGGAAGGAAGCAGTGATTTCCTGGGGAAATTGCTGTTGAATTTACATTGAAATATGACCATTAAGCATGAGTAAAGGTTTATGGAGGGAAGGTCATTCCAAGTGGAGGGAAAAAGAAACATGTGTCTTAGGATAGAGGCCTGAAAGTACTGGTATGTGAATGACTCAAATTATTGTGACTAAGGTTAGGATGCATCTTCCATGAGAGCTGCGGGTCTCTAGCTTAGATGCTGCTGCAAACCTGCCTGTATTTGAGGAAAAGCAAGATGTATTGACATACTCCGGGATGGAATTTACAATGCATTTTGCATTTTCCTTTACAAATGATTTTCCAAGTGGTAATTATACTCTCGACTTGTACAGTTTTGTGTTTGTTTTTTAAGGGCCTAAACGTCATGAGTAAAGTACGCTTTTATGGGCTGGTCTGGGAAATTAACGATGATGTGGGTTGTTTCTAAGGGATAATTCATTTTGAGTTCTTACTCAGTTTACATTTGGGGAAGATAAAACTGTGATTTAGAGACTGGCTATAGTATTAATGGTATTTCTTTTTAAAGTATCTGTTGATCAGACTTCTCTTGAAAATTATCTTTAATCCAGGCTTTCTGATAAGAATGTTTAGTAACACTAAACCAAAAATCAGGATTCTTTGAAATATCATAAGAAGGAATGGTTAGAAAGGGGTAAATGACTGAAGAAGGTGTGAAAGCTAAAGATGCATTTCAGTTTCAGCATTAGATTTAACAAATGTAATGTGTTGACTTAAACAATTTTCCACAGTACCTTAGTATTTTTTTAATTTAAAAACTCCCAATTTGGGGGGCGCCTGGGTGGCTCAGTCAGTTAAGCGTCCGCCTTCAGCTCAGGTCATGATCTCACAGTTTGTGAGTTCAAGCCCCTCGTCGGGCTCTGTGCTGACAGCTCAGAGCCTGGAGCCTGCTTCAGATTCTGTCTCCTTCTCTCTCTGCCCCTCCCCAACTTGTTCGTGTTCTCTCTGTCTCTCTCTCTCTCTCTCTCTCTCTCTCTCTCAAAAATAAATAAATGTAAAACTTTCTGAGGGTTGAAAAAAATTTTTTTTCCCAATTTGGGGTGCGTGGGTGGCTCCCTTGGGTTAAGTGTCTGGTTTGGGCTCAGCTCATGATCTCACAGTTTGTGGGTTTGAGCCCCGTGTCGGGCTCAGTGCTGACAGCTCAGAGCCTGGAGCCTGCTTCAGCCTGGAGAGATTCTGTGTTTCCCTCTCTCTCTGCCCCTCCCCTACTCACACTCTGTCTCTCTCTCTCTGTCTCTCTCTCCCTCTCTCCAAAATAAATAAATATGAAAAAAAATAATTAAAAAAAAACTCCATGCTTAGGGTTTGTCCACCTTGAGTACTGCATTTTGATTATTGAACTTTTAGAGTTGGCATGTTTTGAAAAATTTTGTAGTTCAGACAAAATGGTTTTAGATAAATCTAGCCTGTGTCCACAAGTAACTTGCAGACTGTTGTTCTAAGACTCCTACTTCTGAATTTTCTACTGGTTGTATACCAAAATGCTTAAGTAAGATCATTTTCCAGAAAGATGGCAGAAAGAATTGAAATTTGGGGTGATTCTAATACTCTTTTTTAAAATACCTTTATTAATTTAAGTTTACAATAAGAAACAAAAACGTTTTGAATCTAGGTCAGGCCTAGAAAATCACTCTCCAATATTGGCTTCCTGGCTGTTTTTAGTATGTTGCAGTATTCCCCTGCAGTGTTTAGATTGCTACTATGAGCCATTCTAGGTTTTTCTCTTGTTTTGCTTTTTGTTTTGTTTTGTTTTAAATTTTAGAGTGCGTGAGTGGGGGATAGAGGGAGAAGGAGCCCTAAGCAGACTCCATGGTCAGTGCAGAGCCTGATTAGGGGCTCGATCCCACAACCCTGGAATCATGTCCTGAGCTGAAATCAACCAACTGAGCCACCTAGGTGTGCCCCAAGCCATTCTGGTTTTAATGTTGTACTACAAAATACCTCTGGTTGGATTTGTAGTTTATAACTTGCTTGGTTAGGAGCTTACATATCTGTCTTTGTGTACTGTTTCCTTTAGAGTATAAGGCAAAGTATACTGGTTCTACTGGACATTCTTTCTCCTCTCCTTTCTCTCATAGCTAACCCATTATTCCTTGTAGTAGTAGAGGCCACTGATCGTCCCACTCTTTCTTTAGTAATAGAATCCCTATGTTTTAACTGGGCATGTTGCTGCCCAACTGGACTGTATTTCCCAGCTTCCCTTGTAGCCAGGTATGACCATGTGATCTAACCAGTGGATTGTACATAAAACGGGTATGTACACCTCTAGATCCTGCCATAAGGAAGTGCCTCCTCTTTCTTCTTTCCACTGGCTAGAATGCAGACATGATAAAGGGAACCACCAACAGCCATATTAGGCTGGAAAATCGCATCATGATGAAGCTGGCTTATTAAAAAGATAGGAGGAGCCTGGGTCACACTAGTCTATGACTATTAACTATGGACTGTTAATGTGAGAAAGTTATAGCCTGTTTTAAGTCACTATTATTTTTGCTTTAATTACAAACCTGCCTGTATCCTTCCTAATAAATTTGTAGAGTCATACTGGGAATTTATTTTATTTGGGTCATATCTTAACTGCTAGGGACTGTGGGTATGCAGAGAGACAGAATTACTGGTAGTGGTGGATTGGGAGGTTTTCCAACATGACCACCACCACTGGACATGGATTGATAGTTCTTTAGTACAGGAGTACAGGATGAATAGGCACAAAAGTCCACATGGAGCTTCTAAAGACAGATTATTACAATGAAGAGGAGCAGTGATCCAGCGGACTGAACAAAATTCTCCTGATGTAGCTCACTAGAAGGAAGTTATGGAAAATAAATGATTTTTGTGATCAGTGAAATAGTTTCCATAATATTTCTATTAAATGTTGTCAGAGGGATGCCTGGATGGCTCAGTCGGTTGAGCACCTGACTCTGAATTTCAGCTCAGGTCATGATCTCATGGTTTGTGGGATTGAGCCCCCGTGTTGGGCTCCGCGCTGACAGGGCGGAGCCTGCTTGGGATTCTCTCTCCCTCTCTCTCTGCCCCTCCCTTGCACGTGTGTGCTTGCTCGCTCTCATAAATAAGTTTTTTAAAATGTCAGAAAGAAATAAGATAGCACAAGGAAACAAACACAATAAAACTGTTTGAGATAGTGATTAGCTGACAACATTCTAGGAAATTGGATCAGTAAAGCAGAGAAGAAACCTGAGACTATAAAGAGTGAATGAGAAAGTGGTAAAGACAAGATAGCCATTATGGTTCTACTTGAAGATCCAGGTGAATATTGTAAAGTATTAAAGGTACAGTAGAAGAAAACGTTACATTGTACCAGAAGACCCTTAGGGTTGCAAGTCAATCCACACACCAGTGGGGAATGTATCTTTTAAACATTTAAAAAATGTTATTAGTCAAGACTTGCAAATAATCAGCCAGTAAAATTAACTCTGATTCCTTGGTTTGTTGTGTGGCAGAAAAAGGAAGTCCTAGAGCAATCTTTTTTTTTTTTAATGAATTTATACATAAATCCCACAAAATACAGTGCTTGATTCTGTTTGCTAATTGTCATGTGGAAGAACATTGATGATTATTTGCTAATAATTCTGGTTCTTCTCTTCTGAGCTACATGGCACATTTATGTTTCCATCCCCTCCAGAGTTAAGCATCATTCCTTGACTGGCTTTGGTCAAGGACATGTGAGTGGAAATGTTACTGTTGGAAAGTATATATAAGTCAGTGCATAACTTAATACATTCCCTTCCCCCTAGCATGTCTCAAGTGGCAGGAATTCTATCATCTTGAATAAGGATGGCATAGAAAGCTGTCCTACCCCTATATAGACATGTGGTATGAATAAGAAAGAAATCTTCATTTTAAGCCGCTAACCTTCTGAAATTACTTATTACTCCAGAGTAACTTAATTTATCGTAACACATAAGTACTAGAAGAATAATAACCCACAAACAACTATGGCTCGCTTTTATAATGTAAAAAGATAGTAGGTAAGAAATGCTATGGTTTGCTAAGATGACAGACATTTAATGAACTCAACACATTCTTAATAATGTAAGACACTCTGCATTGGAGTAGAATGATGTTTTAATAGATGACTATTTCAGTTCACCTGTTACTTTTCTGCATAATGTTGAAATATTGGAGACATTTCTGTTTTAAATCAAAGGCATTGTTTTGAAAGTTCTGACAAGCGCTTTAGATATAATATAGAAATGGGAGTTAAACATTGGAAGGGGAACAAGTTCTTTGCCACTGATGAGATTCTATATCTAGAATATTCAGATCAAATTTTAAAAATTAATAGTCTATTAAAAGTGGCTGAATATAAGCATATAAAATATTACAGCAATTACTAGTTAGAAAATGAGATTTTTAACAGAAAAAAATTAGATCTAGTCATAAATGTGACATACATATAATCTAAAAGATGAGTTTGAGAAAGAGTATATATATTCCCTTGTCCAAGAAGATTGTTATTCACAAAATCATGGATAGGTTTGGTGTGACTTAATTCAAAATCAACAATATTATGGTGGGAGCGAATTTTTATTTTTAATTTATTGAGGTCTAATTGCATGCAGTAAAATGCACAGATCCCAGATATACAGTTTGCATTTTGACATCTGGACACTGCATATACTGGTATAATCACACTAATCAAGGTGTTTAGACCATTTCCTTCCATTCCCAGAAGTTCCCATATGTTTCTTTCTAATCTGTTACCTCTGCCCCCCACCCCCAGCCCAGTAGCAACCACTGTACTGATTTCTATTTTCAGAGATTATTTTGCCTGTTTTTGGACTTCCTATAAAAATTTTTATTTATTTATTTGTTTTGAAAGAGACAGAGACAGCATGTGAGCAGGGGAGGGGCAAAAAGGCAAAGAGAAAAAATCCCAAGCAGGCTCCCCCTACATGGGGCTCAAACTCATGAAACTGCAAGATCATAACTCGAGCAGAAACTAAGAGTCAGACGCTTAACCAGCTTAGCCACCCCGGTGCCCCTGAACCTCCTATAACTAGAATTATATAGTAGTTTTTTTATTTTTTATTTTTTATTATTTTTTTTAGTAATTGACTTTTTTCGGGCTCAGCATATAGTTTTTGAATGCATTTACATCACTGCATGTATCAGTAGTTTATTTGTGGAGGGATATCCCATTGTATACATTTTCCTGTTAACACACATTTGGGTTGTTTCCAGTTTTTAGCTAATATGAGTAATGCTGCTGTGAAGATTCTTGTATGAGACTTTCTGTCTCGTGTTCATTTTACAAAAATTAGTGTTTGGTTGAGAACATAACTGGTAAACATTTCTATGTTTTTCCTGTTTGTGGAACATTAAAGGATATGGGAGGTTGTGTGTGTGTGTGTGTGTGTGTGTGTGTGTGTGTGTGTGTGTGTATTGGCAGGCTTCTTTGCTGAAGGTTGATTATACACTTACCCTTGAAAAGACTGTATTGCAGTTTCCTTCCAGAGCATCTTTTAAAATGCTGCCTCATTTAGGTTTCTTCAAATGAAAATCCTTTATGCACTCTGATTTTTCTGAATGGTCTGCCCTATTTTGTTACTCGTGCACTTAATCTGGTGCTCTAGTTATAGTTTCATGATGTGCTATTTGAGTTATTTTGGAAATTTTATTTCTTATAAATGCTATGTTTTGAGCAGTAAAATATAAAAAGAGGGAATGTCTCTTAGCACAAATCACAGATTGTTGAATGAGTCATGTAGATTGTTCCCACGTATGTGGAAAAATTACATCACTACCCGGTTCTGGCTTTTCTATTTATACTGTCCTAGGCCAACTCCCGCCACCCCCCTTTTTTCCCTAATCCATCTTGTCTTTCTAAAGGCAGTGCAAAGCAACCAATAAAAGAGACTCTTGGTAGGTTTTTGGGGGGCCAAAAGGAAAATGGTATGAAATAAAGTATTAGCCAAGATGTTTCATCTTTAGATTTCTAGAGAGACTTAAAAAGATGTGAGCATACCTACCTGCCTTTTCATATACCGTGTTCTCTTAATTCATTCATTAAACAAATTAATGATGACATTTGAGTTTTTATTTGAACTTAGATTTTTGCAAGTAACTCCAGATATGAAGGCCACAGTTTTTTGTTATGTGCATGTTTGTGTATTTTTGTTTTTTGACTAGGAAAGTTGGATATAGTGTGTGGAGACATCATAGTATCCCTTTAATTGTCAGATGCTATTAAAGGGGCTGACCTGTTTAAAAAATCTTGTTTTGGTGTTTATGATGTGGATTTGGTGAACAGAGCTTTTCATGGAACAGGCACAATATGATCTAATTTTAATTTAAGGAAAAAACATACACATGAATTAAAAAGGCAGAAAGTATATATACCAAAATATTTACAGTGGCTTTCCCTAGTGTTGAGAATACAGGTAGTTTTGTTTTGCATACACACAAACACACACACACACACACACACACATTTGTAAGCAGGCATTATTATAATTCTGTTATGAAAAGGAAGAAAAATCAGTCTTTTTAAATTGGTCTCTGAGATACAGACCTTGTTTAGTTAGTATTACAGTGAGACTTCAGTCCATAATTACAGGTTTTGTTACTTTCAGGTAAGTTTTTAAAATCTTAATTTATATAATTAGAATTGCTTCCCAAGTTTAGTGATGTTTATTTTTTTGAGAGGGAAGCAGAAAAATCCATCATGACAGTCCCATCCATTTAACCTTCTTTTGCTCTTATTTGGGGCCACCTGCTCAATCTCTCATCTCCTGAAGTTGCCTTATAAACTGATCTGCCTGCTTCTGCTTTCCTTGGCCATTCTTACTACATACGGGTAGGGCAGATGGGGACCCTGCCTCTCATCTCAGTTCCCTTGTAACAGGAAATAGTCCAAGTGATATCTGGTTACTCCCAAGTGTTTTGAGTGTTCAAAGAAATATAAATTATTCCAGAACCATCAGGAATGATTCTGTTGCACATTTACCTCCGTCCTTAAATAAAGCAGTAAGATTAGATTAAGATTACTATACTTGGTTCATAAGCATTTTAATTAATGTACTACATAGACAGTATCTCAGAGGATTTAGCAGAGTTTACGTTGAGTTCCTTCCTTCTTTTCTCTTTGCTGTCCTTCTGGTCATATACCTGTAGCGGAGCACTCTGCTACTGTTAAAGTCTCAAAAGGAGGGAGATGTCAGAAGATGTGTCAAACTATTTTCATTTTCCTAGTAGTAGATAGCTAATATCAGGCACTCACCTTGAACTTTTTAATCACTTTACATGCAGGTGCTGTACCTGTTTTGGCTTATTTAATCTTTATGATCTTTAGACTGTGAGGTTATTAGGGAGATTTAAAGCTGAGAAATGCCATGATTTGTCCAAGGCTAAGTGGCAAATGGTACAGTCTGTGCTCGTAACCATTATATTAATTGACTGTCACCAGAAGCTCTTTTAATTGCTGAGTTAACTAATTTCTGCCATTTCTTTCTCCTTTCTCTTTAGGCAACAATGAAAATGGTCTGGTTCCTGCTCTCAGTTTTGTCACACTTTGGTGGAAAAGCTCATGTTTTACAAATCCAGTATAGAACAGTCTTTGGGATCAGTTGCACATTTCCATTCTAGTTGTGTCATCTTACACAAATTTTATTTCTAAAGTGGCAGTAAAAGTGGTACCTACCTTTATCAGACTGGAAGGATTAACAGAGAACATTTACACAGTGACTAGCGTGGGCAGCTGTTCAGTGGTAATAACTCTTGTCGCTGTGGAGATGTTACGAGCTACTGAGCATTCCCCCCAAAGCAGTGATCAACCAAATCTGTTCCTATTTAGTTTCCTAGTGTGACCTATTTTACCACTGGCCCTTTGCTTAAAAAGAAAATACCTACCTGGTTTTCTTCTCACTAATTCTAGGCTTAACATTTTACTCTGTATAAATTATTTAGCCAGAAATATTTTTTTCATTTAGTAGTTACTAAAACATAAGTTTCAGCTTAGTTCTTTGCAAAACATTTCCCATGAAAGCTTAATTTTTTTTTTTATATGAAACTGTGTGCATTAATACCATTGTGAAAAGTGTTTTCTGGTTTTTTCTATGTCCCTTGCAAATTTTGGTTTTGAATCACATTTATCTTTGTATAACATATGAATAGCTTTATTTTGCTGTGTGTGTTTATTTTGACTAATACTTTTTTCTTCCAAAAGTTAGAATATGACTAATCAAAGCATAATGTCTAAAAAGGGTTATTGGCCTGGCATCATAGTTAAAGGAACGCTTTAGGACAGATGTCTGAGACCTGATACTTAAGCTGGAGCCTAGATGTCCATGTTGAGATTTCCTAGGAATAAAAGCGCCTGAGTTGGGCATTAAAGAGTGTTCAGTAGATCCTATTTAGACTTGTGCTTGTATTTTTAGGTGACCGAGTTATTGACGTGGGGTCTGAATGGAGAACTTTCAGCAATGATAAAGCAACAAAAGATCCATCTCGAGTTGGAGACTCTCAGAATCCTCTACTGAGTGACGGAGATTTGTCAACCATGATTGGCAAGGTAATAAATCCGCTCAACAGGAAGTAACAAGTATGGACTAACCAAAGACCTGGGGGTTTTGGAAACTTTGCAAAAGTATCAGTCACTGCCCCGTGAGGAATCTTGACCTGAGAATGAGATTTACCAGTCATACTGTTGTGGAATGATTATTCCCTTACACATATCTTCCACACAGATCAAAATTACAGTCTTTATATCTTAGGCCCTTGTTTTCATGAAGCACATTTTGCCCAAAAATTGAATGTAGAATGATCTTTATGAGGTCTTATTGATATGTTCCTTGAATATTATAAATGTCTTTTCTTTCCCCCCCACATTACCTAAGATAATTGTAGGTCAGCATAGCCTGTTTTCTAATATTGGTGAATTTATGACCTACCTAAATGACGTATAAAGCTTCACACTCCTCAGCAGTGAAGTGAGAGTAAGAGTACTTCATAGAAACATTGAGGGTTACATGGGAACGTATTGTAAAGTGTTTATAACAACATGTAGTGTGTATTCAGTAAATGGTAGTGGCTGCTATTAGATAAGGCAGTAGTGTAATCTGTCTGGCAACCTGGCTCTTTTTTGCTCTTTTATCTGAATTGGAAGTAGTGGGGGCAATATTCAAGAAAACTAATCAAGTGATGCTGTTTCAGAACTTCATCTATACCACTGCATAGTCTATTTTTAAGAAAGTGTTCTGAAAAGGCAAGTTATTAATTATTTTTTCATGCTCTATAAAGTACATATAAAATTTGAAAAGTGGTATAGGCTTTGAAAAAAGCTGATAGTATCTTAAGTAGGTGATTTCTGCATTTGCTTTAACCTTACAGGCTGAGTAAAAAGCATACTGAGGACATCTTAAAATCTAAGATCACAGCTAATGGACACTGTAACTTCTTTTAGTGTTTGTTTTTTAATAGGAAATACATGACTCATACACAAATGTAAAAAGAACACAATAAATTTTCTCTTGACCCCCAAACTCAGTTCCCACCACAACCCTCTTTCCCTGTCAAAAACAGGATAACCACTATCACTTGTTTTCTCCTGTATCCTTTGACCGTTGTTTATGCCTACCCTGCAGAAATTCTTAAGATGCTACATTTGTCATACACTGAATTTCTGTATGTATTTGGGAATATTTCTGGACATTCTGTCCTTTCTCTGTCCTGGCCTAGTCAGTCACATGTCACACCACACTGTGTTAATATCTAGTAGTATTAGTTTTTCCTCGTTGCTCTTCTTTCTTAGCATTTTCTTCACTAGTCTTTTCCATTTAAAGGTTAGGATCACTTTGTTAAAAAAAAAAAGTTGGTATTTTCAGTGAGGTTTTGGTTAGACTTATTTGCAAGTTGACTTAGGGAAAGTAGACTTCTTCCTGTCCAGAAACATAGTATGCTTTTCCACTTCCTTAAGTCATGTGTGTCCTTCAGAGGATGTTTTCTTCATAAGGGTCTTGAATGTTTAAGTTGATTCCTAGATACGTATCTTTTTTGTTGTTTTGTATTGGCGCTTTTGTTTTTCATTGTCTTCTGTTTGGTTATACGTATGAAGGCTATTGATTTCTATTCATTTTGACCTTGCCTCTAATGAATTCTATTATTTTTAGCAGTTTTACAGTGATTTTGAGTGTTCTAAGTATATAAAAAGACTACCTGCAAATCGTTTACCACTTCCTTCTCAAATTAGTACTTCTAATTTTTCTCTTGCCTAATTTTAAAATAATTACACCAGTATAGTTAATATAATTTTTGTCTAATTACATTATGTAATTATAATTACATTATATTGGCTAGTTTTCCTAGTACAGGGATACCTTAGAGATGCTGCGGGTTTGGTTCCAGACCACCACAGTAACACAAATATTCCAATAGAGAGTCAAATGCCTTTTTGTAGCTTCCCAGTACATATAAAAGTCATACTTATGCTGTACCATAGTCTATTAAGTATGCAGTAGCATTATGTAAAAAAAAAAAAATGCATATGCCTTAATTTAAAAATACTGTATTGCTAATAACCATAATGTGAGCTTTCAGCAAGTTACAACCTTATTGCTGGTACAGGGTCTTGCCTCGATGTTGATGGTTTCTGAAGGGTAGGTGACTGTGGCAAATTTTTTTTAAAGTTTATTTATTGATTTTGAGAGAACACGCATGTGCATGTGTGAGCAGGGGAGGGGTAGAGAGGGGGAGAGTGAGAATCTCAAGTAGGCCCTGTGCTGTCAGCGCAGAACCCAACGTGAGGCTTGATCCCATGACCGTGAGTGAGATCATGACCTGAGCAGAAATAAAAGAGTCAGACCTTTAACGGAGCCACCCAGATGTCCTGGCAATTTCTTAAAATGAGACAGTAATGAAGTTTGCTCTGTCAATTGACTATTCCTTTTCACAAGTGATTTCTCTGTAGCTTGTGATGCTGTTTGATAGTGTTTTACCCACAGTAGAACTTCTCTGAAAATTGGGAGTCAGTCCTCTCAAACCCTGCAGCTGCTTTATCAACTAAGTTTATGGAAGTCCTAGATGGCATCTTCTTCCAGTAGAAGGCTGTAAATCTGTTTGGTGTAGCCGCCTTCATGAATTCTCTTAGCTGGATCTTCTGGATAACTTGCTGCAGCTTCTACATCTCTTGCTGCTTCACCTTGCACTTTCTGTACTATAGACAGCTTCTTTTCCTTAAACCTCACGAACCAACCTCTGCTAGCTTCCAAATTTCTCCTGCAGCATCCTCACCTCTCTCCACCTTTATAGAAAGGAATAGAGTTAGGGCCTTGCTCTGGGATTAGGCTTTGGGGATTGTTGTGGCTGGTTTGACTTTCTGTGCAGACTTCTAAAACTTTTTCCATATTAGCAATACGGCTGTTGCATTTTCTTATCATTGGTGTGTTCACTGGAGTAGCACTTTTAATTTTCTTCAAGAACTTTCCCTTTGCATTCACAACTTGGCTGTTTGGCACAAGAGCCCTGTCGTTTGGCCTGTCTCAGCTTTTGACATGCCTTCCTCACTACGCTTAACATTTCTAGCTTTTGATTTAAAACGAGAAACATAGGACTATTCCTTTGACTTGAACATGGAGAGGCCATTATGGGGTTATTAATTAGCCTGATTTCAGTATTGTGTCTCAGGGAATAGGGAGGCCTGAGGAGAGGGAGAAAGGTGGGGAGACCAGCTGCTCAGTGGCGCAGTGAGAACATGCAGATTTATTAAGTTTCCCGTCTTAGAAGTGTGCAGTTTGTGGAGTCCCAAAACAATTACGAGAGTAACATCAAAGATCACTGATCACAGATCACCATAATGAATAAGTTTGAAATATTGCAAGAATGTGACATAGAGATCTGGAGTCAGCAAATGCTGTTGGAAAAATGGTGCCAAGAGACTTGATCAATGTAGGGTTGCTACAAACCTTCAATTTGTTAACAACAACCACCACCACCACCACCCCAATAACAAAATACAGTCTCTGCTAAATGCGGTAAAGTGAAGCACAGTAAAACAGAGCATGCCTTTTTTCTCCATTAATCGTTGTTCTGGCCTAAGCCTGGAGGAGTGATTTTCTAATAAGCACCACCCACTCATTTGTAGTATTTTGCGAGTTCTTCTCGAAAAATGGCTTTTGAATTTTGTTTGCCTGCCTTTATAGCACCTTTGGAGAAGATCCTTCAATTTTTCTCCCTAGGTCTGTTAATGTGACAGTTTGTGTTATTGGCTTCTCTCACAGATACTCATTTAAACCATCTTAACCTGGTATTTGTTCTACTAAGGAATAGGGAGGAGCCACAGGGTAGATTTCTTGGGCATATGGAGTCAGATCATGTAAGTTATGTTTTCTTAGAAATGTCGGTTCATTCTTTGAAAACTTTTTTTGCATAAAGTTATAAAACTTTGTTTTACAGGGTACAGGAGCTGCAAGTTTTGATGAATTTGGCAATTCTAAGTACCAAAATCGGAGAACAATGAGTAGTTCTGATCGGGCAATGATGAATGCTTTCAAAGAAATCACTACTATGGCAGACAGAATCAACCTCCCTCGAAATATAGTTGTAAGTTCTTGTCTGTCTTCTTTAAGCCATTCTGGCATTGACTTAGCATAATTTAATGAACATATGAAATTTTGATATTGCAACTAATTAAATGGCCTAGAGTTAATTAAACTTCGCTTCTTTGCTTTAAAGGATCGAACAAATAATTTATTCAAGCAAGTGTATGAACAGAAGAGCCTGAAGGGAAGAGCTAATGATGCCATAGCTTCCGCTTGTCTCTATATTGCCTGTAGACAAGAAGGGGTTCCTAGGACATTTAAAGGTAAGTTTTTAGTTGCGAAGATAAAAATGTTTTCTATGTTAAAGTAACAGACTGAAGTCAAGGAGCTTTGACACTACGTAGCTGAGTCATGTCTTCCTGGTTACCTCCAGTAATCCATCTTTGTATCATTTCCAGATGCCTCCTTATTTTGTTCCTTGACAGAAGATCTTAGCCATGTTCTTTTCCAGCTGTTTTAGTCATTCTAGTCCACGTAAGCTCCGTGTTCTTTGCTCGTGAGATCTTCTGACTGACTTCATCTTGTGGGCTTTGAGGCCTGGCTTCGTAGGCCAGAGTAAGCCTTTGTTACCAAGCGTGTACCCTTGATGCATGGAAAACCATTTCCACTCCTAGCACAGGTCTCTACAGGTGAGGGAATCAGGCCTTAGAAAACATTCTCGAGGTTTACAATTTGCACTTTTACACTTAAGCTGAAGGCTTTGGGAGAACTCGTATTTTTGTCCAGTTTGCAGTCACGAATACATGACAGCCTATTGGCTGTGACGCTCACACTGACTTGCCCTCCAGAGTTCGTTTTAGCTTAAGGTTTTCATTACCTTTCATTCATCAGTGAGTACTTTACGATGCGGCAGTGGCTTTTATCATCATCATCGTTTTTATTATTACAACTAAAACGAAGGCTTTTGGTCTGAAAGTGGTAGTTTAGTATTTAGAATAACAGGGTCGAATATTTGATCTCATGTTATTATGCCTATAATCCCAGGGGTTGCATGTACATGTGACATTGGGTAGCTTGAGAAGTACGCTTTAGCTTTGAGGTTTTTTGTTTTTTTTTTCCCGTGATAGACATACTTCTTATAACAGATTAATACATAAATATCAACAAAGTTTGGATTAGAAGAAACTTAACTTGTTTGAATTGAAATTTCAGAGAAGTTAATATTTTGAGATATTAAGAACCTACATTTAACTTGTTTGAAAGACTTCTTTACAGCTAAAGTAAAAATGGTATGTTGTATACCATGCATGTATATATATACACACCATGTATACTATATATGAGTTTTGGGTGGACAGTATTATACATTTGACCCTTGAACAACACGAATTTGAACTGTGTGCATCCACTTATACACTGATTTTTTTTTATATAGTACTGTAGTTGCTCTTATAATATCCTTAATATTTTCTTTAGCTTACTTTATTATAAAAACAGTCTATAATACGTATACAAAATCAGTGTTGACTGTTATCGATAAGGCTTCCTGTCGATAATACACTATTGGTAGTTAAGTTTTGGGGGAATAAAGAGTTCTCTGTGGAGCTGTGACTGTGCTGGGGGTTGGCACCCCCTAACCCGAGTTGTTCAGGGGTCAGCTGTAATTTGACGTCTGTAATCACTATGAAGTAATCACTAAAAGTCTAGTTACCATCCATCATCAGACAGTTGCCTCCCTTCACTTGTTTTGTCTACTCCCCAAGTCCTTTCTCCTCTGGTAATCGCCAGTGTGCTGTCTGTATCCATGAGTTTTTGTTTCATTTGTCTGTTTTGGTTTTTTTGGATTCCACTTACAAGGGAAATCATTTGTCTTTCTCGGGCTCATTTCACTTAGCATAATACCCTCTAGGCCCATCCATGTTGTTGCAAATGACAAGATTTCATTCTTTTTTTATGGCTGGGTAGTATCCATCGTGTTTATATAGCACCTCTTCATCCATCTCTCCACTGATGGACATTTGGATAGTTTCCATTTCTTGCCTTTTGTAAATAATGTTGCATTGAACGTAGGGGTGCATATATCTTTTTGAATCAGTGTGTTAGTATTCTTTGTATGAATACCCAGAAGTGGAATAGCTGGATCATACGGTTTTTCTGTTCTTAGTGTTTTGAGGGGCTCCATAGTGGCACCAATTTACATTCCCACCAACAGTGCATGAGGGTTTCCTTTCCCCCACATCTTCTCCCCTAAGACTCGCTATTTCTTGTCTTTTTGAAAATAGCCATTCTGACCAGCATGTGCTGATATCTCGTTGTGGTTTTGATTTGCATTTTCCTATGATTAGTGATGTCGAGCATCTTTTCACATGCCTGTTGGCCATCCGCATGTTGTCTTTGGAAAAGTATCCATTCAGATCCCCTGCCCATTTTTTAATCAGGCCATTTAAAGCATAATTGCATTTTTGCAAATAGAATATATTTTACAATCAGAAATGATTTTTTAGTGAACCATATGACTTATGTGGATTTAAATTTTTTTTTTTTTTTTTTTTTTTTTCAGAAATATGTGCCGTGTCACGAATTTCTAAGAAAGAAATCGGTCGATGCTTTAAACTTATTTTGAAAGCTCTAGAAACCAGTGTGGATTTGATTACAACCGGGGACTTCATGTCCAGGTTTTGTTCCAACCTTTGTCTTCCTAAACAAGTACAGATGGCAGCTACACACATAGCCCGTAAAGCTGTGGAATTGGACTTGGTTCCTGGAAGGAGCCCGATATCTGTGGCGGCGGCAGCCATTTACATGGCCTCACAGGCCTCCGCTGAGAAGAGGACCCAAAAAGGTAGGATTCTTTCTCAGGAAGGGCAGTGATGAAACTGAAGTTTTAGTGTGTCATTGTATTTCCATTTTAGGTACAAAGCAGGTAAATGTCCCAAACCCACATTTAAGAGGTAGTTTCTTAGAGTCAAAACTGACAAGCAAAATACTACATTTTCTTAAGTGGCTCATAAACAAAAATATTTGTGGAGTTGTAACTCTGTGTATGACATGCTTTGTTCCCATTCACTTTAAGAATTGAGTTTGTCCATTTTTCATTTCTAGAAGTTGTTTTTGTCCCACCTAAACATTATTTTGAATAGTTCTTTTTTCCCCTCAAAACTTAACCAAAATTTTTTATATCTTGAGAGGTGGGGGCCATGCCTGTTTCCTGCTGTCCGGCGTGGCCCGCACAGCTCGGCACATGGGAAATTTGTGCTGATCGGCAGCTGTAACATTCCTCGAAGCCTCTTCTCTTTCTCCTTTCATATGTTACTCACTTTCTTAATGAAGATCCTGATAGAAGTAGTTCAGCCTTCTAGTATATGTGCTGCCAAAGTGAGCACAGTAGTTCAGCCTTCTAAAGCCAGTTTTGAGTTTACTGTCATAGGGGAACTTTCAAACAGAAGTCCTAAGTGAATTTCTTTACAAGCATGTATTCATCAATTACTTCTCTGATCCTTAAAAAGATGCATAAAGAAAAAGGAGCAGTCAGTTCAAAATTGAAAAGGTAGCGAAATTCCTTGCTGCGATGACTGTACTACCCTACTCAGAACAGCCTTTCGCCTCAGCTTAGGCCGTATGTTTCTATATTAATAAAAGTAATACATCACATAGAAGAATGATTAGAAGGAAGCCAGCCATTGGTTATCTGTTCCCTTTGGCCTCCAGTCATATTTTTTAAGGAAATTTTGAGTCTTCTGGTAAAATTGAGAAGTTGAAGCAAAGCAGATTGTCCTTACCTTTATTCCTACTTGTAAAGTTTGTTCTAATCAACACAGAAATATTGATCTTGGCACTTTGTTACATGAAGTTCTTTGTTTTTAAGGCCCCTTTCTTCCCTTCCCAGCGGCCGGTTGGCGTTCACTGGTATCTGTGTCTAGAGGATAAGAAACTTACAATTAGCTCGTTGCACAGTGATGGCAGGCATCCACACTGAAAACTCGTAAAACCTTATGATTTGAACTGTGGAAAGGTTATGGTAAAATGAGTTTGTTTTAAAGCCTGTTTTTTAAAACTCCATATCGTTTAAGTATTTATAACCCAATACTTGTCAAGTGGCAGTCCTTTGGGACTTTTTAATAAAAAGGAAGAAAGGTGACAATGACTTTGAAGGGTAAACGTGGATCTACTGTACACTAGAAATACTCGTGAGCTCCCTGTGCTCAGTGTTCTGTGTTTGCAAGAGTGGAAGCTTCCCATTGTGCTAGAACGTACAGCTGTATCAAGTAGCTGTGTGTACTATCTGAGGTACGAAGTAGACAGAAGAGGTTGTGGAACTATTTCTAGTACGATTCCCTTTTAGCTTGAACCTTTTAACCAGAGAACCTCTTAACAGAATTAACTAGAAGTTAATTAGAAGAGGAACTTTTAAAAATAGCAATGATGATGTGAGTTTCTTCATAAGAATGTATTCATGGGTTACTCCCGGGATCCTCAGAAAGACTTCCTGTCTTTCTAGATACTAGATCCTATGGCTAGTATAATTGTTACCACTCATGGTGCTGTGCCCTGGGCATTGTTCCAATGTTTTACATCTAGTGAATCTTTTCCTACTACTGTGACAGCCCTTTGACGTAATAAGGGCTCCTACCTCATTATTGTTACTAACTGTAGCCCTCCATTCTGCCTCTTCGTATGGACTTCCATCGTCAGGTTTTAAAAATCAACATTTCTCGTTTTCTCACTGTGGCTTTTATATTACCGTATCTCACAAACTGGAATGCAGGTAGTGGAAGGAGATAGGATGGAAGTTATCCTTAATATGTTGATTTCCGTCTTTTAGAAATTGGAGATATTGCTGGTGTCGCTGATGTTACAATCAGACAGTCCTACAGGCTGATCTATCCTCGAGCTCCAGATCTGTTTCCTACAGACTTCAAATTTGACACCCCTGTGGACAAACTACCACAGCTGTAAATCGAGGCAGCTGATGTCAAACTCCTGTGAACACTGAACTCGGCCTGTTGTACATAGCCTATACCAAGTGCTGGATTGAGCCTTTCTTTAATAAGGAAAAACAAAAGACATGGTACGCATTCCAGGGCTAAATATTAATTGCTTGGCATTCTGTATGTATATACTAGTGAAACATATTTAATGATTTAAATTTCTTATTGAATTTGCTTTCTTTTGTAGCAACCTAGGAAACTGTATTTTGGAAGATATTTGAAATTATGTAATTCTTGAATAAAACGTTTTTCAAAACTAAAGTTTTTGTTATAATTACATGTTATATGTAATTTATAATTACAAATAATGCATATCATTGCAGCTAATAAAGCTGATAGAGGTTCTCGTTTTGTTTTTTTCCATTTATAGATTTAGGTGTTTTTTTGTATAACAAAGTCAGAGGTTTGGGGAACCACTTTTGACATCAAGAACATCGGGGGGCCTGTGTGAATTCTTAACTGTACATATAGAACAGTAAGAAGTGAACTGGACCTTGAAAGGCACTGGCTTGAGAGATATAAAAACATTCCTGTGTTTTTCCTCAGTGAGCTTATGGAGCAGAGAAGATGAAATCTGTTGGCCTACCAACATCAATTTTTGGATGTTACCATTTCGTAACTATTTTTACTTACTGATATAAAGAATATTTAAAATGGAGGTTATTGGGCCTCGGAATGTCTGGTAATTTTTCTAGTAAGTACGCCCCCTGTAGGTGATTGGGATGTGAAGGTGTTCATTGTAAGCAAAGACCAATAAAATGTTGCCCTTTTACCAACTAGCTTACAAGGGGACTCGAATCCATGCTAGACACACACCACTGTAGACGGCACTGCCTCAGAGCAGGTGTACGGTTCTGACACGTAACGAGCTTAGCACCGGGTTAGAAGTACGTCTCCTGTTGCAGCCTAGTAGGGGGATTCAGACTCTAGTCCAAAAAGGGGCTTGCGCCTCTAGAGGATCAGACCTTCTCTCGTTTCTGTTGGCCACGGAATGGGGATGACTGCTGGGCCAGGAAGACAAATGCTGTTTCTCCCTTGTACAAAATCTGCGACACGCAAACGGCACTACTCAAAGCCGGGGGAGAACACCAGAGAAGTAAACGCAAGCACACTGTCACCAAATACGGGATCGCAAGGCTCGTGAGGACTCCAGGCAGAACTCATCCCACCCAGCATGAAACTCAGGACAAGAAATCTTAGGTCAGTCAGTGTCTCCCTCGGCACCCCCATCTTTGGTCCCCAGCACTGCACCTCTGCATTTTTCCAAGTACAGACTGAGAGCAGGGGTCCTCCCCTCTGTTCTCCCCAGTTTATAGCGACTGACCACAAAACTTCCCATCCACTGAAGACTTTTCACTGCAAGCTGCAACCAGTTAACTAGATCTTAAAATAGTCATTTTTGCTATTATAAGTACATGCACATTATAGAACATTTGGAAAATGCATAACGATAGCACCCAGAAGCCACTTAGGAGTGAGCACCGGTATTTTGGTATTTTTTTCTTTCCTGCTGTTGTGCTGTGTTTTATTTTTAAAACATAGTTGGCAGTTCAGGTATACTAATATGATTAGTATTTTCATTTTACTGGCTAGAAAAATGGAGATAAGCATAAAGGGGATTAAAAAACCTAGCCCCTACCAGTCTGCTGTGTCAACATTTTGCTCTATTTTTTGTGTTCTATCCATTGAAAGAGCTTAGATCAGTAGAACTGATTTTAAAGATTAATCTGGGGGCAGAAGGTATATTTGGGGGATGTAATTTATATTCTGGTAGATAACCTCTGAAAATAAAATTCTAGTTTTAAAAACTCTACGCCACCCAGATGGTTTGATCTGTTTAACTCAATTGCAGATATTGAAAGAAGTACCTCATCAAGAGCTAAAGTAGCAGGGTCACTTGTTCTTTCCTCGTACCCCAGGCCTCAGAGCATGTGTGTCCTTGATAGGGACAGCGGTGTTTGGAAGTGATGCATTGTTAATGACCCTGTTGAGGAGTCATTTCATCTGACCACTAGAACATTTTCACTTAGGGAAGGGGGGCAATCCACAGCAATGCAACATTTTGGCCTCTGGCCCCTCTAGCGTTCTCTCTAGCTCAATGGGACTTACTCCTTATTTGTCCATCTGCTTCAAGGCTGTTATAGAGGTTTAAAATCCACTCGTGATGTGGGGTGTTTAGTTGTAACTACTTGATTGCTTAGTACGGCAAAATTAGTAATACTTAGAAATTCAAAAAAATCATGGCCAGGTCTTTCTAACCAGCAAAAGGAATCTGACCCATATTCTAAACCAGGGATTGTGCATGGTTTCACAAAACCCACCTTGTTGAGAGCTGATCACACCAAGAAGTTGAAGCCAGCTTCTGTGTGGGCTACATTTTGGCCAGTTATGGATATTCCCCATGCAAGGCAATTTCTGTGAAGATAAAGTGGGTCCATCTTGTAACAGTTGAAACCTTGGTTAAGGTGGTCCATTCCATTCCCAGTATTTAAAACAAGGACTCACTACAGTCCACTTTGACAGTCTCTACTATGACTACAAGTTCGAGGGTTTGATAAGTTTCATGGAATCTGGGGCGCCTGGGTGGCTCAGTCGGTTAAGCATCAGACTGTTGATTTTGGCTCAGGTCATGATTTCATGCTTCATGGGATCGGGCCTTGTTTCTGGCTCTGCACTGACAGTGCAGAGCCTTGCTTGGGATTCTCTCTCTCTCTGCCCCTCCCCATGCTTTCTTTTTCTCTCTCAAATGAACATTAAAAAAAAAAAAAGTTTCATGGAATCTGAGTTTGAGCACTCTGGTCCAATCTCATTTTGTAGATTAGAGAAGACTGGAGAAATCAAAAGATGTGTCCAAGTTTACTATTAGGAAAGAGGACAGACTCAGGTCCCTTGATCAATCTAGTGCTGGTTTCTATTAAACTATACTATTAGGTTTTATTTCACAGGAGGATGCCTTAGGACTGACTTTAGTTGTAACTTTCAAATACAATTCGGTTCAGTTATGAAATTAACAAAATTATTCAATGCAATACTCGTATCTGGCTTTTTGGGGAAAGCTCTTCAGAGTGAGTTTCTGAATTATTTTTGAATCAGCTCAGGTGGCAAGGAGTTAATAGCTAGAGATCACTCTAGCTCTTTCTCCAAACTAAATGCTTCTTAAACTAGATGCCTCTTGATAGTAAGCCTTTGTGTTCAAACCAACAAACGTACTTTACCCATGGTTGTCTTTGGTTTCTGAGCTAATTTAATATCACAGGTGCAAGATTTACTTTAATTATCAAGATGAACAGCTGAGGGGGTCAGCCTATTACCCATCTGGTCCTAATCCAGCCAGGAGGCCTCTCTATGCCCCATGCCAATATTTCCAATTGTCAGTGGCCCTGACTTTTCCTGTTGCTGGAGTTTTAATCTCATCTGCCAATTGTGGAACTACTGACAGATTCCCCAGTCCCCTAAACACCTCCCTCCCTCTCCCCCTCCTGGATATTTCCACATACACACTCATTTCATCGGGATCTCAAGACTTCAAGGTGTCACTACAAAAGTACCATTCAGCTGATCTCTAGGCCACAGAGGCCCAGCGTCTGGCACAAGCATAAACCTCCATTCATAACCTTCACTGGCATTTCTCTAGTCAAGGGGACTTTTAATCGCCATCCCGGGAGACTGCAACTCTTGCTTAAGGAAAGAGGAAGGGAGGCGGGCTCACCTGGGTGACTCAGTAGGTTGAGCATCCGACTTCGGCTCAGGTCACGATCTCACAGTTTGTGGGTTCAAGCCCCACGTCGGGCTCGGTGCTGAGAGCTCAGAGCCTGGAGCCTGCTTCGCATTCTGTGTCCTGCTCGCTCTCTGCCCTTCCCCCATTTGTGCTCTGTTTCTCTCTCTCAAAAATAAACATTAAAAAAGAGGAAGAAGGAAAAAGTGACCACAGAGCTTTTCTTTTCCTCTGCACATTATCAGAACAATTCTCAAGCACTGTCTGTGATCTGCAACAGCCTGTGGCTGGCACAGCCACTATTGGAAATGATCAATGTTTTCAGACATCTGAGAAAGAAGGAAGATGGCTGGAAGGCAAGGTACTTAGGAAGAAAACAGAGAGAAGTGGCATTTTGTTGAATTGAAGATTCTGCCAAGAGGTAATTTGTTTCAAACTGACACAGGTGACGAAACCACAAGAGAACTGGGCCCAGTGCCTTTAGAGATATTGGAAAGCCTAGCTTGTTCTACATTGTTCCAAAAGGCAGGTCTAGGAGGGAGAACTCACCTGAAGCTCTCAGATGAAGGCATGTCAGTCATGTTGAATACTTCACTGCAGGTATTTAAGCAGAGATTCGGTTGCTCTGTCAGAGATTTCTCTGGCATGTTCTTACTCCCTCTGTTGGTTCCTTCTAGCTCTATGGCTATGAGACACCAGAAAACCAAATGATGGGCCCAGAACTTCAACCCCTCCCACACTGTGGTGGCAAAGAAATCTCACCTGCTATGCCATCAGCTTCTCTCACTGTCCTAATTTGTTAACATGAGGGTGATCTTTACACCCTGGAGCTGCTTCTGAGGTCCTCCAGAGAAGCCCCAGGCCTGCATGGTTTGATGTCCCTGCACTGACAGCGCAGAGCCTATTTAAGATTCTCTATCTTTCTGCCCCTCCCCTGTTCGCTCTCTCTCAAATAATAAAGTTACTAAATAATAAAAGTAAAAACAAAATAAAATACAATAAAATAAGTTACTGAATACCCACCATGTCTAATATGCAGATAGAAGACAGTAATGCCAAACTTAAGGTCACAGCTAAACTGTGGTGTCTGGGCTAGGGTCCAGGCCCCTGTTGTGCATGAACTAGGCCCCCACTCCGCTTCTGCTCTGGTCATCTTATGTATTAAAGTCATACTGAAGACTATGTTTGAAATGGAAGGTTACAAATGAATGAGTAACTATAAGTCCTCCATTTAACAGATGAGGACACTGGGGTGAAATGTTCACATGTCACTAGCGAGGTGAAACAACATGTCCAAGGCCACACTACTAGCAGACGGCAAAATGATGGCTCGTCCCGGTCCTCTTGCCTCCACCATGGGCTGATTTTGAAAACACTCCCTAGTCTCAAAGGACAGCATGAGTGTGGAAGTTCTCTAGATTAGGAGGGAATAAACTTAGAGAAGAGATGATGCTTGTGGGGTGCCAGAGGGACACCTGTGTTATGTTGGAGCCCAAGTTCCTTTGGACAAAGTAGCGGTTACTTTTTTTATTCTTTTGATAGCATAAAACTTGACTTTGAGGAGAGTTCTTTGAATCTCAAGTCTCCCTTTGAAATCAGCTGTTCACGGAAATAGAACAAACACTCCTAAAATTTGTATGGAACCACAAAAGACTCTGAATACCTTAAGCAATCTTAAGACAGAAGAACAGGGGTGCCTACGTGGCTCTGTTGGTTAAGCATCCGACTTCGGCTCAGGTCATGATCTCACGGTTTGTGGGTACGAGCCCGGCATCAGGCTCTGTGCTGACAGTGCAGAGCCTGGAGCCTGCTTCGGATTCTGTGTCTCCCTCTCTCTCTGCCCCTCCCCTGTTTGTGCTGTCTCTCTCTCAAAAATAAAAATAAAAACATTTTAAAAAGATAATAAATAAATAAATAAATGGACAGAGGAACTGAATAGACATTTTTCTAAAGAAGATAAACAGATGGCCACCAGACACATGAAAAGATGCTCAGTATCACTCATCAGCAGGGAAATGCAAATTGAAACCACAATGAGCGACCTCATACCTGTCAGAATGGTGACTGTGGAAAAGGACAAGAAATAACCAGCATTGGTGAGGATGTGGAGAAAAGAGAACCTTCATGCAGAGTCGGTGCAGCCACTATTGAAAACAGAAGAGAGTTTCCTCAAAAAATTAAAAATAGGACTACCGTATAATCCAGCAATTCCATTTCTGAATATTTATCTAAATAAAACAAAAACACTAACTTGAAAAGATACCTGCACCCGATGTTCCTTTCAGCACTATTTACTATAGCCAATCTATGGAAACAACTGAAGTGTCCATCGATGGATGAATGGATAAAGAAAAAAATACATACAATCACACACACACACACACACACACACACACACACAGAGGAATATTATTCAGCCATAAAAAGAAGGAAATCTTGCCATTTGTGATAACATGGATGGACCTTGAGAGCATTATGCTAAGTGAAATAAGTCAGAGAAAGACAAATCTCAATTTTATGAGAAATTTGGGAAAAAAAACAAAACACTAAGCTCATAGATAGGACAGCTGGGGGTTGCAGTGGTGTGGGTGAAATAGGTGAAGGTGGTCAAAAGGTACAGACTTGCAGTTATAAAATAAGTAAGTCATGGGGATATAATGTACAGCATGGTGACTATAGTCAATCCTACTGAATTGCATATATTTTTTAAAATTTTTAAAATATTTATTCATTTTTTTTGAGAGAGAGGGAGACAGCATCAGCAGGGGAGGGGCAGACAGAGAGGGAGACAAAGAATCTAAGCAGGCTACAGGCTCTGAGCTGTCAGCACAGAGTGAGATGCGGGGCTTGAACTCACGAACCATGAGATCATGACCTGAGCCGAAGTTGGACACTCAACCAACTGAGCTACCCAGGCACCCCCTGAATTGCATATTTGAAAGTTGCTAAGACAGGTATGTCTTAAAAGTTCTTATCACAAGAAAAAAACTTTTTGTAACTAAGTATGGTGACAGATGTTAATCAGACTTACTGTGGCAATCATTTCACAATATATACAATGTTGAATCATTATATTGTACACCTGAAACCAATATAATATTATATGTCAATTATACCTCAATAAAAAAAAAGAAAAAAATTGGCTGAATGTAACAAAAAGAGCTGATTTGTTTTGGGGGGATTATAAATCATGACTAAAATTTTATTTATTTTTAGATCAAATGGTAAAACACCAAACTGTTTAGATTTCTTTTCCCATTCAATGTAAGTTTCTCGAATAGAGGAAGTAGACTTTAGTTAAAAAGAGAAACTTCAGGGAAGCCTGGCTGACTCAGTCAGAAGAGCATGTGACTCTTGATCTGAGTGTCATGAGTTAGAGCCCCATGTTGGGTGTAGAGAATATATAAACAAACAAACAAACAAACAAACGAAAAGAGAGAGAAACTTCAAACTCTTACTATAAATATGGTTCTGAAAATATTTCAGAAGGAAAAATGAGCTGGTTTGGTAAAAGCCCACCTTGTATTTTGTCTGAGTGATCTGAAATAAAGGTGGATTCGATTCTTTTCTTTTGATTGCATTTAGCTTAAGACTGAAGAAACAGTTTAGAATTCTGAAAACAAAACAAAACAACAAAACTTGCGGCAGGAGACCAGGGGGAAATAAAGGCAACTTTTAGAATGATTTAAGCAAGTCTAAATCAATCTGTGGAATATAGTATAATTATTAAAATATATAAATTTAGAGGCACGTGATTGACTCAGTCAGTCGAGTGTCTGATTCTTGGTTTCAGCTGAGGTCATGATCTCATGGTTTGTGGGTTCAAGCCCCGCGTTGGGCTCTGTGCTGACGGTGTGGAGTCTGCTTAGGATTCTATCTTCTTCTCTCTCTCTCTCAAAAACAAATAAAATAAACATTAAAAAAACATGTAAATTTAATCACTGAGAAAATATTTCAGGTAACATCCTGAAGAGAAATAGAATGAAAATTTATAGACCAGATGAAGGGTTTGTAGGTCAATGGAGAAGCAGCATGTTAGAGGAATAGACATCAAACCAGGGGAAGAACCTCACTAAATCTCTTGGAGCCAAATTTCTCATTTGTAAGATGGAGCTGAACAAGATAGTAGTAATCACTAGTACTTTATGGCAACTAGTGTGGGTGGGCTTGTCCAACATTCAACCTCCTTCTAGAATGCTTTCTTGGACGGAAGGCTAGAAGTAAAAAAATTAAAAAATCCCCCAATCCCAGATTTATTTGAAGCTAAGATTTTAGGTATAAATTAAGTTCTGACCAATCAGATGCACCCACATGATACTTGAATTCCAAAAGGAGTCAAGTGGGGGAAGACATGTGGCATCCATTTTGTTAGTATATATTGTGTAGCAAAAGCAGCTGCCAGATTCTCCAACAACTGCTAGATTGTGGCATGAGCAGCAACTCGTTCTTGGCCTTGCACCGGGGCTGTGGCTGTTAGTCCTAGTTCAGTCTGGCATCGACTTCCTTGGTCCTCCCAATGATTCTCTTAGCCATTTAATAGCTGGAGCTAAATCCTTTCTGGAAGGGAGTTCTGTTTTCTGCGAGTGGTAGAAGTAGTGGGGGCAAGGCTGTTCAAGAATGTTATGGTCATGGAAGTTCCAGAGAAGCTTACTGAACAGGGACTATCACTAATTCCATTTTACAGATGAGAAACACTGAGGTACAGAGAGTAACCTGCCCAGGACATACACTGTGATTCATTACTCTATATGGTTCCCCAACTAGATGATTCCAATGAGTTATTTCAAATCCAAAGTTCTAACTCTAAATTTTCTGGATCTTGGGATTGAACAGTGATATAAAATCATAAATCAATGACCGGAGGAAATTTGAGGTCCTAACATTCCCAGAAACAATTTCAGATTATGTCAGACATGAGATGGCTTCAATGTGATACCAGCATATGGTGGTCTTGGGGACGTAAGCTTTTCTTTTCATAGGTTGTGTGGCAGTTAGGCCCAGCACATAGAGCAGGCTCTCGGTGTCTCTTTATGTCTAGAGTAGGAGTGGACAAATGGGTTTGTGCGGTCACTGCAGGCAATCATTTTAAAGCAAAAGCCATTTTCTTTTTCCATGAAGAATTGGTCTTTTTAAAGTACCAATAAGTTCTTGGACCAGTGTGTTCACAGATGAACAAAGAGAAGATGATTGTTAATCCTTTTTGTTTTGTACAAAGGGAGAATAAGTGAGCTCCAGTGTTTGACAGACTGGAAGTTTACGCTTACTTTCAGCTTTATAATTGTTCCCTTTTTTTTCCCCAAAAAGTATTTATTGAACAATCAGTTTCTCTAAGTATGGGTTATGTTTGCAATGGGTGTAGAGGTTCATTTGTGGGAATTTTTTCCTTTTGAATTTCTTTCTCCCCATCCATTCATGCATTTGTTCACTTACTCATTGAGTATGGTGGGAATAAGAGCATGAATCTTGCTAGCAGATGAGGTCTGAGTCCTTGCTTTCCCAACCTACTGCGTGCTTTGCACACGTTATTTAACTTTCTTAAGCCTCTGGTTCCTTATTTCAAATATGAGAATACTGATAGTGCTTTTTCACAGGGTTGCTATGAAGATCCAGTATGATCACACAGATGCTTCATTTTAAAAATGAAGGTTATTCAGACTTCAAGATGTATTGCAAAGCTGCAGTCATCAAGACAGTACGGTACTGGCACAAAACCAGACACTCAAATCAATGGAACAGAATAGAGAACCCAGAAATGGACCCACAAACGTATGGCCAACTAATCTTTGACAAAGCAGGAAAGAATATCCAGTGGAAAAAAGTCTCTTCAGCCAATGGTGCTGGGAAAACTGGACAGCAACATGCAGAAAATTGAACCTGGACCACTTTCTTACACCATGCACAAAAATAAACTCAAAACGGATGAAAGACCTAAATGTAAGAGAGGAAGCCATCAAAATCCTCAAGGAGAAAGCAGGCAAAAAACCTCTTTGACCTCAGTCGTGGCAACTTCTTACTCAGCACGTTTCCAAAGGCAAGGGAAACAAAAGCAAATATGAACTACTGGGGCTTCATCAAAATAAAAAGCTCCTGAAGACCAAAGGAAACAATCAGCAAAACTAAAAGGCAACCGACGGAATGGAAGAAGAAATTTGCAAATGACATTCAGATAAAGGGTTAGTATCCAAAATCTATAAAGAACTTATCAAACTCAACACCCAAAAAACACAATCCAGTGAATAAATGCATGAATAGACACTTCTTCAAAGAAGACATCCAGATGGGCAACCGACACATGAAAAAAATGCTCAACATCACTCATCATCAGGGAAATACAAATTAAAACCACAATGAGATAGCACCTCACACCTGTCAGAATGGCTAACATGAACAACTCAGGCAACAACAGATGTTGGTGAGGATGTGGAGAAAGAGGCTCTCTTTTGCACTGCTGGTGGGAATGCAAACTGGTATGGCCACTCTGGAAAACAGCATGGAGGTTCCTCAAAAAATTAAAAATAGACCTACCCTACAATCCAGCAATTGCACTACTAGGTATTTACCCAAGGGATACAGGTGTGCTGCATGAAGGGACACATGCACCCCAATGTTTATAGCAGTGCTATCAACAATAGCCAAAGTATGGAAAGAGCCCAAATGTCCATCAATGGTTGAATGGATAAAGAAGATGTGGTGTATGTGTATATGTGTGTGTGTGTGTGTGTGTGTGTGTGTGTGTAAAGTGGAGTATTAGTTGGCAATCAAAAAATGAAATCTTGCCATTTGCAACTATGTGGATGGAACTAGAAGGTATTATGCTAAGCAAAATTAGTCAGAGAAAGACAAATATCATGTGACTTCACTCATATGAGGAATTTAAGATACAAAACAGATGAACATAAGGGAAGGGAAGCAAAAATAATATAAAAAAACAGGGAAGGGGACAAAACATAAGATATTTAAATATAGAGAAAAAGCTGAGGGTTGCTTGGGCATTGTAGGTGGGAGGATGGGCTAAATGGGTAAGGGGCATTAAGGAAGACAATTGATGGGATGAGCACTGAGTGTTGTACATAGGGGATGAATCACTGGAATTTACTCCTGAAATCATTGTTGCACTGTATGCTAACTTACTTGGATATAAATTTAAAAAAATAATAAAAATTATTAAAAAAATAAAAATGAAGGTTATTACTTAATGAAGGATATATTAGTATTTATTGAACACCTACTGTGTCAGCCACAGTGCTGTGCACTTGGCATCTACTCTGAATAAAAGTTGCATATGGAGAAAAGAGATATATACCCAGATAAATGCAATAAAGTATGAAGAATCTTTGCAGATTATGGTGGGGGCACAAATGAGGATCTGATTAGTTCGATTTGGGGGGAGATGATTAGAAAAAGATTAATGTTTTCCTTTAATAGAATCTGGAAGATGATTAGCATTTTAGGTCATTAGGTATAGTCCCATCTCTGAGAGAGAAGATGAGCATCATGAACGCTGGAGGCCCCAAACTGCACGGATCCTGTGCGAATTATAAGCATTTTGGCAATCCTCATCACTGGCTCCTTACTAGCCACATGTAAACACATTCCAATCACTTCTGTGTCCTGATCTCCTCAATCCCTGGCATTTCTTGCCCTTTATAGTCAAACTTCTTAAAAGATTCCCTCCCATCCTCCTCGTAAAACACTGCAAGCTAATTTCAACCCTGGGCAAACCAGTAGAACAATTCTCATCATGGTCCCAATAATATCTGTTTGCTAAAGCAGGTGGAAACATCTTAGACCTCACCTTAACTGATTAATATTTGATATTATTGTCCACTTTCTCCTCTTTCAAACACTCTTTCCCTAGGCTTCCACGAGAGCCCTTTAATCTTTTCATTGTCTTCCTACTTCTGGCAACTAACCACTTTCAAGTCTGTGTGGAGTGTTCCTATTCTACTCATGCCTTTTGTCCTACTCAACCTTGGATGATACCATCTACTCCTGTGATTTCAGCTACCATCCAGTGACCCTCACATCTCCAACCCTGTTCTCTTTCTGTACTCTGGACTTGGACATCTCAGCATAGGTCATTATGAAACTGATTACAGAATACATATGAATTGTTTTATTTTTATCCGAGGCATTATTAGGTAACTAAGCTAGACATAATTTCCAGTTTAAAAGTCATGCCCACTCTGATACAGACTGCTGTTTCTTTTACCGGCCTCACTTCAAAGGTCTTCAAGATGGAGTGTCATCCTCAGAGGACAACTTTTATTTGAGAGAGCAGAGAGAGCAAGAAGTAGCGCAGGGGTGGAAGAGAGGCAGAGGGGGCACGGGAGAGAATTTGAAGCAGGTTCTGCAGAGTCAGTGCAGAGCTGGATACAGGGCTCGATCCCACAAAGAGGAGATCATGACCTGAGCCAAAATCAAGAGTTGGACACTCAACTGACTGAGCCACCCAGGTGCCCCAACAAATGACAACTTTTAAAAGGCTATGACTGAATATTCTTATTTTAGGTATAATAACATAATAGCATTTTTTCACCTTAAATAACCAAAGCAACATTAAATAATTCCAAAATATACACTTGATGATAGCACCAAACTCAAATACCTTCACCAAACTAAGAAATGCTTGACAACTATCCCTCAATCCCCCCCTTTAACTTACCGGATTTTTCCCAGTTGACTTAAATCTATTTTTTTCTTTTCTTTTCTTTTTGTAATATGATATTGCAGATATTCAACAGCCTTTCTTTTTAATTTTTTTTAATGTTTATTCATTTTTGAGAGAGACAGAACATGAGTGGGGGAGGGGCAGAGAGAGAGGGAGACACAGAATCTGAAGCAGGCTCCAGGCTCTGCACTGCAGCACAGAGCCCGATGTGGGGCTCGAACCCAAGATCCGGGGCTCGAACCCAAGACCCATGAGATCATTACCTGAGCTGAAGTCAGACACTTAACTGATGGCCAGATGCCCCAAACTTATTTTGTTTTCATTATCATGATTTAATAGCAAGCAGTATATGACAACTAAATGCTGTGTAAAAGGATTGTATTTTAGTTGATCTAAAATTACCTTTTTCAGTTCCACATTTAACTCATTCATTCCACAAACAGTATACACCAACCAGTAGTATCTGGAAGTATTTTGCATGCTGGGTATATAGTGTTGAACATGGCAAGGCCTGTGCTCTCATTCTAGATGGAGAAATAAATAAATAGATAAATAAATAAATAAATAAATAAATAAATAAATAAATAAGAAAAAAATTGGATCACTCTAAGGACAAAGCAAAGAACTAAAATATGATAGTGACCGAATATATAGTTACTTTTAAATAGTTGATAGGAAAAGGACCCTTTGAGATGTTTTTAAAAACCTTTTATTATGAAAACTTTCAAACATATTCAAAACAGAATTTGTAAATTCTTTCTTCTGCTTCCCATGTACCCATTACCTAGCTTTGCCAATTAGTAACATTACTCAATACTTGTTTTATCTACTCTGCCTCTTTTTTTCTTTTTTTGCTAAAGTGTTTTTAAAGCAAATGACAGATATCTTATCATTCCATCCATAAAGAGTTCAGTATCTATTGATAGGGAATTTCAGAAAAGCACATAACCTTGTGGTGCCTGGCTGGCTCAGTTGGTGGAGCATGAAATTCTTGATCTTGGGGTCATGAGTTCAAGCCCCACATTGGGGTAGATTTTACTTAAACAAATGCACCCCAAAACCCATACATAACCACAAAATTATCATACCCAATTATCATGATATGCAGTCCATACTCATGGCTCCTCATTTGGTCTCAAAATTATCATTTTCCTTCCCAAATTAGGATCAAAGTTCATACATTGTTGCTAAGATCCATTATTTCAATAGGAGCTGCAAAAAGCCAATATTCTAATTCCAAATTTGTTTCATTTATTAGCTATGACTCTTCTATATTAAAAAAAAAAAAGAACTCTCCCCCTATCAACTATTTGTTTACCCTGAAATATAGAATGGTATAGAAAAGACAGAATGGATGCTTGATTCTTTTATTTATGCATTTTCAGAGTAATAAATTAGAGTGCTTATCAAATCTGAAGAGGTGACATTTAAGCTGAAGCCTGAATGTGAAAATATAGCTATGCAAGAATTAGGAGAAATAGCATTTCAGGAACAGAGAACAGTTAGTGAAAAGGCCTTAACGTAGAAAAGATCTTAGTATGTTTACAGGCTAGAAAGGAATTTGTTTTGGCATGAGGGGAGTGATATGGCCAAAATTAAATGAGGTAAGATTGAGAGTTAGTTTGGACCACATTGTGCCTTGTGAGCCAGGGTAAAGGGTGGACATTTTATAATGAAAGAATTGAGACACCAATTTGGAGGATCTGGAGGGTTTGCATGTTTAAAAGAGAGCTCTGTCTGCTATAAGGGGCAACAGACTTTAGGTAGACAAAGGTGAAAGCTGGGAGACAAGATGTTAAAAAGAAGCCAATGGGCAGGATGTTAACAGCTTGAACTGGAGTGATAATAGAGCAAAGGTAGGAAGGGGAAGTCAACACTGTGTTAACCATCTTAAATTTGATCTGTCGCTAGGCCATCCATGTGTAAATGTGGAAAGGTCACACAGGCAATTGGCTATGTCCTCAAGTTTCCTGGAAGAGTTGGGACTGGAAATATGATTTCAGAGTTAGTGACATATGAATTGTACTTCGAATCCTGGGGTAGAGGATTGTATCAACAAAAAAGGGGAGGATCTTAGAACAGAGCCTGGGGGGTTACATGAGCATCTAGAAACCAGAAGAATGTACAGTAGTTATGCAGAGAAGACACAGATACTGCACCTAGTATATCTTCCCCTCCTTAGAAACAGAACACATACATATGTGCACCAGTTAAAATGTATGTGTCAGTCATTCTTGCAGCTAATTTTAGGTAAATGGAACAAGAGTGCAAGTGATGTAAACAACTTGAGTCATCCCAGTAAGGAAAAGGGTGTGCTCCCCTTCCTTTTCCCCTCCTTCTAATGACTATAATGCAAATGTGCTGTGAACCGTCTTGGACCACGAAGACTAGGGCACCTAGAAATGGCAAAGCAATAAGCTAAAATGAGTCTGAGTCACAAGGATAACCTTGTGATAAATGCAGCCACACCAGCCTCTCCTTTATTCAAGTCATTGCTCTTTTGCATCTCTGTTACACGCAGCAACAGAGTATTCTAACTCTATTCTAACTCAGAGTCCAATCATTCTGTGAGCTGATAAATATCTCTGAACCTGCAAAGCTGAGGACCACACTATGAATCTCTGGTAACTTCATAATATGCCAATACTCACAATACTGAATGGCTTAATTTGCTACCTATCCTAATTAGACTATGACAAACTCAAGGGAGTAGTTAGGTAAAGAAAGAGCGGGTACCAAGGAGGCATCAAGGGTCCCTTAGAAATTGGATTGCAATTTATTTACTTTAACCTAAAGAGCCCTGGACTTGATGAGTTCAGGATTCCAGATGAGCAATAAAGCCACAACTCTCTCTTACAGTATTTAGATTGCTAGAAATCTCTAGAAGTCTACAAGTGGTTTACAAGCAGTTTGGTGGTCAGAGAATAATTAATGTGATTATTTTTTTAAATATAATTTCAAATTTATAAAAGGTAAAAGTGGTTATTTCCATAGAAATCCAATTCTTTTGTTCCAATTCTTTTGTTAATTCTTAAATATGCACACTAGCACAGATTGCCTTAGATAAAGCAATAAGGTATTTTCATGTCATTTGCATATTAGTTTTGGTTCATTTGCATTTTTTCATTATTTTTACTGTGTTGCATTATGTCCACATTCCACAAGAAATAAACCAAAGACTCAAAAGTGCTCATCGAAATGTAAAAGTACAAGGAGACAAATACTACAAGTCAACATAATGCTGTAAATGTCAAAACATTGAACTGGATTCCACTGAGAATCTAAAATGTGAATCTGTACATTAGGACAAGTAAATTTGCATGTGTGATGATTTTGCATAAACAACTAAAAAGAAAACAGAAATTAGCAACTATGTTGACAATCACCTGAAGACTGGATTTTTTTTAAGATCACTGATCTATCCACCTTGTTCTCATTGGCATGAGACATTTAAATTTTCATATATTTTCAAATAAAATATAGTGATCCCTTTGTTGACAGTTTAAAAACTGCCCTATTAGGCCTGGAACCAAGGTGGTGATCTTGATATTTTGGACTTCTGGTTTTCTGCTTATGCGTGTTCATGATCAGGAAATACACAATGCTATTTGAAGGGAGAAGGGCTATTTTTATAAATTACTCTACATTATTAATATTACTATAAAATACCAAGCAGGTATTTAATTTATACAAATGTAACTATACCTACTTGGCATGCATACACACACAAGAAAGATAACTTAAATTTTAAAACTAATTTTGCCTCTAAGTATGTCCTCCCTCCCTCCCTCTCTTCCTCCCTTATCTCACCTCTTCATGATTGTATCTTTCAGAGAGAGCATGAGAAGCCATTTTTACGGTCCTTTGGCTGGTCTCAATTTTGCATGCTTTTCATAATAAGTACATCTCACTGTGCTATGTGATTCTAGTACTTAAAGATTTGAGATATATCTATATCTATCTATATCTATATATCAATAAATACATGCACACACACATTTTTTTGGTGTGCCAGTGTACAAGAAAGTTCCTAAATGCAACCCCATCACTTAAACCTACACATGAAACACAGCAATGTGCTCCAAAGATGGAGGACACTTGACTCCTTTGACATAGACAGTATGTGTCTCTAGTGTATAAAGAAATAGGGCTGCAACAACATCAACAAGCATCAAAATTAGAACAAGAAAACATCAGGCAAGAAATAAAAAAGGCATCCAAGTTGGAAAGATACAAGCAAAACTGTTATTTGCAGATAATGTGATCTTATATAAAGAAAATGCTAAAGAGTCAACCAAAAAACTGTCAGAACTGATCAATGAACTCAGTAAGGTTGCAAGATATAAAATCAACATACAGAAATCAGCTGTATTTCTATTCACTAACAATGAGAGATCTGAAATAAAAAACCATCCCATTCACAACAGCATCAAAAAACAATAAAATATTTAGGCATAAATTTAACAAAGGAGGTAAAAGATATTTGCAATGAAAAGTACAAGATTTTCATGAAAGAAATTGAGGAAGACACATACAAAAGGAAAGATATCCTATGTTCATGGATTGAAAGAATTACTCTTGTTAAAATGTCCACATTACCTAAAGCCATCTATAGATTCAATGCAATCCCTATCAATTTCCAATGGAATATTTCACAGAAATAGAAATACCAATCCTAAAATTTATATGGAACCACAAGACTCCAAAAAGCCAAAGTCTTCTTGAGAAAGAACAAAACCAGAGGTGTCACACTTCCTCATCTCAAACTATAGTTGACCCTTGAACTCAAGCAGGGTTAAGGGTGCTGACCCCTGCGCTCCACACATAACTTTTGGCTTACCCAAAAGTTATTAATTGCTAATAACCTGTTGACTGGAAGCCTTACTGATAGCATAAACAGTTGATTAACACCTATTTTGAATGGTGTGTTATGTACTGAATTCTTACAATAAAATAAGCTAAACAAAATGTTAAGAAAATAATAAGAGAAAATACATGTATAGTACTATTCTGTGTTTATTAAAAAAAACTCCGCATATTAAGTAGACCCACATACTTCAAATAGGCATTGTTCAAGGGTCAACTGTACACACCTTCAAAGCTTTAGTGATTAAAATAGTATGGTACTACCATTAAACAAACAAACAAACAAGCAAAAAAACAACACAAAGACCAATGGAACAGAATGGAGAGCCCAGAAGTAAACCTCTGCGCTTGCAGTCAACCAATATTTGACAAAAAAGCCAAGAACACTCAACAGGGACAGGCTCTTCAATAAATGGCACTAGGAAAACTGGACAATCACATGCAGAAAAGTGAACCTAGACCCTTATCCTGTATCTCTCACAAACATTAACCTGAAATGGATTAAAGACTTAAGATCTGATACTGTAAAACTTCTAGAAGAAAATGTAAGGAAAAGCTCCTTGACATTGGTCTCTGGGGAATTATTTTTTTAGATGTGACACCAAAGCACAAGCAATAAAAGCCAAAATCAACAATCAAACTAAAAATTCCAGCAGAGCAAAATAAATAGGTAGCTTACAGAAAGGTAGAAAATATTTGCAAACCATATTATTAGTTATATTTGTATATAAACCATATATTCGATTAAAAAATGGGCAGAGTAGGGCGTCTGGGTGGCTCAGTTGGTTAAGCGTCCAACTCTTGTTTTCAGCTCAGGTCACGGTCTCATGGTTGGTGAGATTGAGCTCTGCATCAGGCTCTGCACTGGGGATTGAGCTCTGCATCAGGATCTGCACAGCCAATTTGGAGCCTGCTGGGGATTCTCTTTTTCTGCCCTTCCCTTGCTTGTGCTCTTTCTCTCAAAATACATAAACTTAAAAAAATTGGCAGAGTAACCAAATAGACATGTATATCAAAACAATGAGATATCACAATCCCTATCAAAATAACACCAGCATTCTTCACAGAGCTAGAACAAACAATCCTAAAATTTCTATGGAACCACAAAAGACCCCAAAGAGCCAAGCAATCTTGAAAAAGAAAACCAAAGCTGGAGGCATCACAATCCTGGACTTCAAGATGTATTACAAAGCTGTAATCATCAAGACAGTATGGTACTGGCACAAAACCAGACACTCAAATCAATGGAACAGAATAGAGAACCCAGAAATGGACCCACAAACGTATGGCCAACTAATCTTTGACAAAGCAGGAAAGAATATCCAATGGAAAAAAGACAGTCTCTTCAGCCAATGGTGCTGGGAAAACTGGACAGCAACATGCAGAAAATTGAACCTGGACCACTTTCTTATACCATGCACAAAAATAAACTCAAAATGGATGAAAGACCTAAATGTAGGACATGAAGCCATCAAAATCCTCGAGGGGAAAGCAGGTAAAAACCTCTTTGATCTTGGCTGCAGCAACTTCTTACTCAACACGTCTCTGGAGGCAAGGGAAACAAAAGCAAAAATGAACTACTGGGACCTCATCAAAATAAAAAGCTTCTGCCCAGCAAAGGAAACAATCAGCAAAACTACAAGGAAACTGACGGAATGGAAGAAGAAATTTGCAAATGACATATCAGATAAAGGGTTAGTATCCAAAATCTATAAAGAACTTATCAAACTCAACACCCAAAAAACACATAATCCAGTGAAGAAATGCATGAATAGACACTTCTTCAAAGAAGACATCCAGATGGGCAACCGACACATGAAAAAAATGCTCAACATCACTCATCATCAGGGAAATACAAATGAAAACCACAGTGAGATACCACCTCACACCTGTCAGAATGGCTAACATTGATTGACAACTCAGGCAACAACAGATGCTGGTGAGGATATGGAGAAAGAGGATCTCTTTTGCACTACTGGTGGGAATGCAAACTGGTGTAGCCACTCTGGAAGACAGCATGGAGTTTCCTCAAAAAATTAAAAATAGACCTACCCTACAACCCAGCAATTGCACTACTAGGTATTTACCCAAGGGATACAGGTGTGCTGCATGAAGGGACACATGCACCCCAATGTTTATAGCAGTGCTATCAACAATAGCCAAAGTATGGAAAGAGCCCAAATGTCCATTGATGGATGAGTGGATAAAGAAGATGTGGCATATATATATATATATATATCCATCCATCCAGTGGAGTATTCGTTGGCAATCAAAAAGAACAAAATCTTGCCATTTGCAACTACATGGATGGAACTAGAGGGTATTATGCTAAGCAAAATTAATCAGAGAAAGACAAACATCATATAACTTCACTCATATGAGGACTTTGAGAGATAAAATAGATGAACATAAGGGAAGGGAAGCAAAAATAATATAAAAACAGGGAGGAGAACAAAACATAAGAGACAAATACAGAGAACAAACAGGGTTGCTGGAGGGGTTGTGTGTGGTCTAAATGGGTAAGGGGAATCTACTCCTGAAATCATTGTTGCACTGTATGCTAACTTACTCAGATGTGAATTAAAAAAATAAATAAATTATGAAACAAAAACAAAAACACCAATGAAATATCACCTCACACTTATTATAATGAATGGCTCTTACCAAGACAAGAGATAACAAGTGTTGGCAAGGATGTGGAGAAAAGGGAGCCCTTATGCACTGTTGGTGGAGATGTAAATTTGTTCAGCCATTATGGGACAGTGTGGAAGTTCCTCAAAAAATTAAAACTAGAACTACCATAAAATCCAACAATTCCATTCCTGGGTACTGTTAAAAAGAAGAACACAGGCACCAAATGGAGATTCTTATGCTATGCTGTATCACCAAACTGGAGCTTAGTACCTATACTAATTTCAGTTTCAACCTTTCTCAGAAATGTAGTCTTAATCAATCAGTCGGGAATTTTCTGGTCAGCACCAATAAGTTGATATGTCACTGGGGCCTTCTCCATCTCTCGAAGGACGATGAGGTAATCCACCTAATCAAGACCCAACTATCCTCAAAGGGAGATGACCACACCCATCTTTTCTCTTTATGACTTTCTTATCCTGCCTTTGAAAGCCTCTCCTTTTCTGCAGCCCATCGTTGCTCACCTGTACTTTGTAGAGAAAATGCTGCTTGAATCATGAATAAAGCCAGTTAGCTCTTTAAAATTTCTTTGGATTTTCATCACTTAAGTTTATATCCAATGGAAATGAAAATAGGATATCAAAGAGATATATATGCACTCCCTTGTTTATTGCAGCATTACTCACAATGGTCAAGATATGACAATTAAAAAAATTTTTTTACATGTTTACTTATTTTTGAGAGAGAGAGAGAGAGAGAGAGAGAGAGAGAGAGAGAGAGAGAGAGAATGAGCAGGGGAGGGGCAGAGAAAGAGGGAGACACAGAATCTGAAGCAGGCTCCAGGCTCTGAGCCCAACATGGGGCTTGAACTCATGAACCGTGAGATTGTGACCTGAGCCGAAGTCGGGCGCTCAACCGACTTGAGCCACCCAGACACCCCAAAATGAAAACAATCTTAAGTGTTCATCAATGGATGAATAAAGATGTGGTATGTGTGTATGTGTATGTGTATGTATACACATAGATATATAGACATACACATACATACACATGTACCCATACATACACATATATATGGACATATTATTCAGCCATAAGAAGGAAATCCTGACATTTGGAACAACATGGATGGCCCTTAAAGGTATTTGTTAAGTGAGAGGTATATGCTAGTGGTACAGTGGTAATTATATTACAATATGTAAATGTATCAAATCAACATATTGTACACTTTAAATTTACATAATGTTACATGTCAATTATGTCTCAATAAAAATAAATTAAAAAAAAAGGGAAAATGTCAAGCCATGCTAACAAACAATCCAGTATCTCATAATGTGATGAGCTGTTATAAGACTTTAATGAAGGTAAAAAATATATTAAACTTGTGGTTAGAAGACACAAATGGCAAATGTGTGCCTACAGTTGGTTACACATTGTGAGAAAATGAACTTTTCAAACTTCCTACATTCAGTCACAATTGGCTGTACTATTATAAGTTAAATAATTTTCAAGGAAAATTGATTACATGTAATTCTTTACTTAATTTTTAAGTGTTTATTGCATAAGATTACACTATTTGTGAACTACTTCAAATGTTGAATTAAGGAAGTGTTACTGTATATTTCCTTTGGCTTCTTTTGACACCAACTGCTTCACAAAAGTAGTAGTGTGTTTTTAGAGTTTACAATTACAGGGGTGCCTGGGTGGCTCAGTCGGTTAGGCATCCAGCTTTGGCTCAAGTCATGATCTCACAGATCTAGGGTTCGAGCCCCGCGTCGGACTCTGTGCTGAAAGCTCAGGGCCTGGAGCCTGCTTCAGATTTGGTGTCTCCCTCTCTCTGCCCCTTCCTGCTTACACTCTGTTTCTCTCAAGAATAAGTAAACATTAAAAAAAAAAACAAAAAACAAAAAACCTCTAGAGTTCATAATTACATAAAAACATGGGTACATTAGTCTGATTATATTCCCTTTAAGATTTTAACTCTCTTACTGACTTTAGTAGGAATAACATGTCACTATTTTCCAAGCAGATCACATATAATGGATAGGTAATAAGGAAAGTTTTGTTTATTTCCTGGACTTTCCCTTAGTATGTAAATAGCTTTGCCTCCTATTATCCATTACCCAATCCGAAATCCACATTCTTGTCATTTTTATTACTTTTGCAACAGAGCTGCTACAAGGAAACAATATGTAATTGATAACATAAATGTTATAATTATGAAATTGTTTGGATTGTAGATACTGACATCAAAGTGATTTAAAAATTTCTTTATCTTTTAAAATTCATGACACTTGTTTTATAGCTAGACCAGAAGCATCAGTAGTACCTGGAAACTTACTTGAAATGTAAATTCTCAGCACCACGCCCCCTACTCCATACCTAACGAAGCAGAAAATAGGCGGCGAGACCCATGTACAAGTCCTTCAAGTGATTCTGATACATTGTGAAGTTTGAGAACCACCAGACTAAGGAAATTCAGTACTGGTTCACTTCATGGTAGCGAGAGGAGTTAGCATGGTTGTTTGCACTCCAGAGATGGATTGAACAGAGGTTCGGTGGGGGTTTTAACAGGTTTGTACAAAGAAGCAAGAGAGAAACAGGATGCTGAGGATATACGTGATTATGATGGATATGGGAATTTAAACTGGAAAAGAAGAAAAGGGAGGACTTATAGGGGAAAGAGGTATATTACCTGTTATTAACATATTGAAGACTGACCAAGCTGAAGACCTAAAATACCAACAATTTCTACCTATCAACATATTGCACCAATACCATATTCTTTTGCCTCCCATCAGAGAATCACTATCTTAATTTTTGTTTAACATTCCCTTGCTTAAAAATGAAAAAAAAAAAATTATCACCTTTGTGTTTGGTTTGGCTTAAACTTTTAAAAATGAGATCATGCTGCATATAGTCTTCTTTGATTAGCTTCTTTCATATATTTTGTTCTTTTGTACTGTTCTCCACAGCTGCAGTTAATTTTCATGGCTGTATAATATTTCGTGGTGTAAGTATACATTGCTTATTATAAAATAGAAAATATTTTATTAAACCATTCTCTTCCATTGATGAACATTTGGGTTGTTTCCAGTTTTTGGTATTACAAACAGTGCTATGAACATTCTTGTTCATGGACCCTTGGTACATATGAATAAAGAATTTCTTCAGGATACACTACTTAGGTGGAATTGCTAGGTACCAACGTGTGCAGATGCCCAACTTTACAAGATAATACCAAATTATTTTTCACAAGTGGTTGTATTTGTCTATACTCCTCACAGTAATTTATTGGAATCTCATTGTCCCACTCCATCTCCACCACTCAATAAGGTCAGAATTTAAAATTTTTATCAATTGAATGTGTTCAAATTATATCTCAAAGTCTTGATTTGTAGTTTCTGATTACTGTTTAGAGTGGGCATGTTCATTGTCCATGTGAAATGTCTGTTCACATATTTTGAACTTTTGACTGTTTCCTTCCTGAGCTCTAGGAATTTTTAATGTGGTGGCTATTATTCTTTCTCTGTTCCATGTGATGTAAATAGGCTTCCACTTTGTGCCCGGTCTTTTCACTTTGATGTCTTTTGATAAAAAATTCCTAACTTTCTGATTGTTAAACTTGTCAATTTTTCTTACATTTTTGTGTTTTCCTATACACATTATTTTCAGTGTTTTAAAGTTTTACTTTTGACATTTATGTTTTACTTCATTTGAAATATTTGTGTCCACTATGAGAAAGAATATTGAGTTTCTTTTTTCATTTCCACATGGGCACACAATTTTCCTACTTCTACTGAGAAAACATGTTTTCTTTCTCCACTGAATTATGTGGTTCTTTCTGTAAATTAAAATTTCAGATATATTTAAGTCTGTTTCTTGGCTCTTTTATTGTTCCATTTGTAATATGTACCAATACCTCAGTAAATGCTACACCTTTATAATTCTTGTTATATTGTAGGGCAAATTCCCTCTCCTCTTTGTTCTTCAGGAATTTCTCTATCCTTTACTTTTTGCTCTTCTACATAAATTTTAGAATGAGCTTATGAAGTTCCACAAAAAAATTGTTGGGATTCTAACCAGAGTTGCATTGAATCTGCAGAGGATTTTTGAGAACTGACATCACTTCAAAAGATATGTCTGTCTATATTTACTTAGGTCTTCTTTAATGTCTCTGAGTTTTTTTTTTTTTTTTTAGTCTATGTTTTTTTTATTGAGGTATACTTTATATACAGCAAATGAAACAGATCTTAAGTACACTACATTTAACATAATTACAGATTTACTTGGGTTTAAATTCACCATCTTTCTTTGAAAAACTTTTTTTACAGGTCTTGCACATCTTTTGTTAGGCTTATTTCTAGATAACTTGGTTTTGTTGCTATCATAAAAGTTGTGCTTTAAAAATATTATGTATTCCAGTTGTTTGATGATGGTGCATACGTCACTGACTTCTGTATTTTCATCTTACAACAAGCATCTTGGGTAAACTATGATTGCTACTAAATTGTAGTCTTTTGAGTTCTTCAGATAGACAATCATCATCTGCAAGTAAGCATTTTGTTTCCTTCTTTAATCCCTATCCATGTAGAAAAGTAGCGATGACAGGCATCTTAGTCCTCAATTCTTAAGGAGACACTTTCAATGTTTCCTCATATGAGATGATGGCATTGAGTCTATTTTTGTTGTCTTTTTAAAGTTTATTTTATTTATTTTGAGAGTCAGCGAGTGCAAGAGGGGCAGAGAGAGAGGGAGACAGAGAGAATCCCAAGCAGGCTCTGCACTGTCAGTACAGAGCCTGATGTGGGGCTTGATCTCATGAACTGTGAGATCATGACCTAAGCCAAAATCAAGAGTTGGATGCTTAACTGACTGAGCCACCCAGGTGCCCCAGTTGTTGTTTTAATATCTTTGTCAATTTAAGGATCCCCTGACCCCTTCAAATCAGAAAAGTGACCAGCTTTTTCTAAATATATTACTTTTTCCTCTTTAATATGGTAAATGATAATCAGAGATTTTCTAATATTAAGCCATCCTTTCATTACTAGCATAAGCCCAATTTATCGTGCCCTTTTTATACATTTGGTAATATTTTGTTTAGTATCCTTTATCAGTATTCATGAGTGAAATTTGCCAGTAACATACTCTCTTTGTATATTTTGTTTTCTAGATTATATTGACCTCACAGAATGAGTTAGGAACTATAACTTTTTCACATTATTTAAAAAAACTTTCTATGTGGTCAAAATAATCTCCTCCTTGAAAGTTTGGGAGAATTCACTTGTAAAACACTTTGGACCTATTTTTTTTGTGTGTGTGGACTTTTAATTTCTGCTTTTAAGTGATTAATGTTAGAGTGACATTATTCACACTAGCTTAAGCTAATATTTTTAGAGTTTTCAGATTATTTTCACTATTTTTTTCATATTTATTTGCATATGTTAATAGCATCTTTTAAAAAATCTTTGCTTGTATTTGTATTTTTCATTTATAAATAGCATTTATATCTACTTTCATTTTTCATAGCTATATCTATTAGCATTTTCAAGGAATAAGCTTTTGGCTTATTTCTATTTTACTGTTTTTTCTATTGTTTACTTTCAGTTATTCTGTTGTCCTTTTTCTGATTTCTGAAGCTGAGCAATTTGATCAGTTTTTTAAAACGTTCCTTTAAAAAAATTTTTTTTTAATGTTTATTTTTTGAGAAAGAGAGAGTGAGTGGGGGAGGTGCAGAGAGGCCGACAGAATTTGAAGCAGACCCCATCCAGGCTCTGAGCTGTCAGCACAGTACATTGCGGGGCTCGAACACAAGAACCACATGATGATGACCTGAGCCATAGTCAGATGCTTAACCAACTTAGCCACCCAGGCGCCCCTAACCTTCCTTTTTTAAATAGGCACTTAGTTTGCAAATTTCCCTGGAAGAATCATTTTCGCTGCATTTAATTACGATTCTTTCTGTGAGCCAGTAAAGGGTATTTAATATTGGTTTTCAAATCTATTTATCTATTAAAAATCTATGTGTTCCAACCAATTAGAAAATATAATTGGTGTAACTATACTTTGTACCAATTAGAAAATATAATTGGTGTAACTATATTTTGTTATTTTCTACATTTTTTTTTATGGCTCAATTTTTATAAATGTTCCATGTAATCTGGAAAAGAATGTGGAATCTCTTAATTGCTGGATGCAGAATTCTATATACATTCAGTGGGGATCAAGCTTATTCTATTCATTCTATCTCTCTTGATTGTAAAGTCTATTTTCCAATAATGAAAGTTGTGATCTTCCAACCTGATGGGTATAAGTATTTTGTAGTAGCTCTAACAATTTTTGCTTTATGTAGAGATTACTTTATTAAATACACACACATGATTAGTATATCTTTTTGATGAATGGAATCTTTTATCATTATGTAGAAACACTCTATTCTTGGTGATACTTATTTTTTCATGATGGGTCTAAAATCTGTTTTGATATTAAGTAGAGCTACCATAGCTTTACTTTTGTTTTTGCATTGAATATTTTTACTCATACTCTTACTTTCAACTTCCCTTATATTTTAGACGTATCTTTTTGCTAATAGTATAAAGCCAGGCTTTAAGAATCGATTACTTTGGGGGGGACCTGGGTAGCTTAGTTGGTTAAGTGTCTAACTCTTGGTTTTAGCTCAGGTCATGATCTCACAGTTGGCGAGTTTTTGAGTTCTGTGTCAGGCTGTGTGCTGACAGCAAGGGGCCTGCTTGGGATCCTCTTCCCCTATCTCTCTGCCCCTCCCCCGGATGTGCACACACACACACACACTCAAAAAAAAATAAATAAAACTTAAAATGAAAAATTTTTTTTTTAAATTTTTTTTTTAAGGTTTTATTTTTGAGACAGAGAGAGACAGAGCATGAACGGGGGAGGGCCAGAGAGAGAGGGAGACACAGAATGGGAAGCAGGATCCAGGCTCTGAGCCATCAGCCCAGAGCCCGACGTGGGGCTCGAACTCACGGACAGTGAGATCGTGACCTGAGCTGAAGTCGGACGCTTAAGCGACTGAGCCACCCAGGCGCCCCTGAAATTTGTTTTTAAATAGTAAGTTTGTTCCATTTATTGTGATTATTGGTATATTTGATATTATTTTTACAATCCTCTCTCTTGGTTTGAATGTTATATGCACTATATTCTTTTCATGAATATCCCTGGCATTTTATAATGTATATTTAACTAAAGTTAATTAATACCCTGACACCCCAATGATACAACAGAATGTTTCAGCTCTGATCTTCCCTATCTCAGCTGTTTTACTACTACTGTCTAGAATTTCTGTTGACTTAAAACAAAGAAACAAATCATCTGTTCTACTGAGTTGCATTTATTGTGATTTACCTAAGTGTTTACCATTTTATTTTTTCCTAAGCGTTTTTGTGTTTTAGATCACCATTCTGGGATCACTTTCATCTCTTCTTGAAGCACTTCCTTTAGAGTAGGACTCCTTTAAGAGTAAACCCTTTAAAAAATACTTTCATTTGGGGGTACCTGGATGGCTCAGTTGGTTAAGCGTCTGACTTCGGCTCAGGTCATGATCTTGCAGTTCATGGTTTCGAGCCCCGCATCAGGCTCTGTGCTGACAGCTCGGAGCCTGGAGTCTGCTTCAGATTCTGTGTCCCTCTCTCTCCTCCCCTCCCCCGTTTGCACTCTATTCCTCAGAAATAAATAAACATTAAAAAAAAGAAAAACTAAAACACTTTCACTCTTAAACTAATTTCACTTTCTACACAATTCCAGGCTGACATTTGGTTTTTCAATGCTCTGAAGAGAATATTCCACTATTTTCACCGTTAATATTGAAAAGTCAGCTGTTAGTCTTTCTTTTATAGACAATTAGTCCTTTCTCTTTGGGTAGTTTCAAGATGTTGTCTTTGGTGGTCTATAGTTTCACTACAATGGTTCTATGTATACTTTTATTTATATTTATCCTTTATGGAGAATATCCTACCTCCTGGATGATTTTTAATCTCTGGGGGAATTTGCAGCCATTATCTCTGCAAGTACTTCCTCCCTTCCATTCTTTACTCTTGGGTCTCTACTCCATCTTTCATATCTCTTAACCTTCTTTTCATATTTTCCATCTCCTTATCTTTTTATCTATTTGAGATTGATTTTTCAGATATATCATTCAGTTCTCCAGTTGCCTCTTCAGCTGTCTAATGTGTTAACACTTCACTGAGTTTCAAATTTGGTCAGTCACGTATTTCATTTTTGGATTTTAAAAATGTTTGTTAATTTCTTTAAAATTTCATTGTACTTGCTTATCCTGGTAATTTTAGGTATATAAATATTTTGTACATAACTGTTTTATATTTTGTATCTGAGAATTTGAATATTTGCAATATTTTGGAGGGGATATCGAAATTTACTATTTTTGTTGGCTCTCATTCAAGGTAGTTTCCCATTTCTCATGTGTTGCGTGACCTTTAACAGTATATTACTTGATCTTAATTTGTGGAAGTCCTATGTTCCCATTCTGGAGAAACTTTCATTCACAAAGTATTTGATTCTACTGGTAGAAAAACAACGACCTGCAAATCAGAACTTGAGCTCCTCTAGAGGATTTAAACATAGAACAAAAGTCTTACTGCTATTGCAGGGTTTGTTATCTTCATAATGGCGTTGCTATAGGAATCCATCCATGGCAACCTCGCCTCTTCTGAGTGTTTGCATTTCCAAAGCTAGATCCTTGCCATTCTGGCTTTTACGCTTTCCACCTTCCTACTTCTCTGGCCTACTTTGTGGACTCAAGTTCCAATCCCAAACTCTGAGTACTCTCACTCTTGTGCTTGGGCACTCCTCCTTAATTCTTAGGTACTAAAGCTATAGCTTGTCCAGATCCATGCTCAAGTGTGTCTGTTTGTTTTGGGGTGGGAGGTTGCCAGACACCACTCTTACCTTTCATGAAACCAGCAGTGCCTCAAATTATGTGTCTTACTGGCAGTCTTGGGAGCTTCTATTTAGTCACAATACTAGAAGTGGAAATCATGCAAGATTTTTGACACTTTGAAGTTATTTAAGAACTTATCTCTATTTATATATGTATATATTTATATACATATGTTTATAAATACATATATTTATATACATATAAGGCCAATAGTTGGAGATACAGCAGATCTCAAAAGATAGCTAGAAAGTAAATAAGAATTTTCATTAAGATCCATGATTTGGCATTTGATCCTCTGAGTCTCTCATACTCACCCTCAGTTGCTTTGGAAAGATCAGTAACACCTGTAAAATTTTTGTTAGATTTGAATCTCTAATGCAGCTTTCACCTAGTTAACATATAATGGCAATTTCCACTGTGACCTCAGTTTGTGCTACAGGGATAGCACAGACCTATCTTAAAATATTCCTAATAATTCCTAATATTCCTTAAATATTCCATTTGTAATAGTTGAATAAGAGGACTATATAATGACTAGCATTCTGTTTTCATTTACCTATTTTCTGAAAGGTCAGGTCCTAAAAATAAAGTAAGTTACCTCAAACAAAAGGATACTACTGGTATCCTGATTTACTGGTGCTTGAATTTTAATGTATACTATTCCTCATTTATTAAGATTTTGATTTTTCTTCAACTTTCTATCCACATTGTCTAGCACACAGAAGGCATCCCATATATATACATATATATATATATATATATATATATATACACATATATATACATATATATATGTGTATATATATATATATGTGTATACATATATATATATATATATATCTCCACTGAATAAAAGATGCTATTGATCTTACAGAGGTAGAATGCAAACTTTCCCCATTACTACCAGTGAAGTGGACAGTTCGCGCTCAGATTTTGCCCTTCCCCAGGACCAAAAACACTTGCAAGAAGGCTAATAAGCAAAGTTAGTCTTTGAGATCTTGAATATAGTAGAGCTAATACACATTTTGACGAACAGAAAGCTTCCAAAAGGAAATAATACTTAAAACCAAAGTTACAAATTATAATCTATTTATACTTTAATTTGTGCATTTGTGGTAATTTATGACTGCAAAACACTTTTTTCTTAGAATGACATAAAGGCACATTTCATTTCAATGCATAGTGTACCATTCTAAAATATACTAATAATTTCCTTACAAAGTGCTTGAGCAGTCACTTACACATACAGTAATAGCAAAATATATTTACACTCTATAGAGTTTAAAAATTTAAAATCTGACTAAAATATATATATTTTTTAAAAACTACAGAAAATATTAGTGCTTTCTTCAGCTTAATTGTGTGAATATACCCTGCCCTCTAATTTTTTCTTAGTGATTGACTTCAATTAAAAAAAAAAAAAAAAAAAACTTCTGTACACTGTGTAGTTACATAATGCTATGTCAGGTTTTAATGCTAAAAGCCTATTTTAGACATTGCTTTCTATGCATATTTGAGAACCAGGAAAGGTGAGCAGACTGTACCTCAAAAGTATTTAGTGTTTTTTTTTTTTTAATGTGTTAACACTCTGTAAATTAAAGCCAGACAATTAAGCTAAGATCCTTTCCTGTCCTTTAACAAGGAACTTAACTGGCATTTTAAAATAACTTTAAACAACTTATTGCTCCCTCTTTCTATAAGATTTTCCCCCAAAGAATCTTGGGTAATAATAGAATTGGAAGGAAATAAGAACTCTTGGAAAAATTGTAACTGTTCTCAGAGTATACAAAAACATGCCAGCACACCCTAGCAAGGCTGAAGTATTGATAAACTTTCTATAAATCGATGTGCTTTTATGTTTCTCATAGAATTTAAATTTGAACAATTTTTAAGACATGAGATCACTGTGATTAAATGGCTAATTCAGTATGGTTAGTTCACAACTTGTTATTCCTGAGATATGATGACCCTAACATGCTAAGCACAGAATTAAAGATGTTATTATTGAACTAAAGAAAAATAATGCAGTCATACACGAGAGGAAAAGGATGCAAAAACTAACAACAACAAAAAAACCAAAAAACTCCAGGCAAGTGGAAAAGTCATGGCTTGCCAAAAGACTTTCCTCTAAGAGCATTAAAAAAAGCCACAAATGGATCCTCTGAAGAGTTGTAAAAAGTATTTGATCAAATGGTTTTTGAGACTTTTGAGGTACAGCTTTAGTGTTATAATAATTTTATAAAATATAGACTGTTTTATCAAAAATATTTATACATTCTGTTACAATATATTGCTTTTGCCCTCAGTAACTGCCAATATAAAATCTGGATCCAGTGGCCTAAAATGTACAAATGCACTTAACGTAAATGCTGGAGTTTGAGGTGTCTGCTTGGCCACTGTACAAAAGTGATGAAGTGGTGAAATTAAATAATAAACCTACAACACAGAATACATTACAACTTGCACATATACATGTTCACAGCATGTATACAACGATAATCCCTATGTTTTAACAGATATAGTTCCCTTCTACAGTAGATACAAGAATAAGATAAACTGGGCTGAAAAATGTACAACGAATATCAAAAAAGGAGTAATTAGTCCACTGATTTTGGAAGAAGGTATGATTGAATATATCGAGTGTCTAGACTTTGGGAATGCATACAGGTAATACAGTATCTTGGTTCAGGCTAATCAGAAGTCCTCATTCTTAAAATTTTAAGTAAATGCTGATGTTTAGTTGTTCCTGTTTGCTTCAGCATGGTTTAATAAACAAAAAATTGTTTGGCAAGTAGCTCTGTTGGAAAGCTATGAGGCTCTGTTACATGGTTGGTAAAGATAAGGCGATAAAAATTTTCTCCTAATAAATATAGAAAATTTATAAAACAAGATATCAATTCATTTTTTTAAAAAAACAAGCCAAAAAATGTGCACAAACTACCACTACATTTTTTTTGATATTATAGTAATTTCATTAAAAAAATAAGAGCATTTGCCTTATTCGAACAGATTTACTATGTGTGAACAGTAATAGCATCCCAAACCCTTTTTGTTCTTTTTGTAAAATATAGCTAACTGAAGTGAAATGATTAATCTTCCTTCCACTTAAGGCAGGCATAAGGCATAGCGAGGGACTGTGGAAGAGTGGTGTTTTTTTCTTTTCTTTTTTTTTAAATAGACTATTGATCCAAAAGTATTCATTTGTGATAGGTTTTCATGGCCGATGTTCATTCCGCTTAAACTCCATGAAACTGTTTCCAGTGCTCAGATTTACGTTGAAAATACATTAAAAGAAGCCACTTTCAAGAAGATTTTACAATAGTACTTTTAAAGAAATCTTCATGTGTTTAAACAAAAAACTCAGAAGCTACTGGTGGCACAGAGAGCAAATGAAGGGTTGCTATTGTTAAGAGGTCTTCTTGTGAGTTAGTTTGCTTGGTTTCACAGTGTCTAGGAACTTAACACCAATCAGCAATGTAGTCAAAATCTCTGAACATTTCTTGCTCCTCTTCTGAAAGTATCCTTGGTTCTCGAGGCGGAGTCAAAATAGGTGCTTCTGAGGTAAATTCATCATCAAAATTACTAACATCTTCTCGTCCTCTAATGGTAGGTACAAATGGCGGCTTTACTTTTTTGTCCATCAGAGCACTCCAATCAATTAGCTGGATTACAAAATATAAAATGACCAGTTTAGTTTCCTACACTTAATTTCTATTTTCACAAAAAATTTTAAACTGTCACACTTACCCGGAAAAATGGGTGCTTTTTTACATCCTCTGCATCTTTCTCACCAGCTCCAAGTCGCCGCTCAGGATTTCTTCGTAATAGCTAACACAATATAAAATATAAAAGTTAAAATAAAACCAGTGACTTCGTTGATAAAGATTCTCATAACTTGCAAAGATTTAGATGTTTTTTTTGGTATGTGTTTGTCTAAACCATGCAACATCTATGAACTAAAAAACAACTTCTAAAGTTCTAATTGGGTTCTCCCGGGAGGGTGAAGAGTTAAGTCTGGGGAGCCACCCCTGGAGCCAGAGATGTCGAGTCCCCCTCCTCTTTAATTTCCCGTTGCAAACAATAAAGGCCTTTTCTGCTGTAAAAAAATAAATAAATAAATAAATAAATAAAAGATAAAGTTCCAACTGGGAAATGTCCTTCAATAAAAGAAATTTAAGCAGTTTATAAACCATTAGCTCTTACCCTTCTCATTATTGATATGGCTTCTGTAGATAAGAACCTTGGATACCTTACTTCATCATTTACAATACTGTCAAAAACTTCCTCTTCATCATCACCAGGAAAGGGAGACTAGAAAAAAAAAAATCTCTAAGTCAAAATGAATTTCAATACTGTAAAATCTTATCACCTATCCAAAGTACAGACAAGAACCAAGTAGTGAGAAAAACAAAGAACTTACCAAAACACCAAACAAGAAAAGACTGTGAGAAGCCACAAAAGATATACAACAGATCTATTATACAGAGGATATACCATATACTCTTATTGAAATCTTCATCTTTATTTCACAGACTTTAATAACAAACTTGGTTATATTATACAATATCATTTTTTCACTTAATTTAATTCCATTCTATTTTATTTAATTCACTTTTTCATTTATCTGGCCAGTCAATATTTTGAGTGCATACTAGACAGTAAAAATTATTTAGATAATCAACATTTCTCAAGAAGCTCAATCTTGTGGAAAGACAGAAAAAAATGGGTAAAGTAAATATGGTAATAAGTGTCACCATAGAGAGAAGCTCAGAGTTTGTGAGAATACATCTGATATGGATGTACTTTGAATTTCACAGTCAATCGCAAATTAATTAGCAAAACACAATCAGAGATCTGCAGGCATAATGACGGCACTAAGTAGCAGCTGCCAACAAAATTCAAGTCTTAGGGGCATTTCAGTTAGCAGAGTATTATTAAAATGTTGCTCATATTGACAGGAATGACCCTAAGTCATAAAAACATATTTAAATTACATTCAGTATAACAATTTGATGCACAAAATGATAACTCTCAAATATATTGAAATGTTATTATGAAATATGACTTACTATTTCAGAATTTGAAATGACTTAGATTTGGTTGCTTGTTTCCTGTAAAGTATTAATGAATAAGAGCCAAGCAGAAAGCAGTATCAATGGAAAGGGAAGAATCTTTGACTTGAGGAATCTATGAAAATGAATTTAGAACCCAACCTCCTAAAGCTGAGCTGCCCATCTTATTGCTCATATGTAAGGAAATTTCACACTTTTCATTTACTGAAACCTTAGCTCATTTACGCACTCAAAATGAATAAATCAAATAGATAAATGAAGTAACTACTATGTGAGATAATATCATTTCTTTCTGGGATTGAGATAGCAGCAAATTAGAGAAAAATTCCTTTTCACAAGAATTCTCAATCAGAATTTCAAGTGGTAATACAAAACACTTTTGTCTATTTGATCAATTTTGTATTTAAAAAATGTCACTTTATAAATCCCTGAAGAGTGAAGATATACCCACATATTCATTAAGATGTTAAAGTTCTTTGTTTCTGCAAATAGATTATAAATTAACAGGATGAACAATGGAATGCTAACAAGTATGTTTTAAACAGATATAAAAAGAATTCAATAGTCTGTTCAGAGATGTCAAGAGTGCAACTCCAATATCTAAGTTTACTTAAAATTTCTCTGATGCTTCAATTCTCATTTGGCACCAGGAAGGGGGATCTGGTCCTTCCAGTCCTCAAAACCCATACAAACACAAATACACGTTTGAAAATGCATGATATATCCAGTGAATTTTCAAATCTTTGTAATAATAGAGTAATTAGACATAAACTTCAGCCAAACCTGACTTTTATCACAGTTAAAAGTTATTGCTAAAATTTTACCAATGTTAAACTGGTAAATTTAAAACTATCAAGTACTGATGAGTTTTAAGTTTAGTTCTTTTCCCAACTACCCTCTTACAAAGGTGCTAAAGAGAAAGGAAACTGCAATAAGCAATTGTGAAGGAATAGCTGGATCCACTGTCTTTTATATCCTAGTAATTAACAGGTTAATCAATTAGAAGCTCTTTTTAAAAATACAGAACAGGAGCTTCTTCATTTGCTCATTGCCAAGTTTTCCCGTCACTGTAGAAGAGGAAGCAGAATCAACTGGATCTTAATTGTAGTATTCTGCAATAAATTCACATTTTTTGCCTGTCAGAGCTAATATGGAGAGTCAATTTTAAGCAAGCATGTAATTTTTGGTAACCTAATTAAATCTCATACATAAATGAATACATTAAAAAAACCCAAAGCAACAAAACTATTACTTTGAAAAAAGGTATGGGGTGGGGGGAAGTTCAAGTAGGTCAGAGCTTACAGAAACAACTATTATGAGTACTTCTTCTTCTTCTTCTTTTTTTTTTTTTATTATGAGTACTTCTGGCATTCTTAGAAAGCAAAGACCACTGTGGATTAGGGATAAAATACATCTTTCCATCTTAAAACACTGTATAGCAGCTTTTCTAGATAGAGGTAGAAATTTTACTAAATCACTGGTCTTAAGAATAGAAATAAGGTTAGGTGGATTCTATACCCTGAGGTAACAAAGCATAATGGTTTAGGGATAGGAAACCAGAGAGCCAGAGTTAAAAATCGCAGCTCCACCACATGAGAACTCTGTGACTTTAAGCAAGTTATTAACTTCTTTGTGTTTCCACTTATACACCTGAAAATGGGCCCAAGACTAGTACTGAGCTCATTAAAGGCTGCTGAAAAATTAAATGAGCTAATATTTATAAAGCAAATAGGATAGTGCCCGGCACATGGTAAACATTTTAATTAGCTACTTCTTTTCCTCCTTTCCTAAATATCCACTCCAATATAACATACCAAAGTGGCTGTCATTTGGATGGACTAAAATACTTTATTTATATGAAATAAGTGCCATTATATGACAATACAGGGTAAAACTTCAGAAATTTCTGACATTCAATAATTTGGTCAATCATTTATTCAGCTACTAATTTATTCATGCCTAGAATGTACAAGGAAGGTTTTTGGTACTGGGAAAACTGCAAAACAGTGAACCAAACTCATTTTTTTTTCATCCCAAGATCATCCCAAGATCAAACTGTAAGCAGTTTTCAGTTACTTGTCTAAATATTTACCCTTTCCCAAGTCCAATTTATTTTGACCAATGCATTTATTTTGACCAATGTATAACTGACTTTTTGTTACAGGTATAGAGTACATTCTTTTCATTAGTCTTTCTGTTATTCCCTATGAAATGATCAATTATATATGATCATGTCTTAAATTCATAAAACACAAATAACTACAGCATACTGAAATACAAGGTATGATTTTCAAAGTTCTATAGATAATATAAAAACCTAAAAAACACAGTGAAGGTAATATAGAATTTCAGGCAATTACTAGTATATTATAAATGTGTATACACATTAAGTATGTGTAACTTAAGCTCCACTTATGCAGGAAACATATGAAGTCATTTCTCAATGACATATTTTGTTCTTTCCTAATTTCTCTTTCATCTATTTTATACTGCTTACCTCACCAACGAGCATCTCATATATAAGAACACCAAGGCCCCACCAGTCTACAGCCCTTGTATAGGATGTTTCTGTTAACACTTCTGGGGCAAGAAATTCAGGAGTGCCACAAAATGTGCTTGTTCTATCTCCATATCCCATTCCTGAAAAGGTAAAATTTAAGCATTTGTTAGCAAAGAAAAAAGTCTAGACCAACAGATAAAAAATTAGACGATATCCTTAGGAAGCAAAATTAAAGTTCCATTTGTGCGTGGTGACCAAACTTAAGATATACCAGACTTCTACAGAAAATGTTAAGGACTGGTACAGAGAAAACTGTGCAACAGTAACTCTATTATTTAATTAATGGGTAAAAATAAAGAAGTGCAATTTTCACACTTTATTTTATTTATTTTCTCTGTCATTACAAATGATGCTAAGAAGTTACAAGAAAAAAATTGATTCTGAGCTTCAATTTTTATCATCTTTTCAATTCAATCTTTAAAATATTTTATCTGGCTCATTATAAAAAATAACATTTAGTTTGGAGAATACCAAAATGCAAACCCTTGGATAAGCAAGAGTTAACCAACAAAACAACCCTGAAGAAGAAAAAACAAAACTGGAGGTATCACAATCCCAGATTTTAAGTTATACTACAAACCTATAGTAATCAAAGCAGTATGGTACTGGCACAAAAACAGACACATATATCAATGAACAGGATAGAAAGCCCAGAAACAAACCCACAATTATACGGTCAATTATTCTTTGACAAAAGAGGCAAGAATATGCAACGGGAAAAAGTCTCTTCAACAAATGGTGTTGAGAAAATCAGACAGCTACATGCAAAAGAATGCAACTAGACCACTTTCTTATACCATACATGAAAATAAACTCAAAATGGATTAAGGACCTACATGTGAGACCTAAAATCATAAAGATCCTAGAAGAGACCAATTTCTCTGGAATTGGTAGTGGCAACATCTTTCTAGATATTTCTCCTGAGACAAGGGAAATAAAGCAAAAGTAAACTATTGGGACTACGTTGAAATAAAAACTTGTGCAGAGCAAAGTAAACAATAAACCCAACTAAAAGCCTACTGAATGGGAGAAGATATTTGCAAATGACATATCCGATAAAGGGTTAGCATCCAAAATATATAAAGAACTGATACAACTTGATACCAAAAAACCCCACAAATAATCCAGTTAAAAAATAGGCAGAAGATATGAACAGACATTTCTCCAAAGAAGACATCCAGATGGCCAAAAGACACTCAATATCATTCATCATCAGGGAAATGCAAACCAAAACTATAATAACATATCACCTCACACCTGTCAGAATGGCTAAAATCAAAGCCACAAGAAACAAGTATTAATGAGGATGTGGAGAAAAAGGAACCCTCTTGTGCACTATTGGTGGGAATGCAAACTGGTGCAGTCACTATGGAAAACAGTATGGAGGTTCCTCAAAAAATGAAAAATAGAACTACCTTATGATCCAGTAATCACACTACTGAGTATTTACCCAAAGAATACAAAAACACGACTTTGAAACCATATATGCACCCCTCTGTTTACAGGAGCATTATTTACAATAGCCATAATATGGTAGCAGCCCAAGCACCCGTCAGTAGATGAATGAAGACTATGTGGCATGCATATGCGCACGCACACACACACACACACACACAATGCAATATTACTCAGCCATTAAAAAGAATGAGAAATGTTTCCATTTGCAACAACATGGAGGGAACTAGAGAGTATAATGCTAAGTGAAATGAGTTAGAGAAAGACAAAGACAAATACCATATGATTTCATGCACAAGTAGAATTTAAGAAACAAATGAACATAGGGGGAAAGAAAGAGAGATAAACCAAGAAAGAGACTCTTAACTATAGAGAACAAATTGATGGTTACCAGAGTTGTGTGGAGAGGGTGGAGGGGATGGGTGAAATAGGTGATGGGATTAAAGAGTACACTTATCGTAATGAGCACTGGATAATGTAAAGAATTGTTGAATCACTATATTGTACACCTGAAACTAACGTGACACTATATGTTAACTATGCCAGAATTAAAATTAAAAAGTTAATAAAATAAAAAAGGAGTTAACCAATGGTGCCATATACACATACAGTATTAATCTTTTAACTAGTTCACAAATTTATATTTCTTATAATTTAGTTTAGTAAATTTTGTTTAGTTCATAATTTTAATTTTATTTATCATAATTTAGTAATATATTAATCAAATACACATTCTACATATTGAATATGTCTCAATATATTCTAAAGTGTTAAAAGCTCCTTATAATCATCATCTTAGTAAAGAATTTGAAAGAAAAGCTCTCAATTCTAAATTTTAAAAGGTATGCATTTATAATGACTGAAAATCTCAAATGAACTTGGGAGTCTATGGACCAAGATTTGAAGAGCGTAATTAAATACCTTAGCACAGAAGGGTGGAAAAATTTGTTTTTGCAAAATTTCTTTAACATTGTCACACTTTTCTTTTCTTCAATAAAATATTATTTTTAAAAAGAGCTGATACAGTATCTACATAGGTTCTACACGAACCTTTTACGTGACTTGGCCAAGATTAAAAAAATGTTAATTAAGACCAAAATAGAACTAATATTTCTTGATTTTTATTTTATGCTTTGATAAAAACCAGAGGAGATTACAAACTCCCTATTTTCAGGATAAAACTACTCTTAATTTTTTGTTTCGTTTATAGTTGTAGTAGTAGTAGTATGAAATCTGTCACATTTTAGTGTAGTATATATGTCAACTGCAGTAGTTATCATATTTCATTCATTCTGGTAAATTTTCTTATCCTGATATTTTTATTGTCATTTATTTATTCTTTTTTTTTTTTTTTTGAGAGAGAGAGAAAGAGAGAGAGAACACATGAGAAGTAGGAGGAGAAAGAATCTTAAGCAGGCTCCACAAGCACAGAGTCTTATGTGGGCCTTAATCTCATGACCGTGAGATCATGACTTGAGCTGAAAGCGAGTTGGTTGCTCAAAGCGAATGAGTCACGCAGCACCCTTGTCCTGGTATTTTTTTTTTTTAATTTTTTAAACATTTATTCATTTTTGAGAGTGAGAGAGACAGAGTGTGAGCGGGGAAAGGGCAGAGAGAGAGGGAGACACAGAATCCGAAGCAGGCTCCAGGCTCTGAGCTGTCAGCACAGGGCCCAATGCGGGGCTTGAACTCACGGACTGCGAGATAATGACCCGAGCCAAAGTCAGATGCCCAACCGAGCCACCCAGGCGCCCCTGTCCTGGTATTTTTAAAAAAAGGTGAAAGTAGGCCCAGTTGGCTAGGACTTCAAATTGGTTAAACTCCAAGGAAGGAGTTAACCACAGGCTCTTAAGAGTCAGAAAAATCTGGGTTTAAATTCCTGCTTTGCCACTAGTTAGAAAGCTTAGAAAAGCTATCTAACCTCAAAGGCTAGTTTCTTCATCTATATGCTGGGGGTTAACGGTACTACCTACCATCACAAGACTATTAGAAATTAAAGGAGATCATGCATATGAAGAATTTGGTAAATTTCTTGGCAATTATTAAGTGCTCAAAAAATGTTATTAGCACCTACATGGCAGGTTGATTTGCTGGACAAAAAATCTAGAGACAGGAAAGTTGAAGAAGCTATTAGTTTTTCAAAACAAGAGGACAGCTGGCAGTAGTAGAGGGGAAACGAAAAATTTAAGAAATATTACGGAGGTAAATGTCAGCACATTTTGGTCATTAACTTGATGTGGAAAGAGAACAGAGTCCAGGATGATAGTACATTTTCAAATAGGGAGACTGTGAGAAGATTGTGGCACCATCAACTATGAACTGGACTACCTGAAGAAAAGAACCTATTTTTGGTTGTATAATGTTGGAGGTACCTATGCATTATTCAACCAAAGCTGTCTAGTAGACAGTCGAATATTTATGTTAGGAAAGGAATAATAGATTTTGGAATCATTAACCTATTATTTATAGTTAAAAACTAGCAATGATGAACAACAGGCTAAGGACAAACTGAGGAACAAAGGCATTTAAATCAACGGTGTTTAATACAGGAAAGTCCAATAAGAGGAAAAAAAGTATTACTGAATTCAAATTAAGAGGCTGGTGGGTAACTGATGGTGATATATTTACAAAGTTCACTCATTTATTCATCCAGCTGCTTATTAATTGAATATTCACTGAATACTTAAGATGTGCCAAGCACTATACTGTGCTATGAAAACAAAGCCGAGGAACAAGAAGCTTGTGCAAAAGGGGGAACACAATGTTCATTACAATGCAATGTAATGAATTAAATGTCAAGATAACAATAACTATTTACTATATGTTAGACACTGTGTCACATATATCCAATTCTTGAAATACTCTTAAACAAGAAGCACTATATTGATTTTATATTTGAGGAAACAGACTCAATGAGATTCAAAGTAACTCATCCAAAGACACAGCACGTAAGTGGCAAAGCCAGGGTTCAAACCTAGGACTGTATGGAGCCTAAACCTACAGTCTTTATACTTAAGCCAGCTCTGATTCATATTTCCCCAGTTTACTTATTTACTTTTGAATATATAGACAAGATTCTGAGATATATGCATATTTTCTTCCTATTTAAAAATGTTAGCAGTTTTAAGAAGCTGGACAGAAGTCATCAGGCCTATGTAATTTACTTTGTACAGTCCCAGCAAAGTAAAAAAAAAATTGGTGGCCTAACCAATGCTTTCTCAGAGTAGTGACAGAATTTATTTTTTTAGAAAGAGAAAGAGGGGGAGGGAGAGAGAGAGAGCGAGAGAGAGAGCATGCGCACGTGTGTGGGGGAGAGTCAAGAGGGAGAGGGAGAGAGAATCTCAAGCAGGCACCATGCATAGCGTGGAGCATGGGAGATCATGACTTGAGCCGAAATTAAGAGTCGGACACTTAACTGACTGAGCCACTCAGGCACCCCCATACAAAGAGGATCTTAGGTTTTACATTATGATTTCTGAAAACCTACCTTATTCATAACCACAGAATTCTTAATAATGTGATAATCAGATTACATGAACCGTGCATAATGTCTTAACAAAGAATAAAGTTAAAAATACATTTTGCTTTCCATAGACAAAGTTGAAAAATACCGAAGTACAAAGGAATAGTAATCCATTAGAAAAGGAACTTTAAAATATCCAATTACCTTCTTTGCAAAGACCAAAATCAGCAATTTTCACAAAGCCCTCTGTATCTAGCAATAAGTTATCCAATTTCAAATCTCTGTTCAGGATAAAAAAAAAAAATGCAAAATGAAAAAAAATCAATAAAATCAGTAGATAATGTAGGATAAAAATAATTTCAACAGGAGCTGTACTTTTTTTTTTTTTTTACTAAAAATGAGTTTTTCATGTTATGATCTGAGATTTAAATATATTACAAATGTTCACTTTTCTTCCTTTTTATTACTCTACATAATATAATGTCTGAATAATTTTCTCCACTATACAGAAAAGAATGTTTTTTAAAAGGAATGTTTTATCTATTTAAATATGTATTTTAAAGCGTGGAAGGAGTTCAAGTATTTTTAACTTTGGTTTTATTAATTTGTTATTTGTGATAGTCTGACTTGGACTAAGTTTGAAGTTCTTCTACACACCATCTGTAAGAAAAGACTGTCAAGGTATCAAGAGGGCAGTTTTAACCAGCCTTATTCTAAGAGAATAATGCGAAATAAAGAGAAAGCTATCACTGACCAAAACTGATTAAATTAAAAATTGATTAAAAATTAAGTTAAAAATATTTTATCCTTTGAGAGTAAAACAGGGCCATGAGGAAACACTCACCTTGGATATATTGTTAGAAGTTTGAATACACTGATGTTTATGGTCTCCTTACTAGCCTTCCTGAATTTGTCTAGTCTAGAGCAATGCTATTCAAAGTGTGGTCCATTGCTTGGCTGCTGGGCTATTATTTGTTGCTAGTCTGCAACTTGATAAGGAGCTTATATCAGTACATAAGGCAACTGTGTCACCAAGTACAGTGTTTAGGTGACAGCAAGACTTAAGGAAGCAGGGTGATGTTTTATACTCTGGTACACGCTACTTATTTTATCATGGACAAATTCTGAGTAGTATTGGTCTATCAAAGTTTTCTGTAGTGGCTCAGCTGGATGTAAAATATTCACCAGAATGAATATTGTTAGTGAATTTTGTTATCAGAGCTCAACTTATAATCTGACTATTTTAATTAGGTAATGGGAAGAAGAATAGGAACAAAGAGGTTCATCACATAATTATTGTGTAACTATTTCTTTCAAAATTGGAGTTTAAAATTTTTAGAGGTCACTTATCATTTGAAAGAGAAAATTAAAAAGCTGGTTAAACACAAAATATCCTTAATTATTTTTAATTCAAATTCACACCAAAATAAGCCATTAAAAAGCATCAAAACTTTACTCACCTATAAACAATTTTGTGTTCATGTAAATACTGCAACCCAAGAACTACACATGCAGCATAAAATCTGTTTGAAGAAATAAAAAGATGTTCAATAAATTCCACTGCTGTTGAATCCCAGTTTATAATTTTATGCTCCAAAGCAGAATTCTGTAGTAAACTAACTTCACAAGTATTTATTTAGTCCCTAGTATATGCCAGACACAGTAAGACATGTCCTAACAATCAGGGATAAAATTAAAAACTAAGAAAAATACAATGTCTACAATGGGAGCCATTAACTTTGCCTGTCACTAAAGTCCTCAGAGTAGACATTTGATCTGGAAAAATACAATTTACCACAAGGGCAGAAGGACAGTGTAAAAGGCAGAACTCTCAGGGGGGAAATACAGGGCATTCCCTAGGATGGAAAGCAACAGAGGTGTAAAAGGCACCTGTGGTAACCAATAACAAGTTTTTTGTGGCTCAAGTAAAGAATGGGGAAGAAGTGGGAGACAAGGCTGAAAGGACAGCCTGGAGTCAAGTTGTGAAGGACCCTAAGTGCCATATTACGGATACTGAAATTTCTATTTTCAGCGGTAGAGAATCACACCATTTAGGTCAGAGCAGAACGATCACATTTATGTTAGATTTTTCTGAGGGTAGTATGAAGGCTGGAGTAGAAGTAGGTAGATACCCAGAGGAAAAACAAACAGATGAGGCTATTGTGGTAGCACAGATGGGAGACCATGAGAACCTCCAAGGTAGTGGCAACAAAGAGAATAAAGAGATGGGTTCAAAAGAAACTTTAAAAGTAGCACAAGACTGGTGTCTCCCTAGCAGCAGAGGATGAGGGAGAGAGAAAAACTTAAGATGACTCTTAAGATTTCCTTAGTGTAAAGAGTAATAGGTAAAGAGACAGAGAAATAGCCAAAGTTTTGTGGGGAAAATGAGGTTGACTTAGGTTGACTTTGAATGGTCTTGGAGCTGGTGAAGAAATTGGGTAAATGGGTTTGGATCTTAGGCAAACTTGAGTCCAGCTAGAATATTAACTCTTGAGGAATAGGACCATGAGGGTCTTTTGCAGTATTTATCCTAAATGTTTAGAATAATGCCTGAAACATGGCAGGCTTACTAAATGAGAAGGGAGGTAATAAATACATGAATTTAAAAATGCAGATGTGTTTTCAGTGCAGAATAGTCTATAAGGAAACACTTAGGAGAATCAGTTTTTAATTATGCAAGTAATACATAGGTATTTTCTCTATCAAGTACACATAATACCTCTGGCCCCAAAGCACAATACTTCATTCATCCATCTATCCATCTCACCCCAGTGTCACTACCATCTATAGAGATAACTAACTACTCTTATTGGTTTGGTGAATGTTCTTCGAACTCTTAGAATGCACACATAGATAATTTAGCTATGTCATGTGTTCCCTTATTTAACAAAAAATGGGATGATAATTTGGAAAAATTTTAAAGTGCAAGTATTTAGAAATATTTAATTATACATTAGATCTTACATAATTATTTGTTGAAAGTTTAAAGAATTTAGCTCAAGTCCCATTCAAACAGATATGATTCTAAAATTGCTTATTTTTATACATAAGATTTTGGTTAACTTATTTTGGTAACAAAACAATATTATAACAATTATAAAAATACCTTGATTTCTCTTTTATTTCATTTTTTGTAAACAAATCACCCTAATGACACCCAACAAATAATGGGTATATTGTTTAAAATATATATTTCACTAAATGCTTACTATGCTATGTGTCAGGTATATGTTACATATTTTCACTTATTAGCTTATTTAATCTTCAAATCAAAGCTTTAAATCTCTTACAGAAACATAATGAAGCTTTCAGAGAGAGTAACTACTCTGTGTAAAGGTACAAAGCTAGGAAACAAACTATTTTTGATACCACAGTCTCAGTCAATAAAAATTCACTGATCACCTAATATGTGCAACCACACTTCCAGGTGTTCCACTAATATACAGAACAGACATCCTCCTCCCTTTTAATGAGGGGAGATAGACAATAAAAAGATGAAAAATAAATAGATGATTTCAGGTAGAAATAAAGTGCTATGGAGATAACAGAAAACAGCGTTAAGACTGATCTGATTTGGACATTAGTGATGTAGTGGTATTTTAGATAGGGTACTCAGGAAAGGATTTCAAAAAAATAACATTTGAGGTGAGATCTGATCTAATCCAATGGGATCTAATCAGAGTGAGGTACTTCAAATTTGAAATACAGCAATGTAGCATTTTATTCTTTATATACATATTTTTTAAATTTTTTTTTTAACGTTTTATTTATTTTTGAGACAGAGAGAGACAGAGCATGAACGGGGGAGGGGCAGAGAGAGAGGGAGACACAGAATTGGAAGCAGGCTCCAGGCTCTGAGCCATCAGCCCAGAGCCCGACGCGGGGCTGGAACTCACGGACCGCGAGATCGTGACCTGAGCTGAAGTCGGACGCTTAAGCGACTGAGCCACCCAGGCGCCCCTATTCTTTATATTTTAATGTTTGAGAGAGAGACACACACACACAAAATGAGTGGGGAGGAGCAGAGAGAGAGGGAGACAGAGAATCTGAAGCAGACTCCAGGCTCTAAGCTGTTAGCACAGAGCCCTACGTGGGGCTTGAACTCACATACTGCGAGATCATGACCTTAGCTGAAGTTGAATGCCCAACCAAGCCACGCAGGTGCCTCTATTTTTTTTTTTTTTAAGTTTATTTACTTTGGGGGGGGGGGAGAGAGAGAGCGAGCGAGCATGCACTATCAGTGTGCAGCCAGACACAAGGCTCAATCTCAGAAACCACGAGATCATGAACTGAGCTGAAACCAAGAGTCAAACATTCAACCGACTGAGACACCCAGGTGCTCTGGAATTTTATTCTTGTATTTCATTGGGCTTAACTGTTTCATCTGTACATGATTTGTATTCTCAGCAAAAACAAAAGTTCCTTAAAGGAGAACTGTATTTTAAATTTCTTTTAAAAGGGGGGTGGGGGTACATATCAAAACAAAAACAAATTCCCATGTGCAGGCGGGACAGGCTAGGCATAGTCCAGATGCTCTGGTTTTAATTTTTAAATATTGAGGAAATGCCTTTTACTTTCTGGCTTCTGTCTCCATTTTGAAAGTTTCACTAACCATCAGAAATAATCTATTTCTTCCTTTTTTTTTTTTTTAATGTTTATTACTTATTTTTGAGAGACAGAACGAGCATGCGCAAGCAGGGGAGGGGCAGAGAGAAAGGGAGACACAGAATCTGAAGCAGGCTCCAGGCTCTGAGCTGTCAGCAAGAAGCTTGATGCAGGGCTTGAACCCACAAGCCAGGAGATCATGACCTGAGCTGAAGTTGGACGCTTAACTGAGCCACCCAGGCACCCCAAGAAATAGATTTCTTAACTATAGGGAACTGATGGTTACCAGAGGGGGAGGTGAATGGGAGGATGGACTAAATAGGTGATGGGGATTAAAGAGTGCACTTATGATGAGTACCACGCATGAAATTGGTGAAATCACTATATTGTGCACCTGAAACTAATATAACACTGTATGTTAACTAACTGGAATTCAATAAAATAAAACCTCTTAAAAAAAATTACTTCCTATCTTTTGGCTTGAACAACTGGTACTGCCTTTTATTAAGGAGAAGATTAGAAGAGTAGCAGGTTTGGGACAAGTGGGTAAGGTTGGGGGAAATAGGAAAAATCAGAAATTCAGTCTGCAAAGAGAAATACTTGTTAGCCATATGAAGGGAAAAGTCAAGTTGGTGCTGAATGTTATTAGAGTTGGAAGTTTAGGGAAGAGGTCAGGGCTGGAGATACAAAGTTGGTAAACATCAGCATACAGAGTGTGGCTATTCAGAGCACTTTCCTAAGATCAAATCCTAGCTTCACCATTTAAGAGTGATAAAACTGGGATAACAGTAAGGGGAAAATATATACACATCTATATTTAATCTCAAACATTTCCAATTACTTATTTTTATGCATTTGAAGAAGCACAACCTTCATATAATAGCAAATTAAAAAACTACAAAAATACAGTGAAAAGTCTGCATATTTCTATACCTTTCATTGGAAGCTATATGCATATGAATTTCTTTTATATTCTTTCAGAGATATCTTAAGCACGTGCAAAGACTTAATACACATTAATTATTACCCTTTAAAATGCAAAAACAAATATTTCATACAAATACTTGATAAAGACTCTTTTATATTATGTTTTTTCACTTAACAATGTACTTTGAGTATAGTTAACTATTTAAAGCCATAGTTCTAAAAAAAAGTAAAATGAATAAATAAATAAATAAAGCAAGCCATGGTTCTAGATGGCATTTCCCAGGAAGAAAATATAGAAAAAGAAGGTATTTTACTAAAATGAACCTAAACTGTTCGTCTAAATTATCAAGTGTGATTTAGGGTAATCCATAAAATTTTCAACATGAACAAAGTAAAATAGATACATTTATATGTAGCAAAGAGGTAAATAAGTAGAGTTCTAATATTCTTTGCAGAAATATATTTTCCATTTGGAAAGAAAAAAGAAACTGAGAGACCTTTTCTCCTTCATAGCAAAAAATCTGTCATGAAAAAACTCAGAGAAATGTCCAAAGCATACTCACACAGCTCTTGGTTCAGAAAAGACATCAGTATGAATGTGCATCATTAGGTCCCCACCGGCAGCATATTCCATTACAAAGCAAACATGCTCTTTGGTTTGGAAACATGCAAAAAGGTTCACCAAAAAGGGATGTCTTACACTATTCACAGTTTCAAAAATTCTTTTTTCACACATCAGGCTGTAAGAGAAAACATTTAAAAATCAATAGGTTTTTCAAAAAAAGTTCTGGTTGGAGGTAACATTCTTTAAAAAAATTACTGAACTCTAAAATAAGCAAAGTTCTTACCTATTAGAACTTTAAAACCATAAAATATGCCTTAGTTTTGCTATAAATGCTTTGAAAAATTTGGTCTACTTGATATATAAAACTTCAACTGAAATATATTAATGAAAACTCAGGGTGCCTTGGGGGCTCAGTTGGTTAAGCGTCAGACTCTTGATTTTCGGCTCAGGTGATGATCTCATGGTTTGTGAGTTCAAGCCCCAAATAGGCTTCTGCACTGACAGTGCAGAGCCTTCTTGGGATTCTCTCTCCCTCTGCCCTCCCCTGCTCATGCTCTTTCTCTCAAAATAAAAAAAGGAAAAAAGAAATATATTAACGGAAACTAAAATATATGATTAGAATGACATAAAAATTAGAGTTGACAACGATAGCATCAGAGTAGCACATACAGGGCTATTGGTTATAGTTAATTAAAAAAAGGCTTACTTGGGGGTGATTTTATTGGGAATTGGTGAGAGAATAGACTGACCTAAAGAATAATTTAAAAAATATAAAATTTGTGGTGAAGGTAATTTCAAGGACAGTATTTATAATTCATAAGCTATAGTATTCAAATATTTTTTCAAATAATATATGAAGTTAAAAGGTAAAGATATGATGCATAAAATTTTAATTTACAAGGCTGACTAGAAAATAAAGACGTACATTGAGAATTCTATTAATTAACATGCTTGAAGGAAGCTCCTTGAGAATGATCTAATTTGTAAAATCTATAGCAATCACAGGTTTTGCCTTTGTAGCAGCTTGTGACTCTTACAAGCTTCTACAAAGAACAATGATCAAACTTACAGACTCTGGAACATTAATTTTGCCTACATAGCAAAAAATACCTTTCTCCCTTTCTTTGAAAATATTTAGTAAATCCACCTGACTTTAGAACTCAAAGTAGAAGAAAACCAGGTCAAATATTATTCAAATACAAGTTAGAATTAACTTATTAATATACATTTTATTAACAATTAGATTATGTGTTTTTTTTTTTTAATGTTTGTTTATTTTTGAGAGAGAGACAGAATGTAGAGGGGAGGTGCAGAGAGAGAAAGAGAATGGTAGAGGATCCGAAGCAGGCTCCGTGCTGACAGCAGAGAGCCCAACGTGGGACTCAAACTCAGGAACTGCGAGATCATGATCTGAGCCGAAGTCGGATGCTTAGCTGGCTGAGCCAGCCAGGAGACCCTATATTTATGTTTCTAATTAAAATAGACACTTTTCTGACCTTAGTGTTTTAAAAAAGTATTAATAATGCTTTTATTTTTAAATTAAAACATTTCTTAGATTTTTGTTATTATTGCTAATTTCAAAACACCAAACTTTAGCTAATGTTAAGAGGGAGGTAGATCCATTCTTCTTTCTTTTGGGTCTTTTAAGAAGGAGTTATTTAAAATTTTTTTTTTTTAACGTTTATTTTTGAGACAGAGAGACAAAGCATGAACGGGGGAGGGTCAGAGAGAGGGAGACACAGAATCTGAAACAGGCTCCAGGCTCTGAGCTGTCAGCACAGAGCCTGACGTGGGGCTCGAACTCACGGACCACGAGATCACACCCTGAGCCGAAGTCGGACGCTTAAGCGACTGAGCCACCCAGGCGCCCCAAGAAGGAGTTATTTTAAAAAGGTAATTTTAAAGATAAGTATTTATTTGTGTATCCCGACTACCCAGGCGCCCCTGTGTTTGTTTATTTTTGAGACAGAGAGAGAGAGACATAGTATGAGCAGGGGAGGGGTAGAGAGAGAGGGAGACAGAGAATCTGAAGCAGGCTCCAGGCTCTGAGCTGTCAGCACAGAGCCCAACATGGGGCTCGAACTCACAAGCTATGAGATCGTGACCTGAGCTGAAGTGGGACACTCAACTGACTGAGCCACCTGGGTGCCCCGAAGGAGCATGGAATTTTTAATACTATGTTAATATAGTTGTCTTCTGGATTATGAACTGAAACATCTGTTCAGTTTTAAATACTGGCAGTAAATCCAGCTATTATGAAATAGTGTTTAAACTCCATTTAATAAGGTCACATTCTAACTCTTACCTTCTGATTTCACACAATCTGTTTATAGTTTTATACATACTCAGAAACAGGAAACACCACTACAATTGTTTTAAAGCTTTAGGCTTATGTCTACATATATTTGGCAAGGTTTCTAAATGTTATTACAAATTAAGTCATTATTAGAAATAAATTCATAAAGGGCTTTTAAAAAGTTAATAGCTTTGATTTTCATCACCACCAAAATTTAACGGAAAGTAATGTCCAACTGGGATCTAAGACTGATAAGATGGCTTCCAAAATAACAGATTCACAAAATCAACCTAAATTTTGGGCACTGTAGATAAAATATTCAGACAAAATAAAAACAAAATGACAAGATGTTTGGGCTCAAGTAGATGGCAAACACTGTCTCTTCATTGTCTATATGGTTTATATTTATGGGTGAATCACTAATTCTTATGTGTATTAGGTATTAGGTTAGACCTGTGCTGAACATGTAAATGATATAAAAGATTGAGAATTGTTGATCAGAATGCCTCCTAAATGGCTTTAATGCCATTCACAGGAATGCTTTGATGAGGACCAGCAATACTGATGAAGACTGGATACATGTCTCAGACTCTTAGTTAAAGGAGGCAGGCTTTTTATAGACCACAATTGTCACAATAATTTAAAGCATTTTACAGCACACCAAAAAGTTACGCTGTTAAGAGTTAACTTTTCCTAGCCTTATCTAAATTGTATACTTCCTTTAAAAGTTCATGAAACAACTCAACCTTACTCAAAACTTCAAACTTTATTCCTTCTATCCAGAACATTTCCCTCTAAATTGTCATTTAACTTTTCTCCATATTCCCCAGTATCTTCCATCAGCCAAGGAAGAACACAAATCCAACTCTTTTATAAGGTCTGACCTAAATCCATCAGCACCCCATGATGCTCCCCTTTGAGCTGTTCCTGTCTGTACTGTTTATTTTAAACCAAGCATATCTAGCCTCTTTTATTTACATAACTAATGCACTTATGTCTTATTTCCCTAAGTGATTAGTTTCATCCTAACATTTTTTGTGTACTTCCTTATGTACACAAAGTACACTACCTTATGAAATGTTCTAGAAACTTAAAAACTTGTATAAATAGTTATTTTGGTCACTGGAAAACAACATTGTTAATAAAGCTAAGATCTTAGGATTGAATCATATTTATATATAAATTTTTAAATATAAAGGTACATATATATGTTTAGCTGTGCTTTTGTTCTATGACTGCAAAATGGTATTTCCAGCTCTATTCTGTTGTCTTGAAATATGAACTGGTAAGAAAAGGAAGCTGAGTGAGGAGGCACTACAGGGACACAAATTTATCATTCTTACTCAGGACTGGGCATAAATGAGACTCACAGAGAATGTTCTGTGAATGGTAGGTGGAGAATGTAATCTTTGTACATGAATTACATTACTTTGGAGTTAGCCTATAATTTTCATTTTAAAAAGAGGTTGATTTGGAATTTTCTATGATCTATTTTTAAAAAAAGAAGGCAGTTTTTGAAGTAAAATAATGAAATCCAGACTAGAGAAAGAAAACATCAAAAGAAAAACTGTCATTAAGTAGCATCAAATATTTTGGAAACATCGATTTAAAAAAAAAGTCAGTAAGATGTAATAAGATTGAATTCTATGGATCTATTAAAAGGATGAATTAGGAAGTGAATATAAAGGATTCTGTTTATTAGTTTAATTTGAGTTGTTTACTATTCAGAATTACAAGTTATAAATATGTATTACTTTTCAAAATATGTTGATTTTTTAATTTTCTAAGGTATTTCTTCTTGCCTTCTTTTTTTTTTTTTTTTTTTTTGGAGAGAGAGAGAGAGAGAGAGAGAGAGAGAGAGAGAGAGAGAGAAAGAGCGAGCATGGGAGCAGGGGAGAGGGACAGAGTGAGAGGGAGAGAGAAAATCTTAAGCAGGTATCACGCCAGCGTGGAGGCCAAAGCAGGGCTCGGTGAGATCTGATGTGAGCCGAAACCAAGAGTCAAATGCTTAACTGACTGAGCCAGCTAGGTGCCCTAATTGCTACTTTTTGATGCCTTCCTCAAATTTCTATCGAAATTTTCCATTTCTCTGTTTGTATACCTACTGGAGGTTATTTTACTTCCATGTTGCAGAATATATGGATTTATAACTGAAGTTGGGTAAGGATCACTCCTCAACTTTTCAACAAGGCTGGATTAATTTTCAGTAGGGGTAACAGCCTAGATTCTGGCTAAAGCTCCATCCTCAAATCTGGACATTCTTCATTAATAGTAATATTAATGTTATTCTGTTAGATTTAATTAGAAAGTGTTCTTCTGTAAAGACTTGGCTCAAAGTAGTAACAATGTAGCGGAAAGCTATACAAATCATCAGGATTAACAGAGGTAGTACCAGTATATTATTATTTTTGGAAAACAATGAATTTACCATTCATAGATCTGGAATAAAGGAAACATTCTTCCAGAAAAGAAAAATATTTGGCTCATCTATTATTATAGTTATCAACAGACTGACAGTGTGATTAAAGGTTTGCTTTAACCAATTATTTCTGTAAAATAAAAATATAGTTCTAAACATACCACATGGTACACAGAATATTGCATAAATATTCAGCAAAATTGTCTCTGAATAGTTTTACATATCAAGAGTTTATTTTGATGTAATTGAGGGATATGAAAAACAGGTAAAAAATAAATAGGCAAATCCAAAGGGAAAAATTTCTTTTTTACATAGGGAAAACTTCATTTTCAAGATCTATCCTAATTCTAAGAACTTCCCATATGATGGAAAAAATACTAAAAATAGCAATTTAGTATGTGCGTGTATGTGTGTGTGTGTGTGTGTGTGTGTGTATGTATACACACACACACACACACACACACACACACACACACAATGGCATGTAATATAATTAAGGCAAGCATTACCAAAAAAATATGTTTTAAAAATATGCAGGTTAATTGAAGTTTAAAGATGTTCAGTGAATTGCTCTGGGGTCAAGTCCTTAATTAAGAAGGAACAACCAGAAGTAGATAATTCAGTCTTCTCATTCTTAGTACCAGGCTCTTTTCATGTCCAGGGCTGTCTTCTATTAATATCAACTGATGCTCCCAAGTGGCTTAAAAAAAATCCTGCTTGTAAATATCAAATGGAAGTCTATTTCTGTAATAAATATGCCATTTGTGGGGTGTCTGGGTGGCTCAGTTCGTTGAGCATCTGACTTCGGCTCAGGTCATGATCTCATGTTCTTGGGTTTGAGTCCCACATCGGGCTCTGTGCTTACAGCTCAGAGCCTGGAGCCTGCTTGGAATTCTGTGTCTCCCTCTCTCTCTGCCCCTCCCCTGCTCATGCTCTCTCAAAAAATAAAAAGTTAAAAAAATTTTTAAAAACAGCATGTAAATATGCCACTTGTTATACAATTTTTAGTCACTTTGTTAACATAAGTCTTTCTAAAGCATATTCTCTAACCTAATTACAATATTGTCTCCAAAGTCCTTGCATTTTAAAAATTGTACATAAAGATGTATCAATATCAACTTACATTTATTAAACCCAGAAAGGTAAGATGCTCTGGTCAAAAAATACCGTTTTAAGAAAAATGAAAGAAAAAGTAGATATATGTGCATTTTATAAAGCAGAATACATTAACCATTCAATGAAGTTCAGGTTACTTGTAAACGACATTGTATTACTTCGGTAATATGAAATGGGAAATAGTTTCACCCGACCACAGATGAGTAACAATTCCTATTGCATCTAAACACTTTACCATCTCCAAGTATGAAAAACTTAACAGAAGTGGTTTAAACATTTCATCATCTTTCTTTGGTACACACTAACCTGTAAACTGTCATAAGGAGACGTTGACTAGAGAGAAAAATGTAATTAATGCCTACCTTACATCAAGTACAAATACATTAAGTTAGATTCTTCATGTATTATAGAAATGGAAAGTTTGCTGTTATAAAATATACATCAATTTTCATGATCTTATGTTAAAACTTTAGAAAAATAAACAATTTCGTGAAAAAAAAACTAACCTGTCTACTTCATCTCGAGCCACAATATCTCCTTTCTTTAAGGCTTTTATAGCAAACATCTCGTTTGTGTGTTTATATTCAGCCAAAAGCACCTGAAATGAGATTAAAATAGGTACTTTCTATTTGAGTTATTACTTTTAAAGTCATTCCAAGAAAACTTAAAAAGATTACCTTTCCAAAATGTCCTCTACCCAAGACAGCACAACATCTGAAGTCTTGGAGATTAAACTGAAACATCTGTTGAGATCTGAAAACAGTATGTCAATTAAAAATAAGGAAAAAGTATGGGACCAAACATGAAGTAGCAAAGCTGTATACATATTCTTTACCTTCTATCCTCAAGTTCTCGAACACCACTGTATCCTAGGCCTGGTTGAGGAATATCAGGCTCATATTCAGATTGAGATTTTGGAAGTATACTATTTCTGTCATTCTCAAGAGCAAAAACAGCTTCTGAATCCTATAAAATATTAAATACTCATTAAATCATAGAAACATTAAGAAAACAACTTATTTGGTAAAGTTTAAAAATGTCAAAAGTCAATAAAAATATTAGTGAGAAAAGTAAAATCCAGATAATGGACATTCATTCTTAAGAGTTGTTAATTCTACATTACACTTGCCTAAAAAATTTGAAAAATGAACACATTAATCGTCACCTTCAATGAATATTCTGAAATTATGTTAACCAAGTTAGAAGATGAAGAGTGAGGCAATATACCATCTTATACCAACCATGTTCCTATGCTTTTAGCTTCAGCAATCTATTCAATCCCTACTGGCCCATGAGCATCCAGAGGTTTCATGTTTCACTCACAAGAAACATAAAAACATAGTTCACACACGCAACTTTTAACTGAAATGTACACCTCATTCACTATGATGCTTTTATTGGTAATTCATTTGGCAAAAAGGAATTATACGAGGTTTAAAACGCCTTGCCTGTCTCGGTGTATCCGAATCTCTTAATTCAGCAGATTCATCTACTTCTCCAAGGGAAGAGTCACGTGGTGGGGCCGGAGGAGGTTCAGGTTCAAGATCAAAGTCCAATTTGGTTACTGTAGAATCACTTATAGAAGATAAAGCAATTCACCAAAAACGGAAATCAAAAGTATATATTTTAAGTAGCTTTAAAATTAGAGCAAACTTTTTTTTTCTTTTTTTACTTTTTGAAAGTAAGCAGAACACTAATTTCAAAATACTCTTTAGAAAAAATCAGATTTTTACTAGACCCACTGTAAGCAGTATGCATGAATGTTACAGTAACTATTTTATAAAAGCGATGCTTAAAAATCTTAAGACACATACCCAGCTGGAGGTGCTAGTTCAGGGATGCGTACATCAGCCACTGGCACTGTAGCAGGCACGGAGGCTTGAGGGCTAAAGGTGCCAGAATGATTTACTGTTGGAATAGCTCTTCTCACTAGTCTTCCCCAAGTGGCAATATTAATATTCATTTGAGGAGCTCTGAGAAATGTTTTGCCTATGGATATTGTGAATAAAGAAAATAGAATAAGTAATTTTTTTATATATTACCAAAAGCCATAATTTAAAAATTCATATTCATTGGTTTATAATTTATGAAGAACAAACAAAATTTGTCACTTAAAAATAGTTCTTAACTATTTGTTATTAAAGGCTGGTGAAAAGTAGTGAAAATAGTTTTAAAAATAAATAGGAAGGAACTGCTTTTTGTTTTTTTTGTTTTTTTTAAGTCTAGGAATGATATGTGGCTAAGGTTTAAAAAACAATTCTCTAAAAATAAAAGAATTATCTTTTAGAGATACTAACTGTATTTGTGGATGAATCAATAGGAGGTCTAGGTTTGCTTCTTATAATCTGAGAAAGTAGTATGTGGACGGGCTATAGTGAAACAAAACTGGCCATGAGTTGAATGCTGTTGAAGATGAGTGATGGTACATTGTATTAGTCTGTTAGGATATGTTTGAAATATTCCTTAATAAAAAGTTAGAAATGAATAAAAGGAAAACAAAAAACAAAGTTGGGTATTACTTTTAATGTTGGTTTTCTATATTTAAGAATACACCAAAATAAACTGTATTTGATTCCTTAGTAACTACCTTGTTGTTTTGAAAAAATTTTCTTTTGTCTTTGGAGTTTGGGTCTTCTTTCAATAACTGGATTAAAAAAGGTAACCTGCAGTGAAGAAAATTCAAGTTGACATGAATATAGCTTTGGATTTATGCTTCATGAAATTCACTAAACTCCTAAGTATTGAAAACTTGAGAATCTTAGATATAATTTAAGCCCAACTTCTCATTTTCTAGGTGAAAAACCAGACCTAGAGAGGATGATGATTTGTCTTAAGGTAATATACTTGTGCAGTAGTAGAGTTGAGCCAAGGATTCAAGTTGTCTAATGTTCAGCCTAATTCTCTGTCTACTTCTATGTCATGCTGCCTACATATATAATTCCAATTATAGTGATGTACGTTTAATAAAATATATTTATTACCTCTGCAAATAAAGTACCCTGTGGTTCCAAATAGAGACACATGCCATGCCGTTGGTTGTCTAAAAAATCTTCTAACCTCAGAAATTTTACAGCACACAGAGATCGCCAATCACGCCAATAAACTGAAATTTCCAGTTCACGTGACTAGGATAATTAAAAAAAAATAAAGATAACAGAGAAGACATGATTGGACACACACTTGAATAAAATATCACAAAAAATATAAAATACAAATACATAAACAAAGATAACACACACAAAAGGTACACTATTTTAAAGAGTGCTTTGTAATGTTTCTCTATTATATATTATTTTAACAAACTTATATATTTTAACTCCAAGGAACAAATTTATATTTCCACAATCTCTAGCTAAGATATTCCTATTATAAAGAATACACATCTGGGACCAATACAGATGAATGACCACAGAGACTCTTTGCTATGCAATAGCTTCAGTCTTTCAGATTTTCCTTCTCCACTTGGTATCACTTGCTGAGCTGTTGCTGGAAGACCTCAGTGCTCTCCTCAAAGAACCCATTTCAAACTGTCTTATTTCCTTGTCCCCATGTTGAATTAGGGAAAGGTCTACGAATAGCATTTATCCTGCACTTACAGTGCGCCCCACACACTGTGCTAAGCACTTTAAAAGTATTATGTCATTTAATCTTCAGAAGAATACCACCGGGTAATAGGACTAGTGACAGCAGGGGCCTGTGCAGGTAGGGGGCAAAAGGGAAATTCAGAATAGTTTATACAAAAAGATATTCATTTATTACAACAGCTCCCCCCACCCCCTGGTTCTCCCTGCAAAAGGCAGCAAATTAGCAACAAACCGAATGTCCAAAAACGAAGGGACAAGTATATTATACCATATCCATATGAGGGAATTCTCTATAATCATTAAAAATAATGCTTATGTGGAAAAACATACTTAAGACTTTAATGATTATTTTAATTATTTTTAATTTGAGAGAGAGAGCGCGCGCGCATGTGAGCAGGAGAGGGGGCAGAGGCAAAGGGAGAGAAATCTCAAGCAGGTTCCAGGTTCAGTGTGGAGGCTAATGCAGGGTTCGATCCCATGGCTGGGGGATTATGACCTCAGTCGAAATTGGGAGTCAGATGTTCAACCGACTGAGACAGCCAGGCGCACCCCTTTTTTTTATTTTAGAGTGCACAAGTGGGAGAGAGGGAGGGAGAGAATCTTAAGCAAGCTCCATGCTCAGTGCAGAGCCTGATGTGGGGCTCTATCCCACAACCTTGGAATTATGACCTAAGCCGAAATAAAGAGTCAGACACTCAACCAACTGAGCCACCCAGGCACCCCCATATTTAAGGCTTTAACAATCAATTAAAACATAATTACAACAGTGTAGAACACAGCTTATAAGTTGGGGGCCAAGCCAAACTCTGCATATATGTTATAATCGACATACATTCTAATTAGAAAGCACCAGACTTTTCTATGATTTTGCAAACCATCTGCAAGAACAGATAAACATTTTTCTCCCCTTAGGCTCAACAAAGTAATAAACTACTTCTTTCATATACTAACTTTCAACTCAGGAACTTATGCCTATTACATAAGCTCCTAGTACTTAACAGATCCTTTGACTTTAAATAATGAGTTGATGCAAATGAATATAAAAAACACTTAACAAAAAACAGAACATGAAAAAAAAATGAGTCAAGACACAACGTGCAGGTCTCATCAGAAAAAGGTATCTATGGCAGTATGTGAACCAAGGGCCTCTTCATTTCTTCTGATACATAGTTACTGTGAGAGAGAATACTCGTCATTAAAGGGGAAGTATGAGTAGAGTAGAATTTTTTAAGATCAGCAAATGACATTTATTTAAGCTAAAAGTTTAAGTATTTTGGTAAATACATTGAATGGATAACTGAACCAGGGATTGGTAATTTACACTACACTGTTTCAGACTAGAGGAGAAGAGGTCTACTTCCTCCTATATTATTTTGCCACATCAAGGGGGAAGACCTGTGATGGATCAGACAGACAGATGCAAGGGGCATAGATGCTGGGAAGTTCTTACTTATAAGAAGTTGTAAGAAGTTCTTGCAAGAAGATCTTATACTTTCACGTTGCTAACATCTGACACATGGTTAAGTTTATATCTTTCTCTGGATGAGAAGAGGTCCAATCACCTTATTTATATTTATTCTAGCCACTCTGGTAAAACATACCGGCTCATTTCGTTCTGCTTTCTCTTCATTCCATGCCTTAATCTCAAGTGTGTTAGAAAGATCTCAGAGTTGAGATGGATGGTCATCTCAAGGCCTTAAGCTAGCTTTCCTAGAGTTCTACTTTGAGATTTTAGGTATAAATTTATTCACTTTTTGTTACTTTGCATTGTTCCTTGGGAAATAGAACTGTACGATTTAAGGGGGAGGGTGACTGTGATCTAGAGCAGATTATGTTATTTTATGTCAATACTCCAAACACTGTTTCATGGAACCCCAAACCTACTTCAGTCTCTAACATCTGGTGTGATTTGGGTAGGTAAAGTAGGGATACAGCACCTAAAAAGGAAAATACTTTTTATATAAAGACATGTCTCTAATATTTATAGAATTTAAACTGTAAGTGTGACTGCTCATCTGCTGGCAATTTTCCAGATGAAGCAGGCCAGTTCTATAGAGCTAGAACATGCTTTAAGTGATGTCAAACTGTAAGAGCAACAAAATTCTAGATAGTGTAAAACCACCACTACAAGAGCTGAGCAGTATAATCTGAGCTACTGATGGGCAGCACTAGTAAACTGTCCCAATTTGTTCTTTATTTGGTCTTACGAATTTGAACCTAGGGTCAAAGAAAAAAACACAGAAGATCTAAGGCACCTGTAAGATTTGTCTCAAGTCTCCTTAAGGCCTTGAAAGTAAACAGAAAAAGGTAAAAAAGACATTGAATCAGCCCTACATGTAGGAGAAGAAGGAGAACAACTTAAAAAAAAAATGTGCTTCAATTTAAAAAACTTGGCACAAATCTAGCATAAAAAGACCTGAAGCACAAGGAAGGCTGAAGTTTCCAAACTGTTCGTGAGGAACTCTGGGACAATGGAGGCTATTTTAACTTTACAAAGGAAACACAGTGACATCTGTGGGACACTGTTAAATACTAGCTCATGGTAAGCTCAGTTTCAACAACCGAATGTACCACATTCCTTTTGATGACATCTTCCTATCTTTGCTAAATTGGGTTTTCAACAACTGATTTTTTCCACATGAAAAATCAATGTGTAAGCATGCTGTGTTCACGCTTTGAGAAGTTATGTAGTATACAACAAGCAGACATACTCCATTAGTAAGTAACTGGTTATGCAAAAATGAAGTAAAAATACTGTATTTTCTTTCAATTTTTTTTTCACTCAAAAAGTACTAATTAGTTAGAATATAAGTACTAAATAAATATTTTTTAAATACTTTTTAAGTTAGGTATAAATTATGAGAACAATTTGACAATAAATTATATTAAATAAACAAGTTAGGTATAATGACAAATAAAATTGTGACATAAAATATATATGATATTTTGACATATGTATATACTATGCAGATTCCTCCCATTTAATTAGCACATTCATCACCTCAGTAAATTGCATTTATATAGTGTTATTAACTACAGTCACCATGTTATACACTGGATGCTCAGACTTTATTCATTTTATATCTAAAGTTTTTACTTTTTTTTTTTTTAACCAAACTATCCATGCTTTCCCCACCCCCTATCTCTCGGCAACCACTTTTTTTTTTTTTTACATTTATTTATTTTTGAGAAACAGTGAGACAAAGCGTTGAGTGAGGGAGGGGCAGAGAGAGAAGGAGACAGAATCTGAGGCAGGCTCCAGGCTCTGAGCAAGCGGTCAGCACACAGCCTGATGCGGGGCTCGAACCCACAAACCATGAGATCATGACCTGAGCTGAAGTTGGACGCTCAACTGACTGAGCCACCCAGGCGCCCCTTGGCAATCACTTTTCTACTCTCATTTCTAGGTGTTTGACTTTGTTTTTTTGCCTTTTTTTTTTTTTTTTTAAGAATTCACATATAAATGATACCATGTAGTATCTGTCTTTATCTGGCTTATTTCACACAGCATAATGTCCGCCAAGGTCCATCCATATTGTTGCAAACAGCAGGATTTCTTCCTCTTTCTCATGGTTGACTAATGTTCCATATATATCTCCCATCTTCTTTATCCATTCACCCCTTGACAGGTTATTTCCATAACTTGGCCATTGTGAATAATGCTGCAATGAACATGGAAGTGCAGATACCTCTTCGATATTATTTTCATTTCTTTTGAATATATAACCAGGAGTGGGATTGATGAATCATAGGGTGGTTCCATTTTTAATTTTTTGAGAAACCTCCATACTATTTTTCATAGTGGCTGCACCATTCCCAACAACACTGCACAAGGGCTCCCTTTCCTCCACATCCTTGTCTGCATTTGTTATCTCTTATCTTCTTGGGAACAGCCACTCTAACAGGTGTGATAACTGTGATAACTCACTGTGGTTTTGACTTGCATTTCCTTGATAATTAGTGATGTTGAGTACCTTTTCATGCACCTTTTGACTATTTCTAAAGAATGTCTTCTTTAGAAAAATGTCTACTCATTTTCTATACATTTTTAATCAGATTTTTTTGCTACTGAGTTATATGATTTTTTAATATATTTTGAATATTAACCTCTTATCAGATACATGATTTGCAAATACTTTCTTCCATTCTGTAGGATGCCTTTTCATTTTGCTGATGTTTCCTTTGCTGCACAGAAAATTTTTAGTTAGTACTTTTTTTCTTTTTTTGAGAGAGAGAGTGAGAGACAGAAAGAGTATACACACGTGCTCAAGTAGGGGAGGAGGAGAGGAAGAGGGAGAGAGAGAATCTCAAGCAGGCTCCACGCCCAGTATGGAGTCTGACACTAGGCTCAATCTAACAACCATGAGATCATCACCTGAGCTGAAATCAAGAGTCAGACACTTAATGGACTGAGCCACCAGGTACCTCAATAAGTAGTTCTTAATAAATGAAATTGTTGGATATTTCCTTTGGCCTGGACACACTGTAAAACAACAACAACAACAACAAAAACAAAAAACCAGGACACTGAGGATGCTGTGAACCAAGAAAATTTGGGAACCTCTAATAGAAGAACATGAAAGCTAGTCTCCACTGCTGAAAAGAAAAAAAAAAAAAAAAAAAAGGAGGCAAGATGAAGCAGAGCATGGAATATTCAAGAGCCAAGAAAAGGTAAGACTTTGTAAAGGTACAACATGGTAGATATCATATCAATTGGTCTTCTATTTCTTCTTTAATTGGCCTTCTATGGGCTTCTGAAGACAACACAACCTTGAGAAATATCAGTTAAGGTCATAGAAGCAAAGAAGCTGCATACTCAAACAGTCTGAATTTTTTTTTTTTTTTTTTTTTGTTTTAAAATTTTTTTTCAACGTTTTTTTATTTATTTTTGGGATAGAGAGAGACAGAGCATGAACGGGGGAGGGGCAGAGAGAGAGGGAGACACAGAATCGGAAACAGGCTCCAGGCTCCGAGCCATCAGCCCAGAGCCTGACGCGGGGCTCGAACTCACGGACCGCGAGATCGTGACCTGGCTGAAGTCGGACGCTTAACCGACTGCGCCACCCAGGCGCCCCAAACAGTCTGAATTTTAATAACTGGCTATTTATGGAGGTGTGATTAAGGTTAAAGAGCCAACAAGGATGAAGCAACTGACATCTAGCAACAGCAGAAATCCATTACCACCCCTTGCCTCAATGTGTACGAGGTAATAGTTGTCAGAATCCAATGAGAACTGGACCTTGGAAAAAGGGACTGTCCAACAGGAGCTGTAGCCATAGTTGAACGAATGCTGTGAAAATAGGGAAGGGAAGAGGGAAACAAACACCTTGACTTCTCTCTCCTCCTATCCTTACACCTCCTAACAATGTCTCCCACTGTAAGTCAGAGCCTAGTTGTTCAAGTCCACAGCTATCAGCTTCCAGAGTCAAAGCACTGGCCAGGGAAGGGAGACCACTGGAATCTACTAGGCGCAAACCGAAAACAACCGTATGAGGAAACAGCAGTATCTCTTTTCAGTTGAGGAGTCCAATAAGGGTGATTTTCCAGCTGGACCAAATATGACAAAAAGAGGAAAATCCTAGGATCTTTGGGGAGGATGGGAAATACAGAGAGGAGAGTTTGAGACTGAGACAATAGAAAACATAATGTTATGATCTTTGCTTGAAAAGTCTGCCTCCTCTATATGTGGGTGATTCTGCTCTTTTCGTAAGAGAGAAGTAAACAATTATGATACAAACTAGTGCTTTAATAGTTACATATAAAACTGCTTCCTAAAAAAATAAATAAATAAATAAAACTGCTTCCTTTATCAATTCATATTGTATAAAAAGTTCCAAAGACTCCCTATTATTCGAAACCTATTATAAACTTCTCTGTCTTTACATACACAATTCCTATGTCTAATCTTATATCTTATTCCCCTGCTGAAACGTATATTTTCATATGAGATTTCACGTTTTTCCCCCTGTACCAGGTTCAATTTTCTCTTTTCATCAAGACTGAATTAAACATCTGTGTTCCTCACAAAGGCATTCTTGACTAAACCCAGCCCAGAGGTCTTTCCCTTGAGTTCAGATGTGTATAACTTTTTATATTTATCCTTCTAGGGACTTGTGTTCTCAAATCTGAGGATTCAATGTTTGTCATTAGTTCTGGAAAATTCTAGGTCATTATTGCTTCAGATCTGACCACTGCTCATTGTCTCCATTCGCTCATTCTGGAATTCCTCTTAGTGTGGTAGTCATTTTCATCCCATTCTTCCTGTCTCGTAGCCTCTCTTTCACATTTTTCATCTGTCTCCTTGTGTTGCATTAGGGCAACTTCTTTAGCTCTATCTTCCACCCACTAACTCTTTTGTTATTTAACTCATCCACTTAGTTTTCAACTAAAAATGTTCTATTTCTGATTTTTGTTAAGTGTTATTTTACTCTCCTTCCAACACAGCTTCAACAATTGGGGACTAATGGTCCCCCAATTATTTTGAAGATAATCTCAGATGTCTACTATTTGTTTTTTTAAAAAACTCTGCTTAGTCTTTGTATCACTCATTCTTTGCTCATGTTTTCAAATTCCTCTATTATTTAAATATTTGAAATATTTATTTTATATTCTATAACAAATAATCCCATTATCCATTGCTGCTTACTCATGGTGTTTGTATCTTCATGTATTTTTAAATTCTTGATGCATGCTCATGTTAGAAGAATTCTTCCCTAAGCTTCTGAAACACAATTCAACAGTTTTTTATTTTGTCTCCAACTGTTTTTTTTTTTAAGCCTACCAGACTATAGAGTCCTTTATGGAAAGAATGCTTCTCGCTGTTTTGTTATTTCTCACTGTGCTAAATGTAGGCCTTTGCACATTAAAGGTTGGAAAGGTAGAAGAAAGCTAAAATGCCTATGCTGTGCTACAGAACAGTAACAGGTAAGCCATAAGGAAATAAGTCAGACTCAGTTGTGTGTGGAAGGGTAGGAGCAGGTAAGAAAGAAGACATTTTTAAATTATATATATGATCCCCCTCCCCTCAGATTCTAATGTGTGTCATTTTGGGAATCTATTTGGGAATCACTGTACCAAGCAGAGTGTGTTACCTGCATAAGTAGGAAAAAAAAAAAAAAAAAAAAAAAGGAAATTATATAAAAAAAACTTTTAGTTTTAAAAATATTTTTGCATTAAGTTATTTTCAGTCATTCTGTTGTATATTTAATGAATACCTATACTAAATACTGTGATGGAAATACAAAGAGACATAATGTATGGTCCTGTTCTCATATGGTTCATAGTTTTGTTGGGGAGATGGAAATGTAAATAAATACTGGCAAAAGAGAGGCATATACAATTGGTATAATGACACAAAAGGGAGAACTGACCAATTTTTCCTAAGGGGAAGGTAGTAGGAAGATCAGAAAAGATAAGAATTGCTCAAATTGTGTTCTTAGATACAAATTATAAGAATAAGGGAGAGAACATAGGAGTCAAAGGGGAAAGAATGTACAAAGTTAAGCATGCACAAAGTATACTGTAGGGATAGGAAATAGCTTCATCTAGTTAACACCTAGAACAGAAGCAGGAACGCTTTGGGAAATAAAGATTAGAAGATGGGCAGAGACAAGTCATGAAGGGCTCTGTATGACTTGCAAAAGCATTTGGTCTTTAACTTGTAAATTATAAGCTCCTAGTAAAGGATTTAAAATATAGAGGAGTAGAGGTCAGGTCAGGCAATACAGTAATTAAAAACAAGGCCCCTAAAATCAAGATGGCCTAGTGCTGCATTCTTAGTAAATTTCTGTAGAAAAAAAGAGGTTAAAATCTTAGCTCTATACCACTTACCAGTTTTGTGACCTTGGGCAAGTTATTTACTTAGCCTTTTTGAGCCTCATTTTGCTCATCTGCAAAATATGTATAATAATAGTATCAACCTCCTAGGGTTGTGTGAAAATTAAAAGAGTTAATACAAGCTCAGCACATAGTCAGTGTTCAGTAAATGTCAGCTTTTATTATTAATATTGTGGTATGTAATTAAGAAAATCTATATTGGAAACAAAGAGACAAGTTAGTCCACTATTTAAAAGAACATATTGGTTTCAGGTAAGACCTGGCTTTGATATAAGATTCTTGTGATGATTCCCAGAACCACTGCTTTCCAGCCGTGTGGCAAAGTTATTTACCTTTTGGAACCTCAGTAATCCCCAAAACAGTGATAATAATTATACATGTAAGATTACCGTGAGGATTAAATGATACTACATGTAATGTGCGTGGTTCAGAACCTCGTACAGAAGTTTTAGTGTAATGTGTAATGAACGATAGGATGAGGAAGAACAGATTGTGAGCACAAACTACTACTTCAAGAATCTCGTCTATGAGAGAGAGTCCTGTCAATAGAGCTATGAAGAAGCAAAACAATTTTTTTTTTTTTTTTTTTTTAATGGAAGGAAATGTGAACATATGCAGTAAGGATCAGAGGTGAGAAGCAAGGAGGTAAAAAAAATACTGGTGACAGAGTAACTGATGGAACAGGTTTAGGAGATGAGAAAGAATGGAAATTGGAGGACAAATTGGATGCTTATAGGCTCTTACAGGGTGGAAAGAGACCTCTTTCTCTAAAACCAATGAGGAAGATACAGAAATATTGGCAGGTGATAGGAGGAATCTGAGGAAGCTGCACCCTAATGATCTTAATCTTATGTATAAAATGGAAACAAAGAGGTCTGAGGTGGGATAGAAGACTGGAAGAGATAGGTGAAAGAAAAGCTCCTGATAAGGGGATAAAGATCTGAAATGCAGGACAACATTTACAAGCCCAGCTGAAGTCAGAAACTAAAATTTATAGTAATAGGTATGATTAATATTTCAGCAGCATTCAGTAGATTAAAGCAGAAAAGACAGATGGTAGGACTGATTTGCTGTTGGGGGTTTCCAAGACAGGTCTGATATAAAGATAAGATTAAAGGCTGCTTGATGTGGGAGCATCAGTAAGGGAATGGTTCAGGGTAACATTGGTTTTAGGGTACAGAGAAAAGAACATGAAATTTGCAAGGGGCTGATGGCCCCTTCTTCAGCCTCTTCCTGAAGAATTAAGGATATGAAAAGATTTGATCAAATATCTAGTTCTGTGGTAATACAGAAGAGACCAGAGGAGTAACAATAATTTAAGCTATCATTTACTGCATAATCATTATCTGCATAGTCATTAATCTAGGTTCTTTGTCTCATTTAGGGAAATAAAAGATTTGGTGAAAGTGTGACATATCAAATTTAAGATTTCATTGCTCAATTCATTGCTAAAATGACAAGCAGTAAAGGTACACAGTGGCTGAGGTATTCAAAGAAGTTTGAAATAATACTGTTAAATGGGTTGTATACGTATGTAGTTTTTTTGTTTTTGTTTTTAATGCCCCATAATGATGCCGAACTGAAGAACCAAAGCTCTTAAGGAATACTGGAGCGTGTCTGGTGATTAAGAGACGTCAGAGATGGAAAAAAAGAAAAAAAAGAAAAAAATGTAGACTGTATACATAATTCACTGTCTCAGAGGATTCAAAGCCTCAGAGGAGAGTATGATGTGTCATTTAATAGAATTTGGAAGAGGTAAAAAGGGTCAGTATTTTTGTAGTTTCAATTTTTTTTTAATTAAGTAGGTTCTATGCCCCAAATGGGTTTTGAACTCACAACACTGAGATCAAGTCAACTGAGCCAGTCAGGGTCCTTGTCCATTTTAAGTTAAAAAAACAGCATCTCAGCTTAAACAATATGCTCAAAACAGCCAGCTCTTACACAGAAGAAATTAAAATGTCTTTGTATTCCTATTGTATGGCTTGTTCCCCCAGGAGGACCGAAGGAATTCAGAGAAAATGAGAAATTACATGGTTATTGCATTTACAATAAACATTAATAAGGATCAAATTTTATAAGAAAATATAAAAAGGGTAATCTGATAAGAATGGAAAGAACACAGAACTATCAGTCAGGAGACTTCATTATAAATCCTAGATTATTGGGGCACCTGGTTGGCTCAGTCGGTGGAGCATGTGAATCTTGATCTCAGTGTTGTGAAATGGATTACGTAATAAAAAAAAATAATAATCCTGGATTATTATGAAAAGCAAAAACTGACCCATAAAAACAGAGAAAAAACTGGTGGTTGCCACAGGGACGGGGAGTGGGAGATAGAGGCTTCTAGTTATGGAATGAGTAAGTCACAGGGATAAGGGATAAAAAAGCATAGGGAATATAATCAGTGGTATTATAATAGTGTTGTATGGTGACAAAGTAGCTGGACTTGTGGTAAGCAGAACAATTACTTGCAGATTTGTTGAGTCACTATGTTGTACACCTGAAAATAATGTAACACTGTGTCAACCATACTTCAGTAAAAATTAAAAAAAAAAAAAAAAAAAAAAAAAAAAGAATCCTGGATTATACCTCAGGCTAGTTATTTTATCCTTAGGCCATAATTTCCTTAGTAATTTGTAAAATGAGGGGGCTGAAGGGGCTGAATTATATCAGCAATTTTCAAAGCTTATTTTTCTTAAGTGGCAAATTCCAAATGATATCTTACCCAGAACAAAACAAAAAAGTCTCCGTGTTGCCTCCTAAGACAATTCTACAGAGCCCTGACCTCCCAGGAACATAATTTGGGCTTTTTTAGATTATTGTAGGTCTAGTTCATTTCCAGAGTATCTTACAACTCCAAAAAGATCTATAAATCTTTGTGTCTTGAAAAGGACAGAAATAGTATAACTTAGTTCCAGAATCCCATAGAAAAGAAACTTGACATTTGAGGCAAAATGCTAGGCATGGACACGTCAGACAGTTTAAAATAACATTTTCTATAAATATTTCAATAAACATTTTCCACAAATAAATATTCTATAAATATAAGGGATAAAGTAAAAGGGTAAAAAGCACATGAAAAAGTAAAACACAAGTAGTTATCATGATAACGAATGTAGTCTCTGCCAAAGAGAAGTTTATAATCAAATTAGGGAAAAGTAACATGCCTATCAGGAGCCTAGAAGCTCTAGTTAGCCTCAGGGATGAATAGCTTTTCTTAGTCACGCATTGTCTTCAAACTTTCAAGGGGAGTACTGCTCCCAAGTCGGAAGAATGTTTGAAGTAATGAAAAAAAACCCCCAAAAACAACAACAACAAAAAACAACTTTAGGTGAAGATCACAACTTCACATAAAAAACAACCAATCAAAAGTTATCAGTCTTTGTAGTTTTCTAAGCTTGTAGTCTGGGTAATTTTTAATTATTTTCTTTCTTTCAGGTTTTCATCATCTTCTGTCATTTCCTCCTCTGTGTGACTGTTACCTATCTCATTCAAATTGCCATAGAGGAAAGAGCATCCATTTTGAAGGGCACTAAGGTCTAGTAGCAGCTCTGAAATTTATTAATATTTAACTACTCTGGTGCTCAGTTTCCTTAACTATAACATGATGATAACTTTTGAGTTCTATTTTATTTTATATTTGTGTAAGTATGTATATACTTACTACTTTTAAGTTCTATTTTAAATATTAAACTCTGTAATGCAAAAACATGGTGACAAGAGAAATCTTCTAACCAGCTGTTTTCTAACAATAATTCTCTTTGAGTTTCATTTTGATCATATCACTCATAAAAAATCCTATAATTACTTTAAATAGGCTCTGAAATGAAAGAGACACTGCACCAATTAATTCCCCATTACCTACCATGCTCTTCTGTTATACTTAAATTCATAGCCACCCACACATCAAAGCCTATGGCTAAGGAAAAAACTAATGCCATCGAGTGGCTAAAATGAGACAAGCAACACAAGGGATTTTATATACACTACCTCAGTTTTTCTTCCTAACTGTCCTGTAAAGATTACAGTTGACCCTTGAACAACACAATGGTAAAGGCACCAACCCCTGCACAGTGAAAAATTTTAGTACAACTTTTGGTTCCCCCAAACTTTACTACTTTGGTACTGTTGACTGAAAACCTTACTGATAACATAAACAGTCAACTAATATGTATTTTATATGTTACATGTATAATATACTGTATTCTCACAGTAAAGTAGGCTAGAGAAAACAATGTTATTAAGAACATACAAGGAGGAGAAAATACATTCATAGTAATTTACTATAAAATATCTATGTATTAAGTGGACCTGCACAGTTCAAACCTGTGTTGTTCAAAGGTCAACTGTATATTTTATCCCCATTTTAGGGATGGTGAAACAAATGCCCAGTAGTAAGGTTATGTACTTTGTCTACTATCAAAAGCTAGTAAGTAGCAGATGGACAATGAACCTATTTTGCCTGGCTTCATTATAGCAAATCTATTCACATTAAAAATGAAAGTGAAAGAAACATTTTATGGCCATAAAGATTTATATGTATTCACACGGTTTACAAAAAGATACAAATATAATAAGACATAGAAACAGCATCTATTTATACTAACAACCTCAACTTTTATTCCCTCTTAGTGGGCTTGACTGAATTATATTGGTCTATTTAAACAGCTAATTTATAGCATGTAACAATGCTGGTTCTTCTACCCTGAAAGAGAAAATATCAGAGTTGAAAGACCCATCTAGTAGACCTTAACAGTGAGCTCTAGGAAAGTCACTATTGATTAGAATAAACATATACAAACTGAAATCTCATTGCTATCCTTACCCTAATTTTTTTCCCACATGTTCCTCCCTTTAACTTCAAAGACAGTTATCAAATCTTTGTTAAAATTCTTCTTTGACTTTTAAAAATCCCATTTTTCTTCAATTGTTCCACATGTAACAGGATTTTCATCATCTCACCATTCCTGCAATTATTCACTGGATAAGTTTTAATAATGCTTCTCTAAGGTATGATCTGGCTCAACTCAAACTTTATTGTTTTTGTTCTCTCCCCCCCCGCCAACTCAAAGTTTTTTATTTCTTTTTGGGCAAACCTTCTTTCTCCTCCTACCTTTGGGATACGGCTTAAGATTTGATTGTGAGATTTTTTGTTTTCTGTTTTATAAAGTTTTTCCCACTTTGTGTTAATAACTCTTCTATTAGCTTCTATGGTGCATGGTACTTACTTCTATCAGATCATTTACCATATAGGTAAATCAAATGATGCCAACTCCCCTATTAAAAGCCCTTCAACAGTCTCCCAATTCTTAGTCTACGAAGACCCTAGAGATCTGGCATCTACCTACATCATCTACTTTACACTGATCTTCTGTCTCACAATTTTATTTTTTATTTTTTTTTTAATGTTTATTTATTTTTGAGACAGAGAGAGACAGAGCATGAGGGGGGGAGGGTCAGAGAGAGAGGGAGACACAGAATCGGAAGCAGGCTCCAGGCTCTGAGCTGTCAGCACAGAGCCCGATGTGGGGCTCGAACTCACGGACCGTGAGATCATGACCTGAGCCAAAGTCGGACGCTTAACCGACCAAGCCACCCAGGCGCCCCACAATTTTTATTCTTACAACATATCAGGTTCTCTCCTACCTCAAGGGGTTGTATACTTTGTCTCCTCTGCTGGAAACACTCTACCTGGATCTTTAAAAGTCTGGCAAATTTTCACACATCAGGTCTCTCAGGTCAAATGTAGCATCCTCAAAGAGATCCCCTAACTATCTACAGTGGCTGCTACCCCCTCATTATACCACCCTACTTCCTTCTTTCCCTATCCTTGTAGTTTTTAAAAGTTGTTTCCTATTTATCTTCCCTCATTAGAATATAAGGTCCTTAAGTATACGGACTTTGGACTTTTGATCAATCATTACCAGCATCTAGAATGGTGCTTGGCACAGAATAGAGATCAGTGATTATCAAGCTTAAGAGTTCTGTTACAGCAATACGTACATCTCCGTAAATCTAGAACCTAGTAAAAACCCTGGTACATATGAAATGTTAAATAAATATTTGTGAAATGAAAAGACTGATCTTACCCACTTGGATGACATTCACTATGACGTCTAATTAGATGATCTCCAAATCCACCTATCCAGCCCTGACCTCTACCTTCCACATCTTTATTTAATTGCTAAGAGACTAGGTATAGAACCCATCCCCCTCCAATATAGATTTTTTCTAATGATTGTGGTATAATTTGCTTTGCAAACTATAGACAAATCCCTTCCTTTGTACTCCAATCCAATTAGTTACTGACTCATATTATTTTTTCCTGCATGTATTTTTTTCTATTCCTACTGCCAAGTTTTACTTCAAGTTCTCCTGATCTTACAGTTGTAGCACTGGAGTAGCCTCCTGCCAAATTGCTTGCCTTTAGTTCCTCCTCCCTCAAATTCATTCTTCATACAAATTCCAAGATCAACTTTTCCATTACGTGTCTCCCATCCCGTCTCCGACACCAACAAGTATAAACACCTCAAGCCCAGCATTCTAAGACCTTAATATCATTTTAAATGAAATCATCAAAATAAAGGTACATTTGGGAAATGAGGTGGTAGACTCTTACACACTTTCAGATATGATGCTAAAAAGTCAGGTATGTACTGAAAGACAATGAAGTAGAAGTTCCTTGAGGAAACCTGCAAGACCTTGTTTATGTCGTTCATTGCTAATCTACCCGAAGTGCCAGGAATACAGTAGATATCAATGAATTATATTTGTTGATTAAGTAAATACTTTCATAATAATTTTAAAATAAATGAAGGATCATAAATGAGAGAATGAATGCCAAGATGAAGGTAGTATTCTTTGAAAATCAGTTTGGTATTTAGACACATGGAGCTTAGTAAATTACTTTTTATTCTTTTTATTTAATGTTTTGTAAGAACATTAATCAAGTTCTTACCACTTTCAATGATTTTTACATGGATTTAATCTTCATACATCTCAGTGAGGTAGGTCGTATTAAAGCTAAGAAATCTGGTATACATAAAGTTTAAGCACATAAAACATTTTTTGAAGCAGGAAAAGCAGTGATGAGGATGTGATTAGGATGCTGGCCATGAGGAAAGAAAAAAAATAAATTGGAAAAAAAATTTTTTAAGTAGAGGCTAGAGTAGTAAAACCACCACCTCACATCATCAAGCACTGTAAATCTGCTTTCACTAATAAATGTAATTTTTAAAATGACATATGTATCATCAGTCTAAATACTAAATGATAAAAAGTTTGCTATCTTTCTTATTCTTTAGATAAGATTAAGTTGTATTATTTTCTTCCCACACCCCAGTGGATGGATTAGAATCTGAGTAATAAAGTCACCACCATGGATCTGAATCCAGTGTGGACCAGCTTTACCTCTGGATTCTACAGCTATGTATCATATTCCAGCCATTCATGTCATTCATGAAAGCCACTGAGACACATGGAAGCCTGGGTAACTGAGCACATTAGCTCATTTCAAATCCAGCTTTAGTAGTATAACCTACAAATGGTGAATCAGAAGAATCACCTTCATTTTTAGAGTACATCACTAAAGTAAATATATTTCAATACTAGCTCTCACTTGGTTGTCTTTTATGTTAATACAAAATGTACATTCAAATCACTGCAGAAGCGAAAGCTACTGCAGCACTCTGATGTTCACCTCTGTCTTAATGCAGGCTTTTATACAACTCACCAGATGAGAAACATCAAAAAAAAAACCCCTAGGTTCTTCTTTTATTGTGTTAAAAATAAAACTTTCCAGGGGTGCCTGGGTAGCTAGTCAGTTAAGCGTCTGACTCTTGATTGTTGGCTCAGGTCATGAGCTCACAGTTAGTAAGTCTGAGTCCCCACACTGGGCTCTGCACTGACAGCTGCGGAGCTTGCCTGGGATTCTCCGTCTCCCTGTCTCTCTGCCCCTCCCCACTCGCTCACACCCTCTCTCTAAAATAAATGAATAAGCATTAAAAAAATAAAACTTTTCAAAGTCTTCAAAGACATAAAATTTACATTCAAAATGAATTATAAATATAATGAAAATTTAAGTAAAATGTTTTTCCTCTTACCCTGTCCAGTTCCAGTGTAAACTTCTGGTCCCATGACTGATTGGAAATGGGTTTCCAGCTCGTCTGACCAACCACAGTATTATCTAGCTTCAAAACCGCACAGACATCATCTGTAATTACAATTTATAAACTTGCTTAAATATTTTAAAACTTTAAAATAGAAGCATCACTGTTTAATAGGAACAAAAGTCTCATGAGCCTTTAAAAGTAAGATTTTTCTTAATACTGAAGCTTTTGAATCTTAAATGGCTACTTTTACATGTACACATACTTCTACCAGATGCTCCCAAATTATCCTCTGTGTTTGACAAAAACACAGAGATCAAATGCTGTCTATTTTGTATGTTTGTATATCAACAGTAATCATTCAGTTTTCTCCCTCTACACTTCTATTTGTAGAGTTTGTCACCTTAGACAATTTTTGTTTCCACACTTTCCCTAAAATCCCTTTCTAGATGAAGGAAGACACTGACATATGCACCTCTGTACTCTGTAGTAGGTTTAACTGTCACAGGCCTTCCCCGCCCCCAGTGCTACCTTTATATCATAGTTTATAATTACATTTTAGAACATCTGCAAAGTGCTTCATAAACCTATTGCATATTGCTCTTACCACTTCCACCTATTCCCCCATTTTGTTTGCTAACTGAGCCACTACTAGTAAACACGTTTGGTCCTGTGGTTAGTTATCAAGATTGAGAAGTGTCACGATGTCATTAAAAGATAAAGATGTGACAAGACTCAGAGCCTCCGAACACTTTCAGTTTGGCATAGATTGATCCTGAGCATTTCATTCTTCCAAAAGAATTAATGTTATGTGTCATTCAGTTTTCTAACATAATTTCAATAAATTTGGTTGCCTTTGTTTCCTGTCAGTATAGCTTTCGATATTTTAAAGTTAAATTATAGAAGTCAGAACATAAAGCTTTTTGTTCAACTTTGGCTCTTTCCCATTGCTAGCTGCATTGTTAAGTTCTTTGTATAGGCCCTTTAATTTGTTATACGATTTTTTAAAAAATTTGGTTACTGAACTGGACAAGTCGTCGGTTTTTAGGAGATTTCGACTACTTCCACTTTTACTTTTACTTGTTCTGCTCATGAAAGATGATCTGGTTTCACTTGGACTCCAACCAGGTAGTGCAACCGATGTTGCTTTTGACCGTCCAGGGACATTCTCTAGAATATCTTGACAGCCCATAAGACGAACTTCCAAAGTACCTATCAGCATGAACAAATATCAAATAAGAACATCAATTTTTAATATATAGAACTATGTCTTTGTTACCTATTCAGAAAGGATGGGGAGAGATCTGCTAAAATAACAAAATCTCTTCTCCCAGAGGATCTGTGAGGTAACTAATCATCCTTCCTGTTTTAATTAGAGAAACCTATTGAAAATTCTTAATAAAACTATAAGAAATTTTATGGAAAGAACAGCGCCTTCCAATAGCTGTCCAAAAACTTGTTCTAAAAGAGGTTACATAAACTTCTTCTATGTCTGAATACTCATTTATATAATTACATGGAAGAATTACAAAATTATGTGGATAGACCATGTGGGAGGGAAAACAAAGCCAAATATCAACATAAACATACAGAAATTAGAAACAAGGAAATCTGACTACATGAAAAGCAGCTAGCCATGTTTAGTAGTTACGTAGTTAATACAGAAAAAGACTTTACAGGGTTTTTTTGTATAAATGGGTTTCCTGTTCTATTTGATGTGTAAAATAATATTAACTTTCTAATAGTGTAATGAGTCAAATAATTGACTATAATTATCTAAGCATAATTCTGATTTCCTTAGGCAAATAAATACTGAAGGTGTTCAAATGAAAATGAGTAACTCTAAGGCTATCTAAAGATACGGTTTGTCATCATTTGGGCTAGATTTAGTATACCAGAAGTTAGAAATGGTGCTATAGTATTAAAATTTTAGATAATGCACAGAGAATAACATTTTAGGAGTTATTTAAGTACTCCTATATATAACATTTAGGGATACTTCCTGGTCCCAATGAACTTAAATAATTAAAGCTGAACTCGAAAGTAAAAAGGCCTGGATTTATACCCAACTCTAAAAAAAAAAAAAAAAAAAAAAATCAAACAAAATACGTGAAAAAAGTGTTAAAGACATTGGAGGTCAGGAAATGAAGAACACTGATCCCCAAGAGATGGCAAACAAATGAGATGAACCCTAAGACTGCTTGAGTTTACTGCCTGGAATATACCTAGGACATAGTGCAGGGAGGGGAAACTCAGGTGCAACCAAGTGGACTACCTGTGTGAAGGAAACGGACCGGAGAGTATGACACAGAACTGATCAAGGTGGCTAGAATTCACAGGCAGAGTAAAAGATAGACAACAGCTGTCCAGAGACAGAACTAAGATGTGCAGAGGGTTCCCCTAATCAAGTATTCAGTCTTGCCCCAGTAGTAGAGAATAATTACTCCTACGTTAAATGATGTTCTGGTCTGTATAACAAATCTTAAAAGCAATACCCGGTATTGTTTAAAATCAATACAGGTATTGCTTCAAAGCAATACAGGTAACTTAACTGTGACCTAGAACAAAGCTCAAGAATATTTATAGGAATACAAAAATATCCAGCACCCAAAAGCTAAAACTCACAATGTCTAGCAATCTAATCAGAGACTACCAGGCATATTTGTTTTCTGTTGCTGGATTACCAATTACCACAAATTTAGTGGCCTAGAACAACACCCATTTATTATCTCACAGTTCTGTAGGTCAGACTCTGGGTGAGTTGTCTGTACTCTCTGTTAGAAATCTCACAAGGCTGAAATCCTCATATCTGCCAGGCTGGGCTCTTATCTGGAAGATTTGAAGAATCTGCTTCCAAGATCATTCAGGTTGTTGGCAGCCTCCAGTTTCTAGCAGACATAGGATTGGGGTCCCTATTTCCTTGCTAGCTGATGGCCAAGGGTTGTTTTCAAGTTCTAAAGGCCGCGTGAATTCCTCACTACATGCTGGCCCCCTCTATCTTCAAGCCAGCAATGGCACATACAATCTTTTTCATGATTCAGATTATTCTTCCCCTTCTGCCACTGGCCAGAGAAAATTCTCTGCTTTTAGGGGGTTCATGTGATCATATTACACCAGCCCAGATAACTGCCCTTTATATTAACTCAAAGCCAACTGATTAATAACCTTAGTCACACAGGCAAAATCCCCTTTTCCATATAACATAGTATTATCACAGGAATGATGTCTCATCGTATTCACAGGACAGGGGTTCCAAGGGTCATTCTTGAAATTCTGACTATTATACCAGGAAAACAGATAAACAGAAAAGTAAGAAACATAGTAAGAAAAAAAGAAACCAAATGAAAATCAATCCAAAACTGACATGAACACATTCACACAGTGATCATAATTATAGTCCATCTGTTCAAAAACTTGAATAGAGACATGCAAGAAATCAAAAAGACCCCAAACAAAATCCCAGATATAAAACTACCATGTTAGAGACTTTAGGAAAAATATACTGGGATGAGATTAGTGGCAGATTATACACTGCAAAAGAAAAGCTAGTGAACTTGAAGCTAAAGCAGTAGAAATGGTAAAAAAAAAAAAAAAAAAAAATAAGAGAAAGGAAAGACTTGAGGGGTAAAAAACACAACAACAACAACACAAAAAACCAGTGCATATATAAACTAAGTTTAACTTCAAGTGGCCCAATATGTGTACAACTAAGTCCCTGATGAAGAGCAGAGACAATTGGGACAGAAATATATTTGAAAAAATAATGGCTGAAAAATTTCCAAATTTGATGAAAACTATAAACCCAGTAAGTATCCAAGAATTTCAAAAACACCAAGCAAAAGAGCAATAAGTAAATCACATGAAAGCACACGATAATAAAATTTCTCAAAACAAGTAATACAGAGAAAATATTAAAAACAGCCAGAGGAAAAAAGATACGTTACATACAAAGATTAGGATCACAGTGGATTTCTCATAAGAAACAATGAAAAGCAAGATGCATAAGCAACAATTTTAATGTACTGAGAAAATGAACAAGCAAATAAACTGTGAACTTAGAATTCTAGACCCACTGAAAATATCTTTCAAAAATGAAGACTTTTCAGATTTAAAAATGGGTAAAGAATCCATTTTCAGCAGACTACCATGATCCAGCCATATCATTCCTAAGTATTTACCCAAATGAAATCTACATTTACACAAAAACTGCATAAGGATGTTATTAGTAGCTATATTTGGAAAAAATACAAAGTGGAAACAACTCAAATATCAGTTGCAGGTGAATGGATAAACAAATTATGGACTATCCATACAACTGAATGCTATTAGTAACAGAAAGGAACTACTGATAGACACAACATAGATGAATATTAAAATAGTTATTCAGAGTGAAAAAGGTCAGAAATCCTTCTCTTCCCAAAGAACACAGTATATACTGAATGATTCCACCTATAGAAAATTCTACAAAATGTAAACTAATAGCAAGTGACAGAAATAGGTCAGTGATTGCCTGGAGTCAGATGTGGGTAAGGAGAGCATGAGAAGAGCAGGAAAGAGGGATTACACAGAGGCACACAAGGACACTTTTGGGATAATGGATATATTAATTATCTTGATTGTTGTGATGGTTTCACAACAAAATTTATGACAAAAATCTTCAAGTTATACACTTCAAATAAAACTGGATGTTGATGATGGTGGCACAACTATATACATTGCCTAAAAATCCTAAAACTAGGGGCGCCTGGGTCATTCAGTTGTCTCTGCCCCTCCCCCACTCGTACTCTGTTTCTATGACCCTCTCAAAAATAAACATTAAAACATTCTTTTAAAGTTCTAAAACTATATTCTTAACAAAAAAAAAATTTTTTTTAACTTTTATTTATTTTTGAGAGACAGCATGAATGGGGGAGGAGCAGAGAGAGAAGGAGACACAGAATCAGAAGCAGGCTCCAGGCTCTGAGCTGTCAGGACAGAGCCCGACGAGGGGCTCGAACCCACGAACTGTGAGATCATGACCTGGGCTGAAGTCGGATGCTTAACCGACTGAGCCACCCAGGTGCCCTAAAACTGTATTCTTCAAGTGTGTGAATTCTATGGTATATAAATTATGTCTCAATAAAGTTACTAAAGTTGGAGGGGAAGCTTCAATTTTTATGTTTGGTTAGGCTATGGAAATATTCTGTAACTATAAAGTGCTAAAACAGATTAAATAGATATTATTTTAATTTTAATTCAAAAGAAACAACTTGTTGTGTTTGTGTGTTTTATTTCCTTTTTTGTTGTTAAACTGGCAAACTTAGCTCATTTCCATTGTAAATGTTTAGCTGTAAAAGTCATCCTGGGGAAACTGAAAACATCTGGTCACTACTTCAAACCCTGGTAGCTTATTAAATATTTTAGTAATTTCAATATATTAGGAGATGACAATGCTCAGCACCTGCTTTCATTTAGGAAAAAGAAACCTGGAGGGATTTAAGAACTTTAGTAAGCATCTAGAAGTTTCTTTCCTTTATGAGGTGACACAGTTGCAATTGTGTGTAACCATATTAGAAATACTTTAAAATATTTTACTTTTATAACCCACAATATGAAATTTTTAAAACAAGCAATCCAAGAAGTAAATGTCTGTATTCATAAACAGTAGCTATGAATTCCATTAGAACAAGTAAATGTGTTTTTTTTTAATGTTCTGAAAAAACTATTTTATATCCATTTTACTAATTCAGTATTTCATCTTGGTACAACTGAGTAATGAAGGTATCTTCTTTCATAAAAACAAGTAAAAGTCTCAAAATGTGGACCAAAAATTCAATTATACCTTAGTTCAAAGTAGCACCAAATTTGCAAATTTCAATTTTTATTCATACAACCACAAAAGAAATCAGAATATAAAGGAGACAAACCACAAATAGCATGTAGTGAAAAACTCAGGAGGGTAAATGTTCCTACTACTTATCCAATATAATTCTTCATTGTGTCTAATCCTTTATTAAGACCAATAGTATTTCTCTTTCTAGTTACTCTGTCTTTAGCTTAAGGTTCAACATGAATTCATTAAAAGGTTCAGCAGGAATTTAAAATAATATTTTTAAAAACCAAAATGTCTTGGGGTGTCTGGGTGGCTCAGTCAGTTAAGTGTCTGACTTCGGCTCAGGTCATGATCTCGCGGTTCGTGAGTTCGAGTCCCGCGTCAGGCTCTGTGCTGACATCCAGAGCCTGGGGAGCCTGCTTTGGATTCTGTGTCTCCCTCTCTCTCTGTCCCTGGCCTGCTTGCACTCTGTCTCTCTCTCTCAAAAATAAACATAAAAAAAAATTAAAAAAAAAAAAAACAAAATGTCTTAAGAACTGTAAGATACTTCCCTTTATGCTGACAATTTACATCACTTTGAATAAAGTTCAGTAAGGCAATGAAGAACAGGAAAAGAGAATGGAAGAGGTTAGAGTTGGGGAGAGAAGTCAACAAGAATAGAAAGGGAAAAATAATTCCAGCTGTATCAGATGTTTTCTAAAACATGGCTTTATTACTTTTCTAGAAATATTGTTGATTTCCAAATATTTGACAACCATATTTTAATCAATGAATCATTCAAAAATTCTAAAATATTATTAATGCATTCAGCACTGAGTCATACAATGGCAAAACTTAAGTGCAGTGCCTTCCTTATTGTCAAATAATCTTTACCAAGTTTCTCCTGAAACTATAAATATCCTGTGCTAGGGGCTAGAATTACATGTAGGCAGACAACAAAGTCTTTGTTCTTCACAGGTCTATATTCCAGTTTTGATTTTAAGAAATACAGTAAGAAGATGGATAACAAGGCAGATATTAAACAGGGACTGTGCACAAACCAGTTTAACTGTGATAGAAAATTCATAATAGGAGTTACAGAAGATGTGACTAGAATGATAAACACTTTAATAAATATTTAAAACATTTAAAATAAAATGGAGCATTCTGACCAAAGATTCCCAAGCTTTCTTGTTTCATGGTACCCTAATGTACCAATTTTTTCACTGTGCTCCTAGTCTGAAAGATACCTAACAGTTCTGTTTCATAGAATATTGTAATCAATTAATAACTATAAAAACAATACACATAACTTGAAAGAAAAGGTAATCTTATTTCACTCGTAAATAACCATAGTTATTTCCTAATGGGATGTTTACACTGAGCACTGTACAACTTCTCAAACTCTGGAATTACACTGGAAACCACCACCTTCTTTTCTACTCCATGTTGATTTTCACATGGTATTTATTATATCACAGCAATGCAGGAAAACCCTGTTTCATCAACATTTATGACTTCACTCGAAGCACCATCTCCTGCTAAAACTATAACTACTTTGAGCTAGTAGTTTAAATGGTGACTGTAGGACGTGAAGTAACACTTTACTTTGAGGGCTTCCCTCAAAAAAGTTAAAATATCCTGTTGTATTCTGTTTATTCATTCTGGCATCCCAGGATACCTCAGATTTAGAAACTCAATTTGGTAACTGCAGGTTTAGACTGATCCTATTAGTGGCAACAGCACAGTTTAACTATAAATTTGTCCTTCAAGTTTTAATATAGAAGTCTGACATAAAACTGATTAATGATACCCAAAGCTACCAGAATGTGATAGCATGCTATGCAATTCTGAAGAACACTTTCACATCTTCAAAATACTCAATGACATTATTAAAGTAAAGCCCTTGTTGACATTCACATTCATATGGTAATTTAAGAATTTCCAGGGGTGAGAAGTCAATGTAACAAAAATGTCATAATCACATGGACCATAAAAACCTTTGTAGCTGATAGAGAAAACGGTGGGGCAACAAGGTCCTAAAGCAATTTCTCCACAGAAACACAGGAAACAAACAAAGCAACCAAAAATTAGCAAAAACTGTTAGAATCAAGTGTATGAGAAATGTGGAAGATAGTCAAAGGTTTACTGCAACCAAGCAAATGCTTACTTAACAAAAACACAGTAAGTACTCAATAGGAGACTCTGTAGCACTTTAATTTACCCTTGCCTCATCTTCCTTCTACCCACATGGTTTGTTGATAATTTTCAAGACAGCAGTTGGAAAAGAAGACCTCATTCTCAAGGAAGTGTGATTGCCTGCTTTGAATGAACTGAGGGCTCTCTGATGAACTAACACAAAAGCGTGCCTTAAAAAAAATTGTTTTTTGCCTTACTAGGAAATCTCTCAGGGCAGAGAAATAGCTAAGTGGAAGGCATTTAAAGGCAAATAAACCAGTCATTGCAACCTGAGGCAAAAGATATCAATTGGGACAAACAAGATATCCCAAAGACTCTTGGAGGAGAACATAAGGAGTGGGATGTTTTGGGGAATAAGGGCTTTGCAGTATTTCCACTGAGAAACTAGAAGGCTAGAGAGAAAAGGAGGCATCGTCAGAAAAGGCCTGAGAAAGTCCTAAGTTCTCACATCTGGCTGATCTTCAAGTTTTGTGCCAGCAAAGGCAGAGTTGTAAGATGCCTGGGTGACTGTTGGGGGTATGCCCCCAACACACAAACACGAGCCCAGCTACAAAGACAGGCAATTTTTTTTCTTTCTGCCTGCATGCATGAAAAGAAATGTCTGTTAAATTACTAGCTGACCACTAGTCTTAATAAAGACTTCAGTGACCATACATGACAACAACTACAGTGTTTACAAAATCATTTATAAAAGCCCCTAAAAAACTATATCCCACACAAACAACAAGAAATTCTAGAGAAAGGGAGTGTCTTCCAGAGTTACACATTATAATATTCACAATATCCAGTTTTCAATCAAAAATTAAGATGCAACCTGGAAAATAAGGAGTATGGCTGGGGTGCCTGGGTAGCTCAGTCGGTTAAGCGTCCGACTTTGGCTCAGGTCATGATCTCGCGGTCCGTGAGTTCGAGCCCCACGTCGGGCTCTGTGCTGACAGCTCAGAGCCTGGAGCCTGTTTTGGATTCTGTGTCTCCCCTTCACTCTCTCTACCCTCCCCTGCTTGCATTCTGTCTCTGTCTCTCTCAAAAATAAATTAAAAAAAAAAAAAAAGAGTATGGCTAATTGACAAGAAAGGCAGAAATTAATGGAAACTGATGAAACCAAGACACTGGATCTATTAGACAAGGACTTCATATCAACTGTCTTACATATTGTCAAGGACCTACAAAACAAAACAAGAACAAAACCAAAACCAAAACTAAACGAAAGAAAGGAGAATGGTGTTTTAACAAATAGAGAATATTAATGAAGACATAGAATTTATCAATAAGAACCAAATGAAAGCACAATACTAAAATTTTTAAAATTTACTAGAAAATTGCAATAGAGTTGAGCAGGCAGAAGAACTGGCAAACTTAAAGACAGGTAAATTAAAAGCACCCAGTCATAGGAGCAGAGAGGAAAAAAAAAAAGAAAAGTGAATATAATTCCATGTTATTTGAAGCCAATGGTAATAAAGAACATTGCATGAAGAGATATATTGATGAAAAAAAAATACAGCTTTTTATAATAGGAAAATAGAAACAAGAAGATGAAATCACATTTTTAAAGAGCTGGAAAAAAGTGAAAGGGCAGAAAAAGATATTCAGTGCAAATAGTAATAAGGAAAAGACAGTTGAGGGAGCTACATGAATATCAGACAAAATAGACCTTCAATTCAAGATTCTTACAGGAGATAAAACAGGACATTATATTTTGATAGAAGAGTCAATCCATCAAGAAGATATAAAAATTATAAACATAAGTGCACTTCACAGCAGAGCCCAAAAATACATGAAGCAAACATTTACATAATGAAAAGGAGAAATAGGCACAAAAAATAACTGAGACATCACTAACTGACTTTCAGTAATGGACCTACTAGAATGGCAATAATCAAAAAAAAAAAAAAACAAAAGAAAAGGAAAATATCAAGTGTTGGGTAAGGATGTGTGCTCTTAAGAACATAAAATGATGCTGCAGCCACTGTGGCAAATAGGTGACCATGCCTCAAAAATATAAACATAAAATTACCACATGACCTGGTACTTACATTCCTAGGTATACACCCAAAATAAATGAAAACACATGTTCAGACAAAAACCTGAACAAAAATGTTCATAAGAACACTATTCACAATAGTCATAAGGTGGAAACAACCCAAATGTCCATCAATTAATAAATGGATAAACAAAACTTAGTATATACCCACATATAATTGAGAACTATTTAGCATAAAAAGAAATGAAGTACTGATATATTCTACAAGGACAAACCTTGAGAACAGTACACTAAGTGAAAGAAGTCAAACACAGAGGCCAAAAATTATATACTTCCATTTATAGGAAATATCTAGAATAGACAAATCTACAGAGACAGAAAACCAACAGTGGCTGCCAGAAGCTGTGGGAATGGGGAGTAACTACTTAATGGGTACGGGGTTTCCTTTTGGGATGATGAAAATGTTCTGGAACTACATGATGGTGATAGTTTTGCAACACCATAAATATAGTAAATACTTCTGAATTGTATATTTTTAAATGGCTAAAATAATATATTTTATGTTATGTGTATCTTATCACAGTATTTTAAACATCTGTGCATACTTCTTAAAAGTACTCATACTTTTTATTCATTTATTAAACCAGGACCCGATGTACACACAAAAAAAGTGCACCCAAAACAATTAGGAGATGTATGCAACCTACCTGTTAGTGCTGCCGGTTTGGACAGTGTACTATATTGGTTCTGTGTAGATATCATACTTTGACGTGGACTTAGTGTTGGTGATGCAACAAGTGAAAGCTCCTCAATGATAATACTGCTTTTGGGGTGATTCTTGGGGAGTTCATTTAATCTTTGCTCTAAGGAATACTTTAAAAGGTCCAACTTCTGACTTGATTCATTAAATCTTGCTTGGGCCTTGAACAGGGAAAAGACAATTGTTGTCATTTAAATAATTACATTCTTTGAAAAATGTATTTATTAAGTTAAAATATTTATTTAAAATTACTTCTGAAAGTGCTTTTCTGTCTGTTACTTTTCCTGAGCCAAGTAATTTCATTACATTCTTTGCACCTTCTGCTACTGCAAATTCTATCCTAAAATGATGCCTTAATTCTTCCATCCGAAGTTCAAGAGGACTTATGACAGGTTTTGCTAGAGGGGGGAGAAAAAAAATGCAATTGAACCATTTATTTGGTATTTTCATATACAGTGATTAAAACTCATGAAAAAGAAATGAATTCTTACAATGTAAGAGAAAAATTAGTTAAGTAAATAAACACTGAAGTAATAATAGATACAATGTTGAAATAAAGAGCCTTCCATTTTAGCCATCAAAACTCAAAGACATAAGGCCTCCTCCTCCTTAATTCTGAACCACTGCTTCTTTACTACATGATATTTATTAAGCACTATAAGCCCATAATAATAAGCATGACAATTTATCTCTATTCCATCACCATTATCAAAAGCCAATTCATTGGTCTGGACTGCCTGAAGAATCTGCATTCGTATCACTTCTATTTTTGTCTTGCTGTCCTGGAGCAGCTGCTGAGCTGTGCCATGGAGTTTCCGATCCTATTAAAATAAGTTTGAAAAGGTAAGCATATGAAAAGACAAACAGAACATTTTCACAGCTTCTAAATAAGATAAAACGATTATCAGCAAGTGAAAAACAGAGTTAAAAGCACACTGTAAGCGCTATAATAGATACACTTGTAGATACATTTATTTTAAAAAGCCATCAAACGAAACAGCTATAAATGAGAAAAACAACTTCATTTAGTTAAGACAATTTGTGAGAAAGCAAGTAAATCTTATTACTGTTTTAAAGAATTCCAAATTCACATTTGTAATTTTCTCTGCTTTTACACAAAATATAAAGGATTTTTTCACACTATGTTCAATAATTCTCAGAAGCATTGCATGTGACAGACGCCTCAGTGACTAAACCTAAATATTTTAGAAAATCTCTTCCTCTCTCATAACATTACAGTTAAATTCTTATGAACCTTCATATATGTAGGGAAATTTTTAAAGTAACTAATCATAGATGGTATTTGTGTTCCCTTAAATCTGATAAAGGAAACAGGCAATAGCATTTGTCAACACTGGTGAGATAATAAGAAAGGTCCCTTGACACTCTTTAATGTCAAAAAAACCCAAGACATTCTCAATAAAGCAAAGGAGGAAATTATAGTGAATAAACTTCTGTTATCTCTTAAAACTTCAAGAAAGGTCCAGAATTAAGTGAAATAATGTTACTGTCATACCAGTTTAATTCTAACAACAATGACTGTTACTGACAGAGAGTAACAAAAAACTTACCATTTTAGGAATTGTGGTCTGCTAAATAATGATCCACCCAAAGATGTCCATGTCCTAATCCCAGAACCTTACGAATGTTACATAGCAAAGGGAAACTAAAATAGCAGATGGAATTAAGGTTGTTAATCACTCAACCTTAAAATGTAGAGATTATTTCCAGTTGGGCCCAAAGTAATTATAAGTCTCCTTAAATGTGGAAGAGAAAGGCAGAAGAGGAGGGCAGAGTAATATGAGAAGAAATGGACCCACTGTTTTTGGCTTCAAAGACAGAGAAGAAGGCCATAAGCCAAGGAATGTGGGCAGCCTCTAGATGCTAGAAAGAACAAAGAAACAAATTCTCTTCTCCATCCTTCAGAAGGGAATGCAGCTCTGCCAATGCCTTGATTTTAGCTCAGTGACATCCGTTTGAGACTTTTCAATTACAAAATTGTAAAATAATAAATTTGTATTAAGCTACTAAATTTATGATAATTTGTTGCAGCAACCATAGAAAACTAATACAGCATTTTTCCCCAAAAGTTTCATATGCAACAAGTAACAGAAATTAAAACCATCTGCTGCTTAGATTGTTATATTAATTGTCAAAGTCTAGTAGGCTTCAATCCACAAAAAAATGATAAAACTATGCATCAAGTTAGAAAGTACTTATTCAAAAGAAAAGCCAATTGTTGCTTACTATTTAAGCATCTCTAGTTTTATCACTATGGCAGTCAGTACTGATTTGCAAATAAAATAGGATACAATCAACCTATATTCTCTAGAAGAGTTCAAGACTAGAAGCTAAGAGACAAGCATCAGATGTGCAGCATCATTTCAATAGAAACACACACACAGAGTCTATTATGACACTGAATAAAAGAGGAAGAAGGAGATGTGGGGTGGGAAAGATAGTATTGCTATTATATAAGGGAAAAAAAATAAAGTGAACATATTTTATGTTAAACACCAAACAAGGTTAATATACAGTGGGAGAAAAAGAATTTGCAAATTTATGAATTCTTCTTCCATTTCTTTCCTGCTCCTAAGGCCAGTCAATTTAAGAAAGATCTCTAGTCAGATTTCATTCTTTATTAAATATTTAGATTTCACACCAAGGAGTTGAGCCAAATAATCTACTAAGTCTCTTAAATATCATTTTACACCATGAAGTGTGTACACACACACACACACACACACACACACACTGAATTTGTTAATTATGCTTTACCATTAAAAATACTTGCTTGAGTTTGCTGCTTGGCTATGACTAATTATATGCTTTTATGAATATACCTATTCACCCTTCAAATTTAAAATGAAAATACTTTTATTTTAATTCCTCCTCCTTTCCACTATTAAGTACATCAGAAAAACTGAAGATTTGAAACAGCTTTTCTATTCCTTTGAGAACTTATTGGAGTAAGAAAAAAACTTAGTATTCCAAAGCTCCTAATTTAGTGGGGTAAATATGTTTTACAATCAGATAGACTGGTTCCCAAATCTTACTGTACTTTTAAACCTGGGCTTGTTAACCTATCTTCTGCAAGATTTAGGTTTCTTGCATAAATTACACAAATTGGGATACCATTCTTTAAAATATGAAGCTTTTGTAAGCACTAGATAAAACTAAAATCCTATTGCCTAGCACATGATTGGCATTAAAAATGTCCCCTTTTAGAGCAATAAAAATGATTATCTTATTTCAATGAAATCCTAATATAAATGAATAACTATTAACAAACTATTTAATGCTATGCTTTTCAATTGAGCTACTCCTTTTATTATTTAATCAGTATATGAGAAGACAGAAGTCATTTACTTCTTTGGAAATACTTTAACTATTTCAATTCAACATGTAAAGAAGAGCATTTTTAGTTCATTTTAAAAGTAATTGAATTTTCCCAGACTTTTGGAAGATCTGCACAGATGTCAAAGTATGATGAAGGCTTTTAAAACTGACACTGGATATTACCTGTCACAGGCGATTTATAGTTACCACATGTCAGTCTTATGCTTTCCAGCATTCAATAAATTTTTAATGTCAGTTTTATGCTTCTAGGCATTCAATGGATTTTTACTGAGCACCTAATATATATTCAAGGCAAGAGACAAGGTAGGTCCAAAGTATAAGAATTGGTTTAGGCATTAGAGAAATACTGGCTTTTATGTTAATTAAGGCTTTGGAAAAATTTTTATGTTTGTTAGGTTGAATCATATGAAAATGCCAATTTATCTGACTAATTCTGAACTAAAAAGAACAATTTTATATGGTTTATATTAGTAATTAGCACTCTATAATGGCTGATAGTTATATTTTAAATGTATAATATATTTTAATCATAAGTTAAAAAATTTGTAATATTTTCAAATTATATAATTTATTTTATAAAACAAATATTGTTTTGCATGTCATAGTGGGACATTATAACAAATACACTCCATCACACAGATTTCAGAAATAAGTAAACCGGGGCGCCTGGGTGGCTTAGTCGGTTAAGCGGCCGACTTCAGCTCAGGTCACGATCTCACGGTCTGTGAGTCCGTGAGTTCGAGCCCCGTGTCGGGCTCTGGGCTGATGGCTCAGAGCCTGGAGTCTGCTTCTGATTCTGTGTCTCCCTCTCTCTCTGCTCCTCCCCCGTTCGTGCTCTGTCTCTCTCGGTCTCAAAAATAAACGTTAAAAAAAAAAAAAAAAAAAAAAAAAAAGAAATAAGTAAACCAATAATTATCCTTCTTTTTCCATCACATATTGATGGCTTATTTTGCATGTACTAAATGTTACATCCAGTGAAAATACAAAGATTAATCAGGATGGTACCCTATAAAACCTATAGTTTAATTGAACAGATACAGATAATTATTGTATGTATCAGAATGTTTAAAGTAGTCAAAGTAAATTCAAAGGAAGATGGGATCAATTTTCACTGAGGGAATCCAGAAAGGTTTCACAGGCTGTTAATACAGATGAGTCTGGACTATATCAAGACTGGACACTTAGGGGAGTGAGGCCTGGATATATGGTCAGGTATTTTCAAATGAGAAAAAGGTCTGAAAAGACCTGGATACATTTTAAAAGGTTAAAAAGAACCCCATATTTTAATAAATAGTTCATTTGCCGTCTGAAAACATCAGTGGAAAACATCTCTTCAACATGTCTTATCAAAGCCCTCATATTATTCTGAAAACCAATGGAGTTACTTAGAGTCATGACATTTACATTTTAATGTTGATAAAGATTATAAAGATGTAAACTATGGTAGTAGTAAAGCAGTGAAAGAGATAGGAGAGATGGAGGCTGCCATATACACATATATATGCGCATATATATATATATATATATATATATATATATATATATTTTTTTTTTTTTTTTTTTTTTTAGAGACAGAGAGAGAGAGAGAGAGGCAGAAGGAAGAGAGAGAATCTTAGGCTCCACGCACAGTGCAGAGTCTGATGTTTGGCTTGATCTCACAACTGTGAGATCATGACCTGAGCCGAAATCAAGTCTGACCTTAACCAACTGAGCCACCCAGGTGCCCCAAAAGGACTGCTATTTTACATAGGATAGTAGTAAAGAGCTCACTGAAGTGTTAGCATCTACCAGAAACTGTAATGGAGTGAGAGATGAAAGCATTTGGGAGAAGAGAAATCTAGGTAGAGACACAGTAAATGCAAGGCCTCTGAGGTAAGAGTGTGCTTGGTATGTTCAAGAGATAGCAAAGAAGCCAATATAGCTTGTAATGAGAGAGAATGAAAGTGTTTTAGAGAAGATCAGAAGGTATCTAGGGTAAATCATGTATGAACTCGCAGAGCCACAATAAGGACTCTGGATTTTGTTCTAAGCATGCTAGAAAGCCAATGGAAGGTTTTGAACCAAGAGTGTGAAAATACATGACTTGGCTTTTAAAGGACAACTCTGGCTACAATGTGTACTAGGATGGCAATTTTGTCATACAGAATTCAATAACCAGAGTCTTCAAGATGATTTTTACCACCAAAATAAATTCATTATCCCTGTCCCTAAATTTGCTCCCCATTGTGAATTACCTATACTTATGAAGGGCACCACCATCCACCAATGTGCCCACATAACCAATCTAAAAATCATCTTTGACTCTGCTTTCTTCCTTATAGCCAGACACCACATATTTATTCTACCCAAACAGCTTCATTCTGTCTTCTTTGCTTTTACTGCTGTTACAAGAGGAATGAAGCATGTTTAACCTGGACCCCTACAGAAGCCTACTTAAACTTGCTGTCTATATACTGGACCCTTCTCTAATTAATTCTTCAAGTCTGAGAAAGATGAATGTGAACTTTCTTAACTTTAAATCTGATCATGTATTTACTGTCTAGAAGTCTTTCAGCAGCTCCATATATCTTATAAGATAGAATCTCAACTGCTTAATTTTGTCCAAAGTACTTTATAATCTAGTTTGTCTTTCAATTATGCTATACCTCTCACTACACCTCACTCACTTAAAGCTCTACCAGTGAAAGGAAAAAAAGTCTTGTTGGAATCACTTGAAAGACTTTTCCCCAGAATAAATGTGCTTTTCTGGAGATTGAGATTTGTTTTTCCAAGAGGGCATGGCCTTCCACTGAAAATGACTGCTAGAGCTAATATTCTATCTACCTCAGATATGTTGGGAAAGAAATAGGTTAAGAGTTTCTGCTACAGCCATACAAAAGCACTTCTATTTCTTAGAATAAGCCATGCTATTCAACAGTTCCTTACTCTATCTGCTGGGTTTACCCATCATCTTCCCTAGAAAATAATTCCCTTTTAAACTCCAAATCATCCTTAAAATCTCATGCTAAGACTTTAATGATTTCTTCTGGTAGTTAAGTGATCCTTACCCACTGTTTCTAAAGTAACTTGGACAAATCACTATTATATAATTATTTACAGGTGATATCTCCTTTTTGGACAGTAGGGCTTTTGAAAGTGGAAATATTACCTGTTAAGTACCTATTATAAGGCATAATTTTATTACATTCATACTCCAGAGCCCAGCTGTTAAGACCTTAATAAATTAAATATTCCACATAACTTCAATTTACAATTTTCCCTAATCTCGTAGAGATATACTTTGACCTTTTGAGAGGTTTAAAGATGAGAAAGGAAAACAGCTAAGACCAAATCTAGACAGAAATAACTGGCAGGTCTACGTCAGAGACTACAGAAGCTGTTATATGCTCTGGACCTCCACCTGACCCCTTCCCTAATTAACAAATCTCCTAATTAAAAATAAAAGGCTATTGGAAAATAATCTTTTGTTTTAGCAGGATGCTCATAGTTCTGTTCATTTTGGACCTGTATTTATCGTAAGTTATCTATTTGTTTTACTTTTAATATGTCCATAAACCTGTTCAATTTGGGGGTGGAATGGGCAATTACAGACCACTTCAAGAATAGTGAAACCTATGGCCTTCTCATTCAGCCATTCATTCAAACACACTCCATTTTCCTTTAACTTCAAAGGGTTCATAAACATCTCAATCTAATCCATCAACTGTATATTTAAAAATCTTATTCTAGAGGGTGGTAGCTGGATAAATTTAAATATACCATGCACTCACAACTCCAAGAACACTACTGCCTTAAAACAAAAAAGTCCAAATTGATAAAAATGAAAAATGCTCAAAACTAAAGGTCAATACTAAAAATAAAAACACAGAAAAAACAACATGCTATCATGTATTATATATCAAATAGAAAAAATTGTATTTCTCTAAAGATAAAAATTTATTTGAAATATGGCATATAATCTAATTTTAATTACTAGGCTTAAAAAATCTTACTTATTAACATATGCACATTTCTCTCTTTTCAGCATCTTCCCAGAGATCTTTGGGTGGGTAGGTAGGGTGCATAACTCCAAGTAAAAAATTCCACCCCTGCTCCTCCCCAATTTTAAATTCTTAAACAAAAACACACACACAAAAACCTCCCCAAACACAAATAACTTTAATTCTGAAATTACTTAAGAAATACCTATAAATATTAAAGAAACATTAATTTTCAGAGGCAAGATCTTTAAAATAATTTAGTTAAGACTACCAATGTAGATTTTATAATAAGTCCACCTTTCTAAGACTTTTTGGAAATTATAAAATTATAGAACCTTAGATTGGAAAGAACCTTTACAATAATCTGGTTCAGTGGTTCCCAACATTTTCTCTTCTACATTATACCTCAGAACAAGGACACATTCTCATTAGTAACAACTGTTCCCCATAAAAATGATTCTCAGTGAGGAGTTACATGCCCACACCAGATTCCCCAAGAACTCACAGGTCTAGTCCAATCAGTACTGCTAGAATGTCCTGTCTTTTCATTTGTCCTTTCCTAAAAACCCATGATAGAGTGATAGAAAACTCATTAGAGCCCAAATTTTTAAAAGTAAACTTTTTGTCTTAGAACAATTTCAGATTCACAGAAAAGTTGCAAATATGGATGGTCCTTTACTCACATAACTAAATTTTTTCTTGATTGATTTTGGTAGGAGTAAGCAATTTTAAAAACATTATTTTAAAAACTATTTGTTTCCAACTTATTTTATTGTCAATACTTTCAAATTTGGAGGCTAAATTGGTCTTAGAAATCAAAAAACAGTGTTTAAACAGCAAAAGCACAGTAAGCACAAAAATGCAAAAACTGTGGCACTACACAGACCGTGAAAAGGATACTTGTTTACAGTGTAAGAGCTTACAGAAGAAGGCAGAGCACCTTGTTTGACCTCAGCTGTGAGCATGCACATCAGACGATCACATTTTTCATCCCTCTGTGCATGTTCACGAATGACTGTGAAGGTGCCGCAAGTACTGATGCTGGGGTCACAAATAAATTTTATCAGGTGGGTGAATTCACACATATGGAATCTACAAATCATGAGGACTGACTGTATAGGTTTACATTTATAATTTATAGTACTTACCTTTGAAGAGCCATTTGAATACATCTGTATCATGTTCTCTGCACCTTGTTTTACTTTAAGTTCTATATCCAATTGTTTTTGTAAAGCCATCAATCTATTATTGCTAGTGGAACAACGAGGGTCACTGCTAGGGGTATCTGGAGTCCTTGGGCAATCTGTAAATTAAATAGTTATATCACAATTACTAGGACAAATTGCTGTTTAAAAATGAATGTTAATATTCTCAAAGAATAAAGAATTACAGGGTTTGAGATGAGCTTAATGTCACCTAAATGGAATCTCTTTATACTTACAGATAATGTAAGACTACAAGCCAAGAAAATGTTCAAGTAGAGTTGCAGGATCATCTGCCAGGGATATACTGAGTCTGAAACTGAATTAGAGCATCGCCCCAAGTTTTCTCAACACTATTATGTTTAAATTAAATTAATTTGACTAATCTATTCAAAATATCCAACAATTAAACTAAATCTCTATTCATTACCTGACTAGAGAGCAAAGCACATTTAAACATTATACAAATTCCTCTAAAGTAATTCTTTTTAAGTAGAACTAAGGATACTTCAAATATAATGCCAGCATTCTTTATAGTAATAATCTAAGCACATATATAAAGGACTTCACATTTTGTTTTCTATTAGGAGGATGTTCAGTCACAATGGAAAATGTTTCAAAGATACTGACTGATACCACACTGCTGGTATGGGGATATCCAAAAATTCAAGTCCATGGCTTCTCATAAAGCATACGTGGTGCTTCTATTTTAAAACAAAAACAAAAACTTCAGCTAGAACCTTCTCATTATTTTGAATAATCCATTATCATTGAAATACTAATAATACATCATGAATACTAAAATTCATCATGTTGAAGTTCATTATTTTGTGTTTTATCTGCCCTAGGTCTCTCGTCATAAAAATAATAAGCTAGAAGATGAGAGTACTAGACCTGATTTAGTTATAAGTATTGGCAATCACTGGAAAACTGTCTAAACTGCAAGTTACTTAACTTTGTGCTTCAGGGTTCCCTTCTCTCCTCTGCAATAAAAGATGGTGTGACCAACTGATTTTAATGAGTATGTTTTATATTTGGCTTTACATTCCTTCAAAAAATTCATTAGTTTAAAAACATTTCAACATAATTTGTTAACTGACTTGCAAAAATGCAGGTGCTATGCTAAATAATGACATAAAATACCATTTTATCATTTATATACTATGTTACAAAGTGTACGTCCTGATGTAAGTGCTCTATAAACTCATCCATCCTCATAAATAGCCCTGTAATGAGCACTGCACCCATATTTCAGAAACAAACAAACAAACAACAAAAAAAACTAGGGTACAGAGTAGTTAAGAAACTGGCCCAAGATCATATACCTAGTAAGTTACTTCCATACCAAAGTCTACCTTAATTCCTGCGCTAAGCTGCTTTTTTGCCATTTAAAAACATTGTAAACAACTATGCTAGCTTCTGCGTGTGTGCATACTTACATATATGACAGTATAATTACACACACACAAATACATAAATATATGCATATTAATCTTAAATTTAAAATAACTTGAGACAGATATTATCCACATTTTACACATCAGGAAATAGGCAAAGTTGCACAATTATTGAACTGAGATTCAAATTCAAGAAAGGTTTCTACTGTAACTGAATTTCTTGCATTATAAATGAGCTGCTCCAAAAGGTGATTTTGTAGAGGACATATTCTTATAAAAAACTGATATTAAGTATAGACAACTTTTCAGATTAGGCTCACAAAAGAACTACTTAACATATTGCTATGGACAGAATATTTATGTGTCCCCAAAAACGCATGTGTTGAAGCCCTAGTGTGATGGTATTGGGGGTGAGCCCTCTGGGAGGTAATTAGATCATTAGGATGCTCTTTCTCTGTCATGTAAGGATGCAGAGAAAAGATGTTGCCTACAAACCAGGCAGAGGGCCATTACTAGAACTTTGCCCCTGCTGGCACTTTGATCTCAGTGTTCCCAGCCTCGAGAACTGTGAAAAACAAATATCTGTTATTTAAGTCTCCCCATCTATGGTATTTTGTTGAAGCAGCCTAAACTAAGACATACACACACATATATATATATAATAGTAGTTAAGAGTACCCAGGTTTGAATCTTAGTTTTGGAACTGAGATTCAGTACAAACCAGGTCATAGAAGGTAAGTTACTTAACAGCTCTGTGCCTCACTATCCTTACTGTTAAAAAAGTAAAAACAGCATCAAGCTCACAGGATTATTATGACTGAATAAGTTACATGTACAGAGCTTAGAAAAGGGCATGGTGCATGATATTCAATAAACATTAGCTAGTCATACTCATTGTATGAAGTATAAGCATATCTCCTGTTGAGGCCACAAATGAAATTCACATTAGTAATGACTGAACAGTTAGGTGTATTCAGATCATGAATAATTAGGTTTTCTTTGTTTTTTTAAACTTTTCTTAACATAAATGATAAACGACTCTTGAAAGAAATCATAACCACATAAAATATGGCATACAAAGTTAATTTATAGTAAGCACATTTTAAAAAAGAACTGGGATGCATTCACAGAAGGCTCTCAGTTGAGAAAAGTGTGGAAATGTGTTATCTGTAAAATAGTTGATGGTGTTTAGTTTAGGATGAGAAAGAGAAAGGATTCTTGTTAAATATCTGTCTATGAAAGAAACTGTCCACTTACAGAGAATTAGGGCAAGAGAATTAGAACAAATGGGTAAAGGTAGTGAGGGCAAAAATTTTATCACAGAATATAAAGAAATTCTTTACATTTTGAATTATTTAACAATGAAATAGTTCCATTAAAATGCAATAAAATCCTTGTCTCTGGAGGCATTTATACAGAAGCTAGATTATAATCTGTAAAGGATGCTGTATGAGAAATTACTGCACATTAAAATAGGTTGTACTAAGGCAGTGAATGATCCATTGATTCTAACAGTCTATGAATTTGTAACAGTATTATAACATCTAACACTATTTTTATAGAAAAGTATTGTCAGTTTTAATAAGGATTAGAAGAACATAAGAAATAATATAATGATTAGGAGTCTGGGCTCTGGAGGTCCGAATGCCTGGGTTAAAATCCTGTGGCTACTGCTTACTGGTGTGGTCTGGGTCATACATTTACATCTCTGTGTTGCAGTTTCCTCAGCCACAAATTGGGGGTTATTGTGAAGATAAAGCCTGTGCAGTGCTTAGGCCAATGTTTAGGGCTCAATAAAATTACATGTCAGGGCACAGTTAAGTAGCTGGTATTTCTGCTTATTTAATCTTCGAAAGAATTCACAAAGTTTTGTAATATAACCTCACTTTACAAATAAAAACAAGCAAAACTTAATTCAAGTAATTTTCAAAAGTCAAAAAGTGTATGCCAAGGCAGAAATTTAACCTTAGATAGGTCTTGTTTTATAAAGCCCATTTTTTACTCCTTTAGAAGTTAGAGAAACACTTTTCTGTCCTCCTCAGATTTCACCTATTTTTCCTTTTTTCTTAAAAAAAATTTTTTTTAACATTTATTTATTTTTGAGAGACAGAGAGATAGACCATGAGCAGGGGAGGAGCAGAGAGAGAGGGAGACACAGAATCCGAAGCAGGCTCCAGGCTCTGAGCTGTCAGCACAGAGCCTGATGTGGGGCTCGAACTCACAAACTGCGAGTTCATGACCTGAGCCGAAGTTGGACGCTTAACCGAATGAGCCACCCGGGCGCCCCTTTTTAAAAAAAATTTTTTTTAACATTTATTTATTTTTGAGAGACAGAGAGAGACAGAACATGAGCAGGGGAGGGGAGGAGAGAGAGGGAAACAGAATCCAAAGCAGGCTCCATGCTCTGAGCTGTCAGCACAGAGCCTGGTTTTTCCTTTTGTTTGTTTGTTTTTTTTTTAAAGTTTTTATTTATTTTGAGGGAGAGTGAGTGAGCATGAGTGGGGGAGAGTGAAGGGGACAGAGAGAATTCTAAGTAGGCTCCAGACTGTCAGCACAAACCCCGAGATCAAGACCTGCACTGAAACCAAGAATCCAAGAGCTGGATGCTCAACCAACTGAACCACCCAGGCGCCCCAATCTATTTTTCCTTTTAATGAACTACTTTTCTTCTCTCCAGTTTCCTTTGTTACAGGTTATGGTAAATTACAGCATTATAAAACATATGGTTGCCGGTATATTTGCTAAACACTTTTCTTCACATAAAACACATTTCAAAACAGGGGCGCCTGGGTGGTTCAGTTGGTTGAGCATCCGACTTCGGCTCAGGTCACGATCTTGCGGTTTATAAGTTGTGAGTTCAGGCCCCACGTAAGGCTCTGTGCTGACAGCTCAGAGCCTGGAGCCTGCTTCGGATTCTGTGTCTCCTTCTCTCTCTGCCCTTCCCCCACTTGTGCTCTGTCTCTGCCTATCAAAAATAAATAAATGTAAAAAAAAAAAAAAAACACATTTCAAAACAGCGCTTACTAGAATTCCCCATTAATGTTCTCTTCTTTCAAAAAAGGCAATTTTTAAAAATTTTGTAAGATGAAATTATTTTTCCACTCTAAGAACAGCAAATGTTGAATTTCTTTTTTTTTTTTTAATAAAATGTTTATTTTTGAGAGAGGGGGTTGGGGAGGGGCAGAGAGAGACAGATACATAGAATCCAAAGCAGGTTCCAGGCTCTGAGCTGTCAGCACAGAGCCCAATGCGGGGCTCAAACTCACAAGCTGTGAGATCATGATGACCTGAGCCGAAGTCTGATGCTTCACCAACTGAGCCACCCAGGTGCCCTTGAATCTATTCTTAAGTAGATAGCTCAGAGCCTGGAACCTGCTTTGGATTCTGTGTCTCCCTCTCCCTCTGCCCCTCCCCTGCTTGCGCTCTGTTGGGCTCTCTCTCAAAAATAAATAAAAGCGTTAAAAAATTAAAAAAAAAACCCAACTATATGTTATACATATTCACTAAGAAGGCTTTAATATAATGTTTACATAGTAGAATCAGAGAGGTCCCAAATAAAGTCCCACCTTCAGAGCTAGGCATTAAAGGCTGTATGCTGACTAGGTCTAAGTTAACTTTCCATTACTGTTTTTCATGAAACTCTATGTTCACTTAAAAAAAAAAAAAAATCTCTATCATCCCAGAATGCAATGCACTTGGCTTCCTCCATACTACTGTTAACTCAGCTTAGGCATTACTTTTTTCTTTGCTAACCATCCCCCAATCTGATCCCCTTTTTAATATGTTTTCAAAGCATACCTTCTTCCCATATATATATATATGTGTGTGTGTGTGTGTATATATATATATATATATATATATATATATATATATATATATATATATAATATAGTGTTACAATAATCTATTTTCATGTCTGTTTTCCCTCTAAGACTACAAGCATCTTCAGTGCTGGGACTTATACTTAGCTATTTTAATGGATGAGTTTAACACCAAATTAGATATAGAAAAATAGCAGATTACTCATGAAAAATAAGGAAGTTTAAAAATGAGGTGGGGGGAATACAAAATGAAAGATTAAAAGACACAGAGGGCAAAAAAAAAAATCTAAATCTGTGTTTCAGAAGCAAAAAAGAAAAATGATTCAAAGACATTATGTGAACAGATAATGACAAATTTTTCAGAACTTATAAAAATATCAATCCATAAATTCAAGCTATTCAATCAACTTCAGACAGAAATATACAGAGGAAAAGAGTCCACACATGGACACATCATGGTAAAACTTCAAAAAATCAAAGACAAAGAGAAAATCTTAAGAGCAGCCAAGGAAAGGGTACTTTTAAGGAGATACTGTAGATTAACAACAGACTTTTCAAAAATAGTAATGAAAGCTAGAAGAAGACAGAATGACAGTTTCCTTACAAGATACAATTATCAAGCTTATATTGCAAACTCAGTGAAAATACCTTTTAAGAATAAAGAAAAAATTAAAGACTACCAAGATGGAAAGAATGTCACAACTATAAACTCTTAAAAAGAAAACTCTAAAAGTGATTAGAAATAGGTATATCAAAAGAAAAATAAGGAATGAAGAGCACAGAAAATGGTTTACTGCGAGAAACCTTAAATGACCACTATATATCAATCAATAATAAAGTAATGTAAAGGTTTCAAGAAGCTAGAATAAAAAACTAGGCATTCTAAGGCCTTTGAATTCTATGGAGATGGGAAAGAACAGTGATTAACACTACAGTCTCTGATAAGAATGCATTTTGTACTGTTTAAATTAACTAAAATTTCCAAAATAATTGACTCATGTTTCAAAATACTATAAAAATGGCAAGAAAGAAGAAACACTGAAAGCACAAAATATAAACCCAAATATATCAGTAATTATTTAAATCTAATGGACCAAATGATCTAGGTAAAAGACAAAGACTTTAGACTGATTAAAAGATTTGTCTAGGTAAAAATGAGTAAAATTAAACTCAACTATATGTATTATTTACAAGAGACATATCTAAAACATAGTAATACAGAAAAGTTGAAAGTAAAAGACTAGAAAAAAATATTCAATCAATAATCCCAACCCCCAAACTATATTTACAACAGACAAAAGATACTTTTCAGGCACAAAAATAATTGGAGATAAGAAAGTCATTTCACAATGATAAAAGGTTCAATTCATCATAAAGACCAATCAATCCTAATTAGTGGGTGCCCAATAACATGGACACAAAAGAAAGTAAAATTGACAGAATTCAAAAGAAAACAGCAATTTCACATTCCATTAAATATTAACAGTGTTTTTAGTAATTAATAGAATAAGCAGACACAAATCCAGTAAGGATGCAGATTTTAACACTACAACTAAATGCTTAACCTATAAACATACTAAGGATAACACGCAACAACTGGAGAATGTGCATTATTTTTTTGGCACACACAGAACATAAAACAGGTATCAACACAAGGCACTACAGTAAAATTAAAAAAAAAAAAATCAATAAATAAAGGATAACTGGGAAGTCCTCATGTTTAATAAGAAACAACACTTTAAAAAATTATTTATTTACTTTTGAGAGAGACCACATGCAAGCAAGAGAGGGGCAGAGAGAAAAGGGGAAAGAGAATCCCAAGGAGGCTCCACGTAGAGCCTGGTGTGGTGCTAGATCTCCCAAACCCGGAAATCATGACCTGAGCTAAAGTCAAGAGTCGGATGCTTAACTGCCTGAGCCACCCAGGCACCCCTCACATTTTTTTTAAGAGAGTGTGTGTGCAGCCAGGTACCCCAAGAAATTCACTTTTAACCAGTTCATGAGACCACAAAGACATAATGAAAATGAGAAAATATTTCAGGGGTGTCTGGATGGTGCAGTTGGTTAAGTATCCAACTCTTGATTTTGGCTCAGTTCATTACCTCATGGTCGTGGGATCAAGTCCCATGTGGGGCTCCACGCTGAGCATGAAGCCTGCTTGAGATTCTCTCTCTCCCTTTCCCTCTGCCTCTGCCCCTCCCCTACTTGTAGGTGCAGTCTCTTTCTCAAGAAAAAAAAAGAAAGAAAAAGAAAAAATATTTCAAACTCATTAAAAACTTTAGGTGATATCGGCATCATGGTGTCACAGATGTTCCTCCTTTTTGTCTTTCTTTTTTAACAATAAATTACATATCCATCTATGTGTAATTTGTGGTATCTAGCATCATAGGCCAAAGGACCTGGGAGCCATCTTATCCACATTAGCATCCAGTAATAGGCAGACAAATCTTGGTAACCCAAAGAGAATCAAAGACTTAAACATAAGACCTGATACCATAAAACTCTTAGAAGAAAATGTAGGAAAGAGCCCTCAACAATAGCCATGACAATAGTTTTTTGGATATAACACCAAAAGCACAAGCAACAAAAGCAAAAATAACTTCAATCCACATCAAACTAAAAAGTTTCTGCACAGCAAAAAACAACAAAATGAAAAGCAACATACAGAATGGGAGAAAATGTTTGCAAATTATCTAATAAAGGGTTAATATCCAAAATACATAAAGAACCCACACAATGCAATAGTAAAAAGGAGAAAAATCTGATTAAAAAGTGGGTAGAGGAACTAAATATTTTTTTTTCCCCCCGGAAGAAAGCATTCAATCATCAAGAAGACAAGAGGTAATGAGTGTCCTCAAGGCTATGGAGATACAGGAACCCTTGTACACTGGTGGTGGGAATGTAAATTGGTACAGACATTATGAAAAAGTATGAAGGTTCCACAAAAAATTAAAAATAGAACTACCATATGATTCAGTAATCCCACTCCTGGGTATATATTTAAAGGAAATTATACTCACAATAGCCAAGATATGGGAAAAAAAAAACAAACCAAAAAAACCCTAAGGATCCATCAATAGTAGTATGGATAAAGAAGACACAGGGTGTGTGTGTTTGTATTTATACGCACACACAATGGAATATGTATTATTCAGCTAGTTATGACAACATGGATGGACCTTGAGGACATAATGCTGAATGGGGTAAGACAGATAATATGTATGTTATCCCTTCTATATGGAATCTAAAGAAGCCAAGATGTGACAAAACAGAAAGTAGAATGGTGGTTACAAGATGCTGGAGGGTATGAAAATTGAGGACATGTCTTTAAGGGTACAAACGTGGAACTGGTAAATAGGTCCTGGAGATCTAATGCACAGCAGAGACTAGATTTTAATTGTTCCCACCACATAAAAGATGATAATGATGTGACTTGATAAAGGTGTCAGCTAATGCTAGGGTGATAATAATATTACAATATATAATGTATCAAACCAACATGCTGTATCCCTTAAACTTATAAAATGTTACATGTAAATTATATATCAATGAAAATAAATTTAAAAATTTACATATGGAAACTTCTATGATGCAACTAAGCAATACTGAGAGGATTATTCATAAGCCCTGAACACATATATTAGAAAAGAGAATAAATTTAAGATGCTAAGCATCTGTCGAGTTGTTGTTGTTTTTTTTTTTTTTTTTTTCAGTTTATTTATTTTGAGAGAGAGAGAGCAAACAGGGTAGGGGCAGAGAGAGAGGGGGAGAGAGATCCCTGTGTAGCGTCAGCACAGAGCCTGAAGTGGGGCTCGAACTCATCACGAACCATGAGATCATGACCTCAGCCAAAATCAAGAGTCAGAGGCTTAACCAACTGAGCCACCCAGGCACCCCTCAAGTTAGTTAAAAAAAAAAAAAAAAAAATCCATGTAATTCCAAAGAGAACAGGAGAAAGGAAGTATTAAGGTCAGAGCAGAGATTAACAAAATAAAATACACAAAAGAAAGGATCAGTAAAGTGTGTGTGTATGTGCGCGTGTGTGTGTGCGCGTGTGTGTGCGTGCGCGTGCGTGAGAGGGGGGAGGAGTGAAGGGGGCATAATGATAATATGGGAAATCTCAGAAAAGTGATCAAAGAAGAAAAATGGAGAACATACCAATATTATCAATGAATGAGGGAATGTTACTATAGATAAATGTGGACTTTAAATGAATAACAGATGTTATAAATTTTGTCAATAAATTTGAAAATTAAATGGACATCTTAAGAAACTAATGTCACCAAAATTAAGTTAAAAAAGGATAACAATTACCTATAAAATTCAAAGTGCTATGAGACACCTTAAACTAAAACGTTAGAAAATATTTGCAATCTGTAAGTACCTGACGCTATAGATTGACTAACTTCATACTCCATCTTCAATCTCCTCTCTTGCTTAAAATAAGAGGCAAGGGGGAAAATAAAACAAAATTTCTCAGTCTCACTTGCAGTTGGGGGTTAGGAAGAAGGCAGTGCATGTTGCATGTGACCCAATCCTACTGCAGATACAAGTATGACATCTGTAGGTTTATTTTTCTGAGAATGGTTTTGCTTTTCTGATAAAAAGAGACTTGCTAAGCTTTCATCATCCTGGTGGAATAAAACTTGGATTTTAATAAGAGCTCAAGAAAAGGCTGTGAGGTAATCCTACAAAGTGGGCAATCAGATCAGAAGAAACCTAAAAACAGAAAGCTCAAAAAGTGCCATCCATAATGGCTGAATTATTTGTTGACTTGGCTTTGGCTTGGGATGACTGTGGGGAAGGAGAATGGATATTCTTTAAAAATTCCTACTGCTCTCAGGGCGCTTGTGTGGCTCAGTCGGTTAAGCATCTGACTTCGGCTCAGGTCATGATCTCGCAGCTCATGAGTTCAAGCCTTGTGTCTGTGCTGACAGCTTGGAGCCTGGAGCCTGCTTTAGACTGTGTCCCTCTCTCGCTCTGCCCTTTCCCTGCTCATGCTCTCTCTCAAGAATAAATAAACATTAAAAAAAAAAATTCCTACTGCTCTCACATAGGCCTGATGCAGGAAATCATATCATCTATGTGGCCACCAAAAAGTTAGTTTAAATTTATTTTAATTGGCCTCAGGTTGATAATGCTTCTAGGCATCTTACTAAAAATATGCAAATCTTCTTTTAAAAAAATGCATTTTAAATCCAGACTTAAAAGAATTCCCACAGATAAAGTTCCAGTGAAAATGTGCACACAATTAGAAATCACAAAGCTCAGGTAGAAAAAAATTCACCACTAGTGAGAACACTACACTGTAATGTGGCAAAAATTTCACTTATTATCATTATTTTCTACCACATGTGAAAAAGTGTACCTAATAGGTAAAACTAAATACAAAGGATATCAAAAGAATGACGAGGACAAGAGACTGTAAAATATTAACAAAACAGAACTTCTAGTATTAAAAATTATATAACAGAAATTAGAAATACAATATATGTGAAAAAGAGCAAGCTGGTCACAGGTAAAAAGAATATTGGAGAAATGGAGAGGATTTGAAGAAACTGTCAATGCATCTAATTGGAGTTCTAAAATGAAAGAGTTGAGAGTATATAGGAGATGCAATATTCAAATAAAAAACAAGGGCTAAGAATTTCCCATAATTGATGAAATATATAATCTCAGATTCAGGAAACCTAATAAATCCTAAGCAAATCAAATAAAAGGAAATCTACACCATTTTATTAAAAAAGCAGAACACTGCAGACAAATATTATCTTAAGAAAAGCTAGGGAAGTATCTTTTTAGAGTGTATACCTTCAGGACGAAAAAGAAACAAAATAATTCTAGAAGGAAGGTCTAAAAAGCATGAGGAAATGGTGGACAAAGAAAATGATAAACATATGGGTAATTATAAACCAACAATGACTATATGAAACAATAATTAGATCTAATTTGTGGAACTGAAGATAAAATGATAGAACTAGAATACGGACAACAATGGCATATAAGTTAAGTGTAGTTAAGTAGACTGGATTTAAAGTATTCTAAGTTTGTTGTGTGGTATGAAAAGAAGGTATCCCATTCACAGTCCAGCTGACAAACAGAAACCACACTAGATATTTTGAACAAAGGGAATTTAATACAGGGAACTGGTTACATCATAAATATCTAGATATTATGCCAAGGAGGAGGGACAAAACAGTGATAAAATTAAAGAGTTTAGTCAGGTGTACTGCTTTGGAAGTCACCAGAAAATATGATGTAGTTAAAATGTCCCCAGGGAGGAGATTTTCCAGAGCCAGAATGAGGAGTAAAAACAATTTGTTAGTAATTTCACCAACAACATTTAGAGCAAAAGATACGCTGTTTTTGGAGCTTTTAGTATTTTCTCCAAAACCACAACTGAGCAGTTGGCTTCCAAGATGAATTAGAGTTCTAGAACATAGGAACAATCCATATCCTTAGAAGGCTCCTGATTACTTAAGGTCCAGCCTTAAACTGGCTCCTTCATTTGGAGGTATATAGTAACACAGCTGACCCTGAGTCTTCCCAACCCCAAGAAAGCTTCCTCAGACTTTATCTACATCCAACAAGAGGTTTCATGTTCAGAATTAGAAGAGCGTAGGTGCTCATAACTGACCTTTCGTCAAGCTATTAAAATGTCTTATTCACAAAACACCCTAGAAAGGGCATATACAGTCTATCCTCCAGGTTTTACAAATGAGAAAAACAAGGCTTAGAGGGGATGCAAGTGGTGTACAACCATACAACTATATAATGGTCCAACTTGGATGAGATCTCAGATCATATAACCTTTGATCTTTATTTTATACACAGCTGGTGCCCAGTGATCAATATTCATTAACTGGTACTTATACAGCCAGGATGGCTGATTATGGAATAAGTCTATTTACTTATTGCATTAAAAAAGATAGCACGAGGGAATACTGTTGAAACAAACCTAGCCAAATCTAAATTAATAAAAGTAGTAGTATGCTGAAGCACTCTATCTCCCTCACAAACTTCAATCTCAAGTCTTAGCTACTGTTCACTCACCATCATTCTGGTATTTACCTGGTATTTATAAACAGATATTTTAAGAATAAACTGCTCCAGAATCTTGCCATGTGTTACAGTTATATTAAATGTTTGTATTCCCCCCCAAAGCCAGCTTTTTTATTTAAACAAAATGGCTCACCTTATATAGCCATCTCAACATGCTCAGACTATAGGAATACTCATGTATTATTAATGGATGCTTATTTTTTTGTGTACTCAGGATGGCCTCTGTCATATGTCATCAATTAAAGTAACGTCACTGAGAACTTTTTTCTTTTTTTTTTTTGAAGTTTCCTTTCTTTTTTTTTTTTTTTTTTAAGTTTATTCTATTTTGAGAGAGGGAGTGGAGGGGCAGAGAGAGAAGGAGTGAGAATCCTAAGCAGGTTCCATGCTGTCAGCCCAGAGCCTGACATGGGGCTTGAACTCACAAATGTGAGATCACGACCTAAGCCGACATCAAGAGTCAGATGCTTTTAACCAACTGACTCAGGCACCCTGCTGAGAAATTCTGTAACTAGTACAAACTGTGGTTTAGCTTTCTTAATATTTTATAAAAATAGCATGGATAAGATTGTGGGCTGTAACATTTTTTTGTTTAAGCTGAAATAAACAACATAGGCATGAAAAATTTCAGAACTGCTTGTACCTGTTATATTACATCTTAATGTCTGAAAACTGTCCTTGTATTGCCTGATAGAGAAGACTTCTTCATTCTGTACATAACTCTGTACCTAGGGCATGCACAGTTCTTTCATAAATTCTCCTTAAGATAATGCTACCTTATTTTTCTTCTTTCCTACCTCTGACAACAATAATGTGTGCCATCAACCACTATACATCTGTTGGACTGGTTAAAAAATACATTAACAATACCAAGAGCCAGAGAGGATGTGGAACAACCAGAGCTCTCATATATTCCTGATGAGAATGAAAAATGGTATAGCCACTCTGGAAAAGATTTTGGCAGTTTCTTATAATGTTAAACATACTCTAACCCATGATGTAGCAATCACACTCTTCAGTATTTACTAAAGTGAATAACATGTTCACACAAAAATCTATTAACAGGTAGATACAGCAGCCTTACTGATAATTAAAAACTGGAAAACTACCCTAATGTTCTTGGTTAATGGATAAACAAATTGTGGTATATCTATACAATGGACTTACTACTCAGCAATAAAAAAGAATGAATTATTGATAAATGCAAGAACCTGGATGAATCTCAAAATGCAATATGCTGAGTGAAAGAAGTCAGTGGCAAAAGATTATACACTTTACGACTCCATTGGTAGGACATTCTTGAAAAGCAAACTATATGGAGGAGGGGAAGGAAAAAAACAAAAAAAAGAGGTCAGAGTGGGAGAGAGCCAAAGCATAAGAGACCCTTAAAAACTGAGAACAAACTGAGGGCTGATGGGGGGTGGGAGGGAGGGGAGGGTGGGTGATGGGTATTGAGGAGGGCACCTTTTGGGATGAGCACTGGGTGTTGTATGGAAACCAATATGACAATAAATTTCAATAAATAAATGAATGAATGAATGAATGAATGAATGAAAAGCAAACTATAGTGATAGAGAACAGACCAGTGGTTGCCAAGGAATATGGAATGAGGAGAGGGTGTGACTCCAAAGAAACAGCACTGTTCCTTTTTCTGATTATGGTGGTTAGATAAACCTAGTGTATATTAAAATTTATGAAATGGTATACCAAAAAAGAATCAATGTTACTGTGTATTAGTTTTTTTTAAGTGTATCATTAAAGAATTCAAAGGTTAGGAATCTATGAGTCATGTAATCTCATGATTTTAAAGATGAGGAAAGAAATCCAGGGGTGTTATAAGTGACTTGCTAACTACTCAATGGCAACCCTTTCCTTAAGAATCCAAAATTTAATACAAAGTATGTTTATCTCAAAATGAGAAATTCAGTGAGAAATAAAAAATATGTAGAATCACATAACAAATCAGGCTACATATTTCACACTTATATTTAATACATATAAAAGTCAATTACAATTTCTATGCCATACTTAGGTAGACAGGTCAAGAATTAAAAAAAAATTTTACTTCTATTCAAGAAACACTTCATAAACTTCACTTGGAAAGAAAACTCCTTTAATATAGTTATTATCTCCAGAATTTAGAGGAATTTCTGAAGTTAACTCTAAAAAAACTCCAACATTATTGGTTCTATACCAAATCAGTATTTCCCTTCTGGATCTTCTAGATATTAAAGAAAATATCCATTACTTTAATAGGTAAAAATCAGTCTAAGTTTGGTGAAGTATGAGAAGATGGAAATGGGAAGAGGTATAAGAAAAGGAAATAAGATGAAAACGGGCTTATACTATACAAATTACCAGCTATACTTCACAAAATATGAAATACATTCTTATCATCTTCTTTAGGGATAATACACAAAAGTGAAATATTCAAGATACTGGTTCTTTCCCAAATATTTCCTTTTGGAGTCTCAGGTGCCAACTAAGACTTAAATTACCACTCCACTTGACAGAGATCCAATAATCTTTTTCTTAAGGTACATTCAACCTCATCTAATAGTATCTTTATAACTTCTATGTGGGCTAGTTCCAATGAGACTATCTTAAAGTATACAAAAGGTAAACAGTTATGGGCTTGAAGAAAACATCAAAAAAATTAATTTCTTGCTACTCTTAAGAATAAATGAACACTCAATATATTTTACCAATAACAGTCCCAAATGATCAGATCTTGATATTATAATATGCAATATTTCAGAGAGTTTTATAGTTAAGTCTTGAAGTTCATCTGATAAAACTCGTTATTTTACAAATAAAAAGCTAAAGATTAAGAGTTAATTATTTCAGAAGTAAAGTGAGAGCGGGCCTAACTAGGTACATAGTAATTATTCATATAATGCAGACTTAAATTATGTCCCTTTTCTTTAAGCATTAGGCTTGCATACCTCTAAGATGAGACTTATTAATATTAATAAACACTTGTTTATTAATCCACATACTTTACAGGACTGAAAGCAAAGAACTACGTTCTTGAATCTTCCTGTCAGACCTAATTAAAGTAAATGATTTTGTTTACCTTAATATGCAATTTAAAACACAGAAAATTTTATGGCAATCTGACCTAAATTTAATTTTGAACTACTTTTAATCCTGTCCTTTTTACTGTTTTTTACTGCTATTAAATAAGTGATGATGGAAAAAGAAAAAAAAAAAACTTATTACCAAATTGTATGAATATGCCATTTGCAAAGAGAACGATTTTTTTTAATAAACTCAAAGTCAGGGAAGGTTTCACAGCGATAACCAAATTGGCTTCTGAGAAAGGAAAAGAATTTGACAGTAGGACCTAAAGCTCATTTCTTTATATGAAACTCTAAGAAAGACAAACCTAAAGTTACAGACGATAGAATAGTGGCTGCTTAAAGCCAGGGATGCAGACTAGAGATTGAGAATTAATGTATACAAGACAACCAATGAAGTGATGGAAAGCTTCAGGATCCACTGGTTGCAGTGACAGTTACCTAGGTACATACATCTGTTAAAACTCATCAAATCATATACTTAAACTATGCATTTTATCATATGTAGTTTATATTTCAGTAGAGTTAGTTTTTTAAGAGGGACTGGGAAAACAAAATAGGCTATTCTTCATGTGGCAAAAACTCTTCAATATTCCAATTACAAGGTAGTTATCAGTACTGTGTGAGGAAAAAATGTTTTCTCTAAATAAACAGAGTTTAAAGCGCCAGGGCTGTTTCTTATTTTAGACCTCTCCTAAAGCAGTCTAATGGGCAAAAAATACAGAGCTCGGCAGAGTTCCAACAGAACAAGCTATTTCTAAGTTTATATGATATTGCTAAGAAAAGTATTTTCATAATATAAATTTCCATTTATATACAATTATTGAATGTGTGGGTAAGAGAATAATACTAGATGAGGGGTTGAAGAGTTCTTAGCTAACTTTGTTATTCTGGGGAAATTAATTCACATCATTGGTATGACTTCAATTCTAAAATAAGAAGACTGGTTTCTCTATGATTTCTGTTATTTTTAAGATTCAACTATTCTTACAAGGTTGAAATCTCTACATAGAGAGTCTCCAATGAAATTCCTAAAGTCCTAGATGTTGAAACTTATACATTAAAGTAAGTTTTATCAAGTACACTGAATATCTGAAGTATTTTATGCAACTTTTTAGATTGGTAATTTGAGGTTCTTAGTCAAATTCATGTACTAGTCAAATTCAATTTTGCTTATATCTGTTATTTCTTATTAACTAATCTCAGAGATTCTAAATTCTAAATTCTATGAATTTAGATTATAAATTCTAAATTCTCAGAGTATTATAAATTCTAAAATTTCTATGCAGTTGGATACATTACTGTAGATATACCACTCCTTTTCTCTGCCAATGAATACATTGAAGGTTACAGAGATTACAAACCTTGCTCAAAATACAATCTCTGCAAAGACAAACTATTGACAAATGTGTTTTATGTATAAAGCTTTAGGAAGAATGTATATATTGATAAATATTGATACAAATATAGAAATTTTTTTCAGGAAGGATATACAACAAAAAGTAATGCTACTTTTAGGGAAAGAGCTTAGGGTAGAGAGAGCTAGTTTTCTGTTTTTACTTTCTGTACCATTGAAAAATTTCCAACATGAACATTTGTTAATTCTACTGTTTAAAAATCTTAGGTTGAACTCACAGGTTAGATTTTCCTTTTATTTTCTATATTTAAGGAAAAAAAAGTAATGTTTGGTTTTTAAAATTTTCCTCTTCCTTTTCAAATGATATGCCTGTTGGCTTAGTTGTTAATTCAGTTGCTTCGAGCACAAAGAACAAAGGTCATAGGTTTGATTAATTACGTTTGCAAAGAATAAAAATATCCCTCGGTCACAGAATACATTTTTAACTTTAAAAGTCATCTGGCAAACTCGTGTTGCTGATCACAAGGATGAATCAGGTAAGAGCATGTGGTTGACTCAGTACAAAACATTAATCTTGGAAAAATAACTCTAAGTGATGTCTTACTGACAGAGGGTAAGAGAGTAGACAGCAAAGTTACTCATCTCTAAGTAAACGTTTCAATTTTCATATCCATCAAGCCACTGTACTTCTGAACAGAATATAAACAAGACTTTAACTATCAGAGAAAATACAGTCCCTGTACTTCCAGAAAAACTAAAAACTATAGCTTCACAAAGCTTACTAATTTCAAAGATGATATACTTATTAATGTATTATAAAAACATCAAATAAAATACATATATACCTGTAACATCTTCTGGATCTGATACAACAATATGTGCATTTAGTTCCTGTAGCTTGTGATGCAGTTCTTCTAATTTTTTATTTGATTTTTTCAAAATGTTGTCCACATAAGCCAAACTTTTTTTATCTGTTGTGACTTTCCTCAGATTTTCAGCTCCTTCTTTGATTTTCAGTTCTTTCCTTATTTCTCTCTTGATTCGATCCTTGATGTCATCCAATTTCTGTTGCACCATTGTATCTGAAAAGTCTAATTTTTGAACAGCACTCACATTCTCAGAAAATGGAAGACTCCGGGAATCTCCCTACAGGAAAAAAAAACGAAACATACAAATGTGATAGTTTAGGAAAGTTAGCTGCTCAGTAAAATGTGAAGCATAAGAACAAAACTGTGTATTCAGTGATTCTTTATTAAATACATTATACCTAATTACATTTAATTCTTTTCTTAGTAAGCAAGAGACTAGTTACCTTTATTATTGCCATATAAGAGCCTAAGTTAAAAAACTCTGCCCACTCACTAAATAGCATTACCTGACAAATTTATATTAAAATAAACACATCTACACACAAAGGCATCTTAGGGTTGTATAAAGACAGTGGATTTCTGATATCCTATGAACCCAAATTAGACCCTAACACCTACGCTATGAACCTTGAGCAAGCTACTTTTTTTAAACCTTTATTTATTTTTTATTTTTTCTAATGTTCATTTTGAGAGAGAGAGAGAGAGAGAGAGAGACTGATTGAGCAAGCAGGGAAGAGGCAGAGAGAGAGAGAGGGAGACAGAGAATCCCAAGCAGGTTGCACGCTGTCAGGGCGAAGCCTGATCTCATGAACTGCAAGATCATGACCTGAGCAGAAATCAAGAGATGGACCGTTAATCGACTGAGCCACCCAGGCACCCCTTGAGCAAGTTATTTAACCTTTCAAATAAATATTCAGTTTAATCATCTGTAAAATCTACATAATACTGCCACCTTTCAGAGTTATTGTGATAATACAAAATATTTTATGTGTAGCTTCAAGCACAATTCTTGGCCCATTGTACAGTCACTCAATAAGTAAAAATTATTATTAAATTCCAAAGGTAAGATATAATTTTATTTGATCTTCTATTTAAAAAAAAAAAAAAAAAAAACTTAAAAAAAGTAATAGTGGGGGCACCAGAGTAGCTTAGCCGGTTAAGCCTCCAACTCTTGATTTCAGCTCACGTGATGATTTCAGTTGTGAGATTAAGCCCCACATAGGGCTCTCACAGAGGGGTTGGTGGTGGGGGGTGGGAGGGGGGAGTCTGCTTGAGATTCTCTCTCTCCTTTTCTCTCTGCCTCTCCCCTGCTGGTACGTGCACGCACATGTGCTCTAACACACACACACACACACACACACACACACACACACACACACCCCAAACAAATATTGGCAAAAATAAAGTTATACCCTTATGATCACTTTTTGGATAATGAATTAAATGCAACAGGATTCAGATAGACTATATACAGAACTCTATATATTTCATGGCTATTTATCCCAATTGATAATGTGATTGACTACAAAAACATCATTACCAGAAAATATGTCTCAATTATGTCTTACTGATAGAAGCTAAGACAATACACAGTACCAGTTATTCATCTTAACGTAAAAATCAGGTTGGGTAAGTACATCTAATCTACAAACCAAAGTTATGCCCTAGCTATTTGTATATCATTTGCTATTTTAAATTCCATTACTCTAATACAACTGGTTTTTAAATTTTCAACTTCTGAAACATAAAACTTAGGGATAATGTTTACTTTGGGGAAGAGGTATTGAGTTTGTGGTTATAAAAGGTTATAAAAATGAGAAACATTTCACTATGCACCCTTATGTAGCTTTTGAACAGATGCAATTAATTAAAAAATCTTCCTTAATTTCTTTGAGAATTCATCATAACCATATAAATAAGTTCTATTTAAGTTCCTAGGTACAAATACTTTTTACATCTAATTCTTAACCTCTAAAAAACCAGGTTATCTTGCAGAATAATGAGTTAATATATGAGAAGATATGGGATCTTGGCTTTGGACCAAATTACCCTGTGCCAAAGGGCATACTATGCAAAGAATGTAGTTGATAAATCTGTTCTTAAGCTTTTTAGGTCCAAGAACCGCTTTGGAACTCTGACAAAAAACAGTAGGACAAAGAAAATTTCATGTTTGTATATATAATTTCCAGGTTCCATTGATCTGAGATTAAGAATTCCTACGGGGCGCCTGGGTGGCGCAGTCGGTTAAGCGTCCGACTTCAGCCAGGTCACGATCTCGCGGTCCGTGAGTTCGAGCCCCGCGTCAGGCTCTGGGCTGATGGCTCGGAGCCTGGAGCCTGTTTCCGATTCTGTGTCTCCCTCTCTCTCTGCCCCTCCCCCGTTCATGCTCTGTCTCTCTCTGTCCCAAAAATAAATAAAAAACGTTGAAAAAAAAAATTAAAAAAAAAAAGAATTCCTAGGATAAGGGGCTCCTGGGTGGATCAGCTGGTTAAGTGTCCGACTCTTTCTTGGTTTCAGCTCAGGTCATGATCTTACTCACAGTTGTTGAGTTTGAGCCCTGCATCCATCTCTGCATTGATGGCGTGGAACCTGCTTGGGATTCTGTCTCCCTCTCTCTCTCTCCCTCCCCTGCTAGCTCTTTATCTTTCTCTCAAAATCAATAAATAAACTTAAAAAAAAAAAAAAGAATTCCTAGGATAAGTGATCTATACCTGATTGGCCTTAAATTTCTGATCCTCAACTATGTGGATACAGAATGATCTTGTATCTGGGTCGAAAAAAATGTCTACATTTTTCACTACTTATAATGGAATGTAAGTCCTATTATCCATTTATTCAGTTTCCAAAGCTGTGAATCTACCTTTGGCTGGTTATCAAAAACAATAGCATATTACTACTGTTAAAAAATAAAATGCCAAATTTCTGCTGTCTAGATTCAGGTAAAGTGGACTGAGGCAAACAATGCTCAGATGAAAAAGTTTAAGCTAACTTCATTTCTGTAGATCTTTTTATTTCTATCCTCACAGACTTAGAAAATATGAACTGCTTTCACAAATTTGTGCTTTAATATTATGTACTAAGCTAGAGACTCCCTAAGTTTCTTGGCTCATGGTGACTTTAGTGCATCAGTAATTTTTACCATATGCCCCACAGGCCAAGAGAAATATGTAACAATTCTGTTTACTAAATACTAAGATCCTAATTACTTAATAAATAGTTAAATTATGATAACTTAGTAGCTGATTGAAATAACACAAGTTGAAAGAAAACGTTACTTTTTTTTTTTTCATTCTTTAATAACCACAGTTACGTATTAATGGACTGTGTCTGACGACTGGGTACCTTCACAATTTCTCAAACCTTGAATTCATATTGGACACTACCAGCCTCATTTCCTGTTCCTCCATAAAGGGAATGTAGATAAATCTAATATTGAAACCTGAGTCCAGTTAGTTCACATGATACTCAACAAATGGTGTCACTGTGTTTCCCCGGAAATTTTAAAATACACTGCAACATCCTGAGAGTCTGCTGAGGCACCCCAGAGAGCCTTGTTGCACAGTTTGGGAACTGTGGTAGTAAAACATAAAGGCTGTTAAAAAATACTGTTACACGAAAATGGCATTAATATTTGATGTGAATCCTTGAAGGCCTTTTGCCTACTTCAACTCATTTCTTTTCAATTTTCTCCCTAAATTCCAATTCTATCAAACTACAGAATTTACTGCTGGACACAAACTATCTTGGCTCAGCTACTAATGCATGCTGTACCTTTGGAATGTATCACCTTTCCTGCAGAAATCAACCATTTCTTCCTAGTCCTTTCTCTGCTAACTTTTACTTTCTATCAAAGTAGATCACAATTCTTCATGGAAAAGAATTTCCTGCCTATACCCTCTTAGAATTTAGATTAAATGCCTCTCCTCACCACCCCAAAGACTATGATCAATTTGAAGGCAGGCTTACACCTGGCAGAGTAGTTCTGTTTTCTTAATGATTTGTCCATTATTTAATATTTTTCTTATAGAAGTCAGGAAAATCTGTCACTGCTGAGGAACTCAGGCTTTCCTCCTTCTGATAAGGAGAACTACTTATATTCCAGGAAACTCAAAGGCAAAATTGATATTCAACCACAGCAACTACATTAGCTAAAATTCGATATAGACCATATGTGGTTAGCATGTTTGTTTCCTCTTCCTTTTTGCATAGGACTAAATTTTTAGTAACCATATTTCACTCCCATCTTTTGTTGTGACATGGCTTAAATATTTTTTGAAAAGGAGTGTAAGAGATGTCTACAATATAATCAATAATTTAAAATAACCAAAAGTCCTCTGACAGTAGATAAGAAAGGTTATAGTACTTTCTATTACTACTTTCCTAAAAATTTTAGTTGCAATACACTGTGAAATTTCCTGAAAAATAGAATTTTCTTGCATTTGGAACATGTGGGATATTTTATCTATTAAATTATGTCCCTATCCTAAAAAAAATAATAAAATAATTATATCATAAATGTCAGAATCAGTACTAGGCGATGAAATAATATTCCTGACACAAGTAAAATAAATTAGCCTCAGAAAATAAATATTTAACCAGTGAAAATCTTCAGTGATAATCTTTGTCTCAGTAGGTTGTTCTATAGGCAGCAATAACTGTCTCCACTATCTACATTATATTAATTTACGTTTACAAGCTTACCACTTTCATCCTCCATTCACAACTGTTTTCTACTCTGTAAAATTTCATGCTTACCGCAAAATTAAACAGTAGATATCTTTTTTCATCTTTTCAAAACACAGTTAGATTCAACCTCTAATCACAAACTCTCTTAAAAATTCATTAATATACTCAGAAAGTATGCAGATAAAAGATTTTTAAAAGGAAAAAAATGAACTAATCTTAAGAATAAAATTAAACTCGTAAAAGTACTCTTGATGCTCCACCAATCTATACATGAAAGAAACCTCATAATTCTCATATCTTTTATCACTGAAATCATAAGCTAGCCACTCCATGCTAGTCAAATTAATCTAACACTTTGCTGTTTATATTATTTTGCCTTTGTCTTTCTTTTTCATGCCCTATTTATCTTACTATCAATCTAAATTCACCATCACAAAATACTTGTTAAAAAAATATTTCATGTGTTTCATGGTTAATTCTACCTACTTTATATTTTATATCATCCATATCCTTAATGCAGTCATTCAAACAGATGAATCATATCCAAACACGAGGAAACTATCAGTGAAATTAATACCCTCAGGATTTATAGAACAATCGAAATTATTTTTAGGTAAGCTGGTTTCAAGTGGCTACATAAAAGAAATAATAGAGACCTCATTGAGTAGGAAACGAAAAGTAAAAATTACATGGATTTCAAAGGAATCAAAATAAATTAAAATCTCAGTAGATACATAAATAGCAGATTGAACCAAGATAATGAGTTAGTATACTGGCAGACAGAAAACTTAGGAAATTTCTGATTCATCACACACAGATATGAGAAATTAAAAAAGCATGGAAGATAAAAATGATAAGATCCAAGATCCATCTAGTAAGAGCTCCAAAATGAGAATATGGAAAATGAGGAAGTACTGCATGAAGATAAATGAATGAAAAGTAAACAGAGAAAAGGCGTTTCATCAACAAATGAATGACAATTAGGGCAACAGACGTCTTTTCCTTAGTGACAACAAAAGCCCCCCCCAACCCATCAAACTTCTATAAGATTTTGAGCTTTTATCTTTTTTTTTAACGTTTATTTATTATTGAGAGACAGAGAGAGACAAATACCACCAGTATTGTATAGTCTACAGTATATTTGCTATTTAACTAGGTTATTTTGAGTCAGTAAAATTCTACTGTAAAGGGTACTCTAGACCATACCATGTGTAAATCAAGTATTTCAAATACACAGATGTGTTAATATGTATTTAATAAATACAACTATTTTTACTTCATAAAATAAAATTTTGATCTGTAGACTAAAACATGAATTGGTATTTTCCTTTCTTTTCTAATGTTTATTTATTTTTGAGAAAGAGAGTGTGCATGTGCATGCGGGAGAGGTACAAAGAGACAATTTCTGCACTGACAGTGCAGAGACCAATGTGGGGCTCGAACTCAAAACAGAGATCATGACCTAAGCCAAAATCAAGAGTCACTCAACCTACTGAGCTGCCCGGGCACCCTGTTATTTTCAATTTACTACATTTTAACAAACTTCCAGTAAGGTTAAGAAAACTTAAAATAGAACCAGATCAGATTCAAAGAACAAAATGGAAAAGTCTGTCACTTATGATCAAATACTTCATTTAGGGAGAGATAGGAAAGGATGTTTACTCCTCACTGGCCAAGTTCCCAGAGAAGAAGTGAAAAAGCTGTTACTTTCCCTACACTATAGAAATATAAAACAGTCTGACCTGATAGATGCCAAGAAATGCTAGAGCACCCATAAAAAGTCACTGGGTACAACGGCTCATACAATGTTTTAGCTAGAAGGAACTTCAAAGATCAAGTAGCCTAATTTCCTTTTAGTTTTGAGGAAAGCAGGTTCAAAGCAGCTAAGCAATTTGCCTAAGGTCACAAAGAAAAGTCAGTAACCTGGCTGGGTTTACAATGCCAGTCTTGTGATTCCTAATTCGGTGCTCTTTTACTCCATACTGCCTTCTTAGAGATCTTAGGAGTATCCATTTCCTTACATTTGAACTACACCTTGATCTAATTTGCATTAATTAATGGATATTAGGTGCCTTAAATCAGGAATAGTGGCAGGCCATACTTCTCATCTCTAATTTCATCCTAATCCAATCTGTGTCTCAGGGGAGAATACTCTCAACTGGAAGCAAGAAACCAGTTCTAACACCAGCTCTCTGTCACTAGCTATATGCAACCCCAAGCAGGTTATCCCATGTCGCTGTTCCTGTTTGCTCATCTGCAAAATGATGTTTGACTTTCCTATCTTCCAGTTTTTAAAAAAACTACATTTATTCAAAACGTTCACTGAATGCTAGGCAATGGAAAATAGCACAGTCTACTTTTCTTCCAGATATTCAATTTATTAAGGTAGACAGACATGAAAAACATACTCTGAAGAAGCAACATAGCTTTACACAAATGTAATAGGCCATAGGGGTTGTGTGTGTGTGTGTGTGTGTGTGTGTGTGTGTGTGTGTGCGTGTGCGTGCGCGCGCGCGCGCGTGCATGTGTTTAACAGAAAGCTCAGCTGGAATATAGTATGATGGCAAGAACTAAGCATTTGGAGTCAATCTGGTGATGTACAAATTCTGATACTGCAACCATGTTAAAGCTTCAATTTCCTCACATGAAAATGCAATTATTGCAACTACCTTGACTGTATCATTTCTAAGTCTCATAATAGATATGCCTAAGACTAAGAAGTATGCTTTCATAGTAACAGTGCAGTTCCTGGCACACAGCACTGAAGCAGATAGTACTAGATGCCTACATAATATCCATCCTCCCTTTATCCTTACTGAGAAAATTCCCACTCTGCTAAATGCAACAAAGTACACAGATAAAATTGTCACTTCATTAGACTTTCTAGTTGCTAGAAGTAGCTATATGACAATTTTTGTCAATGAGAAGCCAGCCCAGGATTTGGGTGAACCTCTCTCTCATTTTGCTTAGACTGCAGACCCAAAGCCTGAAGGTGCAGGAGCCATCTTCATGTGACAATACGGGACAAATAGGACAAAACCCAACAAACTAAAGATGGCAAAGCAGAGAGAGGTCCTGGGACCCTGCCAGCTTTACTAAACTGCTACACAAGTCCTACCATGCCTACTTTGGATTTCTTGTTTTAGATATAATATAAATCCCTATCTGACCAAGGATCATTAGGGTCCTGTAAGCAATACAAAGACTTTGGCTTCTGGCTTAGGCAAATAAGTGATATGCTATGACCTCCTGCGTTAAGAGTAGATTTGAGGATTGGGAGAAGCAGGGAAAAGCAGGGAAGCTATATGCTCTATGAAGCTCTGGTAGACCACCGCAAAATGGTCTCAAATGAATCCTGCCTTCCTGCATTTACACTGTCTTGTAGTCCCCCTTTCAAAGTGATTCAACACTAGTCTTTTGACTTATTCTGACAGTGTGATGGAAGTGACATTTTGATGATGAGGAAGGGGACACAAGAGGTCTCATAACTTGTGTTTTCACTCTTGAAACCCCAAATACTAATTACAGAAGTCCAGACTACTCTGCTAGAGAGAGAGACAGGCCCTGGAAGATGAAAGTGACCATGTGGACAGACGCCATGTGGACGAGAACCAAAGCACTCCAGCTGTTCCAACCATTCCAGCTGAGACACCAGACATGTGACTGAGGCATTCCAGTCCAGGTTAGCCACCAGCTGAATACAGCTGCATAACTGAGCACAGGCAAGACCAGAAAAAAACACCTAGTATACCCAGAGAATCTTGAAAGTTTGTGACACTATAATAAATATGTAATTGAAGCTACTGTAGTAATGAAGGCAAGAAATAATGATCGCTTTAAGAAGTCTCTTCAATAACAATAATTATTAATTACTCATTGTGACTTCCAAGAGATAAAAAGTATAACAATCTAATGGGGATGATGGGGATGTCAATAACATTGTCATTATGTTAAAAATTGTTTTTCCTTTTCTTTCCCACCTTACGCCCCCTGCTCCCCACCTCCACACTTTGAGAAGGAAGTAGATAGAGACAACAATCCTCTTCTTTCAAAAAAACAAAATCATCACCTTTCAAAACAGATTTGCTTAAAAAAATCCACCTTACTTCCTCACCATTCCTGTGATTAAACTAACCATAAACTGCATGTAGGTCAGAGTACCCAATCCTTAGATTCAGTGATTGATTTAGGATTAGTCATGGATTGAAGTAGTCCTATTCAGAGGTCCTTTTCAGGGATTAATAAGAAAGTCCTTCTCCAGAGAACACCAGTTGCAAAGACAATAAAAAAAGCTATTAAAGCTATTGACAAAGAGAAGTGCATTTTTTTTTACTGTAAATCATGCAACATTGTTTTTTATTATAATGCATGGGTTTTAAAAATTATTTCCTCAATCTCTCCACACACAGGCAAAAATAAGTATACCATTTAACATATCGGAACTTGCAAACATTGATCATTGCCTAGAGAAGGGAAAATTATCCCTAAAACATGCTTAACCAGGAGGCCAATTCATCATGATAGACAGGCTGTCTGTCCCCCATCTGAACCTTCATTTGCCACCATTCAGTAATCTTTCTTCAGGCCCAGATCAGCAGCACATTTCTTCCCAACAATCACTAAATGTCTGAGAAGACTTTCATCATCATCTGCTACAGAAATCTGGGATATAAGTTTCTTGGGTATCACCAGAAAATGTGTTGATGCTTCATGGGAAATGTCACGGAAAGCAAGACACTGATCATCCTCAAATATGACCAGTGTCATATTGGCTGGGATTTTGTCTGGGATTTCCTTGTGAATGATCTCAAAGAGCATCTTGCTACCAGGCCAGATGGCCTGAGCCTTGGTGATTTCATCAGCCATCTCCCAAAAAAGTTTTTCTTATCATAGCCAACAGAAAACAAAGCTAACCCAGAAAAAAGTAAAGATGAAAATTAAAGAGAAAAAAACCATGGAGGACACAGGCTGAGCATCTAAATCCAATCACGTTTAAACATACTCCCATACCCCTAAACTTTTTAGTCATAGTGCTAACCAATTCCTCTTTTGCTTGAATTTGGTTTGACTTACGATTTCTCTTATCACAAATCAGAGTCATAAATAATACATCTGGCTTCCTGCTTTGAAACATGAAGTTTAATCTAATTTAGTAATGACAACTGCAAATCCATGTCTATATATATTTTCAATATCAAGATCAATATTCCTTATTAAGTATTTGTGTACACTACTACTTTAAAATAACCTCATTTTATACCATGAAACTGAACGTAATGGGTCAGATTTCTGCCTCTGTTCCAAAGGATGCTGTTAGTCATTTTTATTTTTGGTCTTATTTTGCATACTCTTCTTCCTTGAGCTTTTGGGAAATGTTTCTTATCTCACTCAAACCATGTGACTCTAGAGAAGGTGTCAATGTTTTTAATGTGATTCCATAATCCCTGGCCATGGCTGAATGACCTAAGGATGGACATCTGACTGAGCTAAACCATAGTGTTCCATATCCTGGCCAAACATGACTAATTCATTCATCTCACAAATATTTACTGAATACCTATTATGTATGCTAGATGCTGTGCTGCATACCTAATACACAGTGGTGGGACAAAAAAAGGATATCTATATTGTATTAGAACTACATAATGACCCCTCCAACTCTATTCCATAATCTATATGCCTCATTCTAGTCTCCTTCCCTTGTTCATCTGTAAATTCTCTTCCACTAAGAAATCTGGCTCCTACTACTGGCCATCCACTTTAATTATTCAATTCCAGCATACATTTACAGCAGGATCAGAATTGTCCACCCATATCCCTATGGAAACAACTTTATCAACTACAGTACAGTGCTTACATGTACTTCCTTTGGCTTTTAGTATTACAGATTCTTTCCATTTTCAAGGTTACCTAGGTTAACACCTTTCCCCACCACTCCTTTCAGTGAGGTTGTTTCATATGTATGTGTAATATACTTTGATTCTCTTGTAACAGCCTGCGTTCCTTTCTCAGATCTCTGATCTCCTAAATGATACTTTATAATCATGACCTTACTCCTTAATGATACACCTAGTGCCCAGATCCCGGTTCCTAATACTAGTTTCCAAGAAAAGAAACAGGACTTCTTGGAGAAACGGCTGATTCTAGGAGTAGGAGAGATTCAAAATGAGCCTGGAGCATCTTGTAGTGCAAGAAAGTAAAGAAGTACTCAAAACAAAAATCATAGCCATTGATGGAGCTATGTCAAAGGGACACAAGAGCCAGCTTGAAGAACCCCCACTGGTCAAAACTAGAACAATTTTAGCAACAAAATAAGGTAGTACTGGATTATAATCCAAAGTATAAAATAAATATCTATGAGTCCATACTGGTATAAATAAATAACCAAATAAATTAATGGTAAAGGAGAGAAACCTCCTGTATATAGGAGAGAAACCTCCTGTATGTAAGAATTCAACATAATTTTTACACACACACACACACACACACACACACACACACACACACACACACTGCCATCAAAGAAGAGGAGCCTAACCCCCTTACTCCTTATGTCAGCTGTGCATAGTGACTTCCTTCCAAAGAGGACAGTATGAAAAGAAGGAGGGAAAAAAAATAACTTTAGAGTCAGGAGAAACCTGACCAAACACTACCTCAGCTGGGTGATCAAGGTCAACATCAACAGTGATAAGTCATGCTGGTATTATGTAAAATGGTACTTTAACACTGTAATTTACCTTTCAAAAACCCACAACTCTAGTCTAATAATGAAAAACACCAAATTCTAATAGAGGAGCATCTATAAAATACCTGACTGGCACTCCTCAAAACTGTTGAGATCATTTTAAAAGGAAGAAAAAGAAAAAAAGCAAAGTCTAAGAAACTAAAACAGCCAAGGAGAGCCTAAGGAGAAGTGGCAACCAAATGTAATGTGGCATCCAGATGGGATGCTGGAACAGAAAAAAAATGAGAACTAAAGAAATCTGAGTAAAGTATGGATTTTAATTCCTAATAAGATTCATTAACTGTAACAAATGTACCATATTTACACACAATGTTAAAAACGGGGAAGTGAGTCTGGGGTATGTAGAACTTCCTATTGTCTTCTCAGTTTTTCTATAAATTTAAAACTGTTCTAAAAAATGGTAAGTATTTTTTCTTTTCATTTTTTGTTTATTTTAACATTATTTAACATTTTGAGAGAGAGAGGGAGACAGAACGTGAGCAGGGGAGGGGGAGAGAGAGACACACACACACACACAGAATGCAAGCAGGCTCCAGGCTATGAGCTGTCAGCACAGAGCCTGACGTAGGGCTAGAACCTATGGACTGCAAGATCATGACCTGACCCGAAGTCAGATGCTTAACCGACTGAGCCACCCAGGTGCCCCAATAAGCATTTTTTCTAAAAGAAAAGACAGGATCCTTACAATCAAAAAGCTTACATCTAGAGAAAAGACACACATTCAACAAGTAAACCGCAATTAAAAACTGTGATAACTGCAATGAAAAAACAAGATAGAACAATGAAAAACCCACCTATAATTTGATTAAAACATTGAGGAAAGCCTCTCTAAGACTCTCTGAGGAAGTAAATTTTATTCTGAGACCCAAGAGATGATTAAGAGTTACCCAAATAAGGTGAAAGAAAGAAGCACCCCTGCTTGAGAAACTAAAACAAAAATCAGACTTGTCAAATTTCTGGTTCTGGACAAGATCGAACAGGCTCATTTCTTTCTACTCCTGCCTGATAACTAACTACAACTAAACACTCTGGAAATAAAACAGCAGACAATTCTAAGACTCTGAGAGGTGAAAAAAAGGCAAACCAGTTAGAAACTTCAGGTCTTGAGGAACACAAGGTGGTAAATTCTCTGGGTTTTATTTTTATCACAGAATTATCCACCTGGGTATCAGACAAGAACCTCCAAAGCCAAAGTTAAAAAAAAAAAAAAAAAAAAGGTGTGGGGTGGGGAGGTGGGGACATCTGGATGGCTCAGTTGGTTAACCATTCAACTCTTGATTTCAGCTCAGGTCATGACCTCATGGTTCATGGGATCAAGCCCCGCACTGGGCACTATGCTGACCAGTGCAAAGCCTGCTTGGGATTCTCTCTACCTCTCTCTCTCTCTGCCCCTCCCCTGCTCATGCTGTCTCTCTCAAAATAAATTAATTAATTTAAAAAAAAAAAAAGAAGACTCTCAAGAAGAGTCTGCTTTCTCTCTAGAAGAATGGTGAGAAGGAACAGCTCAGCAGGACAGAAACCTTTTTTAAAAAAAAAATTTTAAACATTTATTTTTGAGAGACAGACAGACAGACAGTGTGCGAGTTGGGGGGAGGGGCAGAGAGAGAGAGGGACACACAGAATCCAAAGGAAACTCCAGGCTCTGAGCTTTCAGCACAGAGCCTGATGTGGGGTCGAACTCACAAACCATGAGATCATGACCTAAGATGAAGTTAGACCCTCAACCGACTGAGCCACCCAGGCACCCCAGGACAGAAACCTTTTTGACAACACCCACCCTATTCGACCAAGCACCGTCTGGAGGAGCCTGGACTTAACTGGTAGCAGCAGATAGTCCAGAGTAGAATGGCAGACACCAAGCACTCTGAGGCAGTGCTCTCCTTCTCAGCCAGTAAAGCCGAAGTGAGTATACTGAACTTCTGCTCTTTGACAGCACCAGGGCCCAGAATGGGGCTCCTCTTACTCATCAAGGGGGAGGCATCAACAGAGACCAAGTAGGAAGTGTCGTCTCCTTCCCCAGAGCCTGAGGTAGCCTGGTATGTAGCTTTCCTTCCCTGACAAGGCAGCCCAAGTAGAGACTAAGCACAGAATACATACTTTAGCTCAACAAGAGTAGGCAAATCAGGATGATGCTCCCTTCCTTCAGCAGAGACCTGCTCCCACGTCCAGTGGTAGAAGATAAAACAAGGTGAAACTCCCATCTCCCACTTGTATGGTGTCATCATACAAGGAAAGAGATTCTGGGCTTTGCCCCTCATTGAGCAGTAGCAGGTAGTCTGAGACAGCAATTGTCTCCTCCAATAGTGTGCCGTCAATGAAGACCAAGTGGGGACCACGTCAATTCCACTCGTATCTAGCAGGAACAGACAGTCCTCCTCACTACCCCAAGAAGAGAATGGAGTAAAAGACAGATGACCTTGGAGGAGAGAGCTGGAGAAAAGAACTCATTAAACCTGCCTAAGAAGTCCTGCACAGAACCAGAACTTGGCAGAACCAATTCACACATCAAGCTGACCAGAATTCATATGCAAAAAGGTTTGAGAACCAAAGTATACCATAAAACCCAACTTTTTGGAATAGCTTTCAAGTGGTACACAAAGCACACAAGAATAATACTGTGAGGGCTTTGGAAAGTAAATTATCATTGGAACCAAAGCCCACAAAAGTAGGCCAGAATCTGTGTGCTAAACCTAAACAGTAAGTGCTTGCTAAAATAGAAGATTTAGATACAGGGACTCAATATAATAGTCAAAATGTCCAGGATAACAATTAAAAAAAAAAAAAAAATCACTCACCCAAGAACCAGGAAAATGATAAACTGAATGGCAAAAGATAATCAATATACACCCCAAACTAAGATAACTCACATGTTGAAATGAAATTACAGGATTTTAAAGAAATCATCATTAAGAATGCTTTAACCAAAATTTTTTTTTGAAAAATTGAAAACAATGAATAGAAAACCTCAGCAAATAATAGAAGATAGGAAAAAGAATAAAGAAAATTATAAAATTAAAAAACAATTAAAATAAAGAGCTCACTTGGGGCGTCTAGGTGGCTCAGTCAGTTAAGCGTCCAACTTCAGCTCAGGTCATGATATCACAGTTCCTGAGTTTGAGCCTGGTGTTGGGCTCTGTGCTGACAGCTCAGGGCCTGGAGCCTGCTTCAGATTAGGTGTGTCTGTCTGTCTGTCTGTCTGTCTCTCTCTCTCTCTCTCTCTCTGCCTCTCCCCCACTCACACTCTGTTGCTCTCTCAAAAATGAATGTTAAAAAAAAATCAAAATAAAATAAAATAAAAAGCTCACTGGATGGGCTCAATTCTGGATTGAAGATAACAGAGTAAAGACTCATTAAACTTGAAGACAGATGAGTAGAACTTAACCAACATGAACAGAACAACAGAAAGGAAATAGATTGAAAAAATAAATAAACCACAAAAATCTAACGTTTGTGTTACAGGAGTCCCAAAAGGAGAAGAGAAAGAGTATGTGTCCGAAAAAAATTGGAGGAGGGGCACCTGGGTGGTTCAGTCGGTTGAGCGTCTGACTTTGGCTCAGGTCATGAGCTCATGGCTCGTGAGTTTAAGCCCCACGTCGGGCTCTCTGTTGACAGCTCAGAGCCTGGAGTCTACTTTGGATTCTGTGTCCCTCTCTCTCTCTCTGCCCCTCCCCTTGCTCATGCTCTGTCTCTCTCTCTCTCAAGAATAAAACATTTAAAAAGTTTTTAAATTTAAATTGGGGGCAAAATGGCTAACTTCCAAAATTTGCCAAAAGGCATAAATCCACAGATTCAAGAAACTGAGCAAGTCCCAGAAAGGATAACCCTATGGTCATCTAAAAAAAGCCAAAATATATCAAATCAGACTTATGAAAACTACAAAAAACCAACCAGCTTGAGTTCTGAAAGCAGCTAGAGAGAAATGATGCATTTCTTAACAGAAACCATAGATGCCAGAAGAAAGCAGTATAATATTTCAAATGCTGAAAGAACTGTCAACCTCAAATTCTATACCCAGTGAAAATATCCATCAGGAATTAAAGGGAAACAAAGACATTCTCAGACAAAGACAACTAAGAAAAATTGTCAGCAGCAGTCTTAATCATAAAGAATGGCTAAAGAAGTTCTCAAACTAGAAGAAAATGATAACTGCAAGAGGTTTATAACTTTAAAAAGAAAGACAAAATGAATAAAAATAGGGCTAAGTGTAACAGAATATCATTTTCCTTATGAATTTTTATGATCATCTGATGTGCTCAATGTAAACAAGATAATTTTAACTTTAAAATGGGGAAAGGGACCTAAGTAGAAGTATGATTTCCACATTTCACTCAAAGTGGTAGAATGCCAATACCAACAGTATCCAAAAAAAGTTACACATGCACATCATAACACCCAAGGGACCACTTTAACGAATAACTGGTGATATGCTCAAAAACCTTATAAATAAAAATGGATTCTAAAAAATGTTCAGGTAGCCCACATATAGGCAACAAAAGGGAAACAGAGGAGGAACAAACAGAAGGAACAAACAGAAAACTAATAGTGATCTAGCAGACTTATGCTCTTACATATGTCAGTAATTAATTTTAAGTGTAAAGGGCCTAAATACAAAATTTCAAAACAGAGATTGGCATAATGGATTAACAAGTATGACCTGGCTAGAGGCTATTTATAAGACCCTAACTTTGAATATCAAGGCATAAGTAGACTGAATGAAAAGGATGCCATGCTCTTATCAAAAATAAGAGCAACAGTGGCTATATTAATACCAGGAGAAGCAGACTTGAAGGTGAAGAAAATTATCAGGGAATTTTAGAAGAGAGTCATTACAAAACAATAAAATGATCTATCCACCAATAAGGCATAGTAATGTTAAATGTGGAAACAACAGAGCTTTAAAATAAAAGAAACAAAAGCTGATAGAATCCAGAGGAAAAACAGAAAAAATATACAATTATAACTGAGGATTTCAACTCTCCCCTCTCAGCAAAACAGAACTACAAGATTGAAAACCAGCAAGAAGACAGAAGAACCAAACACCACCATCAAAAAGAAGATTTAATTATTAACATTTACAGACTACTCCATCTAACAAGAACAAAATACATTCTTTTCAAGTGCTCATAGAATATTCACCAGAATAGAACAGAACCAGCGTCATAACACAAACCTAAACAGGGGCACCTGGGTGGCTCAGTCAGTTGAGCATCCAGCTCTTGATTTTGGCTCAGGTCATAATCTCATGGTTCATGAGTTTGAGTGTTCCATCGGGCTCTGTACTGACAGCACAGAGTCTGCTTGGGATTCTCTCTTTTCTGTCTCTCTTCCCCTCCCCTGTTCACTCTCTCTCTCTCTCTCAAAATAAACATTTTAAAAAAGTTAAAAAAAAAACCTTAAATAAATTTAAAGGAATTTAAACATAAAAAGCACGTTCACATAAAAGAATCAAGCTAGTCAACAGAAAGAAAAATTTTAAGCACTCAGAAACTAAAAACACACTTCTAAGTAATCTATAGTTCAAAAGAGAAGTCTTCAAAGAAATTTTTAAAATACACAAAGCTGAATAAAAATGAAAATATAATGTAACAAAATGTGTGGGATGTAGCCAAACTTGCACCTCAAGGAATAAAAAAGAACAAAATATACCAAAAGCAGGTTAAAGAAGGAAATGGTAAAAAATAAGAGCAGAAGCCAATGATATTAAAAATGACAGGGAAAAAAAAATCAATGAAACAAAAGTTAATTGAAAAGATCAATAAAATCGATAAACCTCCAGCAAGACTAACAAAGTTCAAAAAGACACAATGTATGATATCTGGAATAAAATAGCAAGTGTGACTATAAATATTAAGCCATTAAAAAAACAGTAAGAAAACACTAAAATCAAATCTACAATCTGAATCAACAACTTAGATGAAATCAACCAACTCCTTGAAAAGGATAAACCACCAAAACTCACGTAATATAACTAATGTAACTAACTATTAGACAATCTTTTCAGAAAATTCTCCCATAAATTTAGATGTAAAAAAATCATAAAAAAAAAAAAAAAGCCAAACTGAATCCAGCAATGAAGAAAATTATACATTATAACCCAGTAGGGTTTATTCTTGTATGGAAGACTGGTTCAATGTTCAAAAATCCATCAATATAATCCCCATGTCAAAAGAATAAAGATGAAAAATCACATAATCCTACCAGCTGATGCAGAAAAGGCATTTGACAAAATTCAACAGGCATTTATAATTAAAAATATGGAATAGAGAACTTCCTGAACTTGATAGATTCTACAAATACTTACAACTAGCATATATAACTGTGAATGACTAAATGCTTTCACCTAAGATCAGGATCAGGATAAGGACATATGCTTTCAGCAATGTTATTTAACACAGTATTGGGCATTCTAACCACTTCAATAAGACAATAAAGGGCATGCAGATTGGAAAGGATGAACCAAAATGTTCCTATTAACAGATAAAATGGTCATCTACATTAAAAAAAAAATCCCATGAAATTTACCAGAAACTTCCACAATAAAATAGTTCAGCAATATTACAGGTTACAAGAACACTCAAAAATCAGTCATATTTCATGGCCTTTTGTAGCAACATGGATGGAACTGGAGAGTGTTATGCTAAGTGAAATAAGTCATACAGAGAAAGACAGACACCATATGCCATATGTTTTCACTCTTATGTGGATCCTGAGAAACTTAACAGAAGACCATGGGGGAGGGGAAAGAAAAAAAGAGAGAGAGAGAGAGAGAGAGAGAGAGAGAGAGAGGGAGCCAAACCATAAGAGACTCTTAAAAACTGAGAATAAACTGAGGGTTGACGGAGGGGTGGGAGGGAGGGGAAAGTGGGTGATGGACATTGAGGAGGGCACCTGTTGGGATGAGCACTGGGTGTTGTATGGAAACCAATTTGACAATAAACTTCATATTTAAAAAAAATCAGTCATATCTCAAAAAAAATCAATCATAGTTCTGTGGATTCACAATGACCAGGTAGACACCAAAGTTAAAAACACACCATTTACAATCATCGCCCGAGTGCTCCTGTGAGGTGATCCACAGTACCCACACCTGTTTCCTATCACATCCTTACTTATCGTACCTTACTTTGTCTTCCCTGCTTCACAATAAGTTAAACTCTCTAAAAGCAGATGAAGTATCTGTTCACAGCTGTGTCCCTAGCACCATGTCTGCCACATCCTAGCTAATCAATAAATATTTTTAAGGATTAAAAAAAAATGTGCTTCAAGTTCCATAGCTAGATTAACAATCCCCCATATCCAAACCCCAAATTCTACCCCTTTCCTAATAAAAAAAAAAAAATGCTAGTTATATAAAAAGTTTCAGGAAAAAAGAAAAAAAAGTACTGGGAATACAAACAGTTCCAGTCAGAAATCAAAGTAATCCTCACATTTTATAATATGGAAAGAGCTTTAAGTCACAATTGTTCTTTTCTATTAAGTCACAAGCATATTCAAACACAAAAGAAAATTATACAGTGAGCAAAATATGAATTTTGTTAGTAACTGTCTTAATGACTACTTGATTTTCCTGTTATTTTATCTTCACATTCCAAATTCTTAGACCCTTATATGATTAAAATAGAAATAACTTTATCTTGTCTGCATTCTAAACCAGAGCAGAGGGCTTGTATCAAGTGACAGGTACTAGAGCTACCGGTATTTCTAGGAGCATATAATCACCATTTTAGTGTTCAATTTTATCAATTTTCCCCTAGTAGTGATTCTTAAACTTTTTGTGTATGTGGAGTTGGGGCAAGGGGTGGGGGGCACAGATTACAAATCTCTGGGATCCTGATGAAAGCAACAGACTCTCAGAATACTTCATATGTGCAACACAACACATACACAAACACAGAATGGGAGGAAGTTTCAGGGGGTTCACTGATCCCTAAGTTCATCCAAGTTCATCCCAAAGTTCAGAACCCACAAATGTCAAGCCTTTTGTCAACCAATAGCTGTTAGCTATTTCTTAAGAGCCTAACATAGACTTTTTAGGAAATATACCATATTCACAAAAAGGCACACAATAAGACCCTGATTAACTTCCTGGAATAAAAATTAACCATGTTAAAAATATAAGTAACTTCAGAAATTATAACAGGCAGGGCTCTGGAAGACCAGAGAAACAGATCTTCCTCACTGCCTAGATTCTGTTTGTTTGCACACCTCTGAAGATAAAGCAGGGGATCTTCTTCATTCTGATTCTCTTCCATTCCTAAACTTCCCAGGAGATAATACATACAAGTTCTGTTTTGTGTTCATGGTCCTAACAATATAAGAAATAAGAAGAATAATCTCATACACCTATTAGTGACCATTATACTTTAACTGACACTCTTAAAAACAGAGTAAAAAAAAAAAAATTAAGGGTTACTTACACATTAGAGTTTTCTTTCATCTCTAAACATGAACTAAGTCATTTCCCCTAGCCAGTACTTCTCAACAGGGGCTTTATCACCACACAGGGCATTTCTGAAAAATGTGGAAATTCTGGTTGTGAAGATGACAATAAGACCGAGGCACACAGGTGGGGAAGTGACTCAGGCAGAGGCAGAGAACTGTGACAGAAAGCAAAGACTCTAATGACAGAAAGCAAAGAAAGAAAACTATAAGAATATCAGAACAACTAAGAACAAAGGTTTTTGTCTCAAAGGACTTAAGTGATTAAATCAGTAAAACATCAAAATCTTCACCGTTTCTGGCATTTATCATCTATTCAATTACCAGGAGGGCCAACATTATTACCATTATCACTAAATAGAGCCAAAAAAATGGGAAGGGATAGTACAATATCAAAATGGAGAAAAGACAGAACCAAAGTTAATTTTTTATGTGTCATGCTTAATTGAGAACATCTGATATATCACAAACCTACAATGTACTAGAGTGTTAAATATTTTTAAAATAATAAAACATAAAATAGATAACATAGTAGCATATCTATTCCAAGCATAGTAAGAATTGGGGGTTTAAATAAAGAGATACTACGAGAAACAATTACAAAGGAAAAGTCCAGAGATGCTTTTGTTGTTTGAAAATATACAAAGAAGGCAACCAAACTAAGATTACAAACAGACAAATGAATAGATGGACAGACAGGGAGAAAGAAAGGAAGAAGAGAAGAGGAAGGAAGGAGGAAATCAAACTTGGGACTCTCATTTAGTGTTTTATTTACGGATTAGGTTGAAGAAATAGGAAGCAAATTGTCAGTTACTCAGAGTTGGGAGGTAGGGAAGGCAACAATCAACTACAGGCCATACAACAGAACATCCCTGTGGAAGTAAAACCAGTTAAGTGCAAGAAAAGTTAACAGCTATTTACAAATAGAAACAATAAAAGAGCCAAGTGACTTGGTTGAAACAAGTTAAAACTTAGTGCGTGATAAAGTGTTACATGGGCAATTTGATAGAAATATGGTATGTGAAACTGAGTGCAACCTTGCCACTGTCCTTCATGTCCACTGATGACACAAGGAAAAATATTTATAATTACCATGAGAGTGAATCTCAGAGCTAGAGATTTCATCAAGAAATAATTTCTGGTGTAGAAGTGATAAATACTAGATATAGTAGTTGGGGGTGGAGGGGTGGGGAGGGGAAGAAATGCTAGAGACGTATCCTCTTTCAACTGCATTGGTAATCTTTATTTCTTTAGCTGAGTGAATATAACAGTGTTTTATTAACCTCTATACATCTTTTGTTATGCTTATATTATTTTTTTTAACAAAACAAGAAAGGAATAACACACACAGAAAGAAAGAAAGAAAGAAAGAAAGAAAGAAAGAAAGAAAGAAAGAAGAAAGAAAGAAAGAAAGAAAGAAAGAAAGAAAGAAAGAAAGAAAGAACGGACGAACTATCTAATAGTAAAGATACTGGATTCATTATTGCGGAAGTAGTTACAGAAATCTGTAGAAGTCCCAGAAAGCCATCTAACATAGGGTAGTCCTCTGTCTGGAATTTCAACTCTACAGGTACAAATAAATGGCCTCTCAACCTCTTAAAACTGTTCTACTCTGAGAGCGCATTTTCTTGAAAACATGTTAAGAATGTTCAGTAAATTGGTGCAACCACTGTGGAAAATAATATGGAGGCTCCTCAAAAAATTAAAATAGAAATACCATAAGACCCAGTAATTCCACTACTGGGCATTTACCTCAAGAAAACAAAACACTCATCAAAAACATACATACATCCCTATGTTTATTACAGCGTTATTTACAAATAGCCAAGATATGGAAACAAACCAAGTGTTCATCAATAGATAAATGGATAAAGATGTGTTTTATACACACACATACACACACACGAATACTACTCACCATAAAAAAGAATGAGATCTTGCCATCTGTGACAACATAGATGGACCTAGATAGTATTATGCTAAATGAAATGTCACGCAGAGAAAGGCAAATGCCATATGATTTCACTGATATGTGAGATCTAAAAAGCAACTGAATAAAAAACAAACAGACCCTTAAAAACAGAGAGCAAAATGGTTGCTCTCTGGTTGCCAGAGAGGAAGTGGGTGGGGGGATGGGTGAAATAAAGGGAGTTAAGAGATAAAAAATTCCACTTACAAAATAAATAAATCATAGAGATGAAAACTACAGCATAGGAAATAGTACTACTGTAATGAAATTGTGACAGATGGTAACTACACTTAAATGTGGTGAACACTGAGTAATGTACAGAATTGAACCAATGTCATACACCTGAAACATAACACTGCATGTCAGTTATATTTCAATAATAATTAAAAAAAAAAAAAGAATTTTCAAGTTGAAATGCCATGTTACTGGGTATATTTCAACTTGTAAGAAGTATTAAGTATATTTAAATTTATGCCCAAAATTATATACAAGCTTCTTCTAGAATTCCTAAAAATAAAGTCTCCTAGCTATTATTTAATTAAATTCTTAGTAATATCACATTAATTTTTTCCTCTTATTGTAAAGCTGGTGTCCACAAATATTAATATATCACAATAAAACAATTAAGATGGCACAAATATATTAAGGGTCAAGTGAAATCTGCCCATGTTGGTGTCTTAAGCGGATCCTGACTTAGCCTTAATTTAAAATACTTTACATTAGGGGGCACCTGGGTGGCTCAGTCAGTTAAGTCTCTGACTTCAGCTCAGGTCATGGTCTCACGGTTCATGGGTTCGAGCCCCACATTGGGCTTTGTGCTGACAGCTCAGAGCTTGGAGCCTGCTTCGGATTCTGTGTCTCCCTCTCTCTCTGCCCCTTCCCTGCTTGCATTCTGTCTCTCTCTCTCTCAAAATAAAAAAAAATTTTTTTAATTAAAAAAATAAAATACATTTCATGCTATATTAATATGGTGTTTTTAAAAATTTATAACAAACTCTGATTATTACCCATCTGAAGGAATCCTACACATTACATTCTTAACAATTCAGAATATGGTGTATTTAATTCTCTTCACAAATTTTATAGTAGTATATCACCATAAAATAATTATATCACCAATATAATAATCATAATTGCAAGCACATTCCTCCTACAAAGGTCATATTCTATGAGGTACTACAAAACCATATATGGGAATGGGTGGGAGTAACCTACAGTAGCCTGATCAGATACCAATGATAATCCAGCTTTTGACATATAGATACTCTGATCTATCTTCTGTCCTATACCTTAGCATACGGGTTTGCTTTTAAAAATTATTTCATTCAGCAACAATTTATTAAATATTACTATGTGTGAAGTCCTATTCTAGACATTGATAATACAAAGATGATTAAGCCACACTTCTGATAAATTGGTGGCTGAGATCGAAGTTCACAGTGTATCTACTTTAGTAACTTATTTAAAAACTATAGTCCTATTACCTTGAAAAATGTGATTTTTAAGCTCACAAAATATCACTAAAATATATGTGTAAAACAGAAATAGTTTTTATTTTTTTTAAGTTTACTCATTTATTGGGGGGGGGGCCACAAGTGAGCGAAGTACAGAGAAAGAAGAAGAGAGAATCCCATGAGGGCCAGAAAAAGAAAAAAAGAGAGAGAGAAGTGGAACTCTCTCTGAGCTCAAACTCATGAACCGTGAGATCACAACCTGAACTGAAGTCAGATGCTTAACCAACTGAGCCAACCATGCGCCTCTAAGTTTATTAATTTATTATTTTTAAAAATTTATTTCAATGTTTATTTTTGAGGGAGAAAGACAGAACGTGAGCAGGGGAGGGGCAGAGAGAGAGGGAAACACAGAATCAAAAGTAGGCTCCAGGCTATGAGCTGTCAGCTCACCAAAGCTTGAACTCACCAGCCATGAGATCATGACCTGACAGATGCTTAATCGACTTGAGCCACCCAGGCGCGCCAAAGTTTATTTATTTTTGAGAGAGAGCACACATGCACATGAGGGAGAGACAGAGAGAAAAGAGCCCCAAACAGGCTCTGTATGCCAGATCACACCTGCAGTTGGATGCTTAACCGACTGAGCCACCCAGGTGCCCCTAAAACAGAAATAATTTTTAAACCAGTAATGTGTCACAAAAATTTACTCTTTTTTTGTTTGTTTGTTTGTTTTAAATAGGCTTCATGCCCAGCGTGGAGCCCAACACAGGGCTTAACTCATGACCCTGAGGATCAAGAGTCAGGCATTTAACCAACTGAGCCACCCAGGTGCCCCAAAAGTTACTTGTCTCAATAAAACTAAGAAGGCCTTACGAAATAGGTTAAAAATGATTTCACCACATTATTTCCATTTCTCTTACCAAGCCTACACATATATAAGTATACCAAGTACAATAATTTTATAAGTCAATGAACTCATACATGTTTGTATTAGAAGTGTAGAGGGCAATGACAGAAAATTACATAAAACACAGTTCTTCCTCCTCTAATTTTGATTAACAAAATTCAAACCTCAAATCTTATTTTACTCCTATAGATTTGAAACTTGTGGAAATTTCATCTACTTACTGAACAATTACAAATTATCACATTTCTATCTGCAGTTATAAACTGTTCTGAAAGTATTTGAAAAGTATTCCAAGGGTGCCTAGGTGGCTCAGTCACTTAAACATCCAGCTTCAGCTCAGGTCGTCATCTCACAGCTCATGAGTTTGAGCCCTGCATCGGGCTCTCTGCTGTCAGTACAGAGCCTGCTTTTGGATCCTTTGTTCCTCTCTCTCTCTCTGCCCCTCCCCGGCTCATTCATTCTCCCTCCCTCTCTCTGAAAATAAACTTTAAAAAATATATATAAAAGCATTCCAAATACATATATTTTTTACTAAAATGCATTGTATATCCAGAGCAATAATTTAAATACCTATGGTTTAATTACTTCATTAATATGGGTATCATTTTTTCACCCCAATCATAACTCATATTTAGTATTACTATTGGTAAAAATGATATCTCAATCAAAATTGAGGGGGACCCTGGTGGCTCAGTCAGTTAAGCATCCGACTATTGATTTCAGCTCAAGTCATGATCTCATGGTTTGTGAGATCAAGCCCCATGTCAGGTTCTACGGTGATAGTGAGAAGCCTGCTTGGGATTCTCTCTCTCCCTCTCTCTGCCCCTCCCCTGCTGTGCTTGCTTTGCTCTCTTTAAAAATAAATAAACATTAAAAAAAAAAAAACTAGAATTGAAAATCATCTCTATTTTAATAGACAGCATGTGCAAATCTCAGGCTCTCACATGCCTCCAACACAGAAACGTGTTTCATAACCAAAAATACCTAGAATGATCAAGCAAAGGTGGGATGTTAAAGGCAACAGAGAAAAGAGAGAAATAAAGATTATGAATAGGATGGGGTGCCTGGGTGGCTCAGTTGGTTAAGCGTCTGACTTTGGCTCAGGTTATGATCTCATGGTTCATGAGTTCGAGCCCCTCTGACAGCTCAGAGTCTGGAGCCTACTTCGGTTTCTGTGTCTTGATCTTTCTCTGCCCCTACCCTGCTCGTGCTCTCTCTCTCTCTCTCTCAAAAATAAACAAACATTAAAAAAATTGTAAAAAAAGATTATGAATAGGAAATCTTAAATTCATGGTCTGTCACTGTTTTGCTAAGACCCATAGCAAATTCTTAAGCTGTGCTTCCACTGTTTCGTTTCCAAAATAGTAATTGGTTCTAATTTTAACTCAAAGTTTACATTATATTCATTTTTGAATCCTATAAACAACTTTTGCTTTAATCATGATTTGGGATTGTAGGCTTCCTTTTTTTCCTTTATTATCCTGGTTCAGCAGTTCTCAGTATCCAGGAACCTTGAGGTGTCCCAATATCTTGGTGTAATTTTTTTTTTAATGTTTATTTATTTTTGAGAGACACACACAGAGTATGAGCAGGGCAGGGGCAGAGAGAGAGAGGAGACACAGAATCCGAAGCAGGCTCCAAGCTCTGAGCTGTCAGCAGAGAGCCCGATGTGGGTACGAACTCACAAACTGCGAGATCATGACCTGAGCAGAAGTCGGACGTTTAACTGACTGAGACACCCAGGTGCCCCAATATCTTTGTATAATTAATGTCTATCTTCCTCTCCATATTTTAAGTTCCATAAGAGAGGGAAGTACATTTGATCACTATTAAATATTTTGATCATTATTATATTACCAAGCCTCAGAATAATGCTTTGAATATATAAGATAGTAAATACTTGTTGAATGAATGGAAAAATGGCTGCTCAAAGTTGACATACTAAACAAAAATACTGGATCAAAAAAGAAGAAAAATAAACATTCTAACCACTAAGGCCATTTGGTACAGGAATAAGTACTATATTTTCTATGTAAAAAAGTCCAATTTTCTATGTAAATCAGGGAACAAAATGTGACAATGTACCACATAAATGTAATTTCCAAAAACAATGTTAAAAAAAATCAATGCTCTAGATTTAAAGGATTAAGATTAATTAATTTGGAAAATATATTTCATCCCCCATTGATGAAGCATTATAATATGATTCAATATTTAATAAAACTACATGTTAATCACAATTCAGAATTGGTAATTTTGAAGTATGACTTATTACTGTATCACAATACATCAAGTCACATAATCCAAAATGAAGTACCAACTTTTCCACTGGTATAAGCAGCAAAGGAAGATAAATAGCCACATAAGAATTTGAGCCATCTTACTCTTTATTACCAAGTGGAACAAAGTTTATAAAATGACTTATTCCATTAGGGGTGAGGTTAGGTAACAAAAATCAGTTAATACCCATAACTAGTTTCTTTATTTCTATTCACATTAACAAAAGAACTACTACAGGTTAGACAGGTTGAACCACAAAAACCATAGTTAGAGGATAACAAGCAGGCTGCCATTGCAGATCGATGGGATGTCACTAAGGCATTATGTATCAAAGAAACACTTAATAATTTGGGTCCTCCCGCCCCCCAGGATGGTAATCAGCATTAGTGCTAGTCACGGACTGCATGAAACCAAATGGCAATCAATTTTGTTCCTAGATACTACTTAATACTGTCTAATAAACTGGCCTTCCTTCAAATACACAAAATAAGTAAAAATGCATCAAAATTAAAATACAGGAAAAATTATAGACCCATGTACCCTATTACTTCAAATATGAATTATACATGGATTACTTATGCCATTGTCTTGAGCATTCTGGGATAAAGAAATGTGAAATATTAGAGTTGCTTTCCCTCAATATTTTGGTTAAAAGAACAGGCCCAGGTTATTAATACAGAAAAATTCAGAATGGACAATAAGGATTATCTTAGCAACTGAATTTAGTTTCTAGAGCTCCACTGTCAGTTCAATAATAACTAACCACATGTGGCTATGTATATTTAAATTTAAATTAAATTAAATTCAAATGCCAATTCCTCAGCTGTACTAGCCACAATGTACATATGGCTAGTACCTACCAAATTAAACAGTTACCAAAAGGATATATAACCTTTCTTTTTTACAAACTGAAGTGTGGTTGATATACAATATTATATTAGTAGGTGTATAACACAGTGTTTCAACATTTATAGACATTAAGAAATGATCACCACCATAAGTCTAGAAGGACATATGTATATACATACACACACACACATATATAATTTCTATCATCCTAGAAAGTATTATTGAATAGTGTGTTCTAAAGGGTAGAGGCCAGGTCCAATGTTGCTGTGTATATACTATACACACATACCTGCCTACCTGTATGCAGAGTCACTGCCAATCCCACTATGTGTATGTCCCTTACACTCACCTGTTCCACTAATTTATGTTACTTGTCTAGACCCTGAAGTCATGTTAGTTGTGACCACTGCTCTATAGTTTATGGACATTTAAAAATTATTTTTTCTAAGTAACATAAAAATTAATTTTGATCAGTTTTCTGAAGCTGTAGGTAGTGTTACTTAAAATTATATGGCTCCATTTTGATATATAATCCTTTCAACAATGCAAGCCCTTAACTACTCTTTTTATGCAAATGAAAGGTTGTAAATAAGAAATTTTCATGTAGTGTCTAGTGGGCAATCATAAGATTGCCCAGATTATAAGAACTAATCACCATTTAGAATGACTTTCTCAAAGACAAGTCTTAATAGTGTAACTTTCGAAACAGAATAAAAAAGTTTCTCTGGGAACTACTGAAATGAAAAAAAATGTGTTTGTTTTAACTTCACAATACTATCACAATTCATTTACTCTTATTTGATTACAATAGCAGGAACACAACAGGCATTCCAATTGACTGAATTAATAAATTATATCCTTGCCTAGATATTTAAAAAACTTGCTGCAAGTATCATCAGGTAAAAACAAAATGTTAGTATTCAAATAGTGAAATGTGAAATTCTGGTTTGGTAACTTTTCCTGAACTCTTTGCTATTTGTTTCTGATATTTGTATAGAAGAAAATCTACAGTGAGAGGACAATTTTCCTTTCATTTAAATCTGCATTACTCTCTTGGTTATTGAAGGTTTTTTATGGTATCTACTAAACTATTTTTAAAAACTTACTCACTTTCCTCAGCTTCAGTCACTTACTATTATACCAGCTCATTAATTGTAATTGTAGTAAGCCAAGTTACTAACAGAAAAACAAAAGTTTCTATTTTCCAAAGAGCTGGAATACAAACTGGTATTCTTTCTTAACTCCAGTAATTAAGCCCCAAAAGATATCTCTTTCAGAGTTCTTAACAATATCACTCCTTTCTTTTTCCATAAAATCAGAACAAACAACAGTCTAATTTTTTATTCTTAATATCAGTTCTAGCTGAAAATTGTTTTTAAATTAATGCAAGTGTCAAAAGTTTTAGCATAGAAAAATTCATTAGATTTTCAAAAATGAGATTAGATCAATTTCCTATTTACTTTTGATAAGAAGTGCATAAACCATTATTCTTAGAAATAAAAGATCTTATATTCTTTTGGCTTCAAGTCTTTCAAATAACATACTCAAGGATTTAATAGTCTTAAGTTTCCTAAAAAACCCTAGATTTAAATGCCTTCTCAAACTCAAGCAATTTTTACCAGGTTAAAATAATTCGAAACATAGCATGTTCAAAAACTGTTTCAAACATTTAAAAATATCTTGTAATAGATCAACAAATTGGTATTAATAAAAACATACAATCCAGAGCGATATAGGAAATGCTACACACATACACACACAACATGCCCCTCCAGTTTTTGAGATGGCATCTGAGGTTATCAGAAAAAAAAAAAAAGCTTCATCTAATCTCAGTGATAGTAAAAGTGAGTAAGAATACAGAATTTCCAGTTACCAGTACTGTATATATTTGAAATATCTGAATCTTAAAAGTTCTCATCACAGGAAAAACAGATCTGTAACTATGTGTTGATGATGTTTAACTAAACTTACTGTGGTAATCATTTCACAATACGTGCACATATCAAATCATTATGTTTTACACCTAAAACTAATACAATTTATATGTCAGTTATATGTCAACAACAACAAAAAAGTAAAAATCAAAAAAAATAAAACAGAATTTCTAGGGTAAGTTGTTTTAAGATCTCAACAGGAAGAAACCAGACAAATTATTACAAATCATTTGCTATCTTCTACACCTGAGATCAATTAAACTTCAAGTTCTATAGCACAAATGTCCCTAAGAGATAATGGACACGAAATAGGACTTAAAACTTAAACTACTTTTCTGTAAATCTTTGATATATACAGACACGTATGACAGTTTATATATTTTTAATATATTAAACTTCTAAGACATCACTTAACTTCACTTGAAAAACTGGCTTATTTAAAATTCATCCAGGGCAAAATATTTTTAACATGTTCCAGTTAGTGTGAACAAAATCCTGTGAAGTCACCGTAAAAATGTCTTTAAACAGACATTAATAATTTTCTAAACAGAATAAATTTCCTTATTCAAATATAAATATATTTCTATAATCCACAAGAGACTTTCCATCTTCTCTAAAATCAAGGTATTAAAATAGACCTGTGCATTCATTATCCAGTGCTGTTTAATAAACTGTCGTGATGATCAAAACGATCTATGTATCAATGCTGCCCAATATGGCAGCCACTAGCCACATGTGGCTGAGCACTTAAAATGTGGTTAGTGTGACTGAACAATTAAATTTTAAATTCTATTTATATTTAATTAATTTAAATTTTAATAGCTACATGTGGCTAGTGGCTACAGAACCGAACAACACAGACTATCAAATGTTCATGACTAGGTACAATAACCTCCAACAGTGCTATACTTATTAAAAGAAAAGCACCACAAGGAAGCAACTCAAGTATCCACTGATGGACTGGTGGATAAACAAAATGTGGTATATACATATATGGAATATTATTCAGGCTTTAAAAGGAAGGAATCATAGCTAACAATCTTGAAGACATTATGCTAAGTGAAATGGGTCAGTCACAAAAGGACATACACTGTTTAATTCCACTTACATGTCAAATTCATGGAAACAAAAAGCAGAATACTGTGTGCCAGGACCTGGGGAGTGGGGTAATGGAACATTAGTGTTTAGTGGGACCAGATTTTCAGCTGAGATAAAAAGAATTCTGGAGACAGTGATGACAGTTGCACAACATGATGAATGTACATAATGCTACAGAACTGCACACTTAAAAATGGTTAAGACGGTAAATGTGCGTATTTTACCATAATTCAAAAACAATTCTTAAGCATCACAATGTGACCAAATAAATACCTCTGATAGAACAGCTAACTGGAAATACAAAGTCAACAATAAAGGAAATAAAGTGCTTCTCAGAGAAGGAAACATTATATTTGCTGAGAAAAAGTTACAGGAACCCTGCCATGAATCAAGCTGTACTGCATTACCACACCATAACCAAGATCTGAGGATTTTACTTCTACAGGATCAAGCTGGACAGAGTATATTGGAGCTCTTTTAAAAAGTCACAAGGCTAGACAAAGTAAAGTCAAAAAGCTGAATTGCAGAGTGTTTGTTGTTTTGTTGTCTGGTTTGATTTGGTTTTAGGCACTGTCAACAGAGCTGGCCTCGAACAAGTCACACACTGAGCAAGAAGAAAAACAAAACCTAGAAATATATTCAGTTATTTGTTAACCGTGTCCAGTTATTTTTAACTTCTTTAGAAGACTATTTTAGTGAAAGGGCATAATAAAAGTACAACTCTCAGGTTGTCAAGAACATAGCAAGGAAAAACTAGGGTAGGGATAAGAATACCACCATAAATAAAAAAATAACACACACAAGAAAGAAGGATAAAATTAATGTGGAACACAAAAACAAAAGCGATCATCCTTTTCCTCAAAAATTTATCTGAATGTATTTAGGCCCAAATGCCATGATCAGTAAGAGTGTTAACATATTACAGCAAAGTATTTTAGGAAAGCTGCTAGATGCTCAAGTGGAAAAGGCTTATAAAACAAAGTTTATTTTTAGGCTTTTTAAACACCTTTTTAATTTGTAACACCTTACCCCCATAAACAGACATAAATGAGAAATAAATGCAGACTAAACTTTAACATCAGAGAGAAATATATTATTCCTTTAAAAGATATAAAACATGAGTATTTTTCCAGTTCACTGAAATATCTCATGCATATAAAATACTCACTTTGCAAGTGTATATTGTGAGTAACATGACTGACCTCTTTTAATTTATAGAAGTAATTGCTTCTTTAAGCAATTTTTAAATTTTACATACACTTTAAACCACAATAAACTCTCCAGAAGTTACACACTACTTCTGCTGGAATCACCACACCTATACAGCATTTTTATATTATAAAAATACTACAGAGGTGCCTGGTTGGCTCAGTCAGTTGAGCACGTGACTCTCGATTTTGGCTCAGGTCATGATTCCAGGGTCATGGGCTCAAGCCTCAGGCTCTGTGTTGAAAATCTCTCTCTTTCTCTCCCTCTCCCCCACTTCCCTGCTCCCACTCGCTCTCTTAAAAAAAAAAAATAAGTAAAAAAAAAAATACTACAAAGAAATTTGTACCATGAATACTTACAACTAGATGGCAAATTATATATTCCCTTTTATACTCATTCTCAGTTCCCTTGAAAAAAAGATATTTGTCACATTCAGTTTTAACAGTTTTGAAAATGTTTAACTATTTTTTAGGTATACTAAAGAAAGAAAAAACCACCACCATGAAGTTACTAAAACTAGAATTGTATGGAGCACTAAAATAAGGAATAGGAGTCAGAAGGGCTCCAGTTAAAGCAGACATTGGCTGAGTAACATGAACACCTGAAAACTGGGTATAACAATCCCTCCCCATTCCTAAATCAAAGGGTCATTTTAAGAATCAGAGAAATAATACATGTCAAGGTGGTTTATAATTCAAAAATGCTTCATATAGAGTGATATTACTAACACTACTCATAGTTTTTCAACATGACTCTATTTTATATGAGGTACCTTTATAACTGGTTCCTTCTCTATAATTACCATTATATTACACTAAAAGAATTATCCACCATTTTGTCAACCTCAAAGAGGTTGCTCAAAGAGAGCAAAAGGAAAGTTACCCCATTCCCTCTTACCCCACTCCCTTTTTATAGACTCAGTACAGTGTTTTTAGGGATTTGATAAAGCAAGAATTTTGCTTTAGATCTGATATTTAAAGTTCCTGTTGGCTACTCAACCATCCTTAAAAAGACACACCAAAACTAACTGTAGGATTTTGTATAGAGTTTTACGAGGTGTTTTTGTTTTTTAACGTTTTATTTATTTTTGAGACAGGGAGAGACAGAGCATGAACAGGGGAGGGTCAGACACAGAATCTGAAACAGGCTCCAGGCTCTGAGCTGTCAGCACAGAGCCCGGCGCGGGGCTCGAACTCACGGACCGCGAGATCATGACCTGAGCCGAAGTCGGCCGCTTAACCGACTGAGCCACCCAGGCGCCCCAGGAGGTTTTAATACAATGAAAACATGTACCAGAACAACAATTTATAGTAAAATGAACACCCTCCTGATACCGGAGTTCAAAGATAAGATTTCTATAGCAACAAAATAGAAAGTCAGTTATGCTAACCAATAAGCAATAAACAATTGGACATTTACTATAATATACACAAAGTTCAAGCATATTCAACTACAGAGTTGGTATTATTTATTAATATTCAGAAGTATATTACCATAAATCTGTTTCTCTAGTGCTGAAATGTGCAGGACCATTCTGGACTTTGAAGATGCATAACCTTAGTTCAAATTTATAAAAAGTCCAAAAGCTTCTGAGAAAGAACAAAATAAGGATCTGAACTTAAACAGTTTCATGAAATAACTGGTCTATAGCTCCATATTTGCAACACATATTTTTTGCAAGACAAATAACACACCACAGATTTTCTTTTTACTTTTAAGTAGGCTCCATGCCCAATGTGGGGCTTGAACTTATGATCCTGAGATTAAGATTTACATACTCTACTGACTGAGCCAGCCAGGCAGCCCCAAACCACAGATTCTTAAATGAAAACTCAATCGTAGAAGTTCATCATATATCAACCTATGATTTCTTTAATTATTCTTACCCACCTAATCTCAGCATACTGTTATTTTAAACGAAGACAACCACGGAAATACACACACTTTCAGATAGCTATCCTCATTATACCCTCTATGATGCAAAAGAAGAAAGAAGGGAAAACAATTAGCCTATGAAGCATGACCAGCTCTCTAGGTCCCTAACACCCAACTTCAACTAGGCTATCAGCCACACAACTTAAGTATTAAAAAAAAAAAAAAAAATTGTAAATCTGACAGAAGAGTTACTATTTACTATATCCCAGGCACTTTATGTATAATGTACATCATTATTAAAAAAAAAAAAATACTGGGGTGCCTGGGTGGCTCAGTCAGTTAAGTGTCCAACTTCAGCTCAGGTCATGATTTCATGGTTCATGGGTTCGAGCCCTGCATCGGGCTCTGTGCTGACAGCTTGGAGCCTGGAGCCTGCTTCAGATTCTGTCTCCCTTCCTATCTGCCCCTCTCTCACTCACGTGTATGCTCTCTCTCTCTCAAAAATAAACATTAACAAAAATTAAAAACAAATACAATAACCTTCTGAGCCAGAAATTATCCCCATTTTTATAAGAAAACTTGTCTCATGTTGCTAAATAACACTTACCAAGCCAGACAGCTAACATGTGTTAAATATGAGATTTAAACCTAGGTTTATGGGGCACCTGGGTGGCTCAGTCGGTTAAGCATCTGACTTCAGCTCAGGTCATGATCTCATGGTTTGTGGCTTCAAGCCTTGCCTTGGGTTCTGGGCTGACGGCTCGGAGCCTGGTGCCTACTTCAGATTCTATGTCTCCCTCTCTCTCTGCCCCTCCAACACTCATACTCTGTCTCTCTCAAAAATAAACATTAGAAAAGAAAAATTAAACCTAGGTTTATAGGATTCTAAAACTTGAATTACCTATTAGACCAGTGATTTTAACTAGGCTTTGAAATTACTGATTAGTAAATTCCAAGAAGAAATTTGGCAGATATATATATATATATATATATATATATATATATATGTATACGTATATATATATGTGTATATATATATATATATATATATATATGGTTACTGATTTATTATATTGCCAGTTAAGACATTACAATTATCTTCATCATATTTTAAAGTTTATTTATTTATTTTGAGAGGGTGGGTAAGGAGAAAGGGAAGGGCAGAAAGAGAAGGAGAGAATCGCAAGTAGGCTTTGCGATATGAGCCCAGAGCCCAGCATGGGGCTAGATCTCACCAACAGTGAGATCATGACCTGAACCAAAATCAAGAGTTGGGAGGCTTAACCAACTGAGCCACCCAGGCATCCCATCTTCATTACCTCTTAAGAAATAGTACTTTTTGACATCAAGAAAGGAAGTAAAGAGAAGTAGAATGGTAAAATCTCAGAATGGAGGACAGTCCACCCCTTTAGTTAAAAATTCACAATTTTATTTCAACATATACAGCAGAATACATACTCATACATTGTCCTTAGTGTGAAAATATCATGAACAGCACTGGTCCCTGACCCAGTGGTTATTAACATGCTGTGATTACTGGAGTAGTGATGCATTTGGGATAAAAAGAAGCACAGAAAAATGCCAAAAGAAAGAGGAACTACAGTATGTGGGCTGAGAAGAATTTGTGCTCTCAAGGCAGTGAGACCTGGATTTCATCTTGGTTTAGGCTAATTATGTGACTATGGAGAAGTTATTTAACTTCTCTAAACTTTAGCTCTCTTACCTATAAAGTGGAGATAACAGCTCTACTTCAGTAGAATTGTCTTAAGTGATAAAACACCAATATGAAGTTGTAATTTGTTTTTAATAATGAAGCTTATTAGTTTTAATACTTTTGCTTCAGTTATATCAAGACGCTGTCACTCTGCCAATAGAAAATTCTCAGTCTGAGATGGAGAACTCAATTATTGTGACTGAAGAAAATAAACTTATGTACCTGTCAAGTAGCTTTATCTAGAGAAAAATGATGCGATGCAGCTATGCTTCTTCATAAATAGTAAAACAAAAGCAGAGAAAAGTTTAAAGTAATAAATGTAAAACCTGAGGATTTTCAGACATGTGACTTATTTATTCAACAATAAGTAGCTGCTATGAACAAGTTGCCCTGCTTAGGACTAAAGAGATAAGATATCCTCAATAATTTATAATAATAAGTTTATAAATAATAATTTATAAGATATCCTCAATAATTTTTTTTAATTTTTTTTTTCAACGTTTTTAATTTATTTTGGGGACAGAGAGAGACAGAGCATGAACGGGGGAGGGGCAGAGAGAGAGGGAGACACAGAATCTGAAACAGGCTCCAGGCTCCGAGCCATCAGCCCAGAGCCTGACGCGGGGCTCGAACTCACGGACCGCGAGATCGTGACCTGGCTGAAGTCGGACGCTTAACCGACTGCGCCACCCAGGCGCCCCGATATCCTCAATAATTTTAAGCACTCAGCTAAGGAGAGAGAAATCAGGTAGGATACAAACAACTATAGTGCAATGCAATATATGATAAATATGAGATAGAAAATTTCCTGCTTAAGTTTTGAGGACAGGTTACACGTGACAAGGGGTAAGGGGAAAAAAGGAGAATCTGAATTGGGTCTTTCAAAAAAAGTATTCCAGTAGATAGAATATAGCAAGAATATATATAGGTAAAAAAACATTACTACTCATGGAGTGCCTGAAAAATAAGCTACTTGAATGAAAAGAATCAAGGATTAAAAGGTAATTTGTAACTACAATAATGACAGCCTTCAGTGCTAAGCTAAGGAATCAGGGCTATATCTCTCAGGCAGTAAGGAGTCACTGAGTGCTGGAGACAACTATTGAATCTGGCAGTGGTACATAATCTAAATAAAACAGAATGAGACTGAAGAGGTAGAGTTGGAATATGAAGATATTGTATTGTCCAAATGATAATGTGGGCCCAAACTTGGACAGTAGCAAAGTAATAAATGAATTCAAGTTGCATAATTAGAAAAATCAACTGAAGAGGCTGAGACAGGAGTCAAATAAAAGTGACCAGCAGATTTCTAGCATAGGCAACCAGAAGAATGGTAAACTTTAAAAAATATAGAGGGGCACCTGGGTGGCTCAGTCGGTTGAGGGTCCGACTCTTGAGCTCAGGTCATGATTTCAGGGTCATGAGTTCAAGCCCCACATTGGGCTCTGTGCTGGGCATGGAACCTACTTAAAAGAAAAAAAAATATGTAAAAATATAGAGAAGTCAGATGTAATAAATCAGTTATGAATCAGTCACAGAAATCAGTCACTTATTTATTCAAGCATAAGCTATAGGCCAGGTGCTAAGTACATAAAGATGAGTAAGACCTAATTCTTATACTGAAAGGGAGAGACAAGGGTGCTGGGTGGCTCAGTAGGTTAAGTGTCTGACTCTTGATTTTGGCTCAGGTCACGATCTCACAGTTCATGAGATCAAGCCCTACCTCGGGCTCTGTGTTTATGGTATGGAGCCTGTTTGAGATTTTTCTCTCTTCCCCTCTCTCTCTCTCCCCTTCCCCCCCTCAAAATAAAATTTAAAAAAAGTGAGGGGCACACATAGAATTTAACAATTAACTCCTATATTGGGTGATATACTCAGTAACAGGAGCTGCAAAATGGGAAGGAGGCAAATTTACCAATGGATCAAAATGCTACATGACCAATCACTAAATTTACTTATCAAAAATGTATCTTAAAGAAAATTTCTCTTAATTATATGATATGAATATATTCATACATTCAGTGAATGTAGAATTTTCTTGGTAGAATTTTAAACAGTGTCCAATTTGTCAAAAGTTTTCAGGCAGATGATCAATACTGTTTTTTTTTTTTTTTTTTTTTTTAGAGATAGAGCTGGGGAGAGGGCAGTGGGAAAGAGAGAATCTCAGGCTCCATGTACAGGGCAGAGCACGATGCAGGGCTTGAAACCATTATCCAGGGATCATGACCTGAACCAAACTCAAGAGTTGGATGCTCAACTGACTGAGCCATCCAGGTGCCTCAATACTACTATTCTTAAAGTCAGAAACAGTAAATACAAACAGTCAGAGGTATACAGCAGTGTCATTCCAAGAACTGCAAATAGTTTAATACGACAGAATAACATATGGGGAGAAAACTCTGAAAAGACTGAGAATAGCTGGATGATGGAAGGTCTGTTATATTTTATTATATAATTAATGGGAAGTGACTAAAAGGGCTTAAACAGAGAAGTGCTTTCTAACCTACAGTCCCTTCTTAGAGAACAGCCCCTATTTCTAACTCACAGAAGAGTCCCTGCAGTCATATTGCACTTATCAGTGCTGAGAACTCCATCCCTCCATTGCCATAGTTGACCAGATCAGGTGTACATGTTCTATATGGGGTCAATTAAATTTCCTCATTAAGAATTTAGAATTGTGGCACAGAATAAATGAGTCAAGTAACTGTAGATATTAGACTTACAGAGTTCATGGAAATTCAGAAGTTGGGAGTGCCTTTTGGGGGCCACATGAAAGAAAACCAGTATACAGGAAATATAAAGCAATGCACATACTTAAGAAGAGATATGAGAACATGTAGCCCTAGAAAAGGAAGCCTTTAGTTTCATGTTCAGTACTCATGGGACATGGCTATATATCCCACCTTTGGGTAAAGTGCGATGTCCCTGTAGCCTTCCAATGAATCCAATTATTGTTTAAGCTAATTTAAATGGCTTTCTATTCCCTGCAACCTTGACAAAACAAGGTGATTAATTCTGGTGGTTAATCTAAAGAGTACAGTAGAGGAAAAACAGGCTAGAAACAAGCAGAACATTTAAACTAGGGAGGGAGTTATTAAAAGAAAAGCAATAGTAACAAATATAGGCAGATTATGATGAAAGAAAGTAGCCAATATTGTACAGGGTCCACAAAGTTTAGTTTAAACAAGAGAGTTTCAGGATGCTAAAGCAGTATCAATTGCCCCAAAAGACTAGAGGAAGTAGAAGATCACGGATGCTTTTAAGAGAAGAATTTCAACAGAAAAATTGGGACAGATGTAATATTTTTAAAAGTTAAGAAATAAGTGGCATAAAATAAACACAGCTAAGAAATTTCCTTTAAGGAATGTGAAGATTAAAAGAAGCTTGAGGGGACAACAGTATTTTAAAAAAGCATTTTCTTAAACAAAGGAGAGATGTGAACTTATTTCTAGGAAAAGAGGGGAGAATGAAAGCCCCATCCTGCAAAGAATGGAATGATATTCCAAAAGAAGCAGAAGTCTAGGAAATCATAGCCTTAGAGAGGTCAATTTTTCCTTAGAACTGAGTAAGAAATCTTAGACGAGAAGAAAAGTTGGGAAAACTCAGATTATTAAATACTATGTATCACTTAGTAGAGGCAGTGACTAGGTGAGTCATTTGCTGAGAACAAAGCAGCAGGAATAGATCAGACTTAAGAAAATATAGAAGGTTTAAGCCACAACTGGGGAATGTGATGCAGAATTAAGAGGTAAATCAAGGATCTTACTGACCAAAGGCTTCAGAGGATATAACAAGAAACAGAAAAACCATAAGCTGGTACTTATCTAATGATTTAGATAAGGATAACTTCAAGTATAATTCATCACATGACCTAGTACGTATGTACCCTTAACTTACAGCTTGCAAAAATTAAATAAAGCTATTCAGAAATGTTTCTGCTGTAAAAACTGAAAAATGTTCTATTGTAAATTTACATTACAAGAAATATTGATATATATTTCATATTTTAAAAATTAAAAAATAACTCAGACCTTTATTTTACTCTGTATTCAAAAATCAACTCCAGATGTATGGACTTAAATATAAAAAACAAAACTCCACAACTCTTAGTAGAAAAATAGGTGACTGTTAGATCCAAAGTAAGGAATAGTTTCTTACACAAAAAGCAATTATAATAAAAGATTGACAAATTTGACTAAAATTAAAACTAAGCCTTTTTTTTTTTTTTTTTCCATCAAAAGATACCACAGCAGTGACAAGAAGTGCATTTAAGATTCTAGGCCTGGGGGCTCCTGGGTGGCTCAGTCAGTTGAGGTTCAGACTCTGGCTCAGGTCAGGAACTCATGGTTCATGAGTTTGAGCCCCATACTGGGCTCCTCCCTGACAGTGTGGAGTACCTGCTTGGGACTTGCTCTCTCTCCCTCTGCCCCTCCCTGCCTCAAAATAAATAAATAAACTTAAAAAAAAAAAAAAAAAACAAACCCAGGTTTGTAGAGGTCCCTGAGTGGCTCAGTCAATTGAGCGTCTGACTCTTGATTTTGGTTCAGGTCATGATCTCACAGTCATGAGATCAAGCCCAGTGTCTAGCTCTGCACTGAGCGTGGAGCCTGCTTGAGATTCTCTCTCTCCTTCTCCCTCTGCCCCTCCCCTACTTGCTCCTGCATGCTCACTCGCTCTCTCTCAAAAAAAAAAAAAAAAAAAAAAAGATTCCAGGTTTGTAAATACCAGTAAATTCTGCAATAATTTTTTTATATCCAGCATTAAATCAACTCTGGCATTAGATCAACTCCAGCAGTTTATTAACAAGCTATGCACATAACTGTCCAGCTTATTCTTTAAAGAAAAAATATTAATAATTAATAATAGTTTGTACAGAAGAGATATGTATGGAATGGGAAAAACCAGTAGCTGATAAACTATTTACATATATAATTTTCCCTACTTTTTTTGGTCATGAATTTATTCTTTAATTGACTCAACTAACTTTTGAGTCCCTAGTATGTGATACAACATTTTATACAACTTTCTATGGTTGTTCATTTGGACAGTTTGTGAACCACAGGTCAAAACTGTATAACTTTACCCTTCCTATACCAAATCCAGAATAAGATATTAAGTACAGCCTTGCTGATCACAATGATATAAATTATTCTAAATATTTGCCAAAAAGGTAAAACATTTAAAATTGTCCCTCCCACAAACTCCCTGAAAGAGAGTGAAAAGACAAGTTACAAACTGAGAGAAGACATTCACAATATACACAAAGGATTAATGTGAAGAAAATAAAGAGTTTCTATAAATCAGTAAGAAAAACAGAAAAATAGGCAAGAGACATGAATAGGAATTTCACTGAAAAGGAAACATAAAGGGCCAGTAAACATAAAAAGAAATGTTCTACATTAGTGATGATCTGGAAAATGCAATCAAGATGACAATGAAACAGCATTTTACACTCTTCTGACTTGTAAAAATTAAAAGACAATATCAAATGTCAGAGAAGATGGATAATCAAAGGTCCTTTCATCTCATATATTGCTGATATGAACATAAATTGGTACAATCATACTGGAAGTTGGGCATTCACTTACCCTGTGAGATGGCAATTCTACCTTCATGTATATAATGAATAGAAACTCTTATATGTATACAATAGGAAAAATGCACAGAATATCCGAAGTAACACTGGTCACCGCTACAAAAACTGGAAAGTAACTAACTGCTCAACAAGGGAGAGTAAGTATTCAAATATTCAACAACGGAAAAGTTGATGAGTATTTTACTCAGTGAAATATTACACAGCAATTAAAACGACTGACTACAGCAACATACAATATGAATAAATCAGCAGTCACAGGTGAAAAATCAAGTTAAGAAAGATTACATTCAACACAATTATACAAACACAATTAAAACTAAAGACATCTTTTCAAATTATATATCTAGCAAAACTAAATATAAAGGAAGAGAATGAACACAGGACTCAAGATGATCTTTACCTTAGTTAACAAGAAGGTGAAGATAGGGGGTGGAATGGAGAAAAACCACATGTAGGTTAAGTTCCTAGCTTCTAGGGGAGGTGGGGAGTGAGTGGTGGTCCCTGGGTGCATATTATAATGATAAACAGATGGATAATTAATCCAATGCAGTGTACCTAAGGTTTAATAAAAGGGGAAAAAAAAACCCAAATTTAATGAAATTTGTTCAATGAAAATTCTTAAACAGGCAAAACAAGCACCTCCTTAGAGAGTCACTAAGGGAGCAACTACAGGAAAGGGAAAATAATATGATTAGTGTGTAAAACATAATATTTAACAAATGTATGTATGATATTTAGACATGTAAGTATGTCTTGGATAATCTAAAATAAATTCCAAATTCTATCACAATTTTCCAACAAGTTAAGGTGTTTTTGAGTCAGGGAAGCAAAGCTTTAATTAGAAAAAGCAAACCACCTCCAAGTTTCTAAAATAGATCCTAATAACATATGTTACGTAATTTTTTTTTTTAAGTTTAGAGAAAGAGAGAATGTACAAGTGGGGAAGAGGGGCAGAGGGGGAGAGAGAATCTCAAGGAAGTTCCATGCTCAGCATGGAGCCTGATGCAGGGCTTGGTCCCATGACCCTGGGACTACGACCTGAGCAGAAATTGAGTCAGGCCCTCAATTAACTGAGCCACCTAGGCACCCCATGTTATGTAATTCTTATGTATCAGTTCATCTTTATAATGTGACGCTAACATTTACCTTCAAATCTAAGGTATTTATCATCAAATATACTCCTCCCATGCTTTTCTATTCTTCATTTAAATTTTTTTAAATGTTTATTCATTTTTTAAAGAGAGAGAGAGAGAGAGAGAGAGAGAGAGAGAGAGAGAGAGAGAGAGAGAGAATGAGTGGGGGAGGAGCAGAAAGAGAGGGAGACACAGAATCTGAAGCAGGCTCCAGGCTCTGAGCTGTCAGCACAGAACCCGATGCAGGGCTCGAACCCACAGACTGTGAGATCATGACCTGAGCTGAAGTAGGCGGCTTAACCGACTGAGCCACCCAGGTGCCCCTCTGTTCTTCATTTTAAACATATAATATATATGTAATATTACACAGTTTACTTTGTGAGATTGCAAAAACCATGTATGACATACAGCTAATTTCAAATAAGGTTTTATTAGATAAAATTAAGAGAAACTTATTTTATATATCAAGATATATATGTCAAGAGACATATATCAAGATAAATGTTTTCTATTTCTGCTTCTCTAAGATATTAGAAGCTACTTTTTCATTAGTATGTTTTCCCATTAGAAATTTTAAATATCTTTTTAACGCTTTTAACTACTTTCTAACTTTGCTGCCAACTTTGAACTCTGATGTATATCAAAGTTAATCATATTATATCTGATGTATATCAAAGTTAATCATTAAGTGTTATATGACTTTTTTTATAGAGTAAAATAGGTTTTTGAAATATAGTAGATATTTGATAATTGTTCGACACAGTACATCTTACAAGGAAATGATGCAGAATTAACCATTCTATTTAAACATCATGCATACATCTGGAAGTAACATTGTTTTAAGTGATACTTATCTTTACAAACTACTACTCCACTCTTTTTTTGTTTAAAAGGGGGCACACAGGAATAACCTGATAAAAGGCATAAAAATCTACTGTTGCCAAATGTGAAAAGCAAAAAGAGAAGAGCCCAAGGTAGAAGATGCAAAGCCCTGAGGTAAACAGACAACGTCCAGAAGGTGCCCCTCTACCTCTCCATTTTAACAGGGATCATATGTGAAGGTAAGTTGTACAAGACTAGAAATAATCTGCATTATACTAGAGATGACAGAAAAACATAATCCATTTGGAACCCATCATTTTGTAACACTAGTTTCAGCACACAGACTTTACCTAAGTAGTAAATATGTGGTAAGTTATTTAAAGACATGCCTTATTCAATAAGGTATGCTGCATTTTATTCAAAGAGGCAATAATAAAATCTAAGCTGGGAAACCACATTGTATCAATTTATTATTCAAAGAATTGATGCTATGTATCACTATTGCCTATTACTATGTCCATACTGTATTTCTTCACTTACTTTTTACCTCAACTGTATCTCACAGTACTGACTCAAAATCAAAATACTTTGATGTAAAATAGTCAATAAAGCTAGTAAGATCCACGTATCTAGAACTAGTGGCAGGAAATTTTAACATATGGCTACTTCTATCTTAAAATCCTTTGAACCTCTTCTCTTTAATGTTTATTTATTTTGAGAGAGAGAGAGAGAGTGAGTACAGGGAAGGGCAAAGAGAGACGAAGAGAGAGAGAATTCCAAGCAAGCTCTGTGCTGTCAGCATGGAGCCCAATGTGGGGCTCAAACTCAGGAACCACAAGATCATGACCTGCATGGACAGCGCAGAGCCTGCTTGGGATTCTCTCTCCTTCTTTGCACTTTCCCTGCTTGTGCACACGTGCATGTATGTGCTCGCTTACTCTCTCAAAATAAATAAATAAACTTAAAAAAATAAGATTCTAATAAGTGGGATAAAGGGAGGAAAAATATTAAATCAATACACTGTATGCCTTAAAGTTACAAAATATTGTATATCAAATTTACCTCAGTTAAAAAGGAGGGGTGGAAACATGAAATTGATCAAAATGCCATGGGATTTATAAATTGGAACAATTTGTCAGTTATCTCTGAATAACAGAACCATGAGCACCTTTTATTTTCTTTGTGCTTTTCTGTACTTCCAGATTTTCTACAATGAACATGTATTATGTTTATAACTTAAAAGAATTATAAAACTCATCTTACCTATTCTGCTTACTTTCTCATACTGCATTCCTCCAACCCACCCTAAAATCTTTATTCTTCCAACAAAGAGGCTTTCTACTTTCCAACATAACTGCAAACTTAGATGTCACCCAATTTCCCACCAAATGGGTAAAATTTGTACAAAGGTATAACTAGTGCAAAAATCTCTTCTGAACTTTTCAAGGCAATATTGTTGGGATAAGGGATTAGAAATGAACATTTTAAAAAATTAAGTAATTTCTTAGGGCAATAGTCAATTTCTCTTAGAAAAGTCAAAAGACATTTCATTGTAGGTGACAAATGAAGGGTGTCTTCTCATTAATGTATTGTGTGCCTACTAAGTGCCAAATACATAGCTTGGTTACACATGAGCTTAAAATTTTAAAGCAAAGTTCATTTTATGGATAGACTACAGAGAGATGCAAAATCTTTGGGAAGGATTTCTGCAAACATTCAACAACTTGCACCAGAAACAGTAATCATTAAATGATGAAAACCTGCAAAAAGGTTATTTTGTACTGTTAGTTTTTGTAGACTATTACACCTTATTCCCAACAACAAAGCACTGCTGAATTACAGACTACCAATAGAACACAGAAATCATTTTTCCTTGTAGCCAATATTTTCATTTTGAGTTCTTTATATAGTTTTCATTAATCCAGTTTCCTTAAAAATAAACTTTAATTTCTTTGGCCCCACCAAAAATATCTAAGTTACTACCTCAAATAAAAAATAAAGAGAACAGGATAAAACAAGTTAGTTATACAAGATAAAAATTAGAAACTGCCAATTAAGTTTATATTTTTTAATAGCCTTTTTATTTTTATGATAGTAAATATTCTTCTTTATACAGTGAAGCCTCTAGCCATCAAAGTTTATGTGTACTTCATTAATGATTCCTTGTTAAATAAGCCTCCTAAATTACTAGCAAGAGTTAGAAACATTACTCCATAGAAATATTACAATAATTAATAAGGAAAAACACTATGGTTTCAGGTTTTGTTTTTCCACAACTAAGGGTTATTAATAAGCCAATTCCAACTCAAGTAGTAAAGTATTTCAAATTCTGCAATATAATTTGAAAAATAACTTTAAAATGTTGGATATACAATGTTTCTAAAAATAAGTATCAATTTCATTAAAAGTAGACTGTAACATGTAACTTTCAGAGACAAGTATTCCCCTGGACAAGATATAGCAAAGTAACAGTTTTTAACTACTAAACAGCAGTTTAAAATTTGCTACATAATTAAACACTTAAAATCAGTATGTCAGAGAAGCATTAAGAACTCCATATTAATTTCTCAATTTAAATAAATTCAAACAACTTAGATGCTTTTTAAAAACTAGTTCTCCAAACATGCTTGATAAATATTTGGCTACTATCTACTAATTCCATGACCCAATGAAATAGTAAAACATCTGAACAGATGGATATACAGTACTTGGTGAAGCAAATTTTGCCAACATTTATTTTACATGCTGATATAAATAATGTTCTCAATTTAACACACATAATAAAGTTCATATGCAGTAACTTTTATTAAAACTGGGAGTCAAGGGGCACCTGTTGCTGAAGTAACTGAGTCATGATTTCAGCTCAGGTCATGATTTCACAGTTCATGGGTTTGAGCCCCACATGGGGCTCTGCACTGACTGTGCGGGGCCTGCTTGGGACTCTCTCTCTCCCTATCTCTGTTCCTCCCCTGCTTGTGCTCATGCTTGCACTCTCTCTCTCAAAATAAAAAAAAACTTTAAAAAATTAAAAACAAAAAACTGGGAGTCAAATACATCAATAAAAATGCTTTAGATATACTTGTCAACTCATAAGGTAACAATATAAAACCCATTCTTTTTCTGAAAGAGACTTTTTTTTTTTAAGTCTAACTTTAGCTGTTCCCCTACTTTGATCCCATTTTTTAGTCGTATTTAAAATTTCTCATCTTTTTGACTTGCTTCCTTCTTGTCAAAATTGATCTTATTAAAAATCCCTGCCATATTTTAATACACATGAAAATATATTTTCAGGTCAAGTGCCAAAATGAGTGTATTCTATGACAACTTTCTATAAAATACAAATAAGGATGCCAAATACTTTATAATTCTGAAGAAACTCCATTCAAAGAAAAATGCTCCTGTCCATTTTCATGGATTTTTCCCAGTCAGGACCAAAGTATGCTTTTCATATTTCAAGACGAGACAGTGGAAAGCATTTCCAACATGCCTCAAACAAACTTCATTTAGAAACCTTATGTGAAGTAATAAAACAATAAATTCCATTCATTTAGCAAATATGGTATGCTGTAACACCTTATAAAAGGCTAACAGTAACTGGAATACTACATAGCAACATGTCCAAAGACAGGAAATTCAAAGCTGATTCAAAGGATTCCAAATTTGCAACCCTGCACTGGTACACCTTGTTGAAATCTCTACTTTCGTTCAGGAAATATCGAATATTACAACAATGCCTTCAAACTTATATTTAGCTTAACAACAAACAAACTTATAAAGGGATCTATTGAAAAATATATTTAAACAGCAAAAAATTTAGAAGCAGTTGCAATACTCAATTTTGGCATCATCAAAAATCAACCCTTCAGGATCTAGATTCAATCTTTTTAAAAGAATTAAATGCTCTATGCACAAAAAGAAATGTAAGTATATTTTTCTTCTAAGTCCTATCTCCAATAATCGAATAGCTAATAGCTAGAAGAGGTCTATAGCAAAACAAATCAAAATAATTCTTAGGTCAAAAACAAGCACAAAATTTTAAGCCAAATGTGAACGTCTCTCGAAAACTCCAAAGTAATAAAAATAAACTCAACACAGTAGTGTAGGTACCCCTGTACATCACAGACTTAAGGACAAAAATCGTGCCTACATCATTAAATATCTAGCCGTAAATGGAAAACAATGATACTGCTACTCGACATAGACTTAAGTAACGAAGGGATCTATTTTGTCCTCGTCTCCTGCAGACATGTGGTGCCCAACACTTTCCCTTAGCCCACTGCTTGCTCATTTGTAAACAACTTCTGTAGCTCTTTCTCTGGTGTCCAAACGGGAGGGAAAATGAAAGTCTGAAAAGCATCAGCATCTAAGTTTCCAGATCTGAGTAGGGAGCAGTAGACAAGAGGACCATACAGCTATCATCTGGTTAATAAAAAAAGAAAGAAAGAAAAGAGGGAGGGAAAAAGGGCAGCCTTCATATTAAAGAAATTCGGCGGTCACCTGAAGAGGGCTAGTGAAGTTAGGCAAGCATTTAGTGAGACACGGTTTTTTGTTTTGTTTTGTTTTTTTAAAACTTATCCGGGGGCTGGAAGTTATGGGGGCGCTCTTTGTGCGGAGTCTGAGGGGAAGGGGAGGGACGAGAAAACAGCTTGGGAGTCATTCAAAGGAGTTTAAGGAGCGGTGTACGAGGGAAAGGCGGGGCGGGGCCTGGCCGGGCGGAGGGAGGGGGCTGCAGGGGCGTCCGCGGGCGGCTCTGACACCAGGGAGGGGGCGGTGAGCTGGCCGCTCCGGGGACCGGGTGGGAGCAGACTCCGGCTGCAGACAGCCGACACAGATGGGGTCCCACTGGCAGGCAGAGTCAAATTAAAGGGGTGGCAGGCCAGAGCTCTGGCGGGGGAAGAGAGTCCGGCTCCCGAAGGAAGCGGTTCCCGAGTGACATCCCCGAGTTTCCGCACTTAGCGGGCTAGGGGCGCGGCGGCCGCACGGCGTCCCTGGGCCCCCGACCCCTCGCCAGACTTTCTCCCTCTCTCTGCCAGCGCCTCCCGCCCGGGCCGCGGCCCTTACCTGCAACTCTGTGAGCAGAATCTCCCCCCGTTCGGGGTTGGACGCCATTGCGCTCCGCTCTGGACTCCGCACCTGGCCGCGGCCGCCGCTGGCGAAGGGAGAAGGCGGGACGGGACGCGGGGTGGGGGGTGAGGAGCGGGGAGCGAAAGAAAAAAAAGCTAGGGATTCATGGAGGCGCAGCCCCTTCTGGAGGCGCGGCTTATTTCGCCCGGTTCATGGAGCGCGGCGGGGAGCGAAGGCACTCGGAGCGGGCTCCCCCTCGCCGCCCGCCCGCCGCCGCCGCCGCCCGCCCGCGCCGGATTCTGTTCGTTCAGTCGCTCCCTCTGGGTGACGCCAGGAGCCGCCTCAAGCTTCTCCTTGCGGGGCGCTGCGGCCGCAGCTGCAGCTCCTCCTGTCGCACCATTTGGCTGTCACTGCGTCGCAAAAGCGGCCTCACTTGGCGGCTGCCAGAACACGTGACGGCCGCGGCCGCTACCTCCAGTGGCGAGGGGGAGGTGGGGCGGAGAGGACCCCGGGGGCGGGAGCATCGCGGGGGGCGGGGCGCTTTCCGACCCGGCTCCGCGGCGGCGGCAGCCATTGGACCCCGCCGGGGTGAAAACGAGGGGAAAGGACTGGGCTCTCGTCTCTTGGGAGGCGGGAAGAGGAAGAAAAAACACGCCCGCTTTTCTGCTGCGTTTAACGGCCCCACGGTGAACAGTATAACTCGGGAGCTTTCCCCCCCCCCAGCGCCACTTCTTTTTTCTTGTTGAAGTTTAGGCCTAACGTTAAACGAGCGCCTTTCTAACCTCTATACTTAAAAGAGTTTCGGGGCTCAAATTTTATTATTCTCCTGCCCCTTATCGACCCAAGCTGCTAATCTTGCCTTTTTCTCTCTCCCACCCCCAGTGCGCCAATCTGACCAGTTAGGTGCACAGCTAGCTAAACTGGGGTGTGGTTTGTACTTTTCAAGAAATGTAAGCGCTCGGTATCTCTGGCAGTCCTTAACCTACAGCCTTTAAGATGCCCTTTTCCCAAGGGCTGAACTACTATGGTTTGGGCTGTGGAACTCCACTAAGTGCAGAATCTGATTAATTCTTGAATATAAACTGAAGAAAGTGGGGCAGATCATCCCCGCGAATTGGAAAAAAGGCCAACTTTGGATGCAGTAAACATCCAAGCTAACCTATGAGTAACATAGCTAAGTAGTGTACGTTTTCGTTTAAGAAAATGACAGTGTAGTATTTGGGAATGTCAATAAAGTCTCCAACAGGTAGCTTTTGTTTTGTCTCAGCAAAATATTCAGCCTGGATATTCTAGGCAGCTGCCTAACTTTAGATTGAGACTGGAATACAGTGGCTTTGTTAAAAGCTACTTGGGGAATGTTAGGGGTTATTTAGTGAGATAGCTACTTGAAACGCATAATAGGCATACTTCTTAGGAAGTAGAATATTATGTATTTATCTTACACTCCATGTGAGCTCTGCTGGGCTAATGCTAGGACTTGTGTTTATCTTTTTGTCTTCTTAAGTCTCCTGCATTAATTTGACAAACATTTGTTGAAGATAGAGTTTAATGACCACTATGAGTTTCTGAACTCCAACTCATAATATGTGATAAGAAATTTTTTTCTAGTGTGTATTTTAAAATTTTACAACATCTTATGTGTTTAATCCATTTCTTTGATTGAAATGATAATTAAAATATATGCAATAGCAACACTTGGAAAAGCCAAGAGATAATTGCCCTTCCTTGTAACTAAGAGCCCATGTTACAGGCCCTGGAGTTACAGCTAAGATTAAGACAGTCCTTGTTCCTGGAGTGATTAAATTCTTTGGAGAAAGACTTGTGTCCAAATAAATATGAGGCAGTTTTAAATGGTAGGCACAACATGTTAGGGGAGCACTGTATTCAGATATGTATACCCATATATAATGTTAGCGTGTTAAAATATACATAACATAAAATTTACCATTTGAACAGTGTTAAATGTACGACTCAGTGGCATTAAATGCATGCAGATATATTTTGCTTCTTTTTGCGTTGTCTTACTCTTGAATGGATTTGACATGGCCGACATGCACATAGTTGGTGCTTAATGGTGGAATTAAAAATTACCTATGTAAGAGAGTGCCTGGCTGGCTTAGTGGTAGAGCATGCAACTCTCAGGATTGTAAGTTTGAACCCCAGGTTGGGTGTAGAGATTACTTAAAAATAAAATCTTAAAAAAAAAAGTTACCTATTGGGCACCTGGGTTGCTCATTCGGTTAAGCAGCAGACTGTTGGTCTCAGGGTTGTGAGTTCAAGTCCGGTATTGGGCTCTGCCCTGGGCATGAAACCTACTAAATGAATGAATGAATGAATGAATGAATAAATAAATAAATAAATAAACCTGTGTAAGGACTTAGAAACACAGTCAATGAACATTCTTTTAAAAATAAATTTAAATATGAGAGAGAATGTTCAATTTTAGCACTCTGGAATTTTAGAATTAGAAGAGACTTAAAATGTCTAGCCTAACTCTTGGGGCGCCTGGGTGATCATTCGGTTAAGCACCCGACTTCGGCTCAGGTCATGGTCTCACAGTTTGTTAGTTCAAGCCCCACATCAGGCTCTGTGCTGACAGCTCAGAGCCTAGAGGCTGCTTTGGATTCTGTGTCTCCCTTTCTCTCTGCCCCTCTTCCGCTCGCAGTCTGTCTCTCTGTCTCTCAAAAATAAATAAACATTAAAAAAAATTTTAAATAAAAAAAATTAAAATGTCTAGCCTGACTTTTAATATATGTGAATGAAAATAAGCCATAATTGACTTAACTAATAGGGAGCATGGCAACATTATTTTACTTAGTGGCAGAGATGAAGACCAGAACCTAAATATAATTGCCAGTCCTAGACTTCTTTTAACCTACACCATGCTACTATAAGTACTTTAAAATAGAATCCTCAGTTATACTAACACAAAGCATTATAGTCCCTCATTTTTTTTGCCACAGAAAAAGACTTCAAACTGTACATATTTCTAGGGGTAGAGTATTGATAATAATTTTATATATCACATGTAAATATAAGTAACAAATACAAAAAGTTTTTAAACTTATAGGAATTCTGATTAGGTATGCTGAGGAAAATAGTGCATACAAAAGGGAGGCCAATACAATATCAAAACTGCTTGAAAATCTGGAAAATATGATGGTTTAAACAATAAATTAGTTTAAGCTAAAAACTACTACCCAGCTCACGGTCTCTGTTTAGGGGGAAAAAAAATGTAATAGGGCATGGGACATACTTATCAGAATGAAGCACACTTGAAAAAGTTTTAATGGAAACTCATATCATGTTGATTTAGATATGTTGTATTTAGTCTCTATTTGCAAATGTTTTTCAGGAATCCTACATATGTTAGCTCCAGTTATGTTCTAATTTATATTAACAATAAAGAGGAAAGCTTTGTTGTTGTTTTTAACAAATGTCCATGTGAGAAGTTAAAGACCAAAAAATATCTGGATTGTATCACTGGCTATGTGGGTGCTTTTGAAAGTTTTTCATAGATATCGAAAGGTCTTTAAGAGGTTAAAGTGTCCAAGGTGCCTGGGTGGCTCAGCTGGTAGACCACATGCCTCTTGATCTCAGGGTTGTGGATCCAGGCTGCATGTTGGGGGTAGAAATTACTTAAAAAATCTTATTTAAAAAAAAAAAGTGGAAATGACTGAACATAAAAAAAGTGGAAATGACTGAACATATAGAAAGTTTCAATTAATAATAATTAGAAAATGTTATTTTATATTTTACTTTTTAAGTGAGAAAAAATGTTACAGAAAACATCCTAGTAGAGCTGAACTTTATTTTGTTGTTATTTTTGTTCTCTTGGTGAAAAACAGACATTCAGATATTCAGATGATAAGGCTCCTCTTTTCCCTTAGATCCCAAATGAAATGAGATAAGAACTGTATATCCAGGGAAAGAGTTAGAAACCTTTACTTTGTGAGTGTTTTTATTGTCTTGTGTTTTTCATTTCCCTTTGGCTCTTCCTTAACTTTTATTAAAATGTTTTTGAAAATTCTAGCTTATCCCGAGAACATTATGGAGAATCTAGGAAAGGGTTTTTGTTTTTGTTTTTGTTTTGTTATTGTTTTTCAATGTTAGTGTTGATAGAAAAGAGAGTAACCCCCTACCTCCAAGGGATCAAAGTGAAGTAGCAGTGGTAATCAAAGTACCAGACTCCCAAAGGAGAGACAAAAGTCAGGGAGACAGAGTCAGAACTACTTGGTCACCAAGCTTTTCTTAAGGAGCCCCCTATAGGGATGTTCCTTGTATGGATGACGATAATTTTGAGAACAAGATGGTTAAAGTCAAGGCCACAACAGAGTCAGCTGTAGTGACTGTAGCAGATACTTTTGGAGTATCTGTTTAGCTTCTTTCCTGTAAATTTCCCTATCCCCTGAGAAGAAGTCTCTGTAGCCATGTTGATTGGGCTTGACCTGGATCTTTCAGTAAACTATGGATGGACCTCAATAGAACGTGTCTAACTTTAGCCAGCAAGATTCTCACTCCATGAATTTGGAAATAAAAAATATTGGAATACTGATCAACTGGTGGCCCTGGAGTGGGAGGTGTGGTGGTTCAAGAACTAGAGTGACCTTTTTTTTTTTTTTTTTTCTTTTCTTAGAGAGTGCATGAGCAGGGGAGAGGGGCAGAGGAACAGAATCTTAAGCAGGCTCCATGCTCAGTGCAAAGCCTGACACAGAGCTTGATCCCACAACCCTTGGATCATGACCTGAGCCCAAATCAAGAGTCAGGCCCTCAACAGACTAAGCCATCCAGGCACCCTAGAAGGGCCATTTTCTGTCATATGTTCAAAGATGCAGAAAAATCTGCTCTTTGGAAAGAGAAAAGAAGTTCTTTCTTCCTGTCACTGGAAATATAATGGTTACTAAGGCATATCTGGTCTTTGTCTTACAATTTAGTTATAGAAAATTTAGCTAAACTTATAATTAACTTATTATAAGTTAAACTTATTATACAAGTTATATTATTAATATATATATAATATACATGATATATAAACGTAATATATGTTATATTATTATATAAGTTAAACTTATAATTTAAAGAAACATAATGAGAAAGAAGGTGAATTCAGGGTACTTTGAACATAGATCAGGCAGTCCTTTCCTGAGTATTTCACATTTAAGCTGAGATCTCACTGGTGAGTAAATGTTAACTGGGCAAAAAAGGGTATAAAGAACTTTCCAAGGAGACAGAAGAACATAGATAAAGTTCTAAGGCAGGAGAGAGCAACTTGTGTAAGCACTGAAAGGCTAACCTACCATGTAGGTTATGCTGAGTAATGAATGATTCCGAAAATCTCAGTCTCAAAAATCCGCAATATGGTTTATTTATCTCTCATGCTATATGCCACTATGGCTGTGCTCCATGTCATCTTCTCTCTGAACTCAGGCTGAGAGTGGTCTCTATGTGGAACATTGTCATGGCCTTGGCAGAAGGAAAAGAAAAGTGATAAATCCCCCACGAGTTCTTAAAGTGTGTGCTCACATTTCACTTTCCCTGTTCATCAGCAAAACCGTTGCCATTCCTGAGAGTAAAAAGGGGCAGCGTTATATAATCCTCTGACAGTGAGGGACATAATAACCAGAGGTACCGAATGTGGGCGAAGAGTAATCCAATTCCATACCATGCTGAAGATTTTGATGTTTGTCCTAGGAGCAATAGAAAACCATTGAATACATTTTCCATTAAAAAAAAAAAAATCTCTCTGGCTGTAATGAGAACAACAGATTAGAAATGGGCGAGAGTGGTTTTGGAGAGAAAAATTGGGAGGTCATTTCAGTTTTCCAGGCAAAAAAGGATAGTACTTTATAATAGGATCATGGCACTGAAAATGGGGAGAACCCAATAAATGTATAAGATAGGAGGATCTAATGATGTGCAAAGAGAAGCAGCGGTGAGAGACTATGTAATCCTAGGATGGTGGAAGAAATGTAGCTGAATTGGTTTCTGAGGTCTTACCATTTTCTGGCTCCTGTCTTCTGGGAAGTCCAGCTGCTCATCTCTGTTTGTTCTCGTGTTTTCTGGACTCTCCTAATGAGTCTCCCATCTTTGTTTAAACGTGTGTGTGTGTGTGTGTGTGTGTGTGTGTGTGTGTGTGTGTGTGAATGTGTTCAAGCCAACAGCCCTAAATAGGCCATTGAGCCAAGGTGAGAACCATCAGTGAAAAGTGGTAAAGTGATATACCCTGGCTATACTGTAGAAGGAAGTAGGAACAGTTTAACTTGTGTTGTCTCCTCTTCCAACGATTCCTTCTCTACCCAGTGTACTTATCATTCCCCCAAAGACCCTGACACCAGCAAATGTATAAATTATAAACATCAAGTATACATTAAACCTGATACGAACCTTCCCACAGCACTTTCCTGATACATCTATTTGGGCACCTATATTTCGTTGTGAAGTCTTGTATACAACCTTGTTCTCCTGCTAGACTTAAAGCTACTAGAAAACATCCATATTTCTTATATGGCCTATAATAGTATCTCTTGTGAGTGGATAGTGTGTGTGTTTCTGTATGTTTTCCAGAAATATTTTAGTATAACCATCAGCTAGGGACTCCCCTGTCCCTCAAAAAATTAGGTAACCTTGTTTTATAGCCTCTAAAGTTGAGCCTCATTTCCCCAATTCAATTTTTGGAACTGTGACTGGTTATTTACACATGCTTGCCTGCTTCTCTCTCCCTATAACATACTCCCACAACACTCCCCCCACTGCTTATGTCCCTTGGTTATGCCTATATTGATATGGACCTGATGCTCAACCCATTACCAGTTACCCAATACCAACTGTCATCAACCATCTGTGAATTCATTAACTTGCACCAAAAATTTAAGAGCAGTCACACTATAGGATGTGATGCCTTTCACTTTGAATCTGAGCCTACCTCTCTTTTTCCACCCTCAACAGGTTAACAAGAAAATTCTGTTCCTTTTCTAGGCTGTTATGGTTTGACTATACTCAGGTTCTTCTGATTCTTAACTGTTATTACAAATAAGATTGTTTGGGGTACCTGGATGGCTCAGTTGGTTAAGTGTCTGATGTCGGCTCAGGTCAAGACCTCAAGGTTGGTGGTTTCGAGCCCCGTGTCGGGCTCTCTTTTGTCAGCACACAGCCTGCTTTGGATCCTCTGTCTCCCTCTCTCTTTGCCCTTCCCCTGCTTATGTGTGCACATGTGTGTGCTTTCTCTCTCAATAAATAAGTAAATAAATACAACGTTAGAAAAAAAATTGGAAAGTTCTCCCCAAAATATGCATGTTCTCCTCAAAGAGATATCAGAAAATACCATTTTCTTAGCGTGGTACCTAATCACCAAATGAATGGTAACATTTTAGGTTTTATGTATTTGAAGAAAGAAAAAGAAAGTAAGCTTTTAACAGTCATTGAGAAGTTAAACTTTTTATGTTAACCATCAGGATCCATTTATACTCTTAAAAATCATCAGACTCCAGGGGCGCCTGGGTGGCTCTATCAGTTAAGTGTCTGACTTCGGCTCAGGTCATGATCTCACAGTTTGTGGGTTTGAGTCCCATGTCAGGTTCTGTGCTGACAGCTCAGAGCCTGGAGCCTGCTTCAGATTCTGTGTCTCCTTCTCTCTCTGCCCCTACCCTGCTCGTGCTCTCTCTCAAAAATAATGCTAAAAAAACTATCAGACTCCAAAGAGGTTTTGTTTTTATGGGTTATGTCTCCTGATGTTTACTGTACTAGAAGTTAAGAGTGAAGGATTTCTTTTTAATGTGTATTTTTGAGAGAGTGCAAGAAGGGGAGGGAGAGAGAAAGAGAGAGAGAGAGAGAGAGAGAGAGCTGAAGCAGGTTCCAAGCTCCAAGCTGTTAGCAGAGAGCCCAGCACAGGGCTCAAACTCACAAACTGTGAGATCGTGACCTGAGCTGAAGCCAGAGCTTAACTAACTGAGCCACCCAGGCACCCCAAAAGTGAAGAATTTTTAAAACACAGAATATACAAGCTCATATTTCATTGTGAGAACCTCATCCCACATCATACAACTTCTGAAAAACTCTTCCTTGTACCTTGGGATAATAAGAGTGAAAAGGCAAGTAACATCTTAGTATGGTGAAAATAAATTTGACTTTGCAGATCCCCTGAACCACACTTGGAGATCTGCTGTTCTAATTTCGAAGGCTGCCTGTGATGATTCTGGATTAGTAAAGCTTCGCTACATGTGAATATAGGAATGTGATGCCTGTGCTTCCAGAGTTTAAGATCTACTATCATGCCAAAATAATCACAAGCTTTTGGACTTTCATTTGAAACATTGGTGTGGCACATGAGACATTTCAGTTGTCCTTATGAAAATGGAAAAAAAAAACATAGGCATGAAAAAATTTATGTAAAACCTTACTGTTTACTAGTAGTGCTTCCTTTATTTTTTTTTATTTTTTAAATTTTTTTTAGTAGTGCTTCCTTTAAAGGAAAATTATTTTACAACAGTGAATAGTGATAAAAATTAATAGGTACAAAGAAGTTGTACATCAGTCATACCATACATTTTAAAGGGTTTGTCCCTGGTGGATGACAGGGAGGTATCTTTTCCTACAGTCATTTCTTAAGCACCCAGCTGTTAATAATGTGTATCTAATATCTGAATTAGGGTAAAGCTCAACTTTTGTAGCGAAGAGCCTCCAAACACATGGTACGGAGAACACTGAGATTTATTATTCTATCACACATGAGGATTACACAAGGTAAGCAATCCAAGTCATCAGACTGGCTCTGCTCCATGAGGCCATCCAAGGATCCAGGTTCCTTCTATCTTACTGTTGTACTATCTGCTTTGGCATTATTCTCAACTGCCTGGTTGAAGATGGGTCAAGGAACTCCATGGTCTACCTTTATGAAAGAAAAGAGAGCACAGGGGATCTAATGTCCTATGTCTTCAAGCCCAGGCTCAAAATTAGTACACATCATTTCTGCTCCCATTCTGTTGTGAAAATGTCCTCATTTGACCACATCTAGCTTTAAGCGAGGCTGAGAAATGTGCTTTCTAACTAGTCATGGACCCCAAAACAACTCATTTACTGAACAAGAAGCAAGGTGGACATTGATGGACAATTCACAGTATCCATCACATAGACTTTTTAGCCAATGAGTTTTGCAATCAGCAAAGTGTTCTACTTCTCAAATTTGAATATGAAAGCTCCAATTCTACATCAGATTCTCTGGGTCTTAGAGTAAATAATATTCATTGTATCTGTTAAAAAAAAAAAAAAAGAGACCATGGGTTGTTTTTTTTTTTTTTTAACACTCATAGCAAGCGTTCCTATGTTTAATTGATTGCTGTCTTAGACTATTCCCTGTAAAGTTTCTTAGAACACAACCGCCACTCCCTGAGAAGCCAAAGCATCATAGTGAGGGCATATGTCGGTGTTCTGCTCAAGAGTCCCAGCTGAGCCTACGTTTCAAATCATCCCAGCCCAGGCACCAGACAGGTGAGTGAAGAAGTTATCTTGGTAACAGACCTTCCCTTCTCAGACATTCTAGCCCCCATTTGTTCAAGTCACCAGATGTTGGAATCATCCTACTTGAGGCCACAGACATCATGGAGGGAAACAAACAATTCCTGCTATGCCCTGTCTAAATTCTCAAACCAAATTTGTGGGCATAATAAAATGGTTTGTTTGCTTTAGAGACAGGGGTAACAATAGATATACACGGCAACATAAATTGGAACACACATTCCAAGCTGGATATTTAGATAAGCCCCTTTCCAAAACTTGTCACTAATAGATTTTTTTGAAATATTTAATTGAAATTCTCCAAACAAATCAATTAAAAGAAAGTTTAGCTTTTCTAATTTATTCACTCATTTGGCAATATTTATGGAGTACCTGTAGTTTACTGGGGTTATATCTATAAGCCTTAGGACCCAGTTATAATCACTCTTATGTTTCCCAAGTAGATTTTAAGCTTCTTGAATGATAAAAATAATATGTCAGACTTCTATAATTTCCACAGCATTTAGTAAATGTAAAGCTCATTATAGGTAGAAAGTACTTGGTGAGAATTTGTTTGATTGATAATTTTTTTTAAATTTATAGTAAGCGTATAAATATATGTTCCCATTCTTCGTGTTCACATTTTATTCAGGTATTCAGTTTATTTAGGCTTGCCTGAAAACACGTGTATTTTCTAATTAAAAATAAGAACTGCTAGTTATAAGTACTTATAAAATATAAAGATGGCTTTAAAATATGTCACTTTATAATGATTCTTATGAAGGGTTGCCTATTAAAGATGCTATTTTGGAAAAGAGTATTACAGTCATTTGCATATTTATTTTTATATGCTGGTAGTTCACATGATCTGTGTATTACTTTTACAGTTTAACTGTAAGCCTCTCACCAAATGAAATTTTATTTTTAAAGTATCTTATCACCACACACATATACGCAAGCAGTTTGAATGGTGTAAAATATAAGATCCACATTTCAATTGCTTTAGTGTGCTGCCTATCACGACGAGAGCTTCCAAAAGTTCTTCTTTATTAGAGCAAAATGTGGATGATTCAAATAGCATGCTTCAGCTGCCTTCATCATTTGAATGAGATAAACTCTCAGCAAGATGTATTCAAGAAACTATGGTTCACACTGTGTTATCCTGCTATAAAGCAATCTGCTAAACATTTCTGAAGCAATTTAGACAGCTGTGACTTAGTTGCAAACAATGTGGACACTTAATCTATTGACTTGAAATCGGGGCTGCGAGAAGATATTCAAGAGTTTTCTCATGAGTTCATTTTCTACATGGAAAAATGCTTCCTATTTTTTACATGCTAAGAATGGAAAGCTCAAAACTATAATAAAACAAAGAATGAAAATGATTGACCTTACAAATTAATTTTTATTAAAGGCCATATAAGATTGTAGGTATAATGATATTATTCCACCTATTGTAAGTATCAACAGATTTTAAGGGCTTTTGCTCAAAAGAATATGATGTGCTTTTAAATTTGTTCTGGGTTATATTTATCTTAGTATAAATTCTTCATGGATTTTGGTCAGTGGCTTCCTATATTATCAGCATCCTTTTTTTTTTCACTGTTTTCTTATGTTGATAAAGTCTGTATTTGGAGTAAATAATTATTCACCTACGAAATGCATGCCTTCCTGATTTGAAAAACATCTTAAAAATAATTCTTTGACTGAGATAGTTAATAAAATGTGTTATATTAATGAACTATACTATAAACTTTGATATTGAGCAAACCATATTAATATTTGAAATTCACTGTGTATAATATATTCATCAATATGTAAATAAAGACAAAGCAGTACAGACACAGACAGTTATCAAATAAGGGAAAATTAAATGCTCATTTAAGATGTTTTTGGTCAGTTTTTAAAAATTTTTTAAAAATATTTATTTTTGAGAGAGAAAGAGAGACAGAGCATGAGTGGGGGATGGGCAGAGAGAGGGATACACAGAATCTGAAGCAGGCTCCAGGCTTTAAGGTGTCGACACAGAGCCCGATGCAGGATTCAAACTCACAAACTGGGAGGTCATGACCTGAGCCAAAGTTGGATGCTTAACCAACTGAGCCTCCCAGGTGCCCCTTTAGGTCAGTTATTTTAAAAGATTTTTAAAGATCATTTATACTGTGATTATGTCAAAGCTCACTGTGTAGATGTTATTCAGGTATAAGTATATAATGTTAAAATTCAGTTATATGTGCTTACAATAACAAGTAGATAAGCTAAATTTTCTCATTTTCAACTTCTTGGTTTTGCATTATGTGAATAGAGTTAACAGAATAATAAAGCAAATAATTTCTTACAGTCTGTTGATCACTTAACAGCTTTCACATTATCTCAAATTTTACTTTTGAACTGTCTTTCTAAAACCATTACCCTAACATAGTTTTCTCCTCTCAACAGTTCCTAATATAGACTAGCTATTCTACTTAATGGCAACTCTGAATGAGTCATTTTTCATTAGCACCTGTTTACTTGCCCCAGATACCAAGTGAAAGGTGATGTCAATTTGGACCTTCTATCACTTAAATGTTCTGAGAATTCAAATTCCTTAGCTATAATAATACACTCAACTAACTTGTTTTTCCTTGAAAGGTAAATGAGTCCAGAAGCTATAACGACTTATATGAAAAGCAAAGCTGACTCAGGGTGTTAAAGTTTTGGTTTGTAATCTGTATGCAGGACAGCCTTTGCCTAATCCATGTTAATGGATTAAAGGTAGGACATTCCTGGGAAAGATATGATATGTGATAGTCAGGATTGTCTACATATTCATTCCCTCTGCACTTGCTGTGATATTGATGTGGTCTCTTTGATGGACATAGCGTGTAGACAAATAGAAGTTAAATCTTGAAGTGGCAGAACATGTTTTTCAATATACCATCATTTTTTCCCCTGACTTAGGTCCCCTGCCCTCCCCTACTCACCTCCTTCTTTATTTACCCCATATGGTTAGAAATAACTTGAAATGGATTGGTTAAGTAAGACATGTAGAATATGGGTAATATCCCACAGCTACAGCTTCTATTCATTTGAGGGTTTGGATTTATTTTCTCGAGTGTGTATATACATATATATATATATATATATATATATATATATATATATATATATATTTGTTTTTAAAAAAGCCTATAACTGAGGTGATTTGTACCTAACCCATCCCAAGAAAACAGTCCTCACCTTAAAATTTTCAAAAGAAAAAATATCCATATTTTCCCTCTAAAATTGGTCTTAAAAATCTTCCTTGTCTCAAATCTATACATTTTTTTCAGTCAAATTTGTCAGTTTTCCAACTCAACTTTAAAAATAGAATATGGGCGCCTGGGCGGCTCAGTTGGTTGGGCATCCGGCTCTTGGTTTCAGCTCAGGTCATGATCTCACAGTTCATAAGTCTCAGCTCACATCGGGCTCTGCACTGACAGTGCAGAGCCTGCTTGGAATTCCCTTTCTCTCCCTCTCTCTCTGATCCTCCCCTTCTCTCTCTCTGAAAACAAATAAATAAACTTTAAAAAATAAACAAAAATAGAATAGCCATCTGATTTTTACATTTAATAATTGAAATTAAGAGAAATAATTTTCATATATGTATATATTAGAATTAGATTAATTGGATGATTTATTCAGCTCTGTCCGGAAATTGTCAATGTTTACATTGTGATCCAAATTTAATTTTCTTAAATATCAAGGGAATGCTTTAGGACCCCATTTGCCTCTTCATCTGAGTTATCTTATGGATCTGATCAATATGATGAGCCAAGGTACAGAAAAAAAAGTTCATTTCCACTTCAAACAGGCAGAGTTGAAGACTTGAGCTCTAGCTTTAGTTCAAATTGCCCTACAATTTTACCGTTGTTGCATTTACCTGACTGTGTTGCACTATTTTGTACTTCTCAGTCTGACCATATTGGCATGTGTTTAACTGAGCCACAAATAGTAAAATAGTAAAGACCAAAGAAGCAAAAAGGATGAAACAACAGTAGAACATAGGAGTTAAATAGAACACATACTCAGTTTTACCTCCCTCTAGGGAACCTATAGTAGCTCCAACTTTTACTCCCTAAGACTGAAGTGAAGATTCTCTTTCTGCCTACCTGTTTGCCTTGACCAGAATACTTACTGGACCCAACCATCTCATTTGACAAAAACATAACTTGTATGTGTGTGTATTTGCATGGGTCAAATACATTTTTATGTCAATAGTAATGATAATATTATTGTTACAACAGTAAACATTTATGCCAAGTACTATTCTAAATGCTTTATATTTTATCCCCCCAATAACCCTATAAAGTACTACTAGTGCTTACATTTTATAGGTGAGGAAACAAACTCAGAGGAGTTAAATGAAATACCCAAGGCTTCAATGTTGTAAGAGACAGAACTAGGATTCACAGCTGCCTGGCTCCAGAGTCTATGCTCTCTCAACCCTAGCATGGACTGATGCAGCTATGAACACAAAAATCCGGGTTGAGGCAGAAGACATGTACAGAAACCAAACAAGAAGAGTGAGGTAATTCCTAGGAAAATAGGATTTGGGACATCATTATATTAATTCTAGGTTTTCTGTCATGTCCTTAACTGAAGTGGACACCACACTGAATACTTCCTCAGGTTATTCTTTTTCTCTGTTACACCCACTCATAGTAGTCATTCAAAATATTTATGCTGATTCATCGTCTAGGAAGGCCTGGTACCTTTCAGAGCTAGAAGACAACAAATAAGGAGTAAGTCAAGAACCTACTTTTTGACCTCGGACCCAGTGGTCCGGTCTCAGAGCTAGGTTTCAGACAAACGAGGCCATACTTTGAAGACTCACCTAATGTTTATTGACTACATATTCCTTTATAGTAATAAAATCTTCCTCTTTGATAACATGCAGCAAAACTCCTTTTTATAGATGACTTAGGGGGATAAGATTACAACCTGTTTTACATGGGATAAAGCTTCCTCTGGAGATATATTTTATTCTATTCCTAGTCTATTCAAATCTGTGTACTAGATAGAATGTAGTATTTTACAGTAAAATTACTCAAAGGAGTTAGGGGATCATTGTGATCCTTTTATCCCTACCTTTTCATTTCAAACCACTTTCAGAGGTAGGAACACCATCTGTACATTCTACTAGCACGTGAAGGACATATGAAGGGCTTATTTTCATATCCCCAATGTACTACTTTTGAAATATACTCTCTATTACTGTGATATTTTTCCTAATTACTCATTTCTAATTATATTCACAAGTCATTATTAATAATGACATCTTACTTCCTTATTCAGTTAAGCATTTGCATAATGTTTTTTATACAATTAAACATTAGCACAGGTATTTTGGATTATACACTACAGGAAACTCTTTAAACTTTATACTTGAAAGGGCATATTTTACTTGTCTCACCTAAAACTATAAAATTAAGAAAATTCAGCAATAATCTTGAAAGGTCTTCTTTAAAAATATATTGAAAATAGATTTAGGGAAAAATGTTATGTGAAGACCACCTATTCATTCAGTATTGGCTGGAGATCTTGAATTTTAATGTAGCTGACACTAGATTTAGTTTATAAGACTAGTTAGGATCATCTTTCTAGTATTCAAATATTCTTACTCTGTATATTTAAATTTCTTTACTGAATTAATCTAATTTTGAAATTCAAATTCAAACCAAGGCTCCCTGGTGTTTTGTGTCTCATACTATAGGCAATAAATGATCACCAGTTCGAGGCAATAATTTATCTTCATTCTACCTATTTATGGTTAGCACAGTATCTTTGACCCTTAGCAGCTACCTCAGTGATTTTATCTACTTTTCCAGCTTCTAGTAACATCATGGAGAGATAACTCCCAATATAGGATTCTAGACTGACCCCTCTCATTAACTTCAGCTTCAAACTTCCTATATCTTACTGAATATTCTGAGTATATCTCTTGAATATTTCACGTTCACCTCAAACTCAAATTATGTAGAGCTGAGAACATCACCTTTCCCCTTAAATTAGTCTCCCTTTCAGGTTTTCTTTTCTTCTATGAAGGTTGTCTTCATTCTTCTGGTTATCCAAGCCTAAAATACTTAAGTGACGATTGACTCCTATCTCTCCACTCCCTTCCCACCTCACTCATTGTCCATTACCAAGTTTTGTCTGTTACTTACTTCATTAGTGTTTCTTACATCCATCGCTTATTTTTCTATTGCTGCTTTCTTTGTCAAGATCCCCAATATATCTCATAGACTCATAATATCTCATATTAACTATCCTCCTAAATCACAGGATATTTAGATCAGCTATTTCTACAAAATCAGCTGCAATTTTCTTCTTCTGGGGTCTGCTTACTATTGACAACATGAGCATTAAATTCTCTGGGATTTCCCCAGCACTTTTTTTCTTGGTTGGTTTTCTTTTTTTCCATTGTTAGGGCTAGCTGCTATACCTGAATGCCCAGAGTCTTTCTGTTTTTCTATTCATTAAATCTTGTAACAGAGCCCACATCTCTGGCAATACCATCTCTCATTTGGGATTCTCATCTAGCCTTAGATCCCTTGTGTTTACAGTTTTCTCCTTTCAAATTACTGGAGGAGTGAGCCATGGTGTCAAAGGTAGATTACTCTCTCTCTCTTCACCTGTAAGCCCCTTGTCTCCAAACCCAAGTTCAATCTTCTCTTCCTAATCAAAAAGTGGGACTTACTTTCCCAAGAGACTACTGACATATACTAATGTTCACAGGGGCCCAGTTGGCCAACACACTAACCTCAGTTGGCACTTAACATAAATAGTGAGATCGCTTGCTTGTTTAGTGATGACAATTGGTTTCTATTCCCTATCCCATTCAGAGCTTTACCATAATGTCTATCTGCTTTGGGGTTACACTATCAACATTCTGCTGCTGCTACGCATAAAAGATGAAGTTCAAATATGTGGCACATTCATAAATGTAAGAATATATATTCAGAAATAGGCTTCAAATTATGTGAATTAACCAGTCATTCTGGCCCTTTTTCTTCTAATTTTATAAAGCATGCAAGTATTCAAGAGAGTGTTATCATAGGAATGATCCTAAATCTTCTCTAAAAAAAAGAAAGAGCACTATTAGCACACTTTAGAAGCACATCTATATCTAGGAAGAAATTATTTGGGGGGGGGGCACTTGGTGACTCAACTGGTTAAGCATCTGACTTTGGCTCACGTCATGATCTTGTAGTTCATGAGTTTGAGCCCCACATCCAGCTCTATTTTGACAGCATGGAGCCTGGAGCCTACTTCAGATTCTGTGTGTGTATGTGTCTCTCTCCGCCCCTTACCATTCATGTTCTCTCTCTCTCTCAAAAACAAATAAACAGTAAAATATATTTAAAAAAATAGAAATTACTTGGGATATACCACATATCCTTTACAATAGATAGGTACACCATTGTCCCATGACCTTGATGTAGACAACATTGCCATTAGTGGGTCAGCTATTTTTCTTTTTCTCCACAAGCTTTACAAGAAAGAATTGGTTAGACCTCGTGCTTAAGCTCAGTAGGGATGTATTTAAGTGAAGAGATCCCTTTATCTTTTGATCAGGGACCATCGTCTCAAAACCTATGGGGGATAGGGGGATTATGTATATGAGTGAAGTAGGAAAACAATACTGTGAGCTTGAGGATAAATGACACCGCACACAGAACACAGCCTGGGAGATATTAAGGAGTGATGGGGACTATAAAAAATGGTAGAGTCTTCTGCCCATCTAAAAAATGTAGTTGCTGGGGCACCTGAGTGGCTCAGTCGGTTGAGCGTCCGACTTCGGCTCAGGTCATGATCTCACAGTTTGTGGGTTCGAGCCCCGCGTCCGGCTCTGTGCTGACTGCTTGCTCAGAGCCTGGAGCCTGCTTCAGATTCTGTGTCTCCTTCTCTCTCTGCCCCTTCCCCGCTCATGCTTTGTCTTACTCTGTTTCTCAAAAATAAATAAAATGTAAAAAAAAAAATAAATAAAAAAAATGTAGTTGCTACACGAGGATGGAAGTCATTGTTAAGGACTGCAGAGCAAAAAAGATGGAAGGAACCTGGATCCCTGATGATCATGGAGCCACCATACCAATCCAGGACTTCCTACCGCCACACCTAGCTGCTAAGTCCAGGGAAGTGACAGCCTTGGGAATACCAGACCCAGGGATCAGCAAGACTTTCCTCATCTCTCAAGTCTTGCTTTCCTCTCCTTCTCTGTGTCAGCTTTGGCATCTTCTAGATTGGTTCTTTCCACATGGTGGGGAAAATGGCATCAGCAGCTTCTCATTTGGCACTACATGGGAAGCAAAATCATTAGCAGGCTTCAGTCTCCATGCTTGGATTTTATGATCCAGAAGTAACATTGGGACATTCCTCCCCTCCTAACTCCAGCAGAAAAGTTCTGAGGAGGCCTTTGATTGGTCTAGGACAGTTACACGTCCATCCCTGAACCACTGTGATTGGTCCTTTCAGAACAAGGAGGTGGGGGAGGAATTGCCTGAAGGAACTAGGAGGAGGCTGGACAGTTCCCATCGTCCATTGCATCTCCTCTATTGTCACTGTCTTTTTAGTTCTGTCTCCTTTACTTTGTAAGGGCCTCGAAGGCAACAACTGTACCTTATTAATTTTGTATCCACCTAGCCAAAAACAGCACATGGCATATAGTAAACCTTCAGTAAATATTTGCTGACAAAAGAAATGAATAACCAAAGCCAGTCAAAGAATTTTGAGAACTCACAACAAAACTCTGAGCCTAATAGGTATAACCTACCAGCATTGAGCAGTGGCATTACAACACTAAGCCAGGGTTAGGTTTGGGAATTTTATACAGTTGTGGTGGAGGCGGGAACTTACTGCAATGTGGCCAGTTCATGTTGAATAAACATGTGATTAGCATACAAACTTGTGTACACACCAAGCAAATATTTTTTAGCAGGAAGTTCCTGAAAAGTATCTCATAATTTGTAACAACAACTAATCTTGTTAAAATTTCCAAAAAGCCATACTTCAGAATGTATTTCAGGATGAAGGGAAGGTAAATCACTATGAGAAATCAGTTTGACTGCCCCAAATGATAACAGGTAATTTAAATTCAGAATGGCTGGAGAACTGTGAGATCATTTCACAGACAAGTCTCAGTTTTATCAACCCTTTTCCAAGCACGAGCCTGGGTGGGACAGCATAATTTAACAGGAGAATTGTGCCAAGAAAAGATAAAAATAAAAACTAACATGAATCAAGTTCAAAATTGACTTGTTTGGAAAGAGTTTGAGGATAGTGTGTGAGGGAGGCTGTGGGGTAAGAATTGCTGTATTCAGGTTTAAGTGTATATAGAGACAAGACACATGCATTAGAGTACTAGCCACAGGATCAGTTTTGAAAAAGGCTAGTTTTGAGGCAATCAATGTTAAACTTGGGGAATAAATCATTTGTTGAAAAGGTAAGCAGGACCCGGGGCATGTCGGTGACTCAGTCGGTTAAGCATCCGACTCTTAGTTTCAGCTCAGGTCATGATCTTAAGGTTCGTGGGATCAAGCCCCGTGTCAGGCTCTGTGCTGGCAGAATGGAGCCTGCTTGGGATTCTCTCTCCTTCCTACTCTCTCTGTCCCTCCCCCACTAGCAAAGTCTCTGTGTCTCTCAAAATAAATAAATAAAAAAAAAAAAAAGGAAAGGAAAGGAAAGGTGAGCAGAACCTGACATAGTACTATGGAAAGGGTAGAAGTAAAACAAGTGACAGGTACGCTTTAAAGAAATTCACTTTAGGAGCGCCTGACTGGCTCAGTCAGAAGAGCATGTGACTCTTGATCTCAGAGTCATGAGTTCAAGCCCCACATTGGGGGGGTAGCAATTACTAAAAAAATAAAGTTTAAAGAAATTTATTTTACACTCAAATTTTGAGTAATATTTCTCTTCTATAGTGTATAAACTATCCCTGCATTTGTTAAACTACTACACTCTGACTCAGTTGTCAGATGTTTGGTTTACGTTACATATTTAAAAAGTAAAGATGCGCTGAGCTTATTTACACACCAGATGTTATCCTGATCTTATGTGATGTTATTAAGGGTAACAGTATCATATTGTATTTGTCTTAGTATTCTTAGCACCTGATAAAGTTCACAACCCACAGTAGACCTTTAATACATTTTTATTGAATGAAAGATTTCTTAACTTCTGCACTGCTGTACATTTTCAAAGAAGTTTCACACGCATGATTTCATAAAATCCCATAATAACCATTTGAGGTATTTATAATAGATTTTTTTTGGGTGAGAAAATAGATTCAAATTAAGAAAATAACTTCCTGAGTCACAAAGGTTTTGAATCTAAATCTATCTTTCTTCTGGTTTAGTTTATTTATTTATTTAAAAAAAATTTTTTAACGTTTATTTATTTTTGAGACAGACAGAGACAGAGCATGAACAGGGGAGGAGCAGAGAGAGAGGGAGACACAGAATCTGAAACAGGCTCCAGGCTCTGAGCTGTCAGCACAGAGCCCGACATGGGCTCGAACTCACAGACTGTGAGATCATGACCTGAGCCAAAGTCAGAAGATTAACCGACCAAGCCACCCAGGTGCCCCTTTTCTGGTTTAGTTTAGTCATGATGTCTTCTTTCAATGAATGAAATATATATATATATATGTATATATATATATATATGTGTGTGTGTGTGTGTGTGTGTGTGTGTGTATATAAAATTTTTGAGACAGAGAGGCAGAAAGAGAGGGAGAGAGAGAATCCCAAGCAGGCTCCATGCTGTCAACGCGGGGAGCAGGGCTCAAACCCATGAATCATGAAATCATGACCTGAGCTGAAACCAAGAGTCAGACACATAACCAGCTGAGCCACCCAGGCACCTCATCAATGAATTATATATTTTATTTTATTATTTTATTTTTTTAATGTTTATTTATTTTTGAGAGAGAGAGAGAGAGAGAGTGCACGTGCAGGGGAGGAACAGAAAGAGAGGGAGACAAATGATCTGAAGCTGGCTCTGCACTGAGAGTGAGAGCCTGATGCGGGGCTTGAATTCATGAGCCGCCAGATGATCTGAACCAAAGTCAAACACTTAACTGACTGAGCCACCCAGGCGCCCTATAAATGAAATATATTTTAAATCACAACACATGCAGAGATATACAGACATGTATGTGTATCTAGTTTTTGTGTGTTCAGTACCACACTTTAGGGAACTAACGGTTGTCATTCACATTATTATATCCCTCTGGTCAGTGGGGTAGCAAAATGATCCATTTCCAGCCAGTAATAGTACTCTGATGGAATTGTTTGGCTGAAGTGAGGGTATTATCCAAGCTATGTCAACCTGAGTTCTTCTCCAGGCTTTTTTTAAATTTAGAAGTGAAAGGAATTATTGCCATTTGAAATCACAGAGCCTGAACAATGTGAAGGTGGGTCTGCTTTGGCCCTGGAGAAAGAAAGGCTAGTTGTAGTTGGAAAAAATGAAGCAAGCTGACTGTGAGATGGAGTGGGATAAAGCCCCTGGACTGGTCATGCCTAATGGGTCAGCTCCACCCTAGATATGTTAAAGCATATGAAATTGCCATCTTTGGTTTAATATCATTGTCGTTTGGCTCAACCTAATTTGCAAGTTAAAAGACCACACATCAATCTTATCCGGAATCTTATGTTTCCAGCTCAACTCTTTTCTTGTGATAAATGGAGACATGAAGGCCTAGAAATTTCAAAGGACTTGTTCTCAAGGTTAGTAGTAATGCCAAGTAATGCAAATATTCTGCATTTCAGTCCAGGGCCCATTCCATTAAGCATAATGATTCACAATTTTAAATTAGTCATTTCCCAATTGTGTAAACCAGTTGTTTCTCACTTTTTTTTTGGTTTTGTTTTTAACTTTGTATTTCTCCCCTCTTAAGCCTAGGGAAATATGCTGTTGTGACTCAAAGCAGGCAAATTTATGTGCTATAAACTTTTCCAGGAAAACTCATCTCTAGGCTTTGACTAAAACCATGAACTTTAAAACCAGAAGAAATAATTTGATTCAAATTAAACACATGGTTGTTTTTTTTTATTTTTTTGTTATTTATTTATTTGAATTTAATTTAATTTTTTAAAAAAATTTACATCCAAATTAGTTAGCATATAGTGGAACAATGATTTCAGGAGTAGATTCCTTAATGCCCCTTACCCATTTAGCCCATCCCTCCTCCCATAGCCCCTCCAGCAACTCTCTGTTTGTTCTTCATATTTATGAGTCTCTTGTGGTTTGTCCCCCTCCCTGTTTTTATATTATTTTTGTTTCCCTTCCCTTATATTCATCTGTTTTGTCTCTTAAAGTCCTCATATGAGTGAAGTCATATGATTTTTGTCTTTCTCTGACTGACTAATTTCAGTTAGCATAATACCCTCCAGTTCCATCCACATAGTTGCAAATGGCAAGACTTCATTCTTTTTGATTGCTGAGTAATACTCCATTGTGTGTGTGTGTGTGTGTGTGTGTGTGTGTGTGTGTGTGTATCACATATTCTTTATCCATTCATCCATCGATGGACATTTGGGCTCTTTCCATACTTTGGCCATTGTTGATAGCACTGCTATAAACATGGGGTGCATGTGTCCCTTCGAAACAGCACACCTGTATCCCTTGGATAAATGCCTAGTAGTACAATTTCTGGGTTGTAGGGTAGCTCTATTTTTAGTTTTTTGAGGAACCTCCATACTGTTTTCCAGAGTGGCTGCACCAGCTTGCATTGCCACCAACAATGCAAAAGAGATCCTCTTTCTCTGCATCCTCGCCAAAATCTGTTGTTGCCTGAGTTGTTAATGTTAGCCATTCTGACAGGTGTAAGATGGTATCTCATTGTGGTTTTGATTTGTATTTCCCTGATGATGAGTGATGTTGAGCATTTTTTCATGTGTTGGTTGGCCATCTGGATGTCTTCCTTGGAGAAGTGTCTATTCCTGTGTTTTTCCCATTTCTTCACTGGATTATTTGTTTTTTGGGTGTTGAGTTTGGTAAGTTCTTTATAGATTTTGGATACTAATCCTTTATCTGATATTTCATTTGCAAATATCTTCTCCCATTCTGTCGGTTGCTTTTTAGTTTTGCTGATTGTTTCCTTCGCTGCGTAGAAGCTTTTTATTTTGATAAGGTCCCAGTAGTTCATTTTTGCTTTTGTTTCCCTTGTCTCCAGAGACGTGTTGAGTAAGAAGTTGCTGTGGTCAAGATCAAAGAGGTTTTTGTCTGCTTTCTCCTTGAGGATTTTGATGGCTTCCTGTCTTACTTTGAGGTCTTTCATCCACTTTGAGTTTATTTTTGTGTATGGTGTAAGAAAGTGGTCCAGGTTCATTCTTCTGCATGTTGCTGTCCAGTTTTCCCAGCACCACTTGCTGAAAAGACTGTCTTTATTCCATTGGATATTCTTTCCTGCTTTGTCAAAGATTAGTTGGCCATACGTTTGTGGGTCCATTTCTGGGTTCTCTATTCTGTTCCACTGATCTGAGTGTCTGTTCTTGTGCCAGTACCATACTGTCTTGATGATTACAGCTTTGTAATACATCTTGAAGTCCAGGATTGTGATGCCTCCTGCTTTGGTTTTCTTTTTCAAGATTGCTTTGGCTATTTGGGGTCTTTTCTGGTTCTATACAAATTTTAGAATTATTTGTTCTAGCTCTGTGAGGAATGCTGGTGTTACTTTGATAAGGATTGCATTGAATATGTAGATTGCCTTGGGTAGTATCGACATTTTAACAATATTTGTTCTTCCTATCCAGGACCATGGAATCTTTTTCCATTTTTTTGTGTGTCTTCTTCAATTTCTTTTAAAAGCTTTCTATAGTTTTCAGTGTATAGATTTTTCACCTCTTTGGTTAGATTTATTCCTAGGTATTTTAGGTTTTTTTGTGCAACTGTAAATGGAATTGATTCCTTGATTTCTCTTTCTGTTGCTTCATTGTTGGTGTATAGGAATGCAACTGATTTCTGTGTGTTGATTTTATATCCTGCAACTTTGCTGAATTCATGAATCAATTCTAGCAGTTTTTTGGTGGAATCTTTAGGGTTTTCCATATGGATTATCATGTCATCTGCGAAGAGTGAAAGTTTGACCTCCTCCTGGCTGATTTGGATGCCTTTTATTTCTTTTTGTTGTCTGATTGCAGAGGCTAAGACTTCCAATACTGTGTTGAATAATAGTGGCGAGAGTGGACATCCCTGTCTTGTTCCTGACCTTAGGGGGAAAGCTCTCATTTTCTCCCCATTGAGGATGATATTAGTGTTGGGTCGTTTATATATGGCTTTTATGATCTTGAGGTATACTCCTTCTATCCCTACTTTCTTGAGGGTTTTTATCAAGAAAGGATGCTGTATTTTGTCAAATGCTTTCTCTGCATCTATTGAGAGGATCATATGGTTCTTGTCCTTTCTTTTATTGATGTGATGAGTCATGTTAATTGTTTTGTGATATTGAACCAGCCCTGCATCCCAGGTATAAACCCCACTTGGTTGTCGTGAATAGTTTTTTTAATGCATTGTTGGGTCCGGTTGGCTAATATCTTGTTGAGGATTTTTGCATCCATGTTCATCAGGGGGTTGGTCTATAGTTCTCCTTTTTAGTGTGGTCTCTGTCTGGTTTTGGAATCAAGGTAGTGCTGGCTTCATAGAAAGAGTTTGGAAGTTTTCCTTCCATTTCTATTTTTTGGAACAGTTTCAAGAGAATAGGTGTTAAGTCTTTTTTAAATATTTGGTAGGAAAAATAAATAAATAAATATTCGGTAGAATTCCCCTGGAAAGCCATCTGGCCCTGGAATCTTGTGTTTTGGGAGATTTTTGATTACTAATTCTATTTCCTTACTGGTTATGGGTCTGTTCAAATTTTCTATTTCTTCCTGTTTCAGTTTTGGTAGAAACACATGGTTGTTTTTAAGGCAAACTTCACACATGTAAAGTTCTGACTGCTTTTCTCTTCTTCCTTTTTATTGGATCTTCCAAAAGAACTTCTCAAACTTCAGTGTGTACAAGAAACATCAGGGGTTACTTTTTCAACATGCAGATTGCTGAATCCCCACACCACACACTGGATCCACCCACCTGCTGGGGGTGGGTCCCAGGCATCTTCATTCTAGCAACCTTGCTGGGTGTTCTTATACACACTGAAGTTTAAGCAGTAGTGACTTAAATATTGCCATCCTCAGGGATTCTGTCCCTGAGTCTGTTTCTCAACACTCAAAGGGGAGAGTGCTGAGAGCACATCCCTAAAAAAATCACCATATTGTCACAGTTACCATTGGGGCTGCGATGTAGTGTGCGGGTGTGTGGGCTGGAAATGGTCAGGAACCAGTGTTCCACATGTGGTGCAACTCATCAATGCTCATTTTTCAGGTTATTACCTATGCATATGTCCTGCTCAAATCTTTGTCCCAATCAACACAAGATTTCTAACAACCAACCAAGCATTTCTACCTCAAATCCTGCATATCTTAAAGCTCATTTTTATCATTTTTCCCAAATCTGCTTTTCTTTTTATATTATCCACTTCAGTTAGTGACACCACAACCCACGTAACTGATGAAGCCAGAACACTCAGATTCGTCCTCACGTCTGTGTTTTAACTGTCATCTAACTCGTCACCTAGTCTGTGTTGAACCTACCTTTCGAACATCTCTCAGATCAGTTTTCTTTTCATAATTCTCATTGCCATTGCTTTAGGGTCCTCCCTTAGATGCTTGTCCTCTCTTCTGGGCTTTAGAAAAGACTTCCTAAAAGGTCTCTACTCTCATTTTTCCCCATAATCCATCTTTCACACTGCCATTGGAGATACATTTCCAAAATGCAAATCAGATTTTGGCATTCTTAAATCCGCTCCCTATTACCTCCCAGATAAAGTCCAATCCATTTGTATGACATATAAGGCCCTTTGTGATCATGTTTAACTTTCCAGAGTAATAGTCCTTTGCTCTTCCTGCCAGAGCTTCTGATTCAAATATAATAGTGTTAGATTTCATTGAACTATCAAATATTGTGTTATTTTCATCATTTGAAGATGGCCCTAAAAATAATATCCTGTTAGTGTTTATTAACTGTAAAATTTGGGGCTTTCATAAAACATTTTGAAAACTATTAATGCATAACCAAACCAAGGACTCCCCGTGAACATGAGCAAAATTGTGCCCCTGTTTCTATGCAGATAAGATATGTTGCTTTATCCTATAATTTATCTATATGTAAAGATACGTTCTCATCATTATGTGAAAACTAGAAGACTTTCTCTACTGGGTCAGGTCAGGATGAACCTGATACTCTAAGCACAGCTCCTGAAAAGTTAAAAAAAGAAAACTGAAGGAAGAAAATATTACTCCCCTGTGTTCAAGGGGAGCACGAGTTTTGTTCAAACCCATACCAACTTGAGCCCCTGTATTGTAGGCATTCCAGGTATTTCTACTGTAATTATTCAACTAACCCTTTCATATCTATTTTCAATTTTGCATGCAGCCTTTCTTAGTGTCAGTGCTCTGTACTGCTAGTGTAGTGATCTTACAGGTCAAGAAATGATATAAGTAAAGTGGGAAAAGAATAAGACAGCCAATTAGGAAAACACAGTTTGCATTACAAATCTGTGTGCACACTTTCATAAGATTAGTTCACTTTAAGACAATAGGAAGCAGTCATTAACATAGGTGTAATAAATTGAAAAAAGTCTTAAGTAAGAAAAAGTGTATTACAAATGAAAGAACAAATAGGATTATAGGAAAGGAAAAATATACTGGTAAGTACAAAAAAACCAGGGTAATTGTCATGAATGGAGTCTAGAAGGGGGAGAATAAAAATGTCATACTGACCAAGGACAGTTCATGAGGCCACAGCTCAATTAGTCCTGAATACACCATTAAAGAATAGCTATACTCTTTTTTATTTTTAAATGGAGCATGGAATAACTCTTTAGGCTCTACTGTCATCTTTAGCACTACTATTGTCTTTCCCCACCCTTTCTTAATGTTTTCTCTAAGAGGTTATACTAACCTTAAACTCATGTACCTAATCTCAAATCTCAAGTGAGTTTGTCCCTCTCTATTGACATCGGTTTGAAAATCATAAAGACTTGCATTTTAGATGCTGGGAATCTCTTCAGTAACTGTTTTCAGAGCTGGTTAAGAGGTAGGTTTGAATTTGATCCAACAAGATCCTACCTTATTTCCAAGTTGCTTCTCTTTGTCTTCCCTTATGAAACACAGCAGACACCACTGACTAGACCTGGATGGTTACTGGGTATAATAAACACCCTGTGTCCCTCTTTCACTAAACACTGTAAGATAAACACTGTTTCCAGCCGCTCACTATCTGGACTATAATGTTCTTTTGTTTGTATTCAGGAGTAAGGTGAATTATTTGCTTCTCAACTGTGGAAAGCTTAGCCACTAGTATCTTCAAAAACAGTCCAAGATCACTGAAGTCAGCAGTATTCTTAGAATCAAGCAGCACAGTAGAAAAATTTAATAAATTATACTTTCAGAACAGGAAATTTGACAACCTCCTGTGTTAATCCATTTTAATGATTAATAAATCTGCTGTCTAAAACGCTGCCATTTATGGCATGACTTCAAGTTACAGGTTAAGCCTGTTTTATCTTGTTTTGTCATCAGTGTACATGGCCACTCTTGGCCACTGTCCTGTTATTATAGAGCCTTTCCTTTATCTTGTCTGTAATTCCATTTTCTAATCTTTTTTTAACTGTATATGTTTCTTTATAGTTCTCATGTCACCTTAGGTTCTAAGATCTTTACCTTGTTCTTAAAGTGGTGGCTGTCCAAAAAACCACACACACACACACACACACGCACACACACACACACACACACACACACAAAGACTTGACTATAGAGAACAAACTGGTGGTTGCAGAGGGAAGGTTGGGTGGAGGGATGTGTGAAATAGGTGAAGAGGATTAAGAGTACACTTATCATGGTGAGTATCGAGTAATGTGTAGAATTGTTGAATCACCATATTGTACACCGAAATTAATATAACACTCTGTTAATTATATGGAATTAGAATATATATATGTGTATATATATATGTATATCCATATATGTATATATATATATAATGTCTTTGGGTGAAAAAAAGTGATACATAGCTAATGTGTCAACCAATAAATATGGTGCCTGCCAGTGTGCAGACAAATGCCTCATAAACTTCAGAAAATATTTGTATAAGAAGTTTTTCATGGTAAGGAGAATACCTTCAAGGGAATTAACCGGTTAATTGGAGCCAGGAATGGAACTGCAGCAGCTAACACAGGATACTAAGTGTGGACGGGGAGGTTTTTCAACAATGGAGGTCATGGTTAGAGAGGAAGGTCATTCACCAATAAGGTCCAGGCGCAAAGAGAAGGCACAAATGTTCTTTCCTGGGATATTTGTTGTTGCTGTTGTTTGTTTGTTTGTTTGTTTGTTTGTTATTTCCCCTGAGTTTCTAGTATAGTAAACAAACTTAGAGATTTAGGTGTAGCTCCTCAATGTACTGAGTAGGAAGTGGGACTTGGCTACAATGTGCCTTGTCCTTCATAGTTAAAATATTAGGAAGGTTGCTAAATTACTATGCTGTGGCATCAATCACTGTTTGTTTGGAAATACAATGGACTTAAAGCTCTCTGAGAAAAAAAGTGGTGGCTGTCAGAATTAGCAGGTGTCATGATAGAGGATTCACTAACACTGAACACACAAAGAAGCCGACCTGATGGTCCTTGCATACCAGATTCCAGTGTACAGATCAGAAAAAAATGCAGTGCTTCATTGCTCTTTCATGGTCAGCTAGTTATTCACTTTGACCCTACATGTTTCACTAACATGCATCTGTACAGCCACAGTCAGTCCCTTTCTGACTTTCCTTTTTGATAGTTTAGTTTGTCCTTGTTGTTTGTGTTGTACCTGCCCTTACTCAGTACTTCATTCCTTGTTTCTAACTCTTCTCCAATTATCCAAGGTCATTTTGAATTCTGGTGCAGCCTTGTGGGTAATGGTTATCCATTGCCTGAGATAGTTGAGAGCATAGCTTTTATCCTCTCATCCAAGTCTACCCTAGGCTCACAACAATTTACTTAATATATCAGCAGCTATCAGTGAGAAAATCTAAAGGGGGGCGTTTCACCCAAAACAGCAACTAACTACGTGAAGTACCTAGAAGCCAATTTAAGAAGAAACACGGAAGACTCATATAAACAAACATGCAAAACTACTGAGCTATAAAATCATTTTTTGCACAGGTGTGTTGTAGCTGAGAAGGACTTAGCATTCTCCCAAAGGCATTATGGTGAGCTAGTGAAGTGACTGAATGCTTGCATTCCTAGGGGACAGGTGGTGAAGCCCTAACACTGTGACTTTTTACTTATGAATAGACAAAGTCAAGGACACTTGGAGGGTACTGTGTCACCTGCAACCCAAATTACGATAGGAACACTAATTACAATGAGCATTTGGTCAGGTTGCAATATTTCTTGTAGGCAATGATTTCTGTTTTACTTTCTGAGAAAATATAAGCATTTTTCTCTAGAAATTAAAAAGAAACATTATGAACTTTCATTGATAGATTTTTAAATGTGATTAATTATTTAAGGGCAGTAAACAGGCTTAGAAAATTACCTTAAATATGTAATAAATTGGACATTTGAGCCTTAATGTAGTTAAATTTTTAAAGTGTTCATGTCACTCTTTTTCATTGAAACCTTTGGTGTCTGGAACACCTAAAGCAATGAGTTTTTGAGATAGCTTAATTTTCCCTAACAGTTCTAACAACTTGAAATAGGTAACGTTTTTAGATGGACATTTTCCTTGGACTATTGTATGTTGTCCTACGTTTGTGAGCAGAAAATTCAGAATAAAACTTAACTTTTACTTGATGTCACAGGTTAAAAAGAACAAAGGGGAGGAAGGACTTTTTTCTAATCAAATCCTGGTTCTGCCATGTAACACCTGTGCACTTGGGTAAGTCCATCTATCTCTCCATGCCTTAGATCAGACATAACCTCAGCTATTTACTTTTCCAGGTTGTTGTGAATACATGAGAGAGGAAACCAAAGTTTGCATTGTATGCTATTAAATGTAGCGGTGTTGTTTTAAGTTGAATTTGGGATTCAAAAGAGAAAGAGAAGTAATGAGAAGTAATGAGAAGTAATATAATTTTTTTGGAGTGATGGTCATGTGTCAAGTACTTCATCTGTTTTGTCTTCTTCGATATTCATAACAATATTTTTTTTTAAATTCATTTATTTTGAGAGAGAGAGAGAGTGCACAAGTTGGGGAGGGGCAGAGAGGGAGGGAGAGAGAGAATCCCAAACAGGCCCCATGCTGTCAGTGCAGAGCCTGATGTGGGGCTTGAACCCACGAATCATGAGATCATGACCTGAGCCAAAAGCAGGAGTCAGATACTCAACCAACTGAGCCACCCAGGCGCCCCAGATATTCATAACAATATTACAATGTGGTTATTATTATTCCCATTTTATCCATGAGATGTTAAAGCTCAGAAAAGTTAAGTAACTTGCTCTTTGTAACAAAGATGAGAGAATGAGAATTTAGTTGGCAGGACATTTTCTTCATTTCAGGAGAGGTAAATAAAAGGCCAGAATTTATCATGGTCATCACCTGGGCAAAACTAAGATTTAAACATAATCTTTTTTACTGTTCGTTCATTGGGGTTTTTGTTTTGCTTTTTTGTTTTTGATTTCTTTACTTTTCAATTTTTTTTTTTTTTTTTTTTTGGAATCTGTAGAGGCAATGGCTGACTAGATATTTCTTTCTTTCTTTTTTTTTTTTTAAATATTTTTAAGTAATCTCTACATCCAGTGTAGGGCTCAAACTCACAACCTGGAGATCAAGAGTTGTGTGCTCTACCTACTGAGCCAGTCAGGCACCCCTATGTGCTTCTTGATGTTACAGAATTACTGTTAATTTCAAAAGTATTATAGTGATATTATGGTTGTTATTATTTTTTTAACAAGTCATGTTATGCACTGAATGTTTGTATCCCCCAAGATTCATACGTTGAAACCTCCCCTACCCAGGGGATGGTATTAAGATATGGGGATTTTAGGAGATAATCAAGGTCAGATGAGGACACGAGGGTGGAGCCCTCCTAGATGGGGTTGATGCCCTCATAACAGCAGGAGAGAGCGCCCTGCCTTTCTCTGCTTTCTGCCATGTGAGGACTTAACTGGCAGTCAGCAGTCTACAACCTGGAGGAGGGCTCCCACCAGAACCTCACTGCACCAGCACCGTAACTGCAGACTTCTGGCCTCCAGAACTGTGAGAAATAAATTTCTGTTGCTTGTAAGCTACTCAGTTTATGGTATTTTGTTACAACAGCCAAGCTGATTAAGGCAAGTTCTTTCTTTCAGAGGTTCCTTCTAGAAAATTGACCAATGAACAGTTATGATCTCTGGAATTCGTTTTAAAAATTTCTTGGAGGTGAAGGGGATTGAGTGTGGGTTGGGGGTATACATGAAACAAGGCCAGCATGAGTTAATAAATTATGAAACTGGGTGATGAGATCGGATTCTAAGTCCCCTTGGTTCCAAAGTGCATCCACTGTTTTATCAGGCGGGACTTCCAAACACCCTCTATTACAACACCATATTTCTTGGGTCTCCTCTAAATGAAGTGAAGCAGTGATTTTTGAAAACCACATATTAGGATGCACTCTTTGTGTGCAGAGATTTATCCCCCAGATGAAGCTTCCGAGTTATTGTTGATGCTGTGTGGTTTAGTTACAGAGGCTGCAAGTGATTCCCAAAGTCTTCACATGCTACTTGTGGGAGGGTTCTATCTATGGGTGGCTTGCTGCTATTGCTGCCACACACATACTTTCTACTGAGCATTCTACGGCTTCTCAAATCCGAATTGGAAATTATCTGCTCACACAGAAGTGGAGTTACTATCTGGGCTGCTTCCAAGGCCCCAGCAGTAGATGAGTGTCATGAATCCAAAGAGCACCTTAGTGTGTCCCTGCCAAGAAAACTTGAATTGCCCCGCAATCTTACAGTTGGTTTATGATAAAAACTTGATATTTTCCAAGTTTGGGCAACAGTCCTAACAATGATATTGGGAATGGCGAGCAGTGAACTTGGAAGAAAGTTTTCTAATCTATCAGTAATGAGAAAAACCTTGATCAGCTGTTCTAGAGGAAAGATGAATAATCTTTCAATTTCCTCTATAGATAATATTATAAAATCACTATGGTTTAAAGATGTTATCAGAGAATATGCAGCCAAAAAATATAGGAAGAAAGATGATAGATTATGTCGTAAAAGTAACTAGTGAAATATGTTATTTTTCTGGATTTGGCAGTGTTTGTGGTGTTTGTCAGCTTTGCAAAATTTGTAATCTCTTATTGTTCTTTTTCTTATTCTACATGAATACTCATTTTTGAACTTAAGTGTTTTATATTCATAATTTTGGATTCTTTTTCTTAAAAGGCACTCCCAAATCATATTAGCATTGGGTACCATAAAACCTGGACCTGGAGTGCCTGGGTGGCTCAGTCAGTTGAGCGACCGACTTTGGCTCAGGTCATGATCTCACGGTTTGTGAGTTCAAGCCCCATGTCGGGTTCTGTGCTGACAGCTTAGAGCCTGGAGCCTGCTTGGAATTCTGTGTTTCCCTCTCTCTCTGCCCCTCCCCAACTCATGCTCTGTCTCTGTCTCAGAAATAAATAAAAATTAAAAAAAAAACAACAACCTGGACCTACTCTGGTACCCATCCCATTCTCTCAGAATCATTTGTACACTGAACTTTTTTAAATACTGATTTTGTCTTCCTGTAGGAAGTTGACAGAGCTCCCCCAAAACTTTCTAGTTCTTCCTTTCTTGGTAGAAAGGGAGACTTAACCCGAAAAGTTGGCTCAGGATGTTGATCCCGGTGGAGCCTGACAGCGGTACGCCCATGTTCTCCTGTATTCATTTGGCTTACAAGCGGGGGTGAGGGTGTATATTATTGCAGGTTTCCTCTTTCCTCATCTGCGATATATGTTTGATCTGGGCTGAGCCACAAGACTTACTGTGAGAGGTGGTTCCTTAGTAAGCAACCCCATACAACCAGTGACTCTAGCTCTCCTGGAGGTGGGGCACATGCCCTGCCATCCTAATGAGATTTATAGTGGCTTCTCTCTTAGCTTTCCCCTTAGCAGAGGCCATCTGCATATGCTCTTCAGACTCCAGAAGAAATCCTGGCCCCTACATCATGGCCCCTCGTCTCTAGAGCACACATGACTCTCACAGAACTTGGCATTTCCTCCCAGGACACAGGCACACTCAGCCATTGACTCTCATGACCTCTGAGCTACATCATAATCATTGCTAGACTGTAGTCAATGCTGAGTAAGTTTTAGGTGTATCTGGGTAACTATTTTCTGGGTTGAAAATTAGGGAAAACATTGTGAAAATATTGAGCATCTCTATGAGGTTATGAAAATAAATGCTTAAAATCTGGAGTGTCCTGAAAAATCCAGAAATATGTAATTAAAGAGAAGTTTGCCAGTGTTTTAAATGACCCCAGATTATCGTGCATTTTAAATTTGCTCAGCTGCCCTTCACACATTCTTTCTTCTCTTGCTGTCAGATTACTTATGGTTATTTCTTCCTGCTGTCTATAGGCCGGCAAGTTATCAGCACTTCTTCACAGTAGTTAGTGGTCTTAAAAGTAAGTCTGGAGCCCAGCTGCTTGGGTGGACACCTCAGATCTGTCACATGTAACCCTGGGCATGTTACTTAGCCTTTCTGCTCTCCAGTTTTTCATGTGTGAAATGGTGGATAATAACAGCACCTAGCTCATGAGGTTGTCATGAGGTTTAAGTGAAATAAAACTACTCAGAATAATGCCTGGAAAATAATGGGTGCTCAATAAATATTTGTTATTGTCATTCTCTTTCTCATTTGTTATCTCAAATCTGCTAAGGACTAACACACCAGATAATCAGGGTTATTAAAACTCTAAACAAGATAAAATTAAATAGTCTTTGAATGAATGCCTACCCAACTAGCCCATGAGGAAAGTGAACATTAGTGCAGCTGTCCCATTCAGGCAGAAAAAGCTTTAATGAAGTATCATGCTGTCAAGACGGCTGCTTACCTGACTTGTTTCTTCTGATCAACAGAATCGTGACTCCTGTTATTGGTTTAGACAGAGTATTTTAATGTTATGCAAAAGTACTCTTCACTTAAAAATTTTTTTAATTAAATAAGTTTTTATTTTAATTCCAGTTAGTTAATACACAGTGTTATATTAATTTCAGGTGTGCAATATAGTGATTCAACACTTCCATAAATCATCCGGTGCTCATGACAACAAGGGCACTCCTTAATCCCCATCACCTATTTAACCCGTCCCCTTACTCATCTCTCCTCTGGTAACCATCAGTTTGTTCTCTATAGTTAAGAGTCTGCTTCTTGGTTTGTCTGTCTTCTTTTCCTTTGCTCATTTGTTTCTTAAATTCCACATATGAGTGAAATCATAGGGTATTTGTCTTTCTCTGACTGATTTCACTTAGCATTATACTCTACTTCCATCCATGTCATTGCAAATAGCAAGATATCATTCCTTTTTTGTGTTTGAGTAACATTCCATTGTATGTATACACCACATCTTCTTTATCCATTCATCAGTCGATGGACACATGGTCTGTTTCCATAATTTGGCTATTGCAGATAGTGCTGCTATAAACATTGGGGTGCATGTGTTCCTTTGAATTCATATTTTTGTATCCTTTGGGTAAATACCTAGTAGTGCAATTGCTGGATCATCGGGTAGTTCTAGTTTTAACTTTTCGGGAACCTCCATACTTGTTTTCCACAGTGGTAAAAGTATTCTTTATTCCAAATCTTTTAGAATGACAAAAAAAATTACGTGAAAATGGTTCGGCCTGAAACATAAGCATATAACTTACAAGTTGCTACATTAAACACAATGACTCTCAGAACAAACTTTAATGTTCCGCGTTGTTCTGACGTGGATCTCTAGTATTCTATCTCTGGGATTGTTGGCACCTGTAGTCAGCAGTGGATAAAGGAAAAGCGTCTGTCGCCATTCAGTTTCGATCCCCTTCTTTCCTCACCCTGGTTATCATGAGTTTCAGAAGTTGTTTCACTCATTCTAGCTTTCCTTCTTTTTTGCCTTTTCCAGGACAGGCCCATGTAATGTTGACATTTCCAGTGCACAGTCAGCTTCGGCCTGATTCTGAGACAAGACTTTGTCCCGGAGATGAAAGTGAGCACAGACCATGATGCTCAGCAGACGGTAGTCTCTCTCTCACTGCCCCCCCCCCCCGCCCCCGCAAAAGATTTTATTTTGAAGTAATCTCTACACCCAATGTGGAGCCTGAACTCACAACCCCCAGATCAAGAGTCACCTCAGCTCTACCAACTGAGCCAGCCAGGTACCCTTTTGGAGCCTCTTACTAAATATTTATTAAATGAATAGTTGATTGCTCTGGCTTTCACTGAAAGAGAATAATGAACATCATCTAGAAAAACTCTCCCAAGTGTGCAGAAAATGTTGACCTTAAACTGTTGTCATTTTCTTTGCCACACTATCAAACATCATCCTGGTTCTTCCGGCCAGGCCCGTATTGTTTAATGCATACACAAGCCATACTTGTGTTGTTTAATGTGTACACAAAGCCATCTATACATGAGGACATCTATACACAAACTATGTGACACTTGTTCTGGTGGGTCAGAGGTATTTTTTGCTTGGCTCAACGGGATGGGTCACATTGTTCACCAGCAGATTACAGATAGGAGAGTAGCTGATGTAGTTGTTAAGCATGTTAAAATCTGTGGAAGTTGAATTTCTAATTCATTTTGCTTGAAATTCTGAATTTTTATTTGCCTATGGCCCATCTTTTCACACAGAGCTTTGAATACACTAATAGCAAGATGTTTTTATTAAATTTTCTCGGCCAGAGATTATAATAAATGTCCAAACATCTGATGAGGAAAAAAGAAAAGGGAGCAGATAAGAAAGAAATGACTTAAAATTGAGACTCAATTCAAAACAAGCTTAACGTTTTGCCAGGAGTGAAAAATTCCAAATTTAGTTGCTCCATCTAGTGGTGAACCGTTGTATGACTTTAGTGAAGAGCTTTTAGTTTTTCACAGTGGACGTTTTATTCCAACTAGTAGGTAGAAAAAAAATGTTTAATAGATTCCCAGTCTTATTGACCCACTAAAATGAACAGAAAATCGCTCCACATAAAAAGAAAAGATCACTGCTTAATGAATCTGAATAGACTTAAAGACATATTTACTAACCAATTCAAATTTCAAATCATGGTTCCTTTCTCAATCAGTCTAGGACCTCGCATCAATAGTGCTATCTGTACCTATTACTGTATTTTTAATCTGTATATCATCCTGAAAATATAAGACAAGTCAGGCCTAATCTGGACTGGTGGAGAGAAACGCTGATAGAGAGAGGAGCTCTTCTGCAGTTAATAGCATGAGTTGTTGACCCAGGCCTTAATAAGGCCCGAAAAGTGCTCTGAATTGTGTAAAAAATATCAGTCCAGTCAATAGGTGAAGGGGATTAAGAGGCACAAACTTCCAGTTGTAAAATAAACAAAACATAAAGATTGCATGTCTACCTGAATGTAATGAATTGTTCCCGTTAACAGGGGCTCTAGGTCAGACTACTTGGGTTCCAATTCTGACACTAGCACTTATTAGCTGTGTGGCCTTTGTACCTCAGTTTCATTGTCTATAAAATGAAAATAATGCTACCCCTCACATAGAATTGTGAGGTTAAACTAGATACAGCATGGAAAACACTTGGAACTATATCTGATGCAGAATAAGTGCTCAATAACATTTTCATGATATTATTTTTAAAAAAAATTTTTAAGTTTATTTTTTTGAGAGAATGAGAGAGAAAGAGAGAGAGAGCAAGACAGAGAGAGAGGATGCCAAGCAGGTTCTGCACTGTCAGCGCAGAGCCCGATGAGGGGCATGAACTGTGAGATCATGCCCTGGGCTGAAGTCAAGAGTCAGATACTTAACCAACTGAGCCACACAGGCACCCTTATTATTATTAGTTTTTAAATGCTTACTTATTTTTGAGAGAGACAGACAGACAGAGCGTGAGCGGGGGAGGGGCAGAAAGAGACGGGGACACAGAATCCGAAGCTGTCAGCACAGAGCCCAGTGTGGGGCTTGAACTCATAAACTGTGAGATCATGACCTGAGCAGAAGTCGGACGCCCAACCAACTGAGCCACCCAGGCACCCCCATTTTCCTGATGTTATTATTAACTTTGTGTTGTGTATTCACAGATTTCGTGGTGTTGGTTTCGTGTGTAATTGAATTGTGTCAAGTAATCAGGTGTCCATTTGGTAAGCCATTTGGAACCTCTGATTTCCCCGACTCAGTGGAGTTGTTCTCACTCTGGGAGGGAGTCTTCACTGCAATATCTTAACTGTAACAGCAACCCATACCCCATTCTGCAACATTATTTATATGATCAGTCTCTCACTTCCCAAATTCAGCTTTGCCTCCCAGAATTTCAGCACTCACCTGGAAAGTAGAGATGGCATGCTTGCTCCTGGGCATGCCCACAGTTTGTTCATTTTCTCCTCAGAACTTCAAAGTCATGGTTTAGCTTTAGTCTTTCCTGAGAGCAAACTTTCATCACAAAAAGTGGAAGGACAGATTCCATGAAGCTAATTGCATACATATTCTAGGAAAATAGCACACTGCGTTGACAGTATTAGAGTACATTTTCTTTTACCCTTAGAAAGTTGTCTGTCATGAAATACCTCCCTTCTTCCAGGGTCTAATTGTAGATGCTTCTAAGAGCATGGGCTATGGAGCTGGAGGTGTGGAGTTTTAACTCTTAGCTCCACCATTTAGTGGTAGAATAACCTTGGAGAAATTATTGACTTCTGTGGGCCTTTGTTTATTCATTATTGGGTACAGGGGAAAACATAGAAGCTATTTCAAAAGTTGTTCTGCAAATTAAATGAACTAATATGTATAAAGCACTTAGAATAATGCATGGTATGTGGTAAGTGATATGTAAGGGTTAGTTGTTGCAGAGTTGTTATTAGTGGATATTCCTTATTCCGTGGAGGATAAACTGTTGTATATTTCTAGAGATTCCAAATTCAGCATAATCTAAGAGTTATTCTTTCACTTTCACCCTTTGTGACATTTTCCATATATTCTCTTCCTGACTCTGGTCTTGAATTTTGTCTTTTCCCAGTCTTTTCTTTACAATTTTTCTTCTTCGATGGTAGTGTCCACTTCAGAAACTCTTTTCTCCTGTGAAGACATTTTACTCTCACCCTTTTACTTCTTACCAAGGAATTTCTCAAGGACATAAACTATGTTTATTCTTTATATGTTTCTGATGCTTTGCACAGAGCTCATAGTTGCCCAATAAAGATGCATGAATAAAATATATAGAAACACTAGCTTGCATTTGCACCTCAGGTTTGTGATTGCCTTAGAAAAGTATACCTATAATTATAATTATTGTCCTTTACTTAGTAGCTATCAATGCTAGGCACTATACTAATTGTTTTAGATAGCATGACTCATTAAATGGCATCAACAATTTTAGAGGTGTAAATCCTATTAGTTTCATTTTACAAATTGGGAAGCAGAGTTTTAGAAAATATAAATTGCTTGTCCAAAGTGACAGTGTTAGTGGCTAAAGCCCCTTTCTCATGAGAAAATCCTCTATTGGTTACTGGACATCTTCATGTTTTATTCCTTCTACTATGTTGGTTTAGAGTGGGGCCACAGTTCTCTGGTCTTCCCTCTCCTGCAGGTAAATGGTTTTGCCGAACTCCCCCAGAGCCACACATTTGAGAGGTTGCAAATTCAAATACCATAGGAGGCACTCAGAGAACAGCATTTGTTGTGTGAGGGTATGGGTCGTGTCTTGAAAATCCAGAGTTTCCCCCATCCTGTCACCAGGACCTGTGAATTTGCTGTGAATAATGTTGGTTATGGACTCTCCATCCTCCCCTCCTCCCATATCACTCTAGTTCAAGTCCTTGTTACCCCAAACCACTGAGACTGTTGCAAGAGTTGCTTAAGTCCTCTCTGTAGGTCTTGTGTCTTCCTCTCCTTCTGTTTATCAGAGCAAAACAAATTTTTGAAGTTGTTAGCTCCCTATTAAAAAGGCTTTATGGTTTTCCACTGTTAATTACTGAGTCCAGACTTAACGTTTCATTGTAGACCAGCCAGAATATATTCACACCTAACACTCCATTCTTATACCTTTACGCAAATCCTCTGCTTTTGTCAGAATGGTTCCACTGGCAGTTCCTGAAAATGCCAAGCACAGACTTTCTTTTTCTTTTCTGCTTATGATCTTTTCTTAGCTTCTTCCAGTTAAATAAATCTTATCCCAGATTCCTGTTCTCTACTAGCTTTTTGTTTTTGTTGTTGGTGAGACAAATGTTCGCCTTTCTCTCAGTCCTTCCTTTTCTTTCTTTCTTTCCTTTCTTTCTTTCCTTCCTTCCTTCCTTCCTTCCTTCCTTCCTTCCTTCCTTCCTTCTTCTCTTTATTTCTTTCCCTCAGTATAATGCATTTCCTATACCGTTTTGTAGAAAGGCAGTAGAATATAGTAGTCCAACATAGACTCTGGAGCTAGGCAACTGACTTCAAATCCTGGTGCTACCACTTACCTTTCTGGTGACCTGAGTCAAGTTACTAAACCTGTCTGTGCTATAGTGACTTCTACCTTACACTGAAGATAAAATAATGCCTGTCTGACAAGACTGCAGAGAGGATTAAATGAATCATTGCATGTAAAGCAACGTGTGGCATAAGGTAAGCACTAAATAATGATGAGGACGATGGCGGTGATGTTATTTGCTCTTTTATGTGTACTACATTCTTTCATAACTGATTTGTAAACTCTTTCAAGTCAGAGATTTCCATATATCCTTGCCTTGCCAGTCAGGAGACTGGGTGTATCACATTAGGCAGGTCTTCAACCTTAAGACCCTTTTTTACTTTTGTGTAAAATGGAAATAATTTTTTCTTACATTAGTATAATGTATTAAAATTGGTTTTTCATGTATAAAGTTTATTTATTATCTGCCTACCCACTTCACATATGAGATAATTTCTGCAAAGCATGTTGGAAACTGGGCATGTGGATGTTAACTGTATTACCAAGATGCTCAGTAGTGCTGTTTGAAGAATGGGATCAAATGCTTGTCTTTCTTTCCCCTCCCCTCTAATCTAAATACCATATAAAAAGAATTGGAAGAATTTCTTTTTGATGTTTTTCATCAATAGTATCTCAATCTTCTCATGGTGCATCCTTCCACCTCACCTTCCAGAAGAGCGTTATTTTTTTTTTTAGAAGGGCAAGTTGTGACTGTGAATACAAGCCTCTGGTTCTATGGTATACTGGTGCCTGGAGGAAGAGTAGGATTTGAAGAAGTCTCCTAAAATAATGTTCTAATTCTTGCTCTACAGAATTTAATTTTTGTCTACTATTTATCAGGGTGGTTACAATCTCTTTTCTGAGGTAAAAGGAGATACTAGACTTAGAGGAAGGGGAGCGGAACAAGTGAGGAATGAAATCCAAATTATCATCATGGGAGAAAAGAAAATCAGAAACTGGCAACTGAAGTAAGACAATAAAGGTATTTGTTTAAAAATGAATATAAGGTGGGGGGACCTGGGTGGCTCAGTCAGTTGAGTGTCTGACTTCGGCTCAGGTCCTGATCTCGTGGTTTGTGAATTCGAGCTCCACATCAGGCTCAGAAATGTCAGCCTGTCAGTGCAGAGCCCACTTTGGATCCTCTGTTCCCCTCTCTCTGCCCCTCCCCCACTTGTGTTCTCTCAAAAATAAAATAAATATTAAAAAATGAATAAAAGGTGGAGCCACAGAAAATGAATATGATTTTTTAAGGCAAGAAATTGTGACTTGTTTAGTCTTTGAGAAGCAGAATATTATCAAAAACATAGTAAAATAATGAGTACAGAAGGGTATATGATATGGCCAGCTGTGGGAATTTCTAGGCTGGCTTCTGTGCTAATTATTAAGTATCCCAGCTCTCATTCCATATTCAAACTAAGCATCCATGAACTTCTCTATCTAGCAGGATGAGACATAGGAAGATATTCAAATACCAAAGTAACTATGGAAATAGGAAGAACAAAGCAGAATTCTTGAAAGTCTCTGGGTAAGGATAAAAGGAAAACAGAATAAAGAAGATCTCACAGCAGGGGCCTGTGACAGATCTCCAAATCAAGAAGTCAGGGAAGATGAAGTGGAACAAAGGCAAATCTCCACAACCAGGGAGATGGTCCATAGATTTCAACTACCCAGTTAACTTTCAGATAACTCACTCAGGAGAACAGAACTGGAAACATATAAAACATAAGTTTAATTCTCTCAGTAAATGATGCAAAAAGAGTAGCAAGAATTTTGAAAATGGTCTTACATTTTGAAGAAGATTTTATAGACTGCCTGAATGTCTTAAAAAACCTAGAGAAGAGCGATCCTGGATTAGCCAAATTCTAAGTATGAACACTATTTCAAAATGTTGGGAAACCAAGGTTAACTTGCTTATAAATTTGATGGGTTAAAAAGAATACATATATAGATATATGTGAGTGTGTGTGTGTGTGTGTGTGTGTGTGTTATGCCACACCAAATCAAAGGCAAGAGATACTTTGAAATATATATTTATGGTAAATGCTTTATTGGGTCCCTGTTCTTTTCTCTCCGCCCCCACCCCCCCCTTCTTTTCTTATAGCCTGAATTACCTGTGTGTTTTGGTGATGTATACATTATATATTTCTATGCAGAAAACACCCCCAAAGTTAAAAGTTTCTACGTGGTTTCTTGTCAGCTTGTGTGGCGTGTTCACAAGGTCTCTTGAAGCCTAGGCTTTGAATACAAACAATGTCACTTTGTCTTCATTCATTCGAACCAAATCTCAAGGCCAGCTCATATTCAAGGGGTGGGACAATTGACTTCACTTTGTGGGAGGAACTAGAAAGAACCTGTGGTTATTTTTCATCTATTGTAGGTGTTTAATTCAATTGCAAAATGAGATAAAAGATACGGAAGACTCTGACTTGGATTGAAAACTGCTAAATTATTGTGAAGTGTTATTATTATGTGGCTGACCCGATGTTCCTTCCCTCCTTCTCTGGGGTCTTTTTTTGGGGCAGATATCCTCATAAGAAAGCTCAACACAGGCTGCTAAAACCGTGCTGAGCCAGCCGAAATGGTGTTAGGGGTCTTGGCCACTACCTATTTATTCAGTATCTCATGGAGGAGTCTGCTACCAATTCAGTGACATACAAAGTGCACTGAATTTCAGAAAGAAAGATTTTGTGTGTGTGCCGTAAATCTTGTGATAATATTTGTCATTAGCTCAAGCACTGATCCCTGGTTCAAAGGAAATTTATGCTTCAACTGAGCAGGACAGGTTTTTGTCTTCTTAAATCATGGTACCAGAAGCTGAAAGAAAAATAAGCCAAAAAAAAGTGAGGTTAAATTACCTTGTTTATTCAGGTCTCTGACATCCTCACAAGATCTCAACAGTGACAATGGGCTTGAAGGATCAGTGAGTATTTGTAGGAGGCACCTCTTGTGGTGGCTTCACATCACAGGGTTCCCCTTTACTAAGGGGCTGCTGCCTGCACAGATATGTGCTCTCCTTGCCCCCACTCTGACAGACATCTCAAAGTTAGGAAAGAGTCTTCTGGACCATGGCTGACTGGACTAGGCCTGTCATTTGACCTAAGTAAGCCCATCAGTTTACTGCTGTCATGAACTAGAAATGTTGCCAAAAGAGCCACCATGCTCTTGGAAGTTGTTGCTCTGGAAGGAAGGCCCACCACTTCCTGCAGAAGAAATACATGGAATTGCACTAGTTCCTACCCTTTCTGAACCTTGGTTTAATTCTTCCTTAGATCTGGTAAGATATTCCACTGTTCTTACAATCAATTCCCTGTTCTTGCTCAAACTATTAGAGTGGTTTCTGTTACTTGTAATCAAAAGAATCTTAGCAGAAGACAGCCACAACCATGGCTGAATGGTTAGAAGAAAATGGTTTATCTGGATGCCATTCTATCAATTCATGGATTCATTAGTCATTTATTGAGGACCTATTATATGTCAAACACAGAGAAAGGTACACAAATAAGACATAAGGAGATGTGGGGAGATAGTCATGCAAACATATAATCACACTAAACTGTGATAATGTTCTGGTAGAGATAGTACAAAGCGATGTGGGAGTATAGGTAAGAGTATGAATGAACTCTCTGGGTGGGTTGGGGAACTGGGGTTAATCAGCTTGGAGAAGGATATAAGTTAAGGACTAAATCAAAGCTATGCAGAAAATTCACTCTCATTACATTACAGAGGTAGCAAATGAGGAATTGCTACATGGAGGCCGAAGACCAGCTGTTCTCAATATCAACTTAGCTCTGCCAAGTGGAAACTGATTTGAACAGCAGTATGAGAGACTGAGATTATATATGGAAGAATTTCCTGACAGTGAGAGTAGTTAACGTTGTGAGATTGTAGAATCTTCTCCTCTAGAGGTTTAAAAAAATAACATAGCTCATCATCTGCCTAGGATAGCATTATTGTGATGCTGTCTAAAAGTAGGGAAATGGAAGATAATTGCTCAAGCTCTTTTCTAGCTTAGAGTTTTTATAAATCTGTCACTTTTAAGGAAAACTATTGAACCAATGAAAAATAAAATTACAGGCAGAAAAGTAATGCAAAAGAATGAAAAAATAATCAAATTATTAATTCCCCCTTGGTTCAAGAATGAGGAAGAAATAAAGAGACTAAAAAGATTCAATATGTGCTATTTTAGAAATTGTTTTGAAATCACATCATCTATTGGTTGTTCAAAAACCCAGGTTTGGGCTCAACTGGTTGCTAACTAATAGTCCTGTCTACTCCATCCTAACCCAGAGTACTTTAGTTTCTCCCGAATCGTGTTATAACTGATTTCTTCGGCTTGTAGAACATTTTCTATGTGTTTTCTATATGTTTATAAATTTCTTTTTATTGTGAACTTAAGCACATTTATAAAATAAAATAGTCAAATGAACATCAGCTTTCTCCATCACTCAAAATTTACATTGTCCTTTTTAAGTTTAGGTACCTACATTCTGCTTATAGGAATTTTGAATTCTGCTTTCTTCCACATGATTGATATCATTTATATTCTTTCGGGTGTTAATGTATTCCCCATACTTGCCACATTTAACAGCATTTGAGCACATCACTGCGAATCCATAGATTTTGATCATATGTAATAAGTGGGGTAGCTGGAGCCGACTGGGAGGACAAATGCCCTGAGAGCATCTGTGACGCGATGAAATCATCACTGCCTCTCACCTGTCACTGGAGCCTCCCCATCCTCCCCTCCTTTCCTGCCCTCCTTTCTTCTTCCCTCCCTCTCTCCCTTCCTCTCTTTCTTCCAATTAAAGAGACTGGCATGAGCTTAAAATTAGAACATGTATTCAGAGAATTGTAAGTCCTGTTGGGCTCCCAATAAAATATATGACTAGAAAATAAAATTAGAAAATTAAGTTAGGTAAAATTATGTAGAATTTGCTAAGACCGCAGAGTTTAGTTTGTTGGGCAGGCATCGGGAAACAAATGAACACAGCATGTGGAAGATAAGCATGGACATGTTGCACAGTGGAAGGCTGTAGAGAATGGTAATCAGCTAAAATTTTTTTTAATATTTTTTTTTTTTTGAGAGAGAGAGAGAGAGACAGAGCACAAGTGGGGAAGACTCAGAGAGAGAGAGAGGGACACAGAATGTGAAGCAGGCTCCAGGCTCTGAGCTGTCAGCATAGAGCCCTGCATGGGGCTCAAACTCACAGACTGCAAGATCACAGCTTGGGTTGAAGTCAAATGCTTAACAAACTGAGCCACCCAGGCGCCCCTAAGAATGGTAATCAGTTTAATGACTCAAAGTGGGGAATCATTCAAGATGAGACACACATTGACATTTTATTTTATATTAAACCCCAAGATACACATACATACACCAATATTTTGATATTGGGCTAAGGCCTTATTTTATTTTTTGAATGTGAATCCACTCATTGTTCTAAGTTGTTTTTATTTTTGTTTTAATCATAGTCATAAATCATTGTTTATGACTTTCCAGTTTTAGTTGCTTGAAAGCTGAACAAAAGTTTAGAGATATTTTCAAAGCAGTCTTAGTGTAACATTCTTTGAGATTTTAAGTTTTTTCACCAATCTTTTTATCTCACTCACACTTAATTTGATGGTTTTTTTTTTTTTTAGGAACTGCCTTTATCTAATTTTTACCAAAACATTCAGTTTAAGTTTCATAAAAATCTACATCTCCCTCTTTTCTCACACATATTTCATCAGTTTATAGAAAAAAAAAAACACTTTTTTTAAGTAGCCTTCATGCCCAGTGTGGAGCCCAATGTGAGGGTTGAACTCAGGACCCTGAGATCAAGACTTGAACCGAGATCAAGACCTGAGCTGAGATCAAGGGCCTGATACTTAACTGACTGAGCTTATAAAAGTCCTCAGCTTATAAAAGTTTTAACTCAATAAAGAAATTAGAATAATAAAAACACACCACAAACTGATTTTGTATAAGCATGCAACTTGGCTGATGGGAAGAGAAGGTATAGGTGTGGTAGAAGATAGGATACTAACCAGGGATGTTTTGTGTACATGGACATAAGACTTATAATTTAGGATGGGGTAGAGAACACAGATTAATCTGGTATGCCAATTAAGAGAGTTTAGGGAAAGGGGGGGAACCCTGGAATTTAGTTTTGAGTCTTTCACCAGAAAATAAAAGTTCAGTTTTTGGTGTCCCTATATAAATTTAATATACCACCTTTGATATACTAACTTCCATTCATATCTTTCTGTCTCCCTCATATTCACTTTATTTTTCAATTTCTTTGAGATTCTAGAGCATAAGGGGAGGAACTGGGCAGAAATATTTCAGTGGCCTAGATAGGACCCTCTTCTGGGATGAGGACGTCCTTGAGAAAGAGAGAAGCTCTTCTTGTTACTCAGATTGTAGAGGATTAAAAGAAGGATGGTTTTATGTCTTGGTTTAGAATCTCCTCATTAGATTTTGACTTGTAACTCTTTTTTTCCCCAGGTTACACTTTCCACTAGGAATATGATGGGGTACAATTCAGAGTTTTTGGCTTTTCTTGATAGCTTCTGGGATTAACAGATCACCAACATCTCCATCTGGTAGAATTGAGAGGAGGAGGAGGAGAAGGAAAAGAAGAAGTCGTTCTTAAGGTATAGAAAGAGTAAATATATCCTTTCCCCTACCTTCTCCTTGAAGTGACTTGCAAAGTTAGGACCCCGGACACCTTCAGAAAGTGACTTTCCTAGCTCAGTGCTTTACTTGGTGCTGATTCACATGAGACTTTGTATCCTGGGCATCAGAGCTACCTTGATAGTTGACCTTGTGGAAATAGTATAAACTCATTTCCTAAAAAAGAAAATATAAAATTATAAATGATTTTTCCTTTAAGAATAAAATCAGGGTTCACTAAAAAGCTGGAAGGACTGCACTGCATCCTATAGTGTAGCATAAAATCCTTCAACCAGTTACAATTTCAAATGACAATGAGGGTGTCTTTTTTTCTGATAAAGATCAGGAATCTACTATTGTCCCCAAACTCAAGACGTGCTACTTGTTTCAAGTGGAATGGAAGGGTTTGCAGCAATTACTGTGATGAATGAAACAAAATGAAAAAGAGTTGGAATAGTTCAATGTTTATTCACATGATCAGCTGGCGTATGGCAGCCCTAGGCTCTGCGGTGGGGACCCCGGGATGGAGTATCCTATGTATTGAAAATTCTAGACAAAACCTAAATTTTAGAAGAAAAACTGCTGTCTAGTGGTGTTAGTGGTACTTTCTTTTGACACTGTGAATTGGGGGTATATTTATGTGAGTTCACTACCTAAGTCACTCAACAATGCTTGAAACTAATGAAGCTTAGCCTCAGGGCCCCTCACTTGCATGGGCCTTTCAAAATGCTCATTTGGTCATATGCTTTTGTGAAGTTTGAAAAAGTAGAGTACTTTAACTGCAATTTGTTAAAATCACTTACGTGTAAGCTTGACTAAGCCATGAAGTGATCAGATATTTGTTCAAATGTTATTCTGGGTGTCTGTGAGAGTGTTTGGGGATGAGATTAACATTTGAGTTGGTAGACTCAGTAAACAGATTGCCCCCCACCCCCATGTAGGTAGCCTTCATTCAATCGGTTGAAGGCTGATCACTCACTCTCCCACAAGTAAGAGGGAACATCTCCTGCTTGACTGATGAGCTAAGACTTCACTCTTTTGCTGCCTTCAGACTTGAACTGAAACACTGGCTCCTCTTGGGTCTTCAGCCTGCTGGCTTTCGGACTGGAACTACACCACCACTGCTGACTCTCCAGTTTGCTGACTGCAGATCTTGAGATCACCTCCACAATGCTGTGAGCCAATTCCTCAAAATAAATCTCTAAATGGATATATATCCTTTTGGTTCTGTTTCTCTGGAGAACCCTGACTAGTATCCTTCTTTCATATTTGCCCTTGAGTTGGCTGATATTGGAAGTGTTTTGGGGATCGGGAGGACATTTAATTGGGGAATCATTTAGCTGAGTATATGTGTATACTTAACAGTCACTTCTGGGACCAGTAAGCTAGCCTCATGTGGAAATGGCTTCCAGCTTTAGTCCCCTGTCCACTGTACCAGCTTATCTGATAATGTGACTGAACACCCCTGCCTGGAGGTCTATCGTTATGAGACTATTGGTTGACACCTGGCACTGAAAGTATGTGGATGGTGGAGGCAAAATGATGTCAAAGATTCACCCCATAGAGGGTTAACTCCCTTTTCACTTATGGGGTTTTCTTATATGGATACTGTAGCATCTGTGCCCTGATATCAATATAGAAGCCTCAGGGCAATGAGTGAGACATGTGTAGCACGGGCATGAGATAAGATATAATAAGGTTGTGCTTGCAAACAGTTGATCATTGCAGCACTAGCTCAAACAAGAGACAGGTAAGACAGATAGCTAAGACTGAAATACACGCTAACATGGCATATGAGACATGCTTCATACATGGATCTTTCTTCAATTCTAGAACATTCCCTGCCATTATATCTTCAAATATTAGATCTTTATGATTCTTGATGTCTTGAAATCCCTAGTAACTGTCTGTTGGAATTTGTTACTCTATCCATCATTTCTTTTAACTCTGCTTTCATGTGTTCTATTTGCTTTTTTCTCTAAGCTGTATTTTGACTGATTTTCTAGTTTCCATCTTTTAATTAATCAGTTTTCTCTTCAGTGGTGTCTACAGTTCAACCCATCCATTATGCATTTAATTTTAATGATTGTATTTTTCATTTCCTTAAATTCTGTATTATTATGTTTTTGTTGTTTTAAAAAATGTTTTATTTATTTTTGAGAGAGAGAGAGCATGAGTGGGAGGGGGGCAGAGAGAGAGGGAGACACAGAATCCGAAGCAGGCTCCAGGCTCTGCATCAGCATAGAGCCTGACTCAGGGCTCAAACTCATGAACCGTGAGATCATGACCTGAGCCGAAGTTGGATCCTCAACCAAGTGAGCCACTCAGACACCCCGCATTATTATGTTTTTAAAAACATAGTTTTTTAAATTTCCCTATTATGTTCTTCTTTCATTATTTTGAACATTTCAATATGTTTATTTTCACTTTTTTTCAGAGTTTTCTTTTTTTCTAGTTCTTAAGGGTGAAAATTCTGTTTTTGTTTTTTTCCCCAATGTGGACTGCTTCTTCCTGTGTTGGTTTTCAAGGGAGTCCCTGGTCCTGGAAGATTCCTATGAACACTTTCAAGTTTGCTGTTGCCAAAGCTTTAAGAGTTCCATCTGTTCTGGACCGGGTTTTTATTTTTATTAAAAAAAAATTTTAATTTGAGTATAGTTGACACACAATGTTACATTAGTTTCAGGTGCACAATGTAGTGATTCAACTGATAACATTTGATTATTTTAGCTTATTCCACTTTATAGCTCGGTCTTTGCCCCCAAAGAGCACAGGGCTTTAACTTGCATATGACTTCTAAAGGCAGGGGAAGGCTAGATCAAGGTTAGTGGACTGCAGTGTGAATTTTCTCTTGGTGCCCAGCCCATGTAGTATCAGGGATGTGAGCATGAAATACATATGTTCCAGGAGGGAGGGAATTTAAAAGAGTTTATACAAGGAATTTACAACTTCTTTTCACCTCTCCTATGAAATTACTTGTACCTCTACCTATTTTTTTCTTAATACTCAAACCTTCCCGTCAAAGAGATCCCTTTTCTCCTGTACCTTCAACTTTTCTATTGATTCCATTCCAGTGACATTTAAATGTGTTAAGTCTTTCCCACTAATTTGAACACTGATTTTGGGCATCTTCTTAGACTCTCCTGATTACTTTAAAATTTTTTTAAATTTATTGTTTTAAATGTTTGTCTATTTATTTTTGAGAGACAGGGAGCACAAGTGGGGGAGGGGGAGAGAGAGAGAGGGAGACACAGAATCCAAAGCTGGCTCCAGGTTCTGAGCTGTCAGCACAGAGCCTGACATGGGGCTGGAACCCACAAATAGCGATATCATGACCTGAGCTGAAGTTAGATGCTCAACTGACTGAGCCACCTAGGAGCCCATTTGATTACTTTTGAAAATAAAGACACTGCTTGACCCTGGACTGTGCTGTTTGTCTCCACTGCCATCGCTGCATCCTTGCTGCAGTCTCAGATGGTGCCTTGAACCTACATGACTCTGGTGGCCCACACACTGAGCCCTCTGTTCCACGGTGTCTTTAATGTTTCATTCAGATTGGATTACTACCTACACTTAGAACCTGGAACTGGACTTCTGGATGACTGCCAGGGGGCTGGATGATATAGCCTGGAAGTGTGGAGGAGTAAGTCTGTCATAGGATGAATCTTGACCAATGAGAATCAAAAGTAGCAAAGTAAAAAGTAAATTCCCAAGGCTCTTGTCCACCCCTTGCAGACTACTCTCAGGTGTGCTTCCTTCTTACAGCCCTTCAAAAAGGCCTGCAGATATACCTGCTGAGCAACCTATTGTGTATCTTTCTATTCTTTTTAAGTTTGTTTATTTATTTTGAAGGTGCGCACAAGTGAGGAAGGGGCAGAGAGAGAGAGAGAGAGCGAGAGTCCCAAGCAGGCTCCGCACCACCAGTGCAGAGCCTGATGTGGGGTTTGAACTCACAAACCGCAAGATCATAACCTGAGCTGAAGTCGGACCCTAACTGACTGAGCCACCGAAGCGCCCTGCCTAGTGTGCTTCTTGGTGGATCATTATGAAGTGGCAGTCAGTGCTTTAGAGCAGCTCTTCGCATTGGTTTGCATTTCCTTGCTTTATTCCTCCTTTCCTTACCCTTGTTACCCTGGGCTTGCATCTCACAAATGAAGACTGGTGTTTTAATCCTTACTTCTGGTGTGTTTCCTAGAAGACCTGGGCTAAGGTACCCATTATAAAAACATTTTCCTTAATGTCATGTCTCCTTTCATCTATTCCTTTTATATCTCTCTTCCTTGGAAACTTAAAAAAATTTTTTTTTTATTAAAAATTTTTTTCTAATGTTTATTTATTTTGAGAGAGAGAGATAGAGTGCAAGTAGGCGGGGCAGAGAGAGAGGGAGACACAGAATCGGAAGTAGGCTTCAGGCTCTGAGCAGTCAGCACAGAGCCTGATGCAGGGCTTGAACTCATGAGCCGTGAGATCATGACCAGAGCCAAAGCCTGACGCTCAACCAACTGAGCCAGTCAGGTGCCCTGGAAACTTTTTGAAAGAGTTTTTTTGTCTTTTTTTTTCTACTCTTAATCTCTGTTTTCTTATCTGCCATTCATTCTTCAGTATAGCTTCCCTCTCCCATTTCTCTTAAAACTGCTTTCACCAAGATCAATATTGACCATGTTGTTAAACCCAAAGGATAATTTTCAGCCTTTATCTTATTTGATCTGTGTGCAGCACTTGACACTGACCTCATGTCTGTCTAACATTGTCTCGCCCTGAATTCTAGGCAATGCACTCTTAGCTTTTATCTTGCCATCATAGCTGTTCCATCTTAGTCACTGTTACATATCTTGTAAATATTGGTGTTTCCTATGGTTCTATCCTCCGTTCCCTCCCCTTTCTTCCTCTCCCTTTCCATTATTCCCCTCTCTTTCTCACCTCTCCTCTTCTCTTCTTTTCTCTGGTATAAACCATCCCTAGGAAGTCTGACTTATTCACGTAGCTTCAAGTGCCATCTATGTGCCACTAACGTCCAAACTATATTTAGATCTAACTTTGTCTTTCAAGTACCAGATTCTTAAAAGGATCTGTCTATTGGACATTTCTTCTTTGCCTCCTCCAACCTGTTCTCTGAATTGCTGCTAGAGTCATCTTTCTAAACTATAACCACGATTGTGTCATTTTTCTCCTTAAATCTTTGTAACCTTTTTTTACTTGCCCTAAGATAAGGGGCATATTGGGGCGCCTGGGTGGCCACAAGGGAGTGGCAGGAAATATTCAATGTGCTGAATAAGAAAAATATGCAGCCAAGAATCCTTTATCCAGCAAACCTGTCATTCAGAATAGAAGGAAAGATAAAAGCTTTTCAAGACAAATAAAAACTAAAGGAGTTCATGACCACTAAACCAGCCATGCAAGAGATCCTAAGGGGGACTCTGTGAGTGGAAAACAGCAAAGACTACAAAGGACTAAAGACATTACCACAATCATGAAACCTACAGATAACACAATGACACTGCATCCATATTTGTCAATAATAACTCTGAATTCAAATGGACTAAATTCCCCAGCCAAAAGACATAGAGTATCAGAATGGATAAAAACAAAACAAAACAAAACAAGATCCATCTATATGCTGACTACAAGATACTCATTTTAGACATGAAGACACTTGCAGATTAAAAGTGAGGGGATGGAGAACCATCTATCATACTACTAGATGTCAAAGGAAAGCTGGAGTAGCCATACTTACACCAGACAAACTAGATTTTAAAACAAAGACTATAACAAGAAATGAAGAAGAGCATTGTATCATAATTAAGCAGTCTATCCATCAAGAAGAACTAACGATTGTAAATGTTTATGACCCCAATGTGATGGCACCCAAATACATAAGTCAATAAATCACAAACATAAGTAAATGTATAAATAATAATACCATGATTACTGGGGACTTTAATACTCCACTTACAACAATGGACAGATCATCTAGGCAGAAAACCAATAAGGAAACAACAGCTCTGAATAACACATTGAACCAGATGGACTTAACACGTATATTCAGAACTTTTCATCCAAAAGCAGCAGAATACACATTCTTCTTGAGTGCATATGGAATGTTCTCCAAAATAGGTCACTTATTGGGTCACAAAGCAGCCCTCAACAAATATAAAGGGACTGAGATCATACCATGCATATTTTCAGATCACAATACTGTGTTACTTGAAATCAACCACAAGAAAATATTTGGAAAGTACCTAAATACATGGAGGTTAAAGAACATCCTACTAAAGAATGAATGGATCAACTAGGAAATTCAGGAAGAAATTAAAAAATATATGGAAGTTAGTGAAAATGAAAACATGACAATCCAAACCCTTTGGGATGCAGCAAAGCAGTTGTAAGAGGAAAATACATTGCAATCCAGGCCTATCTCAAGAAGCAAGAAGGGTTGCAAACACACAACCTAACTGCACACCTAAAGGAACTAGAAGCAGAACAGCAAAGAAATCCCAAAGTCAACAGAGGAAGAGAAATAATAAAGAGTAGAGCAGAAATAAACCATATAGAATCCAAAACAGCAACAACAAAATAGTAGAACAGATCAATGAATCTAAGAGCTGGTTTTTTGAAAAAAAATAAACAAATTAGATAACCCCCTAGCCAGACTTCTCAAAAAGAAAAGAGAGAGGACCTAAATAGATAAAATCACAAATGAAAGAGGATAAATCACAACCAGCACCACAGAAATACAAATAATTATTAGAGAATACTATGAAAAATTGTATGCCAACAAACTGGACAGCCTGGAAGAAATGGATAAATTCCTAGACACACACTACCAAAACTCAAATGGGAAGAAATAGGAAAATTGAACAGACCCACAACCAGTGAAGAAATTGAATTGGTTATCAAAAATCTCCAGCAAATACAAGTCCTTGGCCAGATGGCGTCCCAGGGGAATTCTACCAGACATTTAAAGCAGAGTTAATACCTATTCCTCTCAAACTGTTCCAAAAAATGGAAATGGAAAGAAAGCTTCCAGACTCATTCTATGAAGCCAGCATTACCTTGATTCCCAAACCAGGCAAAAACCCCACTGAAAAGGGGAATTACAGGCCAATATCCCTGATGAACATGGATCCAAAAGTGCTCAACAAGATACTAGCAAATTGAATTCAACAGTATATAAAAATAATTATTCACCATGATCAAGTGGGATTCATTCCTGGGCTGCAGGGATGGTTCAATATTCACAAATCAATGTGATACATCACATTAATAAAAGAAAGGATAAGAACCATATGATCCTGTCAATAGATGCAGAAAAAACATTTGACAAAATACAGCATCCTTTCATAATAAAAACCCTCAAGAAAATTGGGATAGAAGGAACAGACCTAAACATCATAAAAGCCACATATGAAAATCCCACAGATAAATCATCCTCAATGGGGAAAAACTGAGAGCTTTTCCCCTGAGATCAGGAACACAACAGGGATGTTCATTCTCACCACTGTTGCTTAACATAGTGTTGGAAGTCCTAGCCTCAGGCACCAGACAACAAACAAAATAAAAGGCATCCAAATTGGCAAAGAAGAGGTCATAATTTCACTCTTCACAGATGACATGATACTCTACATGGAAAACCCATAAGACTCCACCAAAAAACTTCTAGAGCTGATACATGAATTTTGCAAAGTTGCAGGATATAAAATCAATGTACAGAAATCAGTTGCATTTCTATACACCAATAATGTAGCAACAGAAAGAGATATCAAGGAATAGATCCCACTTAACAATTGCACCAAGAACCATAAAATACCTAGGAATAAACCTAAGCAAAGAGGTAAAAGATCTGTATGCTGAAAGCTATAGAAAGCTTATGAAGGAAATTGAAGAAGACACAAAGAAATGGAAAAATATTCCATGCTCTTGGATTGGAAGAAAAAATATTAAAATGTCTACCCAAAGCAATCTACACATTCAATGCGATCCCAATCAAAATAGCACCAACATTCTTCACAGAGCTATAACAAACAATCCTAAAATTCGTATGGAACCACAAAAGACCCCAAATAGCCAAAGTAATGTTGAAAAAGAAAACCAAAGCTGGAAGTGTCACGTCTCAGTCTTCAGCCTGTACTACAAAGCTGTAATCATCAAGACAGTATGGTATTAGCACAAAACAGACACATAGACCAGTGGAATCGAATAGAGAACCCAGAACTGGACCCACAAATATATGGTCAACTAATCTGACAAAGCAGGAAAGAGTATCCAATGAAACAAAGAGTCTCTTTAGCAAATGGTGCTGGGAGAACTGGACAGCAACATGCAGAAGAATGAACCTGGACTGCTTTCTTGTACCATACACAAAAATAAACTCAAAATGGATGAAAGACCTAAATGTGAGACAGGAAACCATCAAAAAACCTACAGGAGAAAAGAGGCAACAACCTCTTTGGCCTCACCACAGCAACTTCTTACTAGATATATCTCTGAAGGCAAGGGAAATAAAAGCAAAAATGAACTATTGGGACCTTATTAAGATAAAACATTTCTGTAAAGCAAAGGAAACAATCAGCAAAACTAAAAGTTAAATGATGGAATGGGAGAAGATATTTGCAAATGTCATCAAATAAAGGCTCAGTATCCAAAATCTATAAAGAACTTACCAAACTCAACATCCAAAAAACAAATAGTCCAGTGGAGAAATGGGCAAAAGACATGAATAGACACTTTTCCAAAGAAGACATCCAGATGGCAGACACATGAAAAAATGCTCAACATCGCTTGTCATTAGGGAAATACAAATCAAAACCACAATGAGATATCACCTCACACTGATCAGAATGGCTAAAATTAACAACTAAGGAAACAACAGATGTTGGCGAGACAACAGATAGTAGAGAAAGGGGAACCCTCTAGCACCCTTGGTGGGAATGCAAACTAGTGCTGACACCCTGGAGGTCCTTCAAAAAATTAAAAATAGAATTCCCCTACCACCAGCAATAGCACTAGTAGGAATTTATCCAAAGGACAAAGGAGTGCCGATTTGACGGGGCACATGCACCCCAATCTTTATAGAAGTACTGTCAACAATCGCCAAATTATGGAAAGAGAACAGATGTCCATCAACTGACAAATGGATAAAGATGTGGTATATAGGGGCACCTGGGTGGCTCAGTCGGTTAAGCATCCGACTCGCAGGTCATGACCTCACAATTCGTGAGTTTGAGCCCCACATAGGGCTCTGTGCTGACAGTTCAGACTGAATCCTTGTTCAGATTCTATGTCTCCTTCTCTTTTTTCCCCTTTCCCACTCTCACTCTGTGTCTCTTTCAAAAATAAATAAATATTTAAAAAAATTAAAAAATATATCTGGTGTATATATACACACACACAATTGAATACTACTCAGCAACGAAAGGGAATGAAATCTTGCCATTTTCAATAATGTGGATGGAATTGGAGGGTATTATGCTAAGGGAAATAAGTCAGTCAGAGAAAGACAGATATCATATGATATCACTCATATGTGCAATGTGAGAAATTTAACAGATAAGCATAGGGGAAGGGAAGGAAAAATAAGATAAAAACAGAGAGAGAGGCAAACCATAAAAGGCTCTTAAATACAGAGAACAAATTGAGGGTTGATGGGGATGAGGGGGTTTGGGGTGGCGGGGAAAGTGGGTGATGGGCATGAGTAGGGTACTTGTTGGGATGAGCACTAGGTGTTGTATGTAAGTGATGAATCACGGGAATCTACTCCTGAAGCCAAGACACTGTATGCTAGCTAACTTGAGAATAAAAAAATAAATTTGCAAAGGGCAAGAATGAAGAGATTCACTGTACCAATCTATTCATCCTTCCTACTATTCAACCATCCATCTATCTGTCTTACTCTTCCTTCTTTCAACAAGTGTTTAATTGAGTACTTAACATTTGCATATAAGGGACATGATCCCTGTCCCTCATGGAACTTACACTCTTGTGTAAGTGGTACCTAGACTACTTAAGTTCACACTGGAAAGGCTATAACTGAGAAGGAAACTGTGGGATGGTTGGATCAAGTAGGGTTGTGGTTAGGGAAGGTTTTCCACAAAAATGATGTGTACAGTGAGAGCTGAAAGCTCATAGAAAATATGGGAAATGTGTTATGTGTCATGGGAAGTATGGGTAATATCAGGACAAAGAGAGATGATAGAATGTTCCAAATAGAAAGAACACAATGTGCAAAGGCCCTGAGGCAAGAATGAGTATAGTTCAGCAAAATTCTCAAGGTAGCTGCTCTGCCAGGTGAGAAATGTTCATTTGAGTTATTTATGAATGGTATAGTAGCTAGTTCCATAGAATATCTGATGTGTGAAAGGTGTGTGGTTTACTCATTTGCAGCTGTTCTTTGTCCTTAAGTTCTAGATTGAATTGTGCTACCCTCTTTGTCTTTTTTTTTTTAACCAACCTTTGAAAAGTAGATTGCTAAGACCAAAGCTTTTGGTTTTTAAGACATGGCACTTTAAATTGAAACACTGCAATCGTCAGAGTACTCAATAAAACAATTCCCATCTCTTCTCATTTTAAACAGGAGGAAACTGGGTTGCAGAGAGGCTAGATACTTTTCTCTAGGTTCCACAGCTATTAAATTGCAGCTGTTAAATCAAAGAAAGGCTAGACTTGGCGTAACAGTGATCTCCACATATTAGACTCAGGAGCAACATGACCACTGGAGTATGTGAAGAACGAGAACAACCACACAGGCTACCTACTACCTTTAACAATACAGGATAACAAGGCTACTCAAACTCTTATCATGGACAAAAGCACGTTCTTTGTCTCTTTTGGTGGATAAAGTCTTCTAGTCTGAAAACTTTTCCAATAATACCTGCCATGGTCCTTCCTAACATCCTATTATTAGAGTAGTTGAGTCTTGAAAACATGAGTTGTCTCCAAGCATTCCTTTGAAGTTGATAGCTAGTTGAGCACAAGATAGGGTCCTAGACAATGGTTGGAAACCTGGAGCTTCAGAATAAGAAAAAGGCAAATGAAGTGGAAATTTAAGAACCCCCCATGCAAGCTTCTCTTTACTTAGGGCTGACAGTTTATGATTCCTAGGGAAATTGAGTAAACATAATCAGAATAATTACTAAACATCTCCAGTCTTGACCAACCATCATAAGAATGACAGAGAAAAGAAAAATTTGAACACCTGTGTAGTTAGGTATGGTGAATAGAAGCAGATATGTCATGTGTGAAGGTAGCAGTAATATTTCAAAAGTCTAAGGGATGTATATCACACCAAGAAACATTACTGATTCAAATCTCTTCACACACACACTTCCCCTAGTAAATATACATCAAGCAGCAGCAAAACTTTTGTTGTAATTGTTTTCCTGCCACAGGAAATTTTGCAGATGATGTCCTAACCCTTGAGTGAAATCAAAACACCCTAAAATTGAAACTTCTCTTTATCAGAAATTTTCTACCATAAAACTTTCTGTATCTTTTAGGAAATTTCAGTTACATGTTAACAGAATACCTAACTCAAATTGGTGTAAAAAACACATTTATTAGTTTATACATTTGAAAGGGCCAGAGGTAGGACTTGTCATAGATGTGGTTTGATCTGGGGGATCAAATGATGGTTTTCTCATCATTGCTCAACCTTTTCTTCCTTTGTGTGTGAGCTTCATCTCTGGGTTGCTTCTTTAATAAGATGAGATGGTGGTAGCATTTCTGAGCTGTGTATTTGCATCTACAAAATTTGGTGGAACAGTGAAAGCTTGTCTTTCTCAGAGACAATCACCATGGCCCAGGACCTAGGGTTGTGAGGTTTTGCTTAAGTTAGTCAAGGTCCTCCATGGAGGTGAGCAATGGGATCATTTCCACCCAAACGGGTCAGCAGAGAATGTAGATGGGAGGATTTACCCAAAGAGAATTCTGCTACTAGATAAATGGGGGAATGGATGCTAAATAGCAAAGAAAAGATATTTGCTACCCTTGATTTTTTTTTCTTCTTTTTTTCGAAATTCCACCTGGAGGGACTCTCAGTAAAGTTTAGCCTCTGTATTGGTTACAATATAGCTTTAGGTGTGTGAAATGGGGACTCAAAATAACAGTATATTAAAGAATGAATGTTACTTCACTCTTATTTAAAAAAATTTTAATGTTTTTATTTATTTTTGAGAGGCAGAGAGACAGAGTGTGAGTGGGGGAGGGGCAGAGAGAGGGAGACACAGAATCCGAAGCAGGCTCCAGGCTATGAGCTATCAGCACAGAGCCCAATATGGGGCTTGAACCCACAAACCATGAGATCATGACCTGAGCTGAAGTTGGATGCTTAACCGACTGAGCCACCCAGGTGTCCCACTTCACTCTTAAAGTCTGAGATGGTATGGGGCTTTGTATTCTGAAACTTTGAAGAATCAGAGTCCTGCCTTGCTCTGTCATCTCCAGGGTGTTGTTTCAATCTCTGTGATCAAACATGGATCACTACTATGTCCTAATCCAACTTGACAAGGGTAAAGAAGAGGAGGCTATGTCTCTCCAAGAGACTGGGACGTGTGGCCCTTTTCTTTTTTCCTTGGTGGCTATGTGCCATCAAAAATGGGACCACCAGTATTCTCTATCAGTGTTCAAATATAAGTATGTCATTCACTGTTAACATCAATTGAGGGGTAAAATATGATAATGGAAATAATTTTTGAACCTTTGCCTTTATACATTTCTATAAATTCACAAAAAATTTCCAAAATATTCCTGAAACTCTTTAGGATACATTTCACAATTGTGAACATTCTTCTGGACTTTGACAATGGGAAATTTGAAATCCATGAAATGGTATGCAGGTGTCCTACAAATAATATTTTCACTGATGTCCATTTTGAGGGCAATGAAGTCAGTGTCAAATGCAATTTTAATCACTCTCAAAGCTTCCACTCTGCAGCTGTTGGTGCACCCTTATGCCTGCCATTACTGCTAAAGCCATTGGTGTCACCTAAGGCTACCAGCCATCCCACTACATCATAAATCTCTCCCCACCTCCAGTCTTTGGTCTTGATGATGTACTGATGAGGGCTTCCAATATGTTATAGACATTTTAGTAAATCTAGCCTTCAACATTGCTTCTTCTGTCCTTAGGACTCACAGAAAGATTGCGAGTGTTGGGATGGAATGGAAGACAACTCTGAGTTAACACAAATCTTGATGTTCTTAAAATCATTATTCCATTTTGATGATTAAAACATTGTTATTGAATCTCTTATTTGCTTAACACCTAGCAGAATTATTTTCCAGAATTATTTTTCAGTTTCATATGTAAATATATTTCATGTATACTATCCCATAAGTTTTCCTGACCAGCCCAAACATGTGGAGATCCAGTTTAGATTCAAACTGTAATCCTTTGCTATTTATTGATTCAGTCATACATTTCAATCATTCATAATTTTCACTCATTTATTCAATAATTTATTCAACAAGTAATTGAATCAATTTATTCAATCATTTATTGAATGTCTACTACATAAAAGTGTGTTCTGGGTCTTAGAGTTGAAACTGTGAGCACCTCTGACATGATCCTTATTTACATGATTTAATAGGTGCTATGGTGACAGTTCCCTCCTCCTCCACAGTATCAATTTGTGAATTGCATACATTGTACATTCTTTCATTGGAAGTTCTTAAGTTAGACAGTATCTCTCTGCTACCCATTTGCTGCCATTGGTGTGTACTCAGCCAGTTCAGTATTTGTGTAGGTCAGTAAAATTATTCAGCCATATATTCTCGAGTTAAGCAGAATGCTTCAGTTATCAGGAGTCTTGGATTGTCAGGTGTGAGGGTGATCTGACTACTACATCTGTCACCTCATTGATTGCCAGGGTTGATTAAGCTGATCTGGCTGGCTAGGCAGGTGTCCCCTTCTTCACTCACTGCCCCACGTGCGTCTCTCCCGAAGCTGTGAAGCTGCACGCTAGGTCAAAGAGGATGACCTTCCCTGATGGAGGAGGACCGTTCTTCAGTCAAGGGTATATGAGTAGCTGTGCTCCCCTGCTAGAACCTCCAAACATGCTCTAAGGAATCTTGGATTGTCTAGTATTTGTTGAATCTGAGTTGTTCTTTTTCTCCAAGAGCTTAGGTCAGACTGAAGGGGAACTACCTCATCATGTGTGATTTGCTTTGTAAGATCTCATCATCTGAACTGCTTTTTATTTTTTTAGAATTATTAAAAATATACATATAAGATTTATCACTTTAACCATTTTAGGTGTACATTAAATACATTCACACGGTAGCTCAATCATCACCACCATCCATCTCCAGAGTTTTTCATCTTCTCTAGTGGAAACTCTGTACCCATGTAATGATAACAACCCATTATCCCCTTCAGTCTAGACCTGGGCAACCACCATTTGACTTCCTGTCTTTATGAGTCTAGGGACCTCATACATGTGGAATCATACAGTCCTTTTGTGACTGGCTTATTAATCTCAGTATAATGTCTCCAAGGTTCATCCACATTGTAGCCTGTGTCAGAATGTCCTTCTTTTTTAAGGATGAATAGTATTCTATTGTATATATAGCCTGTATTTTGTTTATCCATTTATTCATTGATGGACAGAAATGCTTTTTGTCTGCTTTTTAGGAGGAGTCTCATCTTGAATACCAAATTATGCATGCCCCCCAAATCTTGCACTGGTAAATGTAAACACTTTAAAGTAGAGTACTTAACTCTGTTGTATCAATGAACAAGCTATAAAATCTGCAATTGCCAGTCAAGAAGAAAATGTAATTTTACAGTAAATCAAATTACTGCCACCCTTTTATTAACAGTAGAAGCCCTAAGATGGGATTATGAAATTACTGGTTTATGAAAAAAATCAGTTTAGAAATTTTAGCAGTCTTAATGCCATTAAGTATATTTAAAAATAATGAAAAATCTTTCTCTGATGTGTTTGTGCTGACCAATATGTTAACTACCAGCCAAATGTAGGCTTTAAAATTTAAATTACTTAAAATTAAATGAAATTAAAAATTCAGTTCCTCAGTCACACTAGCCACATTTCAAATGCTCTATCACATCATTGTTAGGGGCTACCGTATTGAACAGTATAGACATAGAATGTTTATTTAAAAAATTTTTTTTTTCTTAAGTTTATTTATTTATGAGAGATAGAGATAGCATGAGTGAGGGAGAGGTAGAGAGAGAGGGAGATACAGAATCTGAAGGAGGCTTCAGGCTCTGAGCTGTCAGCATAGCCCGACGCGGGGCTTGAACTCATGAACCGTAAGATTATGACCTGTGCTGAAGTCGGATGTTTAACCGACTGAGCCACCCAGGTGCCCCTAGAATGTTTCTATAATCCCAGAAAATTATATTCTACAATGCTGATTGTGTTAGCTGGGATTTTCTTCCCCAAAGTCATTAGAGATATTTAAACTTCGTAAAATTCATTGCTGCCTTATAGAGTATGATATTCTGAATGCTCCTTGGCTTTGCTAGCCTGCACTCTGTAGATGAAAGACAGGACTTAATCTTCTGTGGAGCATAAGAATGTATCAATATATAGTCTTGGTTGCTAGCCAGTCACTCACATAGGCACACAGAGCCCAGTATGCACAGAGGAAAGAGGAAAGGTAAAACTCCAATAAGGGTTAAGGAGGCAGGAAATGAAAACATAAATTCTCATAAGTTAATAGCATTTTAAGTCTTCATGGTTTTAGAAATTTAGTTTGCAGGCTCTCAAACCCCAAGTAGTAAAAATGCACATAGATGGAAACCTTCAATAAATAACACATTTGGACCTAATGTCCCTTATTTCTTAGGATGGGATACCTGGTAATCTATTGTAGAGAGAACTCTCATGGAGATAGTAAATGGGACCTGATTATGACCGAGGCAGACTACTTTAGACTTTCCTTTTTTTTCACAGAGTTGATTTTCAACCTGTCTTTGCAATTGAGATATCCTGGTAGTAAAGATTTATTTATAACTGTTATTCTATTTGTATGACATCACGTGCTCTTAAAGAGGAGCCAGTAAATTTCATTTTCAGGGTCTTGACATCCCTTTAACTTATTAGGACAGAGGCCTTTTTTTTTTTTTTTTAAGCAACTTTCTGTATACCTAGAACCTAGCAGAGTCCTTGTACATAATTGGTGCTCAACAAATTTTGAATGAATGAATGAATATGAACACCTAGAAGTTCTGGAAGGCTGGGGTTGGGAATCATTCCTTTAGGAAAAGTTGATTTTCCCTGAAAGAGACTCTATTGAACCTATTCATCTATAGGCTTGTGGAGGTCCTTCAATTAACAAAGAAGGAAGGGACACAGGATGGTGTTAGTCATAATATAAGATGGCTTGAGTTCCAGTTCCATCTCAACCTCTCATTAGCCATGTGAACTTGATCATATTAACCTTTCAAAGTTGTTTCCACATTTGAAGCACAATAATAACTATATGGTAAGATTTCTGTGAGAATCAAATTAGATACACAAACTATTTAGCTAAGTGCTTGACACATATTTAGCTCTCAGTATATGTTAACTTAAAAAGAGCACACTTTAGGGGTGCCTGGGTGGCTCAGTTGGTTAAGCATCTGACTTTGGCTCATGTCATGATCTCACGGTACGTGAGTTTGAGCCCTGTGTGGGGCTCTGTGCTGACAGCTCAGAGCCTGGAGCCTGCTTCGGATTCTGTGTCTTCTTATCTCTCTGACCCTCCCCCGTTCATGCTGTGTCTTTCTCTGTCTCAAAACTAATTAAACATTAAATTTTTTTTTTAAAGGGCACACTTTAAGTATCTGTGGGGAGAATCTAGGCTTGGGCTAAAAGTAAGAGAAGGAAAGAGACTGTGTTATGGGACTCTAGGAGAAAGAGAGAGAGCTTGTGACACACTCCACAGAATCAAGAATAAAGGATGAAGAGTAGGTGGAAATCTCACTGATGCAAAGGAATCCTTATGTTCTGGATACCTACTAGGTACTTGATGGACCAAACACATTCCAGCCTCTCGGCCTTTGCTTTTTTTGGTCTCTGTTTGAAATTGTTTTCCTGCAGATATCTGCATATCACTCCCTCAGTTCATTCAGGACTTTGCTCAGATGATGCTCCTCTCTGTTGAGCCTATTGAAAAAGGTACTGTCTGACCTTCTAATGCCCTATCTTCAATTATAATGATAATTATTCTTCACAGAGCTAGAACAAGCAATTCTAAAATTTGTATGGAACCAGAAAAGACCCCCAATAGCCAAAGCAATCTTGAAAAAGGAAACCAAGGGGGGAAGCATCACAATTCCAGACTTCAAGCTGTATTACAAAGCTATATAATCATCAAGGCATCTGGTACTGGCACAAAAACAGACACATAGACCAATGGAACAGAGAACCCAGAAATGGACCCACAAATATATGGCCAACTAATCATTGAAAAAGCAGGAAAGAGTATCCAATGGAAAAAGACAGTCTTTTCAGCAAGGTATTGGGAAAACTATACAGCACACACAGAAGAATGAACCTGGACCACTTTCTAACACCATACACAAAATTAAGCTTGAAATCGATTAAAGACCTAAACGTGAGACAGGAAACCAAAACCGTAGAGGAGAAAGCAGACAACAACCTCTTTGACCTTGGCCACAGCAACTTCTTACTAGACACTTATTCCTGAGGCAAGGAAACAAAAGCAAAAATGCACTAATGGACCTCATCAAGATAAAAAGCTTCTGCACAGCAAAGGAAACAATCAGCAAAACTAAAAGGGAACTGATGGAATTAGAGAAGATATTTGCAAATGACATATCAAATAAAGGGTTAGTACCCAAAATCTATAAAGAACTTACCAAACTCAACACCTGAAGAAATGGTGAATGTCCAGTGAAGAAAAGGACAAAAGACATGAATCGACACTTTTCCAAAGAAGACATCCAGAAGGCGAATAGACATATGAAAAGATGCTCAACATCACTCATCATCAGGGAAATACAAATCAGAACCACAATGAGATACCACCTCAAACTGGTCAGAGCAGCTGAAATTAACAACTCAGGAAACTACAGATGTTGAAGAGGATGTGGAGAAAGGGGAACCCTCTTGCACCCTCGGTGGGAATGCAAACTGGTGCAGCCACTCTGGAAAACAGTGTGGAGGTTCCTCAAAAACTTAAAAATAGAATTACCTTACGACCAGCAATAGCACTAGTAGGAATCTGTCTAAAGGATAAAGGAGTGATGATTTGAAGGGGCACATGCGCCCCAATGTTTATAGAAGCACTATCAACAATAGTAAAATTATGGAAAGAGCCCAAATGGATATTTGGGCCGACAAAAATGGATATCAACTGACAAATGGATAAAGAAGATGTGGTATATAGGGGTGCCTAGGTGGCTTAGTCAGTTAAGCACTGACTTCGGCTCAGGTAATGATCTTGCAGTTTGTGGGTTTGAGTCCCACATCAGGCTCTGTGCTGACAGCTCAGAGCCTGTAGACTGCTTCAGATTCCATGTCTCCCTCTCTCTTCCCACATGTACTGGGTGTCTCTTTCTCTCTCTCAAAAATAAATAAACATTAAAAAATTAGAAAAAAAGAAGATATGGTATATATATGTAGTGGAATATTACCCAGCAATCAAAAGGAATGAAATCTTGCCATTTGCAACAACGTGGATGGAACTAGATTGTACTATGCTAAGCAAAATAAGTCAGTCAGAGAAAGATAAAAATCATATGATTTCACTCATATGTGGAATTTTAAAAACAAAACAGATGAACATAGGGGAAAGGAAGGAAAAATAAGATACAAACAGAGAGGGAGGTAAACCATAAGAGACTCTTATACAGAGTCTTAATACAGAGAACAAAATGAAGGTTGCTGGATGGGTGTTGGGGGGTGGGCTGGTAAATGGGTGATGGGCATTAAGGAGGGCACTTATCCGGATGAGCACTGGGTGTTATATGTAAGTGATAAATCACTAAATTCTACTCATGAAACCATTATTATACTGTATGTTAACTAACCTGGATTTAAATAAAATAAAACTAAATACGTAAGTAATAAAATGCAAGAAAAAATGGTAATTACACACGGTACTTTTTTTTTAATGAACACTTTTACGGTTTACACTATTATATACATCCTTTTCACCCACTATATCCTAATTACATGTGGGTAGAGACTGTCTTTTTTTTTTTTTTTTGTCATTGTTCACTGTATTTTGAATAGTGCTTGTTAATAATAGACTTGAAATGAATTGTTTTTTGTTGAAATCACATTTTTATCATTTGACCCTCATTAGAACACTGATGGTAAGAGCCTTAACCTAGGCTGTGGGGGAAAACTGGAGCTCAGAGAGGTTAAATGACTTGCTAAAGATCTTTTGATCTTTTGATCTTTTGAATGAGTCTTGAAACCAGTATTTGTGATTCAAAAACAAATGGTCTTTCTACTATACCCCACAAATTAGTTTATACTCTTTTTTCAAAAGGACTTTCAGGCTAAATGGGGGTAGTACTTATGCAAAATTAGGCAAATAGGGATAAAAGAGAACAGAGATATTGTATATGAAGTTAAGGAAATAGTATTCTCTTAATCTGAGATAAGCAAAATGTTGCCACAGTTCTTTTTTTTTTTTTCTAGGCCCAGAGCAGCTGGTAGAAGCAAACAGGTTTGCATTGACCTTGGCACTCAATCTCTGTTTTTTTTTTTAATTAATTAATTAATTAATTATTTATTTATTTTTAATATGAAACTTATTGTCAAATTGGTTTCCATACAACACCGAGTGCTCATCCCAACAGGTGCCCTCCTCAATGCCCATCACCCACCCTCCCCGCCCTCCCACCTCCCATCAACCCTCAGTTTATTCGCAGTTTTTAAGAGTCTCTTATGGTTTGGCTCTCTCCCTAATTTTTTTTTCCTCCTTCCCCTCCCCTATGGTCTTCTGTTACGTTTCTCAGGATCCACATAACAGTGAAAACATCTGGTATCTGTCTTTCTCTGTATGACTTATTTCACTTAGCGTAACACTCTCCAGGTCCATCCACGTTGCTACAAAAGGCCATATTTCATTCTTTCTCATTGCCAAGTAGTATTCCATTGTATATATAAACCACAACTTCTTTATCCATTCATCAGTTGATGGACATTTAGGTTCTTTCCATAATTTGGCTATTGTTGAAAGTGCTGCTATAAACATTGGGGTACAAGTGCCGCTATGCATCAGCACTCCTGTATTGTCAAACTGGGTAACATACAGTGTGTAAAGTGTGCTCTTGGTTTTTGGGATAGATTCCTGTGATTCATTGCTTACATACAACACCCAGTGCTCATCCCAGCAAGTGCCCTCCTCAATGCCCATCCCCCCATTTATTTGCAAATATCTTCTCCCATTCCATCGTTTAACTTTTAGTTTTGCTGATTGTTTCCTTTGCTGTACAGGAATGTTTTATCTTGATGAGGTCCCAGTAGCTTGTTTTTGCTTTTAATTCCCTTGCCTTTAGAGACGTGTTGAGCAAGAAGTTGCTGTGGCTGAGGTCAAAGAGGTTGTTGCCTGCTTTCTCCTCTAGAGTTTTGATGGTTTCCTGTCTCACATTTAGGCCTTTCACCCATTTTGAATTTATTTTTGTATATGGTGTAAGAAAGTGGTCTAGTTTCACTTTTCTGCATGTTGCTGTCCAGTTCTCCCAGCACCATTTGCTAAAGAGACTGTCTTTTTTCCATTGGATACTCTTTCCTGCTTTGTCAAAGATTAGTTGGCCATACATTTGTGGGTCCAATTCTGGGTTCTTTAGTCTATTCCATTGGTCTATGTGTCTGTTTTTGTGCCAATACCATACTGTCTTGATGATTACAGCTTTGTAGTAGAGGTTAAAGTCTGGGATTGTGATGCCTCCTGCTTTGGTTTTCTTCTTCAATATTACTTTGGCTATTCGGGGTGTTTTGTGGTTCCATATAAATTTTAGGAGTGTTTGTTCTAGTTTTGAGAAGAATGCCCGTGCAATTTTTATTGAGATTGCATTGAATGTATACATTGCTTTGGGTAGTATTGACATTTTAATAATATTTATTCTTCCAATCCATGAGCATGGAATGTTTTTCCATTTCTTTGTGTCTTCTTCAATTTCTTTCATAAGCTTTCTATAGTTTTCAGTATACAGATCTTTTACCTCTTTGGTTATGTTTCTTCCTAGGTATTTTATGGTTCTTGGTGCAATTGTAAATGGGATCAGTTTCTTGATTTCTCTTTCCATTGCTTCATTATTGGTGTATAGAAATGCAACCGATTTCTGTGCATTGATTTTTTTACCCTGCAAATTTGCTGAATTCATGTATCAGTTCTAGCCATCTTTTGGTGGAGTCTTTTGGGTTTTCCTTGTAGAGTATCATGTTATCTGCGAAAAGTGAAAGTTTGACTTCTTTGCCAATTTTGATGCCTTTTATTTTGCTTTGTTGTCTGATTGCTGATGCTAGGACTTCCAACACTATGTTAAACAACAGTGGTGAGAGTGGACATCCCTGTCGTGTTCCTGATCTCAGGGGGAAAGCCCTAAGTCTTTCCCATTGAGGATGATATTAGCTGTGGGCTTTTCATATATGGCTTTTATGATGTTTAGGTCTGTTCCTTCCATCCCGACTTTCTTGAGGGTTTTTATTATGAAAGGATGCTGTATTTTGCCAAATGCTTTTTTCTGCACTTATTGACAGGATCATATGGTTCTTATCTTTCCTTTTATTAATGTGATATATCATATTGATTTGTGAATACTGAACCATCCCTGCAGCCCAGGAATGAATCCCACTTGATCATGGTGAATCATTCTTTTTATATGCTGTTGAATTCGATTTGCTGGTATCTTGTTGAGAATTTTTGCATCCATGTTCACCAGGGATATTGGTCTGTAATTCTCCTTTTTAGTGGGGTTTTTGTCTGGTTTGGGAATCAAGGTGATGCTGGCTTCATAGAATGAGTCCAGAAGTTTTCCTTCCAGTTCTTTTTTTTGGAATAGCTTGAGAAGGATAAGTATTAACTCTGCTTTAAATGTCTGGTAGAATTCCCCTGAGAAGCTATCTGGTCCAGGATTCTAATTTGCTGGGAGATTTTTCATAACTGATTCAATTTCTTCACTAGTGATGGGTCTGTTCAAATTTTCTATTTCTTCCCATTTGAGTTTTGGTAGTTTGTGGGTGTCTAGGAATTTATCCATTTCTTCCAGGTTGTCCAGTTTGTTGGCATATCATTTTTCATAGTATTCTCTGATAATTGTTTATATTTCTGAGGGATTGGTTGTCATAAATCCATTTTCATTTGTGATTTTATCTATTTGGGTCCTCTCTCTCTCTCTCTCTTTTTTTTTTTTTTTTTTTTTGAGAGTCTGGGCTAGGGGTTTATCTATTTTGTTTATTTTTTCAAAAAGCCAGCTCTTAGTTTCATTGATCTGTTCTACTGTTTTTTTTTGTTTTTGTTTTTTCTGGATTCTATATTGTTTATTTCTGCTTTGATCTTTACTATTTCTCTTCTTTTGCTGGCCTTGGGGTTTCTTTGTTGTTCTGCTTCTAGTTCCTTTAAGTGTGCTGTTAGATTTTTTAGTTGGGATTTTTCTTGTTTCTTGAGATAGGCTTGGATTGCAATATATTTCCCTCTTAGGACTGCCTTTGCTGCATCCCAAAGGGTTTGGACTGTCATGTTATCATTTTCATTTGTTTCCATATACTTTAAAATTTCTTCTTTAATTGCCTGGTTGACACATTCATTCTTTAGTAGGATGTTCTTTAACCTCCATGCATTTGGAGGTTTTCCAAACTTTTGCCTGTGGTTGATTTCAAGTTTCACAGCATTGTGATCTGAAAGTGTGCATGGTATGATTTCAATTCTTCTATATTTATTAAGGGCTGTTTTGTGACTCAGTTTGTGATCTATCTTGGAGAATGTTGCATGTGCACTCAAGGAGAATGTGTATTCTGCTGCTTTAGGATGAAAAGTTCTGAGTATACATATCTGTCAAGTCCATCTGGTCCAGTGTATCATCAGGGCCATTGTTTATTTATTCATTTTCCTTCTAGATGATCTGTCCATTGTTGTAAGTGGAGTATTGAAGTCCCCTGCAATGACCACCTTCTTTCCAATAAGTCTGCTTATGTTTGTGATTGTTTTATATATTTGGGTATTTCCGAATTCGGTGCATAAACATTTATAATTGTTAGCTCTTCTTGATGGATAGACCCTGTAATTATGATATAATGTCCTTCTTCATCTCTTGCTGCAGCCTTTAGTTTAAAATATACTTTGTCTAAGTATGGCTACTCCAGCTTTCTTTTGACTTCCAGTAGCATGATAGATGGTAATCCATCCCTCACTTTAAATCTGAAGATGTCCTTGGGTCTAAAATGGGTCTCATGTAGAAAGCAAATAGATGGGTCTTGTTTTTTTATCCATTCTCATACCCCATGTCTTTCAATTGGAGCATTTAGTCCATTTACATTCAGTGTAATTATTGAAAGACATAGATTGAAAGATATAGATTGTGTTATCTGTAGGTTTCATGCTTGTAGTGATGTCTCTGGCCCTTTGTGGTCTTTGCAACATTGCACTCACAGAGTTCCCCTTAGGATATCTCGTGGGGCTGGTTTAGTGGTGATGAATTCCTTCAGTTTTTGTTTGTCCGGAAAAACCTTTATCTCTCCTTTTATTCTGAATGACAGGCTTGCTGGATAAAGGATTCTTGGCTGTATATATTTCCTATTCAACACATTGAAAATTTCCTGCCACTCCTTTCTGGCCTGCCAAGTTTCAGTAGATAGGTTCTGCTACTACCCTTATGTGTTTACTTTTACAGGTTAAGGCCTATTTGCCCCTAGCTGCTTTCAGAATGCTCTTTATCTTTGTATTTTGCCAGTTTCACTATGATATGTCATGCAGAAGATCAATTCAAGTTATGTCTGAAGGGAGTTCTCTGTGCCTGCTGGATTTCAGTGTCTGTTTCCTTCCCCAGATTGGGGAAGTTCTCAGCTATGATTTGTTCAAGTACTCCTTCAGCCTCTTTGTCTCTCTCCTCTTCTTTTGTAACTCCTATGATATGGATATTATTCTGTTTCACTGAATCACTTAGTTTTTTAATTCTCCTCTTGTGGTCCAGAATTTTTTTAAATCTTTCTTTTGCTCAGCTTCATCTTTTTCCACAATTTTATCTTCTATTTCACTTATTCTCCCCTCTGCCTCTTCAATCCTCACTGTCACCACATCTAGTTTATTTTGTACCTCATTTACAGCATTTCTTAATTTGTCATGATTATTTTTTAGTTCCTTGATCTCTGCAGCAAATCTCTGCAGCAACAGCTTCCTGCTGTCTTCTATGCTTTTTTCAAGCCCCGCAATTAATCTTATGACTATTACTTTAAATTCTTGATCAGATATATTGTTTATATCTGATTTGAGCAATTCTTTAGCTGTCATTTCTTCCTGGACTTTCTTTTGAGGAGAATTCTTCCATTTCATCATTTTGGCTAGTTTTCTGTCCCTTACGTGTTTTTTTTTTTTTAATTTTTTTTTTAACGTTTCTTTATTTTTGAGACAGAGAGAGACAGAGCATGGACAGGGGAGGGGCAGAGAGAGAGGGAGACACAGAATTGGAAGCAGGCTCCAGGCTCTGAGCCATCAGCCCAGAGCCCGACCTGGGGCTCGAACTCACAGACCGTGAGATCGTGACCTGAGCCGAAGTCCGGCGCTTAACCGACTGAGCCACCCAGGCGCCCCCCCCTTATGTGTTTTAAAAGCTTATTATGTGTCCTGCACCTGTGAGCACTACTATATTAAAGAGGGGTCATACACTGTCCCGGGCCTGGCCCTTCAGGAGGTGTTTTTTTGGAGTGTGTTACCTGCTCTCTGTTGTTGTGACTTTGGTTACTTTATCTCCCTACTCATAGTGATGTTTTGAACCCTCCACCAGGTGTGCTTTGATTTGTTTGTTGAAGTAATTCTGGAAAGGAAAACAAACAAAAAACAAAAACAAGCACACACACAAAAATCCAAAAACAAAAAAATCAGAACACCAGCTACAAGTAAACAACAGGGTGGAGGTGGTGCTGATGGAACAGTCCTTGTCCCATACAAAGAGAAAAATGACAGGAGTGGGGAAAAAGAAAAGAAAGGAAAATTGACCAGAGAACGAGACTATATGGCTTAGTCCAGAGAGAGAGAAAGGAAAATAAACGAGGTGTAGAACATGTATAAAGAGAATAGATTAAATATGTCTGCTTAAACAAACCAACAACCAGAATAACCAGACTAGAGGAGGGAAGAGATAAGAAGGAGAAAAGGAAGAATATATACATTTATAATAAGAATTGCCCGAGAATTAAATGAGGCAATGCAACAGCGCTGATCGGGAGGAGGGGCTGGCTGGTTTGTCAGCATCAATCCCGCTCGTGTAGACAGGCAGTTACCAGGCACAGAGGGGTGTGGCTTGGTGTACGCGGGTCCCACCTTCACTGTGGGCCCCACTGCCCCTTCCCTGAAGGCCCACCTTGTTTGTGATGGGGAGAAAAATGGCAACACCCCAGTCTTTCCTCCACGTTCCAGGTGTTCCAAACCACTCGGTTCAGGTAGTCCTCCCTGTGCTGCAGGTGCTAATGAGGTGGTTTGTCCCGCTCCGCCTACGCCCACACCTCCTTGGCACTTGGCTAGGATTTAAACCAAGATGTCTTAAAAAGTCCCATTCCGGGCGATTCCGGGCAAGAGCAGCTCTGCGCCGCCTCACTGTGCGGCGCACGCGCGGTTTGTCTTACTCAGCTGACTCCCGCACCTCCCTGGCGCTCAGCTGGAACTTAAACCCCTGTGTCTTAAAGGGTCCCTCTCTGTGCGCGCGGTTCCGGGAAGTGCCGCTCCACACTGCGGATATATGGTCTCTGGCTGGCGGGCGCAGGCAGCCTTTGCCCTTTGAACGGATATATAACTTTATCCCCCAGTACTCCAGGGAGAGGATTACTTTCTCCCACTGCAAACTGTGCCTCTGAACTAGTTACTGAGCCTGGGACTGGCTCCCCTCCTCCCTAGGTGCGCAAACAGGGCAGCCGGCCCCAGCCGGGAGAAAGCCCCACAGTTAGAGATTGGATCTTTCTCTGTCCTGGTTGGTAGTTTTCCTCTTGTCCAGATACAGTCCTACGCTCCTCCAGCCTCTCTTTCTCTTCCTTTTGTCTCTCTGCAGAAGGGGATCCCTCCTCTCCATTCCTCCACTGCCGGTTTTCTCTCTCCAGTTCTCAGTCATGAACCTATGGCCCACCAGTTTGTCCCAGTGGGTCCCTGGAGGCGTCTCTGTCACTTTGCTGCCTGGACTCTTGGAGTTCAAAGTTCCTTTGGCCTCAACACTGCTGTGTTTGCAAGAGGAGGGACCTTCATATCCCCCTACTTCTCCGCCATGTTGGATCCCTCTGGCACTCAAGCTCTTATCCCAAGTATTTGAGTTCTAACCCCAGAGGGCTGAATCAACAAGTAAGTCTGTTTTCTTTATTACAGTTATTACAAAGTCTTTCAGAACAGAAGCTGTATCTTAACATCTGAGTCCCTTACATCCTTTAGCATGATGCCTTGCCAGATGGTCAGTGTCTGTAGAGTAACAGATATCTTGCTTCCATGCATGGCAAGGGAGGTTACACTAAATGCATTCTACCATCCTGGCTACCTCTAAGAGTCTACAGATTTTTGGAAAAGTACTTGAAGTGTTGATATGTGCTTACTAAAAAAGTTATACATGTCAAACCCCAGCATACGAGAAATTGAAAGGGAATAACAGTGGAAGTTTACATGGGGCATATGTTCTCGCTTCAGTAGGTGGTACCCATCTGAGCATGAACACTGAGCAGGAGAGCCTGTAGGTGGTGCCTCCTTTGTGTTCTGGAAAAGAGCTTTGACTTAATGGGCAGATCAGCCTGAAAGCTCTGTACTGTATACTACGGAAGAGATAACTTTAAGCAGATATAGTTTTGAGTAAATGTACAATCTGATTACTCTTTCATCAAGTAGGAATTACATTTGGCTATGTATAGTAGAAACCCCAAACAATAGTGGCTTAAGTCAGACAATAGTTTATTTTTCTTTCATAAAACAAAAGATCTGGAGGAAGGTAGGGATGGTACAGAAGCCCAAGGATATCAAGTTTCTAAGATTCTTGCGGTTCCTCATAGTGTTTCCTTTGTGGTCAAATGCAAGTGGCTGCTGTGGCACCTGCCATCATGCCTGCGCTTGAAGATGAATGAGGGAGAAATTAAAAAGAGCACAAACGGCAAAAAAGGCATTCCAGCTGAGTCTGTACCTTCCTTTTTTATGTTTTTTTTTCTTTCCTGCCTTCAAACACCTACTTATATCTCCTTGTCCAGAACCTTGGCATATGGATACCTCTGTCCACGTATACAATATCTGCAATGGAATCTGGGAAATTTAGTTTTTATTAGCTGGGCACTTTGCCCTCGTTGTCCAATAAAATAAATATTCTGTCAGTAAGGAACAATGGGAGAATTAATGGACGTTTGATAAATATCTAGCAGTCTTGCCATACTATCCATTAAAAAAACCTCAGAAGGGTCCCATGGAACCATGGTTATGTTAAAGAATACTGCATTTTGATGGGTCTTCTGACGAGTTAGTTGCACGATACAATCTGAAGTAGCTTTATGAGTTTATTTTTTGATAGGGATATTTAAGAGTTCTCTGAAATGTTGGATATTACATGGAAGGCACCCTGGAGTTGGTTCAAACTTTGGCTTCACCACAATTCACTGTGAGCTACTTTGAGGTTCAGTTGAATTACATGTAAAAGGAGATAGGACAAACTGAATTTTAAATTTATATGCAAAAGCAAATGATTTAAATAAACAAGACATTCCTAAAGAAGTACAGGGTGGAAGAACTTCCTTATCAGAAATTAAAAATTTATTATAAAATTCTATTTCTTCAGATGGTCTGGGATTAGGTGCAAAGCTACATAGGTCGACCAATGAAATAGCGAAAAGAGCCCAGAAACAGACCAACACAAAAATGGAAATTTTATTTATGACTGAAATGACACTGAAAATTGATTAGAAAAATATATACTTTTCAATATATGGCACTGGAACAATTGGTTATCTAATGTGAAAAGATGAAATTGGAACCCTATCTCATACCACATATAAAAAAAATCAAATCTACATGGGTTAAGACTTATACATACAAGGCAAAATGTATAAAGTTGAGCAGAAATAGTAAGTTTCCAATGTGTTTCCACTTGAGTAAAGCACAAAACCATGCAAAACCACGTAATATATTTATTAATAATATAAATATGGTTAAGTATAAATAAAAGTAAGGCAAAGATGAAGAGAAAATTTAGGATTGCATTTCCTCTTAGGGGAAATGAAAGGGGACATAGAAGACCTAAACATTCTTGTTCTTAAATTGGGTGGTGTCTACAAAGAAGCTTTGTATATCATTATTTCTTTTGCCTTACACATTTTTTTAAAAATTTTTTTAACGTTTATTTATTTTTGAGACAGAGAGAGACAGAGCATGAACGGGGGAGGGGCAGAGAGAGAGGGAGACACAGAATGGGAAGCAGGCTCCAGGCTCTGAGCCATCAGCCCAGAGCCTGACCTGGGGCTCGAACTCGCGGACCGCGAGACTGTGACCTGAGCTGCAGTCGGACGCTTAACCGACTGAGCCACCCAGGCGCCCCACCTTACACATTTTTATAAGGATTCTTTTGTACCTACATATGACTTTGAAAAGATTTAAAATGCAGATAGGGAAGATAATAATCTCATTGGATTATTATGAATATTAAACATGAAGTATTTGAAAAAGCATTTGATAAATGTACGTTATTTTTGTCCACTACACTGTGTACTTCTTGAGGGCAGAATTATTTATTATTCATCTTTGTATCCTTAGCACAGTGTCTGAAATACAGTATGAACCTAACAAACATTTTTTGAATGAATGAATGAATGAGTGAATAAATGAATGAGAAAGCCATTTTAGTGTTAGCATGTATTTATACCGATTTTTAATGTTGGTATTATTAAAACTAAGCTTCCTTCTAACATTTATTAACAAACATATCACTTTATGCACTCATTTACTCATTTATTAATGTATTCATTCTTCAAATATCTAATAAGGCCTACCGTGTTCTAGATGCCATGCAGGTTGTTGGCATAACTGAGATGAGTTACCCATATTTCCTATTTCCAGCAAGCTCACAGTCTAGTGGAAGAGGCAAACAGGTAGTTAGGCAATAATTATTGCTTCTGCAAACCATTACTAGTAGTGATAAGACTATCACTACTAGGTATAATACAGGATGCTTATTTTCCTGTTGACTTTTTCTTCTTTTTAGATAATGAGGACATTTTCAAAGTGTATCTTGATCAGTGGTAAATCAACTTACTTAGCTCTATTTCACAGGCATTCTAGAGAAATGAGATTTTATTATCTCACATGAACTGGAAGCTGAGGTGTAGGCATGCTTTTGCCTTTAAATTGAGTACAGTTTAGACTGGAAATCAGATATGAATAGGAAAAGGATCTACTTAATCAGTACCTGCGAGGACCCTAGTGACAGAGAGAAGTGCTTTAAGTACAGAGAGTTTGTATTTGACAGATTTCAGCACCTGGCTGGTGACATAACAGCCAATGCCAATATGGGAGTTGATAGCTGTGGGGGATATGAATGCAGCCAAGATGAAGTCCACAAAAAGGAGTGAGGAAGATTGAAACTTCAGCTGGGTTGACACTAGGGTGATTACATTAAACAAGACAGACAAGTGTTGAGGACAGGATTTCCCAAATTGTATTCCTTGGAATGTCATTCCTTCAAAGATGCTTTATAAAAAAAGGAATAGAAATACATTTGGGAAATGCTGATCCTCTCCTTAGATTCACAATGCAGAGTATCATATTGAAGCCCCCATGAAACCACTTCATCTTTGTTTAGAAGATGACAAAATGATGTGAAGACACTGTTCAATTTTTGATGTATCTGTCCTTTCTATTTTTAATTATGTCTTATTTTCCCAACAATAAATTCTTGAGTGCCTACTGTAAGGCAATTTAATTGACTATTAAATTAATTGTAATTTGGGACAAGGTAAAAGAATTTTAAATGAAAGAAAAAATATGATACTGGGTTATTGTCTCTGGGGTGACAGCACGAAGTATGTATAGCAACCTTAAATTAAAATGTCTTGGGGGTGCCCAGCTGGCTTGGTTGGTTGAGCATGCAACTCTTGACCTTGGGGTTGTAGGTTCGAGCCCCAGGTTGGGTGTAGAGATTGCTTTAAAACACACACACACACACACACACACACACACACACACACACACACACAATCTTAAAAAAAAAAAAAAAAGTCTTGAATATCTGCTAGAGAAACACTATAACACCTAGTGACAGTTCCTGAAAGTGCAGACACATCCCATAGATAGTTTTCGGTCCCTTCCCCAAATGGAGATAATGGCCCTCCTCACACAAACTGAGATCCTTAAAAAGTAAATGAAGGTTGGGTGGGCCATGAAATAAAAACAAAATTATTGCAAAAGTAATATATGTTGATTATAGAAAACATAAGATATACAATTACAAAAGAAAAATAAAAAGAAACCAAGTGTGTGTGTGTGTGTGTGTGTGTATGTATGCTCACATTTTCTGTGTATTCATATATACTATAAATGTTTTATAGTGTAAATTGTACTATAATTAGTAATTGCAATAAACGTTCTTTTATAACCATATTTCACGTAATAATTCTAGACTATAAATCTAGGTGCTTACAATTTATTGCATAATATTCTATTATATGGTACATTATAATAATTTAACCTTTTCCTAATGATGAACATTTAGGTTGTTTAAAAATTCTCATGATTATAAATAACACTACAATGAACATCTTTTGTATTCTTGACATTTATTTCTTCAAAATAAATTCTTAAGAAATGGAAATGCTGGCCTTTAAGATCTACACATGTAAATTTTAAAATTTTCTCTCAAAAAGTTTTTACCAGTTTACATTCTCACCTGTAGTGTTATGAATGCCTTTCTTGCCATACCTTCACATACTGACCAGTTACACATAGAACACTGAATTTTATGCATAAAACTAATGTGCCAATATGAAGACAAAAATATTTCCTTGTTTTAAGTTGCATTTCTTTGATCAATTTCTGTGTTAGAACCTCTTTTCCTGATGTTTACTGCTGGCTGTTTCCTTTTCTTTTCCTACTCAGCTTGTTTTTTTTCTATTGGGGGCTGCCTTCTTACTGGTACACCATCAGATTGCTTTGCCTATGTTTTTGTGTGTTGGTTGTTTTCAACTTTTTATTTTGAGCTAATTTTGGACTTACAAATTTATAAAAATGGCACAAAGTGTTCCTGTATACCCTTTACTAGTTTCCTCTAATATGTTAATCTTATATAACCATAGTACAATCTACAAAAGCAGGAAGTTAACGTTGGCACAACACTATAAACTAAACTACAGACTTTGAGTTTCATCAGTTTTTCCACTAATTTCCTTTTTCTGTTCCAGCATGCAATCCAGGATCCCACATTGCGTTTAGCTGATATTTCTCTTTAATCTTCTCCAATCTGTAACTGTTCCACAATCTTTCTTTGTTTTTCATAACCATGATACTTTTAGAGAACTGATCAGTTATTTCATAGAATGTCCCTCAATTTGGGTTTGTCACATGTAGTCCTCAAGATGGAATGAGGTTAGGGGCACCTGGGTGGCTCATTTGGTTAAGGTCCTACTTTGGCTCAAGTCATGATCTCCTGATTCGCAAGGTGGAGCCCCACATCGGGCTCTCTGCTGTCAGCACGAAGCTGCTTTAGATCCTCTGTCCCCCTCTCTCTCTGCACCTCCCCCGCTTGTTCTTGCGCTTTCTCTCTCACACAAAAATAAATAAGCATTAAAAAAAAAAAAAGATGGAATGAGGTTATGCATTTTGGGCAAAAATACCACAAAAGTGATGTTCTGCCACTCGGTGCATCTTATCAAGTGGTTCATGATGTTGATATATTATTGCTGGTGATGTCATCACTTGGTTAAGGTGGTGTCTTCTGGGTTTCTATAAAGTTTCTATCTTTCTCTTTCTAGCTAATATCTGTCTTAGGTGAGATACTTTGAGGCCAGGCAAATCTAGTTTCTCCTCAACTAATTAAGTTCTTGCTTCAAATTGAATAAATTGAAACTGAAAATTGTGTATGATAAATTATAGATGGGGTTGTTATAAGACAGACATTTAGGATGGCAATCACTGGGCCCATTCTCAAACAAAAGTCTTTGGTTCTACATTTTAATAAATGGGTGAGTAAATATTTTATATCATGTTTTATATAAAACATATAAAACATTTATATGTTTTAACAAAATAAAATATTCAAAGTATTTATTATCTTTTAATGATTTCATACTTTCACTGATTTCTTTCAATTAACAACTTAATACTGGCCCCGATTACATTTGATAAGAAGGCTCCTACTGTAGAAGGAATTCTATGCAATATTACTCAATTGAAACCTTAAATCTGTAGAAGATAATTTGAAGAAATATTAAATGCTAAAAGAATTGTGGCCTTGTGTTTCTTTATAATAGATCAAATAAAATCTTATGAGTGTTGACATTGCAATATTCTCTTTTTGCATATCTCCTATCCCTGAAGAGACATAATAACTTCAGAGATATAGTTCAATTGTCCTGGAGAAAACTAGACTGTGTTTGAATTCTAAGATTGCCTCTTACTAGCCATATGACCTTGGACAAATCAAGTCACCTCTCTAAGTCACCTGTCTCACAGGGCCATTGTAAAAATCAACTCATAGAACACTGGCCAAAGGGGTTTGCAAACCATAAAGCAATAAACATATGCCAAGGATTATTAATACTATAATCTTTTATTAGCTCTTTTTTTTATTAGCTCTTAAGACCATTCTTGGAGGTATAAGTGTTGGTTACTGTGATGTCAATTTTGTTTCTAGGGAATAAAGAAGTATTACGAAGCACATGGCATGTGCTATAATATTTTTTGTTTTTGTAATATACAGTATTGCATTTGATTCATTTCTATATTATTTTCTTGGTACAACTTCCTACCACACTTTGACAAACAAGGAATGAGCTGCTTATCTATAAAGATTTATAGTGTAGGGATTCTATAGTCTTGGGAAGATGTCATTGGCAGTGCAAATAGCAAGGTTAACATGGTTGTTTACGAAATAAATACAAACTTCAGTTAGTATTTCATCTTGAAAACCGGTTTAAGCACTTTTTAGATAACCTCTTATAATTGAAGTCCTTTTATAAGCTTGGCCTTTATGTTGAGTTTTGTCAAATTCAAGGTCAGGCAGAAATTCTAACATTAATCGGTTCAAAATTGTGGCCATTGTCTTCTCATGAAATATACTAGCTGCTGCTTGCTTTTCTATCATCTTCCCTTTTCTTCTTATATCTCATATGTATAGTTTTTTTTTTAATAATTTCATTAAGTTGAATTAGTCACAGTGGAACAGAAGTTCTTGCCTTTTGGTTTAGTGAATACCTTCTGACTTATTACACCCACAGTCAAAAGCAGTTCATTCTGATTTGATAAATGCATTGAAAGCATCTGAAATTGTTTCATCCTTTTTCTTTCTTGCCTTTTCATCTTTTGGTGCAATCAAATGAAATATCCTCTAGGTTTCCTAATCGAAGCTGTCTGCTCTGGCCTGGTGTTAAAAATGTGTGTTTCAATAAGTGTTCCTGTGTGACAGTAAGTTCCCCAATCTTGAAAGTATGTTATATTAAAGCTTTAAAACAGAACACCTTAAATCAATTTCTAATGTTTTCAAGTTGTGCATTTGTTATTAAATCAGTATGTGAATATTTCATACATATGTGCAATATATTATACATATTACACATATTACTAAATATAATTATATAGTTGAGTGAGAGAAATATTGTTTATTAGTTGTTTTGTTAAGTAGGGCACAGGCATCCATGGTAACTTCTATGCTTGCATTTTTTCCATCCATGATTTTAATGCTAGTACACATTCATGGAATTATGGTCTAAAACATCATGTGAGTTTTAAGATTTTTTTCACAGTCTATCATCAAGAGCATGAGAGCACTAACTTGACATTGCTCGCTTACTAGATCACTAGTTAATAGTTAACTTGAAGGACACACACATTTAGAGTTAATATTTGATGTAGGATTTTTATTTTCTCTGTGGAATTGTCCTGCATGAGGTCATCTTCAATACACCATGCTTTCATTGTCATAATTACTTTTTGTTTTGTTCTCAAGAAGGTTTGTACCACATTTGCTGTGATTTCTCTCTTTTCTCTTAAAATAAAAACTCCTTTTATCATAATGTCATAGTGATATCTTCTGTGATGCCTTTTTTATATTATGCAGCCACTAAAAAGGAGAATTACACATTGCTGAAATGTATATGGTAGTACAAAATGCCACTTAGGCCCCCCAATAACTTGTTGAGAATGTGATGACAGGACAATGATTGAAATCATGTAGCAGTTGTTTTCATACTTTAACAAAAATGAGAAAGAGCTGGTTTAAAGGTGTGGTGGCACTTTCAGAAGACATGCACCTATCATCAGACAGTGGAGTGACAGACAGGCTAGTGAGGAGTTGAAATATCATCCAGGTATTCTAGGCCTCTGCTAACATAACTTGGTGCTGAAATTATATGAGTTCCTGAATGCTTCCCAGGAGTTCTTTATCGAAATCTCTGCTGAGGAATCAACAGGATGGATTATTCTTGCTTGGATTCATTTCAAGAGCTTGATTTTAGGAAGAAGCATTGTCTATTTCTTGTATCTGTTACTACTTATACACAAAGGCAATAGTTAACCACAAATTATTATATGGAAGGTTTTTTTTTTTTTTATTGTAAATTAAGCTCAGCTGTTTGAAAATGGTTTAAAGATTCTTTAAATTTTGGAGTTGATAAAATATTCCTGCCATGTTCAGTCAGATATTATTTTAATGTATGATTTAATAGAAATGACTTATTAAAACTTTGATTTAATTGATTCATTAAATGTAGCATCTACTGTGTATCAGGTTTTGTGCTAAGTGCTGGGGATACAGAGATGGGTAAGACCTGACTTTTATGTGAGTCTTGTCCTTAAGAAATGTAGTGGGGTTGGGATGGAATTTGGCTTTTATGCAGAGAGGCAAAAGTGGTGGAACATCTCCACATCTGTATAATGTATGTTCTTTGTTCCTTGGCATTTAAACTACTAGATTATAGACGATAGGCTCTTCTATTAAGCAATTAGAACTTGTGGTTGCAAAAATGTGACATGGTCAAATTGGTCTGTGGCAGTGATATTGTAAAAACCCAAGAAGATGGGGACATCTCCTGTGTTTCAACTGGAAATGGTGACTCATATCATTTTGCACATGGGGCCAAAGACCAAAGAATACTCTTTTACTGGCTTTATCAGGCCCCTGAAACCTAAGTGCTTAGTATTTTGAACATACTGTGAAGGGCTAAGAAAGAAACACCAAGGAAGATATTCATCTCCTCCATCCATCTTGAAATTCTATTATATCTTATTCTCTTGTCTGTGCCGTACATCTTTTTTTCCCCCTCTCCCATCTTGCTAAGCTCATCCATTCTTTGGATAGACTTAGATATCTTAGCCTCAAGGAAACCCAGGTACCTCAGGCTATGTTAGGGCCTTCTGTTGTGTGTGCATATACCACCTTGGCTTTTTGTCTTGTTTTGTTTTGGTTTTTTTAGCTCAGTTATCACAATCATTGCCTAAATGATCATTTATGTCATTTGTTTAATGTCTACTTTCACCATTAGGCTCTAGTGGATTGGTAACATTGGCAACTGAAGTTTTGGGAATTTGTAATTATTTCTCAGTAGAAAGACTTAAGGGATAAATGAAATAAAAGGCATTGGTTTTTATATTTTTATGAAGGAAGAAAGGTATGAAAATGTAGCCATGATGTTGATTCCATAGAGTGGGGAAATATGTTTATAAAATAATGAAATGGCTGAATAAAGAGCTACAAAAACATGAAGTATAGGTACTTTTTAATTGTAACTTTAGTTTTTAAAAGACAATTAGGTTAAATTCTTGAACTGTGGATTGACCATTAAGGGTAGCTATGTGAGATTTGATATTCAAAACTCTCCTTTAATCCCATATTATAAAAAAGATTTTCTTGTTAAGGGAGTATATCAAGGAAAGATTGCCACTCTGATTATAACTGTTTAAAGTCAGATTCCCTGGAAAGAAAATTCTGAGATCAGCATGCAGAAAGTTTACTGGGGAGTATTCTTGGGTTAACACCTGTAGGAGAGTGAAGAATGCAGGAGGGGAAGAGGGAAAATGAAAGCTCTGATGTCGAAAACAGACTGCAGCTGACCCTACAGGAGTTCTGGATCTCAAATGGCTGTGAACAAAGGGGATGGGACTTTATACCTTCTTTGATTAGTCAGTGAACCCAAGCTGAAGTCCAATCCTTGTGCCACTCAGGTCTATTTGCCTTGTGTAAGTTCTAGAGATAGCATTTTCAGGGTTTTGGTGGGCCTCTCTTCATGGGTGGATACTTTGAAGAAGAAAGTGGGATGAACCACAGCTCCCACTGTTGCAGCTGGACAAGGGCCAGTTCATGGTGGGCAGTCCTGACAGCAAGGTTACCATTGCCCTATGGTCAGGCATTCCATTTCTACCAAGGCCCCGTAGCATGCTAAGAGCTGTTTTTATGCTAAGAGCTGTTTTTTGTTGTTGTTGTTGTTGCTATTGTTATTGTTTGTTTGTTTTGTTTGTTTTTTGGAAAGATGTCTGATTTTTCACTCCTGATAGGGTGGCTTTGCTTCAGAATCCTAGGATCCTCATACTGGAGTTTCTCATAGACTCCACAGAGCATCTCCCTCACTCCCAGATACCTGTAAACCCACAAGGTCTGTTGTGTCCTCTGGCCTCAGTGGTAAGACTGCTTGTACCATGACCTAGATCTGCGGCACAGCCTTTTGCAGCTCTGGGATGCCCTCAAAGCTGGCAACCTTTCATGTTTCCTGGCATAGGGGTCAGAACAATAGTGCAAGAGTGGATTATGCTTTTCAGGCCTTCAAATACGCCTTCTGGGCATTTTGCCTTTCTTATCTTTACTCACCTGAAGGTTTTGTTTATTACTAAAGCTTCCAACACACTGCTGATTCTCAACATCCAGTCCTATTTACTTATCACTGGTATGGTGGACCAAATGTGATGTTTTGCAGCTGTGCCCAGGTGATCTGGGTCCCTTTAGATCACTTTATGATTAGGGTGAGAGAGTTAGCACAGCCCTGGGGCACGACTGTGAATGTTCATTGTTGTGAGAACTCTTTCTTTTTCTTCCTTTCTCTTTCTTTCTTTCTTTCTTTCTTTCTTTCTTTTTTAACATTTATTTATTTTTGAGAGACAGAGAGAGAAAAAGCACAAGCAGGGAAGGGGCAGAGAGAAAGGGAGACACAGAATCCGGAACAGGCTCCAAGCTCTGCCTGTCAGCACAGAGCTGGATGGCGGGACTTGAACCCATGAACTGTGAGATCACAACCTGAGCTGAAGTTAGGTGCTTAACGAACTGAGCCACCCACGTGCCCCAGAACCGTTCCTGACAGAGATGGAAAGAATGCATAAGCCAGATCAGTGGCTGCATACCTTGTACATGAGGCTGTGCTAATGTGCTTTAGCAAAGATACATATCTGGCACAGTAACTACAATTGAGATTGCTTGGTTCAGTTTGTGGTAGTCTACTGTTTGATCCTCTGGGATCTATCTGCTTTTGCAGGGACCAGACTTGCAAATTAAATAGAGATATGGTAGGGGACCCTCCACCCCGACCTTAAGTCTTTTAGGTCTTTAAGGGTGGCACCAACTTCCACCAGTTCCCTCAGGATGTAATGTTGAAGTCTATTTTGGTTTACTATTTTGTCTGGCCAAGAAACCAATGTTGGGGATGCACCAACTACCAAGAAAGTTTCTTACAATTAGAGGACCTTTTGGTGGGTCCGTGAACTCAGTAGATCTTCTGAGTTGGACCTTTCCTTTCCTTTCCTTTCCTTTCCTTTCCTTTCCTTTCCTTGTGATGTAAATACCCTAAGTACTTAAGGACAATTGGACCTGCCAAATGGTTTTATATGCTTGGCAAATATGAGGCACTAAAGAATTGTTTGTTGCATAAATAGATGAACAAATGATTAAGTGCCTGCTGCATACCTGTGGTCTGTCGTGCCCCTAACCACAATGATTGGTGGAGAGCTGAAATTAGATTCAGAAATCATCCAAATAGAGTTATTTGATTTTCAACTCTTCCCTGAGTTAGAATGAAAACATGGAAAGGAAAGTGACTTTGGACTCATTAGTCCTAGTTACATGCTTTGACTGTGTTATTCACAAGTTGTGGGAACTGGGCAAACAGCTTGACTTTCATGAGTTTTGGTCCTTTTATACATATATTCAATATAATAATCCTGTCTTCACAGTTTCTTATGAGAGTGAAGCTGAAACATTAGCAGCTAAAACTTTGACAGCTATAAAACATTATGTAGACATCGGGTATTTATTATTATTATTATTATTATTATTACTACTACTACTAGCAGAATTAGTAGTTCCTTTGCCAGTCATCAGAAGAAGCAGGAGTGTGTTGGGGAGCACTATAATAGATAAAACTGGAAGAAGAAAATGAGCTGGGAGTTTGCAGAAGTAACTACAAACTGTGAATCATAAAATATCAGCATGCAAATGTATATTCCTGGCAGATGGTTTCGAGGCCATTTGTTATGTGTTAAGCTCTGTACTAGTGATAAAATAAAAGATGACCAAATTCCTGATTATTTGGTTAAACACATAGTTGTAATATTTATCTCTGTGTTAGATTGAAATCTTTCACAGTATTTTCTTTTAGGTCTTCTTTATTATTCTGAACTTCTGTTTCTCTCAAGCATCATATATGAGGCCTATTGTCCAAAGGGTGTTTATCTGGTGTGGATTTTTATCAATCTCATTTAATTATTCAGAGATGAGTGTCCCATGCCTATGTTATGGTACATTATTTCTTTAAACCACACTATTAAGGTTATGGATTTGGGTATCACTGAACATAAAACACCTTCACTGGGGAGGAACTGTTTTATATCCTTGCACAAAGACCTTATGCCATGCAGTAGCAAGTAACAATAAAAATCATTGTTCCAAAAATACTTTTTTTGACCCTGAAGCATAGATGATCTTTGAATGGTCAGTATTCCAAATGTTTTCTTGTTATCTTGTGAGTGTTCAAATTCAACTCATTTAAGCTGTTAGTTGCATGATGGAGCTATAAATAAAACCATATATATATATATATATATATATATATATATATATAAAATTATTCATTGCCACGTGTCTGGATTATTAAAAGAAAATTTCTAGAGTCACCTTTTCTGTCCTTGCCCACGTTCCCCCCTTTTGTTCTGAGATGCAGAAATCAGGTGGGAGGACAGAGCTATTCAGTTCGAGTTACAAGCTGGCAAGCTCACTTCAGCCACAGAAATGCATCAGCAACATATCTATTTTCTCAATTTGAATTCCTTCAACCTAAAACGTTCCCTGAAAAAGGAACATGTTCAGTGCAATTTAAGTTCATCACCTATCATGAACACAAACACTAGTAGAGACTAAAAAAATGGGAACTGTATGTTCCTATCCTCAGGACCTTAAAACCTGGTAAATGACTAATAAATAACTACAAGGATTGGCAGGGTGATGAGTGCCTTCAGAGGGAGTTTCAACTAATCATTGTTGGGTTTAAGCTGGAAGGAGTTATTAATTTAAACCATGTGTGGTAGGGGTGGAGTGATCTGGGAAAACTTCTTAGTGGAGGTAGAATTTGGGATAAACTTAAAGAGGCATCCTTAGCCTTTTCTTATCCATATCGATCCATTCTCAGAATAATGTTTTGAAACATATTAAATAAGACACAAGATTACAATAGAAACCAATTTTGTTGAAACACGGTTGTTGAAATATCAAAAACAATTGTGAAATCGTAATAGGTGTACTTCTTTATAAAGGTATTAAATAGGGGCATCTGGGTGGCTCAGTCAGTTGACTGCTTGACTCTAGATTTTGGCTCAGGTCACGATCCCAGGGTTGTGGGATTGAGCCATGTGTTGGGCTCTGCACTGAGTGTAGAACCTGCTTAAGATTGTCTCTCCCTCTGCCCCTCTCCCCTCATCTTTCTCTCTCTCTGAAAAAAAAAAAAGTTTTAAATAGAAAAAAATCCAATTGCATATCTAATAACTATTGTAATTTTGAAGTAGTGATGAGCATATGTGATAATTCAAGATATTTGGAGCAACCATAATGTGATGTGGATAGGTCTGATTTCTATTTTACAGAGTCACATGTACTTCTAATGGTTCTATAGTTTGTTCCCTAAATTCACGATAGAAAAAAATGCTACATTTCAGTTAGGAATTAGTGAGAGTCAAGATGTAATTTTTCTTTAATTCCAGTTCACAAATCCCCTTATTTGATCACTGGCCTTTTAAGGATCTGGAGTACAGGTTAAGAAATGCTGGCTTAGAAATATCAGTAAGACATTGACCGGGACATGGAGAGAGAGGAGAGAAGTGAGAGAGGGAGGACTTTCCAGGTAGAACAACTTGAGCAAAGACCTTGGGGACAGGGCATAGAGGGGATTTGAAGAGTAGGTAGGTATGGCTACGTGTGTGTGTGTGTGTGGGGGGGGGTGCACGTACCATGTGGGATAGAATGAAAAAATGATGGATGACAGGAAAAGGAGAGATAGTGAGGGGCTTGGGGTGTCAGGCTGAGGAGTTGGATCAGTGGGGAGCCATCAGTGTTGTTTTAAGCAGGGGACTGATAGGAATATATTTTTGTTTTAGGAAAGTAATTTGCAGCATAGTGGGAATTGGGTTAAAAACGCTGGAAGCAGGAAGCCTTTTAGTAGCTTATTGCATTGGTTAGGAGAAATATATTGAGAGCTTGAAGTAATTCAGTAGAAATGGAAAAGAGAAGACCCAAGTGAGAGAGAGAGAGAGAGAGAGAGAGAGAGAGAGAGAGAGAGAGAGAGAGGATGGGCAGATTGAAAGGACTTGGCAACCAAATGAACAGGGTAAATAATAGAGTGGGGAAGAAAGCTGACTCTAGGTGTTTAGCTTGTCATACGGGGCAGTGGGTGGTGGTGGTGGTGGTGGTGGTGGTGATGAACCCAAGCAGAGGACACAGCAAGATGGGTAAATTTGTGGAAAAGGAATTAAAAGGTTTTTTGGGGGGGTATATTGAAATTCAAGGTACTCATGGGCTATTCATGTGGAAATAGATGTTCAGCTGGCTGCTGGGGATGCAAGTCTAGAACTTGGAGAAAAGTTGAGGGCTGGAGATGTAGATGTGGTAATCAGAAGAAAAACAGCTGAAATCAAAGAACTGAAAGAAATTGCCCAAGGAGACTAAGGGTGCTGAAGACCGAATCTTGTGTGACTTCTCAGGCTGTGCAGAGTGCGTTCTAAGAACTGCTTGGCAATTTTGCATATTTAGTTCTTGCTTCTTCAATGCCACAATGTGAAAAACATACCTGTTACGTCTCCAATATTTTACTTCCTCAAAGATCAATAAGGCATTGGCCTGCTTTCGAGGAATTAATATTTCTGGTAGAGAAGTCGACATATGGACAAATGAATACAACTTGGTAGAAAAAGTGCCATAACAGAACTATGTCCTCCGTACAGGGAAAGGAATGATTAACTATAACTGTGATGAGGCATAAGGACAGCTTCTTAAAGAAGGCGACATCTGATCTGGGTTTTGAGGGATTAATAGTAGTTTGCCAAATGGGAAAAGCATTTTAAGTAGTGGGAATAGAATGTGCAGAAGCCTGGAGTGCTCAAGAAACTGCCTTCCTTGCATTGTTTTCTATGGTTAATCTTCTTCTGTGTCCTACAACAAGATTTGAGTGTTTACAAGACTTGAAGTCTTATCTCTGTGTGACTAACTCCTTTCTTCTGCTTAAACTTTAAAGAACCCTCAAATTCAACCATGAAACTTTGCTTTATGCTTAATCTAAATCTTTTCAGTTGAAATTTAGCTCTACTTTCTCTGGTTTTATTCTTTTAAATATGGAGATAAGTCAGCAATCATCCTTTGTTAGAAACAAAATTGGTCTGTAAAGTGCCCAGGGAGGGCAAAATTAAAAGTAATGCTATGTTCCATGGAACATAATTTTACCAAGGTCCTCTGTGCCCCAGCTTTTTTTTTTTTTTTTTTTTTTTTTTGGTCCTTTCATAGAAATTAAGACCATGTCCGAGCCCCTGTGTTTAACTGAAGCATGTCAGTACTGCTTACGATATATGCCATCCGGGTAAGCTGAGTTTCAAGATAGAGCCACTGAGTAGTATTTGTTAGATAGATGTTTAATATTAAAACATGAGAAATCCCATCATAAAGTCATAAAACATATTACTTTTGCTACTTTATATCTTTATATTATTGCATCAAGATAAAATTTTCACCTCCAACTCTTTTGGGCTGGGGTTCTAATCATACTTTCTGGAGCCCTGGCACATACCTATTAATGATGACAGAAGATATTCTTTGGAAAAATAAACAAATCAAAATGACTCTATAAGCATAACAATGGAGTTCTGCTTTAATATGCAATCAACCACATGGGAGACTCGTCTTTTACATATTTAATTCTGAGCTTAGACTAGGAGTGGTTATTCCCCTTCATCTTCTCAATTCTCCTGGAACTGCGAGAGCCATACACAGCTCTAGTGGAGAGAAAACTGGATGGAACCATTTGACTAAAAGCCCATGTCCAAGGCCAAGAGGAAAAAGCCAGGACACTGTGTAGAAGAAGGGTGAGGCATAAATGGAAGGTAAGACAGAGGGACATCACAGAGGAGAGACTCAATTATAGACAGGAGATTCAAGGAGGAAAATGAGTTTTGCAACAACTTCTAGACTTCATGTATAGACCTGTCTATCTAAAAAGATATATAAATTGTATATATTACTGTATGTCAGGTATTTTCTTGTTTAGGGGAGACCAGTGCACAAATGCCAATACTTAGAAGGTAGAGAGGAGTGGAATAACTAGCTAATATTTAGGAATAAGGGTTCTGTTGCATTTTGTACAGGCCTTGGAGAGAAGAAAATAGCCTTCTCCTGGGAACTCTCTTTTCAGAGATGCAGGGAGAGCCTAGAAATGGACCTTCCTGAGTCCCCTGGTCTGAAATGCTAAATGAGTGGTTCCCATGTTGCTAGAACTAACCAAAGTCTAGTCTAGCTTCTTACTGTCTCCTGTCTTGAATTGATTGATTAAATAATTAAACATTTGTTGAGTTACTCAGCATTCTCCATGTCCCATGTGTAGTGTAGGGGCTGGGGGAACAAGGATGGGAATAAACAGAAGAACCTTTTCTTGAGGAGCTCAGGGGTATTCAATATGTAAATGATACCAACTACGCTTCTACCCACTGCAAACAAGAAAAAAATGAAAAAGCCACAAAGCCTTTAGGAGGTGATGCTTTGCAGTGATTGGCTTTTTACTAGTGGGATGCGTAGCTAATAAAACTTCAGATAAGTTTAGAAATCCTAGTATGACTCTTCCTAAGGTCTAGACTTGACCCATCGCTGCTCTCTGGTTCTTAAGTCTATTAAACAACCTTTTCTTTGCCTATTGGAGGTTTTTGAAATCCAAAGTTTAGGCTCCTAGCACTCTGATCTTCCTGGAAGATAGTGACTGCTACAAATTTATTTCAAATCATTTATTTCCCCCTCTCCACACCAATACCACTGGAAGGAATTGCATTTACCCCCACTTGTTGGCAAGGATAACAGTGAATGTACGCACTCTTTTGACCCTCATTTCTAGGCCCAGAATGGGGCTTCCTATGTCCAGTTGGTTCTTTCTCTCATCTACCTCATCCACTGCCAAGGTTTCTTGAAAGTTAGGCCCAGTTAGGTTCTCCCATGGGGAATGATCTAATGTCCTTAGCATGGCCTCTGTGCTTTCTACAGTGTGTCTTTCCAGCCTCATCTCCTTGTCCAGTGGCCACTCCGGGATACTTGTGCTCTTCCGAGTTCTTTTATGATCTTCACATTTGCTGTTGCTGTTCCCTCCACCTGGAGCAGGCCTCCCTTCTTGGGCTATTAAACACGTCAGGCTGTTAAAGTCCGAGTCATCTTTTAAAACCTGATCTAAGTATCGCAAATATTTTGGAAGAGACTTCGTTATTTCCTTTCTTAGTATGAATAACTTTTTTCTCCGGGTTTTCATCACATTTTACTTATGTTTTCCATAACGTTAAGGTAGTACACATTAAACCAAATAGTGTAAAGCACCGTGTTCACCACAATGGAAGTGTTCAATAAATATTAGCAATTAGTTTTACTTATCACATTGTCTAAGAGAAACATTTCTATATATGTATAAGTAGTATATAAATAAGTCCTTCATTAGCCCATTAGCTCTTTAAGAATAAAAAAAGACAGTAGTTGGGGCACCTGGGTGACTCAGTTGGTTAAGCTACCAGCTCTTGGTTTTGCCTCAGGTCATGGTATCACAGTGTGTGAGTTCGAGCCCCACATGGGACTCTGCACTTTCAGTGCTTGAGATTCTCTCTCCCTCTTTCTCTGCCCCTTCTCCACTGTGTGCATGCATGCACACACTCTCTCTCTCAAAATAAATAAATAAAAAAAAAAAGACAGTAACTCATTTTCATGCTAAGAATCTTAGACTTGTGCCTTGTTACCTAGAAGTGCAAAAGCATTTGTTGAATACTGACTGCATGAACATTGCTAGAATCTGGGGGAAAAAAAAAAAAAAAAAAACCAGAGTGGAACAGCTTTTGACCTTGCTATGTGTCAAGGCATTCTGTTGGGCTTTATATACTTTACCTTATTCAAACTTGAAAACCACCCTGTGAAACATATTGATCTCACTTTACACAGGAGGAAATTGAGACTCAGGGGATTTAAATAATGTACCCTAAGTCAACAGCCAGCTAGAATTTGAGGCCATTATATTTCTTTTTCTTTTAATTTATTTTTAAAAATTGTTTAATGTTTATTTATTTTTTGAGAGAGAGAGAGACAGAACATGAGCAGGGGAGGGGCAGGCAGAGAGGGAGACACAGAATTTGAAGCAGGTTCCAGGCTCTGAACTGTCAGCACAGAGCCTGATGCGGGGCTCGAACTCACAGACTGTGAGATCATGACCTGAACCAAACTTGGACACTCAATCGACTGAGCCACCCAGGCGCCCCTTTTTAATTTTTTTTAATGTTGATTCACGAGAGAGAGAGAGAGAGAGAGAGAGAGAGAGAGCAGCAGAGGGGCAGAGAGAGAGGGAGACACAGAATCCAAAGCAGGCTCCAGGCTCTGAGCTGTCAGCACAGAGCCCAACACGGGCTCGAACTCACAAGCTGTGAGACCATGACCGGAGCCAAAGTCAGACACTTAACCGACTGTGCCACCCAGGTGCCCCGAGGCTGTTGTATTTCTCATTCTAGTTCCCAAGCTCTGCTCCCATGCTGCTCTGACACTCAGTGATATCACATTGTCCCTTTAGGGGCTAACATGTGGATGCCAAAATGGCTCTTAGCAAAGATTACTGATATAGTTCTTAGAAAGATTACAGGAGGAAACCAATCTGACAATAAATTTCATATTAAAAAAGAAAGAACGATTATAGGCAATTAAAAGAGAAATTAATCATTCTAACCCAAAATTAAATTTCTAGGTTTTTTTTTTTCCAGAGATGTCTCCACTCCCTTCAAAACATGTCTTTGGAATGGACCATAAAATGGCATTTAAATTGTAAATTCCCATGGGAACAAATCGACCATTTAGATAGTAACATGAATGAATGTGTTGTCAGAGGACTCTAGATGTGTATAAATCCTTTAATTACCATTTCCAATGCTAATGTATATACTTTAATTAGAGGTATGTAGTAAGCTTCTTTGTTAAAGAAACAAAAAAAAAAAAAAAAAAAAAAAAAAAGAACCCTGGAACCATATGGATGTTGCCTCATTTTCATCTGAGCCTTCCAGGGACTGTAAACCTTAAAGTGATGTTGGAACCCAACACTTTTCCATCTGCCAAAAAAGGTGAGAACAATAAGTCTTTGTGCAAAAGCTGCATATACATAAGAGAAGTGTAGCCCTAAACCGCTCTTTCCTTCTACGTGCCTTTGCCCCACTTTGCTTTGACTAATTATATAATCTGCCAAGTAGGAAAGCAAGTGATTTTTCCCTAGCTTACTGATGACATGGCTTGTAGTAGGGATGCTTTGGTATGAGGCAGCTTTGAATTTGTCTTAAATGTGGAGCTATAAGGGACTTAAATGTGGAACTATGTCTTTTTTTTTTTTTTAATTTTTTTTTTTTTAACGTTTTATTTATGAGACAGGGAGAGACAGAGCATGAACGGGGGAGGGTCAGAGAGAGAGGGAGACACAGAATCTGAAACGGGCTCCAGGCTCTGAGCGGTCAGCACAGAGCCTGACGCGGGGCTCGAACTCACGAACAGTGAGATCGTGACCTGAGCCGAAGTCGGACGCTTAACCGACTGAGCCACCCAGGCGCCCCTGGAACTATGTCTTAAATGGGAGCCTCCTGAGAGAGAACTCTTGAGAAGCCCAGAGAGACAGAGAGAGAGAGAGAGAGAGAGAGAGAGAGAGGAAGAGTGGAAGGGATTCACTTATGGCAATGGCTCAGGCTCTGGGTCTGAATTTCGGTCTGCCGCATACTAGCTCTGCAGTGGGCCTTCAGCAAGGTTTGAACCTCTCTGAAGCTCGGTTTTCTCATCTATAAAATGGGAGTAATAACTACTTCCTTGCCAGGTGATGGTGAGATTCCAAGATAATGTGTGTAAAGTGCCTGGTACTTAGCAGGTATGTGAGAAATATCTGACATAGTTAACGATAGATTTTATTTTGTATGGAAAGAGTTTGTCTTCCAGCAGTGTGAGGTCAGAAAAGAATCAGGATGCAGGACAAATCTGATTCATGTTGATGATAACTCTTTTGATGCGTTTTTCTTGTTTCTTTGCCCTTCTCCTGTCCCTGGCTCTCTGCAGGTTAACTTAATGTTCCCAACTCACCCTATCCGCCCCTCTCTTTTGTTTTTTCCTTTTCATTCCTTTAGACAAAGAAACCGGCAGAGCTAGTCAGACCCAGTAGTTACAGGCGGGCTTTGTTTGGAAGTCAAAAATTGCTTCTCTTTCTTTTGCCCTGCCCGACTTTCCTCCTCTGGTCTTTTACTCTGTACATGTCAGTAATAAAATGTATTGTGAGACAGATCAACAAATGCATCACCTTGACACGTCGGTGAGTGAAGCATAGATTTGAATAATAGACTTAGCTGAAATGTCTTTCTGGGGGTGTCTAGTTGTGTTATTCACAAAACAATTGCTGTATCGGAAAACAACTGGTAGACACCTCCCCCAAACTGAGTATAATTCTCATAGATGTGGACTAAGGAAGCTATTTTCCTGAGGGATTCATTAGATTTTGATTAGCCTCCAATACATTTGTTCTGAACCACATAGAGGATTTCCCCCAGGCCAGGCTGGGGTTGCCAGCTGTGACAGAGATGGACATTTAATTTGTTTGTGATTGCGTTGTCAGGGCTGGACATTTGTCATCTGAGATTTCTTCTTTACTCCTTTCCCCCAAATCTACTCCTAACAAGGGAAATCTTAAAAATAAGGCAGATTAAAAATTGATGATATGGAGTGTGTACCGGGTTGTTTTCAATTTTATTTTACTTAGTGAAAATCATAATTTTGGGGCCAGCGATTAAAATTCCTGACTATGCTACAGGCAAAGCTCACACTGCTCACAAAACACCCCAGCAATCTCATCCCATTTTTTAGGGAAGATTTAATAGCAGGCCTGTTCAGTGAGGCACACAAGTTCATTACCTTTATAAAACACTCTACAGGAATTTTACTAGTGTCCAAGGCAGTGCAGCTAGTGGTTTCTGGCTACACATTTCTACAAAAGAACAAAAGACAACCTGTCCTGGGTTAGCCTTGCTTTTTGGTCTTTTTACTTCCTTGATAATTTCCTAAATTCAATTATTTATACTGACTCTTGTAATCCTTTGTCTTAGTTAGCAACCTGCTCCTACTGTGGTATTTCACCGTCCTTATGGTGAGGGTTGTTTTGAGAATATATTGTCTAAGCTGGAATCTGATCCCATGTGCTTGGTTCATGCAACATTTCCGCTGAGATACAAGCATAGGTTCTGACTTTTATGCTACTGTACAGAAGGTCAACTGAGGTGTGTGTTACTCGGATGTAATTTCTCAAAGGCAAACTGGGCAGGAGCAATGCTGGATGTTTGTTTTAAGGGTCTCTCTGGCCTTCAGCTTGCCTCTTTGGTAGTCTCATGTCAGATATTTATTTGATGAGGTATTGTAGTTTCAGTATCCATATTACTTTTATTTATTTTATATTTTTAGAATTTTAGTATTAGTATTAGATTTTTGTGAGCTCTACACCCAACGTGGGGCTTGAACTCATGACCCAGAGATCAGAAGCCGCATGCTGTACTGACTGGGCCAGCCAGGTGCCCCTCACCATCCATATTCTTTTCAGAGATTAGACCACGCCTCAAGGAACTTTTAAAGCTGTGATTCTATTTGGAGCCCTTTTTATGGACATGGCTTGATGGGGATTCACTCAATGTGCTCTGGGACTGGAAACTCGAGACAGTCACTTCTCTCCCACTCCCTGCTGCCCTGGCATCTGTGTACGTTGGCTCTGAGCTCTGTGTGGAAACGTTCTGAGTTGTAATACTTCTCTTAATTTCAGGGTTTATATTAAGGTTGGTCTGGTTAGGACGGAGGTACTAAATTAAGTAAATATAATTTTAATCTTGCTAGTTTGGAGAATTGGCTCTGTGTGGATATCCATATAGAACATAAATGGCCAATATTTGGCTCCATCACTAACCATTTGAGCGTTCACAGGGCCTGTGGATTTGTATTATGTACTCAAAGGTCTGGAACCCAGTTTGGTTCCAGGCTCAGTCTTCAAAAGAAGAATTTAGCCGAGTTGTAAGCATATATAACAAAGAGCACCCGTGCACACACTGAAATGAGCACATGAGGATGTTACGGTGAGCCCATGCATATTTTTGCTTCACAAGCAGTTGCTGCAGTGGTGTAGTGGAGGAACATTTCACCTGGAGAAGGAAGTTTCTAGCCACAGCTTTTCCACTAACTAGGTGTGACCTTATATAAGTCATTTAATCTTTCTCAAGCACAGGCTAGATATCTGCCAAGGAGCAAATCTTACTCGATGATTTCAAAGGTTCCTTCTAGCTCTAAAAAAAATCCTATGATATAGGATCATAAAGGGATGTTTTATTTGATTGTGACATTTCATTTGGCACCTAATTCTGTATAGATGTCTTCACTCAGAGTATTTGGTTTTTGTAGATTGACTACACGGAATTTATCATTCTATTAATGTACCTTAGAGTAAAATGCATGCTTGTGTATCTACCTGCTCTCACATTTATAATATATATTACATCTTTTTAATGTACATCATGAGAAATGCCAGTGGATCTAAATGAAATATTACTATTGTTGCATTCATTCTTACCAACTCTGTCAGGCTAGATGAATTAAATAAGGCACGATGTGTGCTACTGAAACTACATTTACCATATACTCAAGTGTCTGCATACAGCATAAACACAGATATTGAATATGCTTTGGGTTTTCTTTACCAAGAGCCAGAAAAGTTCCTAACTTGAAAATAAATTGAAAATCAAATGGATGATTTGATTTTTAAACATGAGGCTGAGCTATTGTTATAGCACCCATTGTCTCGGGCAGACAGCACAGCTGGGGACTTCTCAGTTCCTTTTGTCCTATACTTGGTGATTGAGCCAGTGAGGGGGGGGGTGAGGTAGATGTGAGAGGTACAGGTTATAAGATTATGAATAGTGGTAGGAAGGGTGAACAGAGGATCAAGAAGCCTGTGGGGCCTCCTGAGGATAGAAAAACCAGGGATCTTTGATCTCTAGCTCTGTATATCCTTCAGAACATTTTATTTTTCCCCTTTCCTCTGTACCACCATCCCCCCTGCCTTTTTTTTTCCCCCCTGCCAGTTGTCCAGACAACTTCTCATCTTATTTCTTCTCTATAAAAACACTGTAGTCTTTTTTGGAAATCTCACTTTAGCATGCATGATTCTGGATTTGAAGAGTAAATGCACACCGGGAAAATTCTACCTTGACATCTTTCCACGGGAAGAATGTGAAAGGACTCAGGAGGCAAGGGCCAGAGAGCACAGCATGGATCTCCATTTTGGGAAGTGATACTTAAAGTTCGCATTAACAGCCCCTGTCCTAGGCTGTCACCTGAAAAATTACGTAGTGATGTCAGAATGGTTTTTTTTTCTGCTTTGCGTCTTAACTTTTTTAAAAAGTTGCAAAATAACGTATAGAGAATAAAGCATACAACTCTTAAGTGTACAGCTCTATAATTACACACACACACTCCTTGTAATGACTATCAGGTAAAGATTTAGAGTATGATCAGCACCCAGAGGCTACAGTATGACTCTTCCCAGCATATAAATCCACCGGTGTATATTTCTTAATCTCTTGCAACGTGTTTAAAGGAAGGCTTATAGTTGTTTGACAGACATCGCTAAGAAAAATATACCCCATAGCTTCATTTTAAGAAGCAAAATTCAAGAGGCTCCTGAGTGGCTCAGGTGGTTAAGCATCCAACTCTTGATTTAGGCTCAGGTCATGATCTCAAGATTTGTGAGATCGAACCCTGCGTGGGGCTCTGTACTGACAGCGTGGAGCCTGCTTGGGATTCTCTTTCTCCCTCTCTCTGCTTCTCTCCTACTCAAGCTCTCACTCCCTTTCTCTCTCTCTCTCAAAAATAAATAAAAAGCGTTAAAAAAAAAGCAGCAAAATTCAAGCCCTTGAAAACTTATTTGGATAGCATTGTAAGTGTGGGTACTAGTGATTCACTCTTTCCAGATAGTTCCAAGGGAAACTATTGCCATGATCTACAGGTATCTCTTTATTGAGGGTCATTGCGAGCCACAGAAGAATTCCAGCAGACTCATTTACAATCACACTCATCTTCAATAGCCATATTTGTACCTTCGTGTGTAATGAGGTGATTTATCATGGAATGTCAGCCATAGAGAGTTCAGTATAAATGAATTTGGTTTCTTAAAAAAAGGTATTTATATCTAAACACTTTTACAATAATCTGACATTGCCCTTTAAAGGTAAGCACATATTATGTGATTTGCATATGAAGAAACCAGGCATTACTCTTACTTGACTGACTGTCAGCTTCAGCAGCTGCACCTGGTAGTCCCCAGGTCTGTCATTGTTTCCATGATAGAGCTCATTTTTCAAGGGTTAATAACATAGACCTTAACATTCACTTTGGGTTGAAACTTGGCAACTACTATGAGTATACAGCCTACGGAGCTGATTTTAAACAAAAATGGCTTAAATTGATTTACCCTTTTCAAATTAGAGTATGTCACAATAATGGTACTTTGCATCAGCTCTAATGCTTTACAGTTATTGAATGTTAAAATTTGTAAGCTGTTATTCCCGGGTAGTGATTTGGGGGAGGCCAGTTATAGGACAAGTTAAATAGAGATTGGTTTCCATTTCCATTGAGAACTCCAAAAGAAATTTGCAAATTTTGACTATTTTTCTTTTGTAATATCATTGCTGCTTTAAAAGAAGAAATGTTATTGTCCTTACCTTTAATAGAAGAGAGCAGTTGTGGGAGTAAGTGCAGTTTGAAAAGAAAGGTGGAAATAAAATGTTGGAAATCACATTTAGTTGTATAACGCCTTGATCTCAGGATGGATTCCTCTCAGCTCAGCTCCTCTGAGTGGTTTTTGAAATGGGCTGAGCTGGGGTGTGTGTAGTTGTTCATGGTCTTTAGTTTTTCAGTTTTAAAAACTCCACATGGAAAAAAAAGAGGGAATATTTGTATTCCCACCATCATATAAATTTTTGCTACTGTCTATGCGCATGTCTATTTTATATACATTTATTAAAAGTATGAACTCTTCCATCCTTCTTACTGAACCAACAGAAGTTAAAACTCCACATTCATTTCTCTCTTTTTAAAATGACTTAGATGTCAGCATATTTGTATATTTAATGTATAGCCACATTCTAAGGAAAAAATGCTGCTGGCTATTTCTATACTGAAGGCCTCTTCTCAATGAGAGAAGAACTGGACTAATGAGGACATCGTACTGTCAATTTTAAACTTTGATCAGTTTTTGACTGAGCGTGATATAGACAGAAATTTGGAGAAGAAATTCTCATATGTATTAGATAGTAAGACTGAGTTATGCGTCAAAAGATGCAACTTCATTCTTGTACAAAGACATGGCTGAGGAATAAGAAAAGCCTTAAAGTGGTTAGTATTATAGAGTGGAGTGTAATAAATTAAAGACATGAGTCTTGAGGAATGTAGTCTAGATATAGTCATGTTCAGAGGAAATAGCATTCCCCTTGGAGCGGGGCATTTTGGGATTTGAATTATGTTATCATTTATTAGGTCATTTGTGTAGTCTTGAGCATGCTCACTATACCTGTTGATACTCAACAAAGTGTTAACAGCAGCTGTCTTCCAGCCTTTTGGTAAGAATGAAAAATAATGTCTGTAAAGTATTTGTCACATAGTAGTTGCTTAACAAGTGGAATTATTGTGATGGTGTAATTGTAAGGATTTAAAAAGAGAGTTCCTGCCAATCATATTATCTCCTTCTGAGAGGTCTCAGGGTACACTTATATCTACAATCTTCTTGGTGGTAACTTCTTCAGAAATCTTCATAATTTCTCTATGTGACTCTCACACCCGGGAAAAGACACTTTACACCTATAAAATAGGCAAGGGGGTACAGTGCTGCCCAAAGAAGTATCTATGGTACCTATACAGATGGCATCTGGCCAACCAATCTGAGCCTCTCTATGAGAAGTTTACATCCTAATCATATAGAAAATGGTAAGGCAGGAGAGTGGTAAAAGCAGAAAGACGTACAGATGAGAAGGCAGTAAGCCCCTATGGGCTAAAAAGAAGAGTGGAGAGAAGCCATAATATAGTGATAGTAAACAAATCAGTCACGGCAGAAGCACTGAAGCAAAAAACTGGGTCACTGAAATGGTGGAACAATTGAGCCATAAGCAACAGACGCATCTTCTGGAGGAGAAACTGTGAGGATAGTGGAGTTTTCTAGGAGTAATCCTACTCGAGTTGTGGCTGTACTTGGAAGGATATTTCAGTTCTCCCACAAACCTGGTTCTATGCTGCCTTTAGAGGGTTTCTGGTCGCTTACTTCTCCAGTTATGTTACAATAAAGGCCCTTTCACTGAGGTAATTTGAGTGTATCTTCCAAAAAGCTCAATAAATACGTTGCTTGATCTATAGATCAAAGTCAACTTAGAGAAAGGACCCTAGGGATTTTCCCTAGAGTGCAAGTAAAGCCATGGATGTGTGAAGCAGTGCAGTATTTGAAGAAACTGTGAAAGGTTTGGTGTTCCTGGGCCATAAAATGTGAGTCAGGGAGAAGTGAGAGATGAAGCTGGGGAGGTCAGCAGGGGCAAGCTCTTTAAGACAAAGTAGGAAATGTGAAGGAGCTTGCAAAACATCTTATGGCTGAGGGAGTCATTTAAGAATTTCTAAGAAGGGAAATGATATGATTAGATTTTCTTTAGGCAGAGAAAAAAGGTTGTTCTGTGGAAGATCGTTTGAAGGTGACAAGGCTAACTAACGGGAGACAGGTGGGGGAAGTATTAAGTGGATGAGCTTCTGATTACCAGGGCTTTAAAGGAAGCGGCAGTAGGAATGGAGAGGAGGATATGGTATTCAACAGAATTTTAATTAGGTCAGAAATACTTGGTTAATGTAGAGAATGAAGGGGTCAGTCAAGGGTGGTTCCTAAATTTCTAGTTTGGGTGTTTCCAGGGATTGGGGTGATACCAATGTAGAAAGAGAATACAGGAGGAAGAGATGGATTTGAGAGAAGATGGTACACACTATTTTGCACTTGCTGTTTATGATGTCTACAGGACATCCAGGTAGGGTTGTTTAAGAGGTAGTTATATGTATAATATGAAACCAGGGGAGAAGTCAGTGCTGGGGACAGAGAACACATCCCTTTTATGAGGTAGTTGGAGTCACAAGGATGGAAGAGGTTATGGAAGGGCAGGGGAGGAATAGCATTCAGAAGGTGAAGAAACACCATGGAAAGGGTAGGCAGAGGAAGGGGAGCCCACATCAAAAGGAGAGAAGGGATAGTCAGAGTGGAATGAAGAAAGTCAGGAGAGGATGGTGGAATTGCTGTCAAGAGAGGATAGAGTTCCATTAAGAAGGAAGTAATGATCAACATAATTTGCTGTGGCAATGAAATACAGAAAGAAGACTACTGAAATGAGGGAAGTTCTGGTGGGAAGGAGGGTTTAGAAGACATTGCAATGGAGCCCTGACCAGAAATGAATGGATACTGCTGTTTTGACAAGTTCAGCTGGAAATACGGTGGGGAGGGGAGAGAGGCTGGGCCGTAGCTGAGGGAGATATGGTGATGAGAGAGATATAGAATCGAGGTAGATTTTCTTTTTCAAATAATGGGAGTTTATGGGCAAAAGAGGAGAGAGAGGAGCTTAATTCGAGATATAAGTGAGCGTTTCACTCATTAAATGAGGTCTCAAAGAAGAGAGATGAGTCTTAAAGGTAAAGTCATCTCATTCTCTGAGACTGAGGGAAAGTGTCAATGTGTGTGGCCACTGACACACTTGGCTGTGGTGGCCATAGTGGCGTGGAAAGCCAGAGGGTGAGCTCATGCCTGTGGATTCCATTTTCCCAATGAGGAGGGAGGCAATGTGGACTGCTGTGAGTGAGAGGTACAGGGCTGAGCCTCTAGGGAGACTGAAGAAGGTCTGGAATTCGCAGTTACATTCAGGGGGAAGAGAAGGAGCTGATTATAAGGTGATAAAATGCTTATCAGAGCCTGAAGGCAGAGAAATTCAGAGACCGTGAATACGTGTAGTGATGCCCTTCTGCAAGGTTATAGGAGCTTTTCTCAGGCAGTGCTCAGCTGCCTATAATTAAGTTTATATCTTAAAACTGCATTCAAGTTTTTCATGTGTGGTCATTCGAATATGCATGGTCCTCTTTGGGTTCATTCTGAATGCATCGAAATGAGAATCAGGAGGGCTTCATACTGAGATGGTGGCATTTGGTCTGGACACTGTGGAGTGATCCTTAACCCTATCTCCTATTTGGTTTGGTTTTCCAATTTAAGCCACATTCTCTTGGAATGAGAGCACATATATTTGTTTTTTTTACATAAAGCAAATTCACATTTGGGGGGAGATATGTTAAAGAATCTACTGTCACTTCTTGGGCACCTTGGATCATCCAAGAACCAAAATCATGGCTGTGGCTGTCTCTGCTTCCTTCCTGACAGAAAATGTATTCAAGCATTAGCTCAGGCACAAATGCCTGAAACAAGTGGATTTACAGTGTTTAACACTTGGGCCCCACTGATCTGCTGGCTGCGTCATCCTCATTATCTGTGCTAACTCCTAAAGACTTGAGAAGCAGTTTTGTATAAAATAAAGGCTTATCTGAAGCTTTGCTCCCAGCTCCAACTGAATGCCAAATTTCTTTTGAGTATGAAGATGTTGGCAGAAATCTTTTCTTGTCAACATGTATCGCTTTTATTCTTTTTGCTCTTCCGACTTCTGGCTGGACACGTGAAGAAACGTGAAAACAGCTGTGGAAGAGTTGTGTAGGAGGCAGTAATGGCTCTTTTAACAGCAGGGAATAGAAAGATCTCAAAAGTGAAGCCTATTGTCAGGAGACTTGCGCCCGCCCTGGCCGACTTCCAAGTGAGAGTTAGTTTGGATTAGACTTGGGTTGGGTAACATTTAATTTCTGAAGTGGAGATTTAAATCAAATTGTTAACCTCTCAAAGTTTAACCACCCACAGGTGATGATGGCACTTTAAAAAAATTACATAAAGATGCCCGATTCTTGGTAATAATTATAACGATACCGCATGTGTTCTTCTCAAATTTTCTGTCCTTGAGCCTTTGCCTTAAAACACTACTCACATTTTTCGTGTGTGGCTGTTTGGAAATAGAGTTCTTTTTTTGGTGTTATTGTGGAATGAAGTAATTACCTACTTAACTTTTGGATGTTCAGTTAGTTTGATTCGAAAACATTCACCAAATAATTTCCCTGTAGATTTCAATTAGCGGAAGACTTATCTGCATTAGCCTTGCAGATGGGGTGGCCAAACTATATTGATTATCAGACTGTGAGGAATTATCTACAGCACAAAGGCCAAACCAAAACAGATAAGTGGCTCGTCATACACACATTTATGAGCCGATGGAATGACAGTCCTCATTTGAAAGCAAACAGTATAAATTTGGCCCATACCACAGTGGGTGTGAAAATTGCAAGGTAAAATAAAACAGATGAGACCATTTAAGTTTGAAATGGAAGAACAGATCACTGGCAACAGCTATTTACTTTCACAGTCACTAAAATAGGGTGTTTTGTTGTGAAAACTATCAATACAGGGTGATGGATACCCTGCTTAAAGTGCCAATATGATGCCATTCTGAACTGCAAAACGATTTCATTACAAGTGTATGGGGAACCTTTAAACATGACATTACGATGCGACTATAATGTAAGATAACAATGGAAAAACAATTTCAGAGTAAGTGTAAGGAGACTATAACCATGCAGTTAGAAGGCCACTGGAATGTGAGATTATAATAGCTCAACATTAAAATGGTGAAAAGGATATGGTCAATTGCTTTTTTTCTTAAACTGGGAATAACCTAGACAACATTTATACTCATGAATAGTATAGTCGTGGGACTATATTTTAGGGAGGAGGAAAACCTGTCACCACTACAACCAGTTCTCATCCCATTCAAAAGTGTATCCCCATCTTATTTCCCTTTCTTGAAGTTAAGACAGTTTTTTCTGACCTTATCATTCTCCTTCAACCATACCACCTTGAGGCTCTGTTGCAAGTTCATAAACATTTTCTTTCTTACTCACATGTAGCCCTATGACTTGGCCTATTAGCCACCTATGGGGTATGATTTGTGTTCACCTAGGCTGGTTTTCTATTGTACACCTTGCCTCTCTGGCCTCTGGTTATCACTGGACCTGAGTGGAAATCTTACCATCAGAGATGCATTCCCTCGGGTCTAAAAGGAATTTTCATTTTCAAGAGTATCTAATGAATGAAAGTTGAAGAAACACTTAATGAATTTCTAAAATTTAAGAACCTGTTTGAGGGGGGTTAACTTGAATAATCTGAGAAGCACAGACTCTGTCATCCGATAGACATGAGTTCATGTCCCAGCTATTACACTGAGTTGTGTGTGAACCTGAAGACTTTTCCTAGGTCTTGATTTCCTCATCTGTAAAATGGAGCTAACAACAGCATTTAATTCCTAGAGTAACTATAGAGTGAAATATACACTTTGTGTGAAACATTTTGCATGGTACCTGGCCAATAAGAGGGATTCTGGAAATACTCTTTCCATGTAGATATAGAGAAAGATAAAAGAATGGTTTGGGATCTTGGAGAGTGAAGCCAAGGAGAGAGACTGGGACTTAGTGACAGTGTAAGGGAGAGTATTTCCCCCTGATTTCATTTACAATTTCTCTTTGAGCCCCTCTAGTTCAGTTCTGATGGAACAGTCTCTTAGTCTTGATTATCTAAGGCATGCTGGAGTTTTTATATCTTTTCCTGCTATTCTGCACCTTTAGGTTGTAGTTTTTATCCATAATTATACCTCACTTAGTACTGCTTTCTCTAGGATAGTGGAAAATTCTGTCCCTGAGAGATAACTGTGGCCACTGACTATGCTGTGTGTCACTGGGCCTCTTTCCTTTAAGCTTCTGGTTGGCCTGGTGCTACCTTAAATAAAGTTAACTTGTCTTGGATCACAGCCTGGAGTTGCCATTTATTAACTGCTATTATACAAAAGTATGTAACCAGAAATTTTGGTATGCCCTGGAACCAGTTTTAAATCTGTTCATCAATATCATACCTAAAGGACCGATTCACTAATAAGATCAAACATGATTTGATGAGCATAGAATAAAACCTTTTTTCCTCAGAGTTTTTTTTCTGTTAAGAGTCTTAATTTTAACTGTGGTATTATTTTTGTCTAAAGCCCTCATGACATTAACAAAACATTCTCATGAAAGAGTTACTTGGCTCTAAAAATATATTCTTGGATTACTCAGGTTTAATGGCTTCATTTAGTGTACCCTTGGCTTATTTCCTTAAAGGTACTGCTATAGGGATGAGCTGTCAAAGGAAACAACACACTAATCTTGAACTCCTTGAGAGCAGGGCCCATAATACACATACAGTTATGGTCCTAGACCTTAGCAGTGCCAGACATTGAAGGTGATTGGGAAATGAGTTTCGGATAAATTTTATGAAGACTGTAAACCAAACCAGATTATTCAAAGCAGTATAATCTGGGGTGATCTGGAATGCAGTGCAACTGCTTTGTACTCAGCCCTTAATGAACACCAACTATGTGAAAGAAAGAAATGAAGGTTAGCATTAAGGACATAACATGGAAGTGAGATTGGACAAGAACCTTATTTCTTATGTGTCTAATGTGTGTAAGACCTTCACGTGCTTCATTGCTTCATTGTTCATTCAATCTTTATTTTATTTTTTTTTAATTTTTTTTAACGTTTATTTATTTTTGAGACAGAGAGACAGAGCATGAACGGGGGAGGGGCAGAGAGAGAGGGAGACACAGAACCCGAAGCAGGCTCCAGGCTCTGAGCCATCAGCCCAGAGCCCGACGCGGGGCTCGAACTCACGGACCGCGAGATCGTGACCTGAGCTGAAGTCGGACGCTTAACCGACTGAGCCACCCAGGCGCCCCTATTCAATCTTTAAAACAACCCTTAGATATAGGTATTGCTATCCGTAATGCTAAGAGAGGCTGTGAGACTTGTCTGAAGTCACATACACGTAAGTGCTAAGTTTTGAACATACCTGTTTGGTTACAAATCCTTTGCTATTTCTGCTCTGTCGTGTTGCTGCTCCTGTGTGAATTTAATTACAGTCTAACAGAAGAGAAGAGACAAGAACATAAAAGACTGATGGCAAAGTAGTCTGTGATAAATATCATTTGAGCAGAATGAAACACACCAAAGGGTCTGAATGAGGAAAAGATCACTTCTGCCTGAGGTTCAGTCCTCATCATGCCTTTTTTTCTCTTTTTTCTTCCATCTGCTTTATTGGGGATGCTGTTTTCCCCAACTGGTATGCCCTCTTTTTCTACAAGCAATGGTCAACACAGACTTTACAACCTGCTTAAATCAATAATTGTTGCATACTAAAAAAACACTAGTCCTTAGGCCACTTGCTGTATTCCAGATCTCTTCTCCTTTTCTCCCAGCCTGGATGATCCTTTTTCTCTTTCCAGTGAGAGTTGAAGGTATACTTACTCTTTCGGGTCCAAATCAAATTCACTTTCTGGAAACTCTTCCCCCATCACAGTTAGTACTACCTTCTCTCTTTTTCTGCCAGCACATTGGTCATATATCTCTTTGGTACTTGTTACCTACTGTCTAGCAACGTGGAGTATCCTGATGGCAGATCAAGCTGTGTTTTCCTTTGGGATTTGGACATCTCTGAGCATATCTGCCATACTAGCAAAGTGGACTTGTTGGTAGTCCACTCACCTGAGGGATGGAGAAGTCTCTTTGGGTGGCAGGGATAAGGTTGGGAAAACAGAGAATCAGAAACACATACTTTGTCCAAAACATATCACCTTTGTGGTAGGAGGATGGGTTTCCTTGATGATTCCAGACTTCCTTGTGCTCCCATCCAGTTGTGCCTGAGTCAGAAGGTGGTGGGACATGGAAGAGGCTGTAACTAAAACATCTGAGACTGTTTTCATACAAACTATCTGTGAGATGTTTGGGACAAGAAAGTAGCCTCGCTAGAAAGTGACACACAGAGTAACACTATGTGCATGTGGTACTAATCTTTGGGCATTATACAGCAAGTGCATCAGAACTGTGGAGACCACAGTGCAGCTTGAGTTCATCACGGGCTTTAGCAGAGAATATTTGTCCGTGAAGTCTGTAGATTTCACTACAGACTGTTAAGCTGTATGGCAAGAGGACCACAATTCCATGTGCACGTACTATTTTGTTGATGGGCAAACTGGTATGTCTCCCAAATGGATGCAGTACTTCCCTTCAAATATATGTAGAAACTATTTCAATGGATGAATACAAGTTTATTGAAAGAATTGCTACATTCATAGCAACTTGTGTCAGTATATATTTTTTCACCTAACATATAAAATATACCTATTTTTGAATAGATGTAAGTGAATATGAAGCTTTTCAGTGTTAGAAAGACATTTCCATACTCACCAATGCTGTGAATGGTGAGGGGTGGAGTTAGTGACACCTGGTGGTGGCAGTTCCTACTAGATGACTTGACTCCATGAAGACTGGTCCTGGCCCTTCTTTACTATTAAACACATAGACATTGGTGCATGGCATTTAGTAAGTCAATACTGACTGAATGAATAAGGGAATGAATGAGTAAAGTTGGGATGACAAATGTCTACCTTTCTACTACTGAATTCTGACATGTTACATAGAACTCCAGGTTTAGGTTCCCTGAAAATAAGAAAAAATAAAAAGAAAGAAGCTTTCAGTTTTCAGTCAGTTGGTACATAAATATTATGCTAATTAATGTGATGCAGTCATGTGATCTAGTCATACGGATCAGCCCACGTATGATCTTATTCCCATCCAAGGATTCAGTTGAGATGGGAATAATAATTTAATGTAGTGCACCTCATTTGTGACTGTCACAATAAAACCTTGACGTATGTTAGTTGTAAGAAAAAGATCCATGTCATTTGAATTTTCCTTCACTAATTTTAAAATATGATTTATAAAGGCTTTTGACTAAAAATGGAAATACTCTTTATTGAATTCTTCAAAGGGAATAAAACATGTACTCAGGATAATTTTAATTAAAATATTTTCTATGAAGTGGTGTCAGATTTGGCTGTGACATGAGCCAGGTCTCCTAATCAGCTTTCATACATGGGCCAGAGATTTTACTCCAAACTCTATGAGTAAAACCAGTACAGGCAATTCCTAAGTTTCTCTTTTCCCTCACCTCTGGGACTGTCAACTCTTAGAAAATCTGAGTAGGTCCTAATTTATAAACTTTCAATTTATGCTCATGCTATTGAAACATCATGGGAGAGATAATAAGAGGAAGCAGAATCATGAAAATCAGAGAATCCCAAATGGTTCAAGTGGAAAGGAAGTTTAGAGATTATCATAGTCCATTCTGTCCACCTTACAGATATAGTCCTAAATACGAAGTGACTGGTACAAGGTCACATATCCAGTTAGTTCGAGTTAGATCATCAAGATTTTTCTTGCCTCAAAACCTCTACTTGGCAGTGGTCTTCATTAAAAAAAAAACAAAACAACCCCCCCACAATGTATCCAGGTTTTAGCTCCAATGTCACCTCTTCTAATGTTCGATAAACCTAATGACTCCCTATAAACATATTTTCCATTTGCCCTTCTAGAGCATCTTTGCACCTGCTCCAGTGAGTTGACCTTTAAGGACAATATCAGTAGGTTCCATTGCCCCCTGACTTCTGGGTTGGGTTTGGCCAATGGGAGACTTGGCACGGTGTTGGTAGGCAGGAGGAACTTGAGGTCAGTGCATTTATTATCATGGTGGCCTGGCAATATGACTATAAGCCATTGGTGGCTGTGTTCACTACTAAAAGCCACAGTTCCTATTGGGAGACCCTCCTTCAGTTATAGCTTTCTCTCTGGGTTCTGGTAACTGCTCCTTTCTTTTGTCCATTCAGGCCTAGCCTTAGTATTGGCTCCCACTTTTTATTAGTCCCAAGGTACTTCATGTTCCTTATTGGCTTATCTTATACTCCCCACACCATTTAAACAGTACCTTTATTAAACTCTCTTCAGTTTCCCCATTGAGTATAAAATTGATTTCCTGCTTGAGCCCTGATTACTATACCCCTCCTCTGTTGGCTTATTTTTTCCCCTCATAGCACAAATGACAAGCTACCTTCAACTTATTGTTTGTTTGTTTAATTTCTTTATAATCTGGCCTTCTTGATCAGAATGTGTTTCCATGGCTCGGCACAGTGTCTGACACATAGAAGGTACTTGATAAATGTTTGTTGAATGAATAGATCCAGGTGTACAAAACTTCTAGCTCAAATTCTTTCTCTCTCTTTTCTTTCTTTCTTTCTTTCTTTCTTTTTTTTTTTTCTTTCTTTCTTTCTTTCTTTCTTTCTTTCTTTCTTTCTTTCTTTCAATGTTTATTTAATTTTGAGAGAGACAGAGAGACAGAGTGTGATTGTGGGAGGGAGAGAAAGAGAGGGAGATACAGAATCTGAAACAGGCTCCAGGCTCCCAGCTGTCAGCAAAGAGCCTGACATGGGGCTCCAACCCATGAACCGTAAGATCATGGCCTGAGCTGAAGTTGAATGCTTACTGACTGAACCACTCAGGTGCCCCTCAAAAATCTTTCTACACATTATAATGAGAATAACCCTATAGAACTTTTAGGCATGAATCTACTTAAAGGGGAATTTTAATTCATTTCAGCTACAACAGAAATTAAGTAGGCTTTTGTGGCTGGTGACTACTATTTAATATATAGCTTCTATAGTAAAGTGTACTTTAGATCAATACATTATTTTCCATTATATTGTAATTTCATCAAAGCAGGGACCAGGTAGATCTTGCCCATGGTTTATGCCCAAAGCTTTGGACACTGCCTGGTACAGTGGTAAATTGTACTTGGTGCGAAATACCAAGCTGAACACTGGTGACCTGGAGATACATGAAGTGTAGTGCTACCCTGAGGGACCCATAGTCTTACTGAAGAGACTAACATATGAACAAAATCACAGGTGATGTAATGAGAAAGTGTTTCAGGGTCACAGAGAGAGGAAAAAGGCCAGTGAACTCTTGGCAGATGATCTGGTGGAGGGGGAAGGGGGCTTTCTATGATTTTTCCTTTTCTGAAACTACTTATTCGGTAGCATTAATTCAAAACTACAGGTTCTAAAGTGATATTTTGCAACCCAATCCAATCAGGAGCTGGATATTTCATATAAATATGAAGATTTCCTGCTTCTTGCTGCTGGTTTTATATTTTCCTTCTTTTATCCTTTTATTTTCTTCAGAGAAAAAGTGAAAGAAGTAAAGATCATCTTTGAATATGGATTTTCTGAGTGTTGGCCATGTTCAAAAGATGATAAAATCTTGTTTTTCAAGAGTACTCTTTTAGAGCATCGGGAAACTTATCTGACATTGACTGTAGGGGAAAAAATGAACAACAACAAAAAAAAGGAAATAAAGAAAAACTTATTATATTCCCCACCAGAGGGAGACAATTTTTTTCCTTTTGCGTTTCAAAACCTAAATTCTGATTAACACAGATTTGAAGAGTACAATACAAGGTTTACTAGGGCTGATTAATACCCGGGGGAAAAAACAAACTTACAATCTAATTTGTTTACTTTTGTCTTTTAATATCAAATTATTTTCGAGATCTAAGTTCTGTTCTGCAAGCACAGTAAATGCTACTTAAGATGCATGGAACTTTAAGAGCTACTTGTTATTTCAATGTCGACTTTATCTCTAATTATATTAGTATGGATTCAGATAGGACACTGATAATATAACAACATGGAATAATTTAGCATAATTATTTTCTGTATTAAGACGTTTAGAAATCAACCCTAAACTAATAGAGACAGGGGCATGGTGGCGGTGGAGGAGGACGAACTGGTAGCAATGTCTCTTTCTGTTGGCAAGACTATAGGTGACGTAATAAGCTGAAGTCGACTCGTCCGTTTTCAATATGCTGCGACTCTTTCAAACTTTTTCAAAAGAAATTGACTCACAGTAGTTGCTAATTTAGGAGAAACAATACATGAGCAGCCGCTGCTATCTATGGCATATCTGTGCTTAGGATAATTAAACATTTTATCGAAAATGTAGAAAATCGTGCAAAACCTACTGTACTCTTAAAAGGTCCAATTTCATGCCCAATTTAATAGAGAGAGTGTGAGATCTACATGTCCAGTGTAATTACTTGGACATTTCATTCTTCTCTGTGGTTCTTTTTGGAAACCAGTTCAGATCTGACCTTGTGTAAGTGTTTTTTAAATGGCTCTGAAACATTTTACAAATCCAATTAGTGCACAGTCAGATCTTCTCAGCTCACCTCATTTGACACAGAGTACTGCCAAAGTAGCCTTACTGCTTATTGTGATCCTTATTTATTTCCTTTCTTTGTCGTTTTTTAGAAATGTGCAGCTAGACTATGGAATAGTTCTCAGAAGCTCACATTTAAATGTGGGATGATATGGTGGCGTTAGGTAAAATATTTGTCTGGGTAGGGACATGAGTTTCTCATCATAATTCAGTGAAGGTAAATGGATGCTTTGGAAAAGCACAGAGTGTCACTTAAGTTTCGCTTGCCTCAGGTATCATTTAATCAGCAAGCACAGTTAATAATTCTGCTTTTCTATTTGTCAAGATCTCAATATTTTTTCAATATGAGGTCTGCTCCAGTGTACTTTACATGACACTTTATAATTAGTGGTACTTGAGAATTTGGCAGTTTTAAAAATTCATACAACATTCTTAGTTACAATTTATAAATGATTTTAAAGTATAATTAACATTCATCTTTACAAGTTATATGCAAACAAATATGCAAATTTAGAAATAAATATGCAAACATATAAAATGTTTTTGAATTAAGTAGTCCTTAACATTTTTAATGAAATCAATATTTTATTCATATTTTGCACACAATTTTGAGTACTTACTGATTTGAGGGGGTCTACGGCATATAGGCTTTTGCATATTGCAACCTTTAACTACCAGCAACAGGAGGAAATGAGAATGAATTCATTTTTGTGGTTAAAATACGAAAGGACGATTTAGCAGACAAACCTAATAGGTGCTGTTGACTGGATTACTGATGCAACTAAAATGGTCTTTCTGCTCCTTGAACTCGTAAACTTACAAGGAACCTCTCCTTTTTCAGATGACACAAAACCTGTTGGGATCTCAAGAAGATAAAGTTGAGGACATCAACAAAGTGCCCATTAAACTTCTTGGGTTGGTGGTTAATAGAGGCTAATAAACTGACTTGTTCTCTATGGATTTTTGATGTATCAAAGCCTGAAAGGAGAAGAATGCAGGGGGCAGTATGAGATGAACAAAGGATTATTGGAAAATGCACTTTCAATGGAGAAGTCACTAAATAAGAGTAGAGATTCAGTAAGTTGCTTATGATTTTAAAGAAAATCTATTCAAAACGTTAACCGACTCAAAATTTTAGTTTGCTCATTCAACAAACACTCATCTTTAAGGCCTGGCTTCAGTTGTCACTCTTCAAGGCAGATTTCTCACTACCAGGATCTTCCTTCTTTGAATTTATACTGCATTCTAAGTCAATCAGGTGCAGGTTTTTCTACCCTCATTCTGGGCGAGGACTAGACCTGGTGCTACTGGGGGTACAAAGAAGGAGAAGACTTAATAAGTTAGCATCACACAGTTTAGGTCTAAAATGTTCTTCAATTTTTACCATGCTTTATGATTATTTTTTAAATGGCAAATTTCTTGAAGGAAAAGAACATCATTTGTATAAAAAATGGTAAAAGGATTTATTTTGAATGGCTACTCTGATGAATGGGTATGTAAAGAGGGATTCTGAGTTTGTGTCAGTATCGAACCAACACTGCCATGTTTTTGTCATCCTTGCTCAACTTAGAATCTTTTTTTAGTAGTAGCATTTCTTTTATTAGAGAATGAGAGCTTTATGATCCATTTAATTTCCCTTTTTTTAGCTGCCAGAAACTCAGGGGAAAGTTCTAATATAATTTTCTTTATCTCTTTATTACTCAATTTTTTCTTTTATTTTGTGGACTATGTTACTGTATTCTAATGTGTTTTAAACAGCCAGTTGCTTTAAATCTTTTTGAAAAAAAATGGATAATTACATATTCTTCTTTCTGTAAACTTTATGGTGCCTAGCATAGGTCCAGGACCCCAAAGGAAGCATAGAATAGATACACTTTGATTGCATGGAGAACACTGAACTTGATGCTATCGGGGTCTCATATGGTAAATGCATAATGATGTATGAATGAGTGAGTGAATAAATGAATGAGTTCAGAGGGAATTCAAAGCATGAGAAGGATCATGATGGGATGTGATTTATCAGGGAAGGCATGGGACTGGAGATGAATCTTGGCTAATACCTTTAAAAAAGGCATAGACTGAAGATTGGAATAGTAGGAAATAGCTTGGTGGAGAATAAAGGTTTAGGAGGAATTTACAATGACAGGAGCCATAATGCAATAATATTGGACTCTTCTTACATGGGCCTATTTGCTTGGGTGGAATGTAAGATTTCAGAGATAAAAACTTAAAAATAAAAATTCATTCGGGACACATTAATGTAGTCATCCAGACAGAATTTCCAGAGTGCTTTTATGTTGTTTGTTGATGAAGATAATCCTGCCACCTACATTTATTTCAAATTCAGAAACAAAAGACACAAGATGTGATGATTTAAACTTGTTGATTTAGGGCAAAATTTTTCATTTACATGCCTCACAAATTAATCCCTTCATAGAATCAGAACACGAAGTTGAAATTCTGATTTTCTGCAAACTGCTCCATAATGTCTGTTGGGGACTGGCTTTGTTTATTTGCTGCTGTACGATAGTCTTAGGTAAACAATATATGGTTATAGCCATGTGCATCGGGGTAGGCTTCAACATATTTACTATGCAACTTAAACATTAAAAAGCCAGATCTGCTGCACTTAGCAAAATAACTAAATTTCATTCAGTGTAAAACAAACCCCTACCATCTTTTTGTGAAGTAACCTTGGTCTTTACAGACCATCCCTACCCAATCAGTCACTTCCATATGCCTCTCCTTCTTCCTTTATTCTAGGTTTTTTTTCTCAACATTTTGTTTCTCTGGGCTGAATTTCATCTCAGTTGATTGCCCAATTCACTTTTCATTCAGTCATAATTGTTTTTTGAATTGTCTTAAATTCTCAAATGGATTATGACAATTTGAAAATTAACAATGGTGCCTTAATTGCATGGGGCTGTGTGATCCACAAAACCCTGTTGGCTGATGTTTTTCTCCCCACCTGTAATTTTTTTTTAACCAAATGTGAAAAGGTAGAAGCACACACACGAGCAGAAAATAGATAGGGTTGTGATTGACAAAAATTCTCGATCTTCCAATATTTGGAAATCAACCACAGATAACTTCAAAACTATTTTAATTCAGAAACAGATAAAAGATAGTTCAATCAGGTTTTCTTTTTTTTAAACTCAGTTTCTTTCTCTCATGGAAGTGGGAACATACACAGGCTGGACAGCATTTTCTGTGTGTGTATGGAAATTAAAATCAGAAAAATATAATTATTCTTTAATTATCTGACTTCAGCTGGGCTCTCAATGCAACTTAGCAATCCTCTTACTTGTCCCTGGTTGGCTTCCTTTAGTATTCCTCATGAGGCAGCTGTTCTCAACCTTTAAACTTGTGTTATTCTTCTCATTCACAGCCTTTAGCCCTGCTTCATAATTTACAGAGAATATAGCAGTTTCTAAGTAGTCTCCTTGGACTTTCCATGCTTCTACCTGCAGACTCACCTACAGAAGCACACGTATTTTAGCCATTTCTCCCTCAGTCTTGAGTGAAGAGGGTTTTACCTTCCTTCTGATACTAACCTTTCGGATGCATTCGATTCCATCTTCTCTGGCCTCTCCTCTACATGTCAGTCTCTTTCTTTCCCTCTCCCCTGGTTCCCTCTCTTCAGCCTATGGACACGATCACCATCTACTACTACCTTAACCTCCCCCACCTCCCTTCTTGTCTTGTCCACACTTGGCCCTTTGTGTGCAGCCAACTCTCTTTTCCACCTGCAGCTCCCCCTCTGAATTCACTGGACACTGGGGATTAGGTGCAAAGGCCACACCTATCTCAGGTAATCACCTGGGAGCTCTTGCCCACTTGTTCTCCCTTCCTAGCTCATCATCCCTGTCTGCTATTTCCTTGTTTTTAACCCTGCCTTTAGAGAACTGTTTCTGTGTCCTCAAATTTTAATCTTCTGTGTTTCCCTGGTTGTAGCTCCCATGTACCTGGGTCCTAATCATATCTGGTGGGCCGAAGTTTGGCCTTTTTTTTTTTTTTTTTACCACAGAAAGGGGTCTCAGACATTCTCCTGAACTCTGAAGCACTTTGATAACACTGTCTCAACTTCCTCAGCCCCCACTCTCTTCTCATCCCATTGAACTACCTGATCTTGCTAAGATTACTGATGACTTCCCTATTGCTAAATCTAACGCCTGTTTCCAATTTTCAACACTTTCTCAGTTTGTTTGTTTGTTTTTGTTTGTTTATTTATTTATTTTTTAGGTAATTTCTAGCCCAACATGGGGCTCAAACTCACAACCCTGAGATCAAGAGTTGCTTTTTCTTTTGACTGAACCAGCCACCATCCCCAACATTTTCTCAGCTTTTAACACTGTTGACTCTTTTGACTTCTTGACACTTGCATTGGCTTCCAGAATGCCTATCAGTATACCTGTCTTTACTGAATGCCTACTGCTCTAATTTTTGAGATATAAAGGGGAGTAATATGTGGTCTCTGGCCCCAAGGATATTACACTGTAGAGGAGAAGAAAGACAAGTAAACAGGCAAGTACAAATCAGGAAGGAAAGTCTGTGCATGAAAGTGTACTCATTTCTGGGCCTGAAGGGCTGAAGAGGACTTCAAGCCTGAACTGAGGCTTGAGGAATGGCAGAAGCTACCTAGGTAGGATGGGGCCAAGGATAAGAGTCCCAAGTTCCAAAGAAGAGAGAACATGAATGTTCAGATAACTTCAATGTTTGGTGTCATTGGAGCAGAAGGTTTGGTGAGTGTGTTGTAAGAAATAGAGCTGGACAGGGCAGGGGCCAGGTCATGGAAGGCCATGTGAGCCATTTTAAAGAGTTTGGAAATTATGTAAAGACAATAAGAGGCTATTGAAAAATAGTACAGAGAAGAGTGAAATGATCTGAGTCACACTTTAGAAGTAACACTCTAGTCTCTGAGTAGATAATGAGTTGAGTGATGGTGGAGGGATGGCAGGAGGCCGGTTTACAGGCTGTGGCAGAAATCTAGCCCCAGATGGCCAGGTTGCAGGGAAGTGGTAATTTGGACAGCAAAAGGTAAAAACTGTGATGGATTCAAGTGGTATTAAGGAGAAATAATGGAAAAGGCTTGACAATTGATTAAATTATCCTAATTGTCTTCAGTTCCTTGCCATCTCACCATGGCACTTTTACCTATAGAAACTATAGCATTTCTCACTTTTAATTTTATTTTTCTATTACTTACTGGATCTATTACTAGGACTCTGTCTGATTAATCTCAATCTCCTTTGCAATGCATGATTCCTTGTGGATAGCAGGTAAAAAATAAACGCTGGTTGAGTGACTCAACTTCCCTGAGTAATGTTCAATGTTAATTTCTAGGATACATCTCTGCCAGACTTTCACCTCTACCCCTGCCCCTCTCCCACACATTATACAAACAATAGAGGAGACTGCTTTATCTAAGTTTAAAAAGTTGCAAATCAAACTTTCTTTTACATTTACACTCTTTATAAATGTTTATTTCTAATAATGTGAAGGCAAATACTCTGTTGTCCTTTTATTTGCTTTCTATTGTGGATGTTAAAATTACCACAAACACAGAGATGCAAAACAACACAATTTTTTTTTTATCTCTGTACATTAGAAGTCCAGATAGGCTCAACTGGGTTTTATGCTCTGGGTATTACAAAGCTGAAACCAAGATTTCAGCTAAGCTGGACTTCTATGTGGAAACTCTGGAAGAAATTCACTTCCAAGCTCTTTGGGTTGTTGGCCAATTTCAGTTCCTTGCAGTTGTAGGACTGAGGTCTTGGTTTCCTTGCTGGCTGTCAGCAGGGGCTGCTATGGTTGCTGACAGCCACCCTCCATTCCTTTTTTTTTTTTTTTTTTTTTAACATTTTTTATTTATTTTTGGGACAGAGAGAGACAGAGCATGAACGGGGGAGGGGCAGAGAGAGAGGGAGACACAGACTCGGAAACAGGCTCCAGGCTCCGAGCCATCAGCCCAGAGCCCGACGCGGGGCTCGAACTCACGGACCGCGAGATCGTGACCTGGCTGAAGTCGGACGCTTAACCGACTGCGCCACCCAGGCACCCCTCCATTCCTTTTTTTATGGCCCTTCCATCTTCAAACTGGCAATGCCAGCAATGGTCAATCAGGTCTTTCTTTTTTATTTTTTTCCCAAGTTTTATTGAGGTATAATTGACAAATAAAATGATAAGATGTTTACACTTTGATGATTTTATGTACCTATTAATATATATTGATATATATTTTAATATTTCAATATATTTCAATATTTAATATTTTCTACATTTTTATTTTATTAGTATTATTTTTAAATGTTTATTCATTTTAGAGAGGGAGAGAGAGAGAGGCAGAGAGAAAGGTAGATGCAGAAACCGAAGCAGGCTCCAGGCTTTGAGCTATCAGCACAGAGCCCCATGTGGGGCCTGAACTCACAAACCGAGAGATCATGACCTGAGCCAAAGTCAGACGTTTAACCAACTGAGCCACCCAGGCGCCCCTGTACATTTTAATTTTTAATTCATTTTATATTTTTGTATATTTTATATTTTTATATAATTTTGTATTTTATATATTATATAAATAATTTTATATTTGTATATATTATATAAAAATAAATGTATATGTTGTGAAATAATTCCCCCCATTGAGTTAATACACATCGATTATATCACTTTTTTTTTTGGTGAGAATATCTTGGTTCTATTCTCTTAGCACATGCACATTTCTATTATACAATACAGTGTTTTCAGCTATAGTCGCCATGTTATACATTAGATCCTCAGACCTTATTCATTTTCTAGCTGTACTTTGAGAACAAAGGAGTAAAATGGCAAAAGAAGGAGAGAAAGGGCGTGGTCATCTCTTTTCATATGGATCACCATGCTCAGAGAGCTTTCCATACTGATTTTCCTTTCTTCAAAAAGCAGCCTTGAATTCTGGAGGGCTCAAGGAGAGATTCCAAAGAAGGGTTAGCATTTACCAGTTTCACTCATCAGGGTTATAGGCCTACAGAGGTATATAGGGTTGGAAAATTACTCTACTTAAACACTAGTGACTTTTTATTTTTCAAAAGGTTTGGCAAAAAGAAAGGGGAAAATCACAAACAATAGTCTAAGGAGAAAGTTTCAAGGATGACTTTAAATATTCAGCTGGCAAAGATCCAGTTCGTTAAATGGCATATTGGGTACATGACTGGTGACACAAACAGTTAATAGTTCTTTGCTTTTGTGTTCTCACCCTGTTTGGTGTAACTAAGGCCCCTGATGAGTTCCCAAACAATATCAAGGTGTGAATACAAATTGCCAATCTTGAAAAATCAGTTTGACAATCAAATAAAGCAAATTCCCGACTTTGTCTTTTTTGACACAAAGCAAAGAATGTCCAATGCCATTGAGCTTGTTTGAGAATAAAGATGAGGAAATTGTCAGTCATTAGGTGCAGCACTAGCAAATGAAAATAATGCTTGAGAGGCCATTTATTACCAATTCAATTTAGCTTTATTTGCAGATATAAACATGTTGTGAGTGTTTCTCCATTTCTTCTTCTTCTTCATTTTTTTTTTTAAGAAAAACAAACACAAAAACAAAGAAATCCACAACACCTACTGTTATAAGGAGGAGAAAACATTTGTAGCCATGAAGATACTGAGAAAAGGCAACAAATAAATTCATATTTTTGAAACCAGGAATCTTTCTGATGACTGTAGGAAAGGGCAGACATAGAAATAAAACATGACATGCTTCGTGATGAGGATCTAACCCTGGGTCCGTATTACCCCCAGATCTGATAAGCACGAAGAACAACTTGCCACTTCAGCCTTGAATCATTTACTATATGAACTTAGGCAAGTTTCTTACGTTCTTTGAACCCTTAATTAAAAAAAAATGACAAAAAATAAAACCCATTTTTTAGAATAGTTACACATATGAAATCAGGTGTCAAATGCTTATTCCATATCATAAATGGAAGCTATTATTGCTATTATTATTGCTTTTGTATAGAATAGCATTTCTATGTACTTCTCAAACTCTCCCCCAAAAGCTTAAAATGCTTTGGTACATTTATTATTAACTTCAATGCACAGATTGAGAAGTTGGGCAAAATATGCAGAACATTGATCCTAAGACCCACAGGTGAGAAAATGCCAGGTGTTGTCTTCTTAATCTGTACTTGCAATGCCCTGAAAAGTTCTGAGATGGCCTTAGTGATACATCTTACACTCATGTCAAACATTCTGTTGACATCAGTAGGACTTTTAACTCATGTAAAATGCCCTGACTCAGGCTCTTGGACATGTGTAGCAGACAGGAAGCATTCCAAAAGTGCCCAAGAATCAAGAGGTGTCAAGTACCCACCAAGAAAGCAAACATCTCTGGGTGCCCATTAGCTGCAATAAACAGTGCATTTGGCAGTGTGAGTTTGACATGGATGTGTAAAATAGATTGCCAAACTATTTTTCTTCCATATAAAATGTCAGTGAAAGACAAAAGAGGGGGCTGGTAGTCCCATTATTGGATGATTGTGTAATATTGTATGATGAGGATGGGCCATCTGATATTCAAGATAGAGACAGCACTTTGGCAGAGGATACGACATTTTTTGACCAACCTTCTAAGCATTGGCTTACAGAAAGCCAGTCCTGTGACTTATGGTCCCATTCTGGAGTAAAGAGCCATTGCAGGCTGCCGTGTATATAGGTATAAATATTTCTGAGGGCAACTTACTTTAGCAAACTATTAAAAAACACTCTCCTTGGAATATTTCTTTTAAACTAGGGCATTAAGACTATCTAAAACATATTAATTCAATATCTCTTGATCGGTCTTAAAAAAAAACTGTTTCAAATCAATGTCCTTTTATTTTTATCTTCACGTTTAATTTCATTTACATATGACTAAGTCTGTTTCCTTTTGGTAAATTCAGTTTGCTAGAGTTTGGCCCCCAACCCAGAAAGAATGGCACTCTCTGAGGTCGGGCTGCCAAGTAGGGTAAGCGGCATTGCAAGTCAGTTTGATCTCTGTACTTTTCAAACTTCTCAGATGTGATCACTGACATTTGGCCTGATGAAGGAAACCCTGGGGACTGGAAAAACACCAAGCTTGCTACTGTCCTGACATGCAAAATGTCTCATAAGCCGTCTTTATCTTTCATGGCTGTGGTGGTCTGGATAAATTAGACCAAATTGAGCTAACTACTGTCCTTGGCTACACTCACATAGCTGTTTTCAAAAGCTAATAGGAGCTGTGTGTGCACATCCAAGGACAGAATTTGGCCCCTTTTGTCTTTGCACAAACAGTCGCTTTAGTTGAGATGATTATTCAGATGATTCTGAGTGACTGTTTCATAAGCAGTGCTTTTGCACAGTTTAAATCTCTTTTCACTTTGTTCTTCAGTCAAGACATTTATGAATATGAAAACATGTGATTCAAAATCTTCAGTTTCCCGAAAAATAAAAATCTGTCTGATAAACCTGTGAGTATTGCAAATGAACAGGAAATGAGGCAAAGCAAGTCACATAGATGGTGGCAGAAACAGAAGCAACACTAGGGAAAAGTGCTAACATTCATTAATGGTAGCAATCTGATTAAAATGTTTATAGCACATTGATCCTTGGTCCCTCAAAAGGCTAATCTGTCATTTTCAAGGAAAATATAGACCATCAAATATATTTATTTATTCAGATGCAAAAAAAAAAAACCCTGAAATTAACACATAATACAGCTCTTTCCTTCTCAGAAATATATTACATAAATCTCACTTTTTTCCAAAGGCCAAATCATTTGAAAAAGAAGAGAACTAGGCTGATAGAAAAGTTTTTATTACTACAAATTGCAACCTTGGGTCATCTTTGAATTTCTTTCTAGAAAATCACACATAGAACCAGGGCCTTAAGGTTTTGGAAGAGACTTCTTGCATAAATCAATATAAGATATAAATAATGTGAAAGATAACCTAGAATTTTTTGACTCTTTGAGGCACTTACAAGGGTTAGCTCATTTCTTTTGTGCTTTGAGCAAATCTCTTTATTTATGGTTTCTTTTTGCCCTTTCTCTGAAGATGATCAATTTAAGAATGTATTTAGTTATATATTAGAACAGGACTTCCAAAACTCATAATTATGTACACTACCCATGCTTTTACCAAGAATGGCATGTTAATTATTTTCACTTTACGCAGCATTAATAATTTATGCAAAAATAATCCCACTGATTTTTTTGAGTGGTTGATAATTTGTCTAAAATAGTGGATTATTATTATTATTTTTTTTTTTTTACTACCTGCCAATGTGAACAGATTCCAGGTCTTTGAGACCCATCTTATCTCTGCTTGAAACATTTTGAATACCAACTCCAAAAACTCGACATTAATAAAACATTAAAGTTCCAACTTAAGCCCATAAAAGTCAAGAAATCCAGAGTTAAGGTCGACCCAGCTCTCTTAACTCTGTGCTCCTGCATGTATGCATGGGTGATGGGACAGCAGTGCAGGCTGTTGCTTAAATCAGTCTTCCTGCATAATCTGAAAATGTAATTGAATTAGTGTATAAAGTATTTACATACCCTGCAGTGGAGAGCCCCACACACTATATTATCCACATCCCCTCTCTGGGTCCTCATTTTAACTCCTCACTGCAGTGTTCCTGCGAGGCTTCCTCAAACATTCAGAAATTGGACTTGCAAATACAATTTCCCTTCTTTTACGAGGCTTCAAGATGAGTGATGCACACTCAGCTTTCCCAGTTGCCTTTCAGCTTCTGGCCAGACAGATAGAGTTTAGGTAACATTCTGCCTTTTGGTTAACATCCTCAGGGCTTTCTAGCTATTAGACAATGCCATTCTGTGGTTAAGGATTATTTTATGCTCAAATCCAACCAGATGCAGAACAGGTGCCATATTAATATGAAAATGAGAAACATTAGGTGGAGTTTAGGAACATATAGTTGGATACCAGGGTTTTAGGGAGGTTTTTAAAGACTTTGGTTTTAGACAGACCCATGTTCCAACAGAGTCCTTGTTTTACCACCTAACTGTTACTTAAACTTTCCAAGCCTCTGTTTTCTCCTCTATAAAATGGGGGGTGGGGGTAACACTAGTCTTGATTTCTAAGATTCAAGAAGACTGTGAAGATTTGAAGAGATGATGTGTATAATGTGCATGAGGTGTAGTAAGCACTTCATTTAAATGGTGGCTGTAATTATTGTCCCTCATTTTGGTAGGAAATAATAATAGCATATTGTTTCAATTCATTCCCTTTTCTTCATCTCTCATTGAATGCGAGATGGGGGTCCCAAAGAGAATTTGTATGTTCAGAAATGTGAAAGATGAAATTTAACAATACGCATAAAAAGATGCTCATCCTCAGCCATGATTCAAAAAAAGTACAATGATACCATTTTCCATCGTTCAGATTGTCAAAGACAAAAACAAATGGTAATATCCTATGTTTGGTATGGGGAAACAGGCTTTATTATACACTGCCACTGGTATAAACTGGTATACCATTCTGACAGGCAGTCTGGTAATGTATATAAAAAATTTAAGACATGCATCTTGTTTGACTCAGCAATTCTACTACTAAACATTTATCTTAGGGAAATAATCACATGAATTTTCAAGAATATTCATAAAAGCCTTATTGAAAAATTGGAGAGAACTGAAATGTTAATATGGGACTGTTAAAATAAATTATGGTGCAATCATACAATGGGATACTACGTAACCATTAAGAATGAATGAATTTTACATGCAATAGGTTTGATTGAGTACTCATAACTTGCAGGGCAGATATTTGAAATTCTTCTATTTTTTTTGCCATAGCTGTTACCACTACTCTATGTGGAACCTCCTTTCTTTCTGAGCAGTGGGTTTCCTTAACCACGTTCTGTTTGTTCAGACCAAAGGCCAACTTCTCGGGCCTGTGACCTCTGCAGTCATACAAGCCTGACACTCAGAAGTTCCTGAACTTGGTTTAATACTTGACTGTAGCTGTCTTGGAAATCTTAAGAATTTTATTTAGTTATTTTTTAAAGGCTTATTTATTTTTGAGAGAGAGAGAGAGAGAGACAGAGCAAGTGGGTTGGGGTAGAGAAAGTGGGAGACAGAGGATCTGAAGCAGGCTCCACGCTGGCAGCAGACAGCCCGACGTGGGGCTCAAACTCAAGAACTGTGAGGTCATGACCTGAGTTGAAGTCAGATGCTCAACTGACTGAGCCATCCAGGCACCCCAAGAATTTTATTTTTGAATTTGTGTTTTATAAGTGAGATTTGGTAAGAGAATGGAGCATGTGCATGAGCAGAAAAGACAAATGCAGTAAGTGTGCCTGGCATCCTTTCCCACTTCCCATTTTTCCCACCCTTTACCATTTACACATAGCATTCCCAATGCCCCTGAGCATAGAATTCTAGTTAATTCATCATGTGTGGGAGTTTAAGGAGATTCAAGTGAGTATAAGGTAAGGGATTTCCATCTCCAGGTGAGCAGATGGGGGCCCTGATGGCTCCAAGAGGCCATGTGTTCCATGCAAACCAAAACTTGCTTTGAATGCAGAAAGAAGTAATGGTGTTCTGAGAACCGTGAACGACTGAGAAACCCTACCATATCCTTTCATGCTTGTCTTACGTCTGTGTATTTGCTAACCACTTGTGCCAAAAATGATGGCATAGAAGTACAGGGATGGCATAGAAGTACAGAGAGAAACACATAATTACATTTCCTTTAAGTCTTTCCTAACTCATCCGTAAGCTGCAGGTAGACAGTGTTGTAGAAGGTGCACCTATCAAGAGGTGAAATTAAAGCAATTGAGTTTGTTTCCACTGTTCTGCCTAAGAATGAAATCTGTGTGTAGGTAGGAGCTGCAAAATACCAGTTGTACAATTTTGGTAATCCATACAGGAGTTAAGAGCTTTGTATCTGCATTCAAAACTGATACAGAAAATATAAATATGAATAGTTATATCCATGCTAATTGAATTTTTAATTTTTCTTTACTTAAAACAATATCATGTAGTAAAAAACAAACACCATGATCAGTTGACAGGAAGAAGGTAGAAGAGCAAAAATAGTGTTATATTTTAGTACCATTAATGCCACTTTTTTCTTTTTAGGATTTTTTGAATATGGATCCCATATTTTCATGGCGAACTGAATCCCACAAATTTTGTAGCCTGCTCTGATGCTTTTGGTGAAAGAAGCAAATGTATTGGGGGTGTTTGTTGCTTTTGTTTATTAGCACTTATTTACTTTTCTGTCAACAGCCCATGATTTTCTGGAGGCATCCACTCTCTGTCCATGTGAACAGGAAGGAGTTGACTTCACAATTGGCTCCAGGGGTTTGTGTGATACTCAATCTTGGTCAATTAGAGCATTTCATTTTCCTGGGTATATTGATTGGTTTGAGGTGATCGTTTGAGCTATGTTGATCCATACAGATCATAAGACTTGTGTAAGAAATAGTAGGAATGGATTTTCCACCTTTTGTTGCTAGAATTTAATCTGAGGACAGGTAAGCCTGGAGCTGTTTGTGGACATGATATGGACCCCAAGAACACTACCAACATGAAGAATGGCAAAGGTGAGAGACAAATAGAAACCAAGTCCTGGTAATATCATTTGAGTCCCTGGATCAAGCTATGCCTGAAACTACCAGGATTCTTTAAGTGATGTGAGACTTTTTTTTGTGCTTAAGATAGCATGCATTAGATTTTGTCTCTTGGAACAGAGTTCTGGCAGAGGATGTACAATATACACTCATTAGTGATTGTGCATAACAGATATCTCTAAAAATATATACCAGACTGGTAACAGTGGATATCCCAGTCAGAGAAAATTATGAAGAGGCCTCTTATTAACAACTTTGTATTTCTCTGGTGTTAGGTTTCTGGAAAGTAGGCATTTATTACTTTAAGAAGCAAAGGCAAAGAAGGTGTTTCCATTTTGAAAAAAAAAAAAGGTCAATGCTGCATAATCTTAATGTAATAATTTCTCATATGGACACAAAAGCAGATGTCGTAAAGTAGATCTCACATGGATTATTCAGTAACAGGAGCTGGTGTTCCCATGCTAACTTCTATGCAGAATAACATGGGCATGCAGGGCAGGCACAGAGTCATAACACAAGACTTTTACCAGCATTTTCACTGGTCAGTGCCATGTAATGTAATTATATTGCCGAAAACAGCAAATAGGAGAAGATGAATGAGTTGGGCCTTACTAACTTGCCTAGAGGTGAAAAATTTAATTCTCAAGTAGGTAAGTTTTTGTCTTACTGTGTTCTAATGCATGCCTATGTGTCTAGAAAAAGAAAATTTGGGTTTGAAGCAGTATCACAAGAGGGCATTGAAAGGCAGAAAGGAGGAAAGTCAAGCAGCTAAGGAAGGTTAGAGCAGCCTCATGGAGAGCTAAGAACCCTGCAGAAATACTTTCACTAGCCCAGGGTTCTGCCAGGTGCAATTGCTCTACCACATTGAAGGGATGCAGTGACAGTGTTTTATGCGTATCATTGTGCTCAGGGCTCGCGCAGACACCAGCCCCATTGGGAGGGCCTGGGAGTAAGGACCCGGTTTACCCAGCATCCTGTGCAGAGGTGTGCATGGTCAGGCCCGCCTATGCCCCTGGTGGGGTGTCCTCCAGTCCAGGACTCCATCTTCTGCTCATGATCACAGCCCTCCTCTTCCCTGCACAGATATTCCTTTTCCCTCCAAACTGGAACACACACAGGCATCCTCCCCAACCAATTGTGTAATCTAGGAAAATTGGTTTCCAACGGTCTTGACGATGAAGATTTGTGTCGTTCCTTTCAGTTGGACATTGCTTTTGAATATGTATGTATGAAAGCATGACTGTCATCCTTCATTTGTATTCAGTAGTCAGGTAGTTTCTTGGGCACTTGCTTTAACAGGGTGAGAGTCTAAGGACACTGGCTGCGGTCAAGAGGAAAACAAGTGAGGAGCTGGGCCTCCCGGTGGCAGCCTTGGCTCCTGCGCCATTTTGCTGGTGCTGACCTTTGGGATTGCTTGTCACGGTGCTGGGAGGGCAAACGCTATTTAGTTATCACTAGATTTGTTTGTTTTTAAAGTAATACGAACATCAGGTAAAATGTTCAAATGGAACAAAATAGAACCCAGTGAAAAGTAATTCTTCCTGCCACCCCAGCCCTCTTCTTCCATCCCCAGAGGCCGGCACTGCTGGCTGGTGCATTCTTCTGGACAGCCTGGGCCCATTTATGCATGCCTGCCTCGTTCTTCACCTTGGCTTTACCTTGGCTTTGACCTGTTAAATAAGGTCCTAAACTGCAATGAGAAGATGATACTCGGCTCTGCACTTTAGCATTCTTTCCTTGAGCAAAACAATGAATAAAGACACACATACAAGGGCTTGAAAGTCCTCACTCTGGATAGGTGATTAACTCCTGTACCTGTTTTTCACACCTTCTCTTGGCATAAGGCCGAGCAGGTGACTAGTACATTCTCTATTTCTGCAGCATGCGATATTTCCAATTCACTGCAAAACAAAGTTCAAGCTGCTAAAAAAGCTAGTTTTTAATTACCTTGAATTACAAGTTGCAAGGAGGCAGCCTGACAGCTCTCATCAATGAGATCAGTAAGCTGTGAAGACAAGTGGCCAGATATGTCTTGTCATTAATATATACAGTGTGATCAGATGCCATCATAATTGTTATTATTACAGGATCATAAAGATTTAAAGTAACAGAAAAAGCAAGCATCTTTGTTTGAAAGGTCAGCCAAAGAAACACTGAGCTCATCAATAAAACAGTGGTGCAAAGAGAGATGAGTATTTAAAAGGAATTCTTATGAAAATCAAGTAAGCAGAAACTTTTAACAATAATGTGGGCAAATGAGGTCCTAGTAGATTACTTTGCATTGGACTAAATTTTGAAATAAACACTAGCAATGGTTTTCCAATACTTGTCAGTAGCACTGGCTAAGAATATAAATTGGCTTTCTCAGGTGACTGTGTGTATTTGACTAAATTTTCATGACTGAGGTTTTATAATTTTAAACCATGGAAACCATGTAATTATAAAGTTACTGAAGAAATAAGTTTTCTACATAAAGCAATAACAATGCATTTTCCTTTAAAAAAGTGCACGCGCGCGTGTGTGTGTGAGCGTGCACGTGTACTTTCTGCACACTTTGCCCACAGATCATCACGAGGAGGGCTTTCAAGAGGATCTTTTTCTTGCTGTAGTGTCAGATCTTAAAATAAGATTTAAGGGCTGGAAAGTCTGATTGAGTGGGACTGAGATGTGATTTCTAGTAGGAGCGCTCGCCAGAGCATGGAGAACAGAAAATTCTATTTCTATATGTTGGAGGTTAGATGTTTTTGGACATGTTTTAATCCAGCCTTTTCTTTTGAAATCAAATATATGCTGTAACTATCTTGAGATGTGTAGTTGCTTATTAGAGTTAATGGATTGTTCATCCTCTTTGTCCTTGAGATAATCCTAAGTATGTGCATAAAACTGAGATCATGTTGCCCATAAAAACCAATCAGCCTGGAGTTGGTCCACAACGTGCTGAACACTCACTAGAGCAGATGGAAAAGATAATGTTTAATAAAGAGTTAGAGGATTAGGTGGTACAAAACAAGCTAAGGGAAAGGGACACTTTTATTTCAGGCGAACCTCTGTGACACTTCTTGCACCCCAAGACAGATTAAAATGATCCCAGGGCCATGACATTCAGCTACTTCCTCCTCCCCCCCCCCCCTCCCATCGCTGACCCTGCATACATTGTCAGCTTTCTGCCCTGCCAGCATCAGCACCGGCATCTGTGAATAACTCAACAGATAGTTTTTCAGGTTTATCAAGATGTATGAAGTGAGTCATTCGCAAATTAATATACATATGAGGAAATGACAGAAATCTGCTAAATATGTTTGTATTTGAACAACTGATACATCTGAGCTTGATTTAGGAGGGGATGTGTATCAGCTTACAGAAATGACAGTTAAAAAGATAACTGTCACACTGTTTACTGATGAGGTTTCTATTTGTCTTAACGTTTAGACGTTAAATGAAAAACGGATTGTGGATTACAGCCTAAGCGTTTTTGAGGCTGAGTTTAACATAACAACTTGTGGCCAATGGAGGTAGCACTAAAGGTAGAACCAACTAGTCGGAAGTCCTCTGGTGAGGTAAGGTGGTGAGGCCTTTGACAGCTTAAGTACAACCTCATTTATTTTTTACCATGTTTGCTGAAAAAATTAAATATAGGCTGGAGAGGTGGATTGAAGTACTGTTTTTGACTTGCTGGTCTGGGGTCTGGCGTTCATGCAGAAGGGCCAGAGGTTCCAAATGGCAGCCATAGGCCTCGGAAAGCACTTTGGTTTGTGACCCTGCTGAGGAACAGGATCATTCAGGTGGCTCATCACCGCTCCTGCTCTGTCCTTTGTTCCAGGCCTTGGGCTGTGCCCTTTGCTCTTCAGCTTAGTTTACAACAGACGTCAAGAAGCACTTCTCAATTTAGCTTCTCGTGGTCTCAGCTCTAACAGCCTGAAGGAAGTTGCCAAACAAATGTAACCTCTCCTGCTGGCCGAGCTCTCCCACCTGTGTTCGCAGCGAGCTGGCTGTTTGGCAGTGCACTTACACACCGTGGAAATGTGCTCTGGGATGTGTTAAGCGGAATTGGGGAATATTTCAAACCATTTCTTAAATAATAGAATTGAAATGTTGTGCTGCTGAAGTGGCCTGAGATGGAAACTTCTGAGTGAAAAGTTAGATCCTGATTTTTCTTGAAGACAAAATGGAGCCCTGGGGTGTGTGGTTTTCAGGCTTTCTCTATTTGTTAATTTTGGAAATGGACTTTTCACGGTTTTTCTTCCCTTTTGTGTTAAGCCTTTGGTTTTGCTTCTACATGCAACTCTGGCTAGAAAATTTGGGATTGTTTTTTTTTGTTTGTTTGTTTTACCTTGATTCTAATTAATAGGCCCAGAGGTAAAGCAGCAATGGATAGAGCCATTAAGAACCATAAATAAATATATTAGCTTTTAAGTATAATCAGTGTCCCTGATGTGGTATCCAACATAAAAGAGCAGGGTACCAGGGTACCTGTGTTGCCAGAGATTCACAAACCCTGGATCTCAATTAAGCGGCCTGGAAAGAGAAAGATCCAGCCTGCCTGTCTCCCTCCCTCTTTCCTTCCTTCTTTCCCTCCCTCCTTTCCTTCCTTCCTTCCTTCCTTCCTTCCTTCCTTCCTTCCTCCTCTCTTTCTCTCTTTCTTTCTTTTCTTCTTGTATCTTAAGTAGATTTTTTTCTTTGAGAGAGAGAGAGAGAGAGAGAGAGAGAGAGAGAGAGAGAGAATCTTAAGCAAGCTCCGTGCCAAGTGCAGAGCCACCATGGGGCTTGATCTCACAAATGTGAGATCATGACCTGAGCAGAAATCAAGAGTCAGACACTTAACCTACTGAGCCACCCAGGTGCCCCGGATTTGTTTTTTTTAAAGCAAAGACATATAACTTTTAGAGGAGTACAAGTACACAAATATCCTGAAGGGGTAATTTTGGTCTGCTCTCCAAATCTTACTTTAAGGTCTCAGACAGTGTGTCTTAATTATGAAGGCAAATATCTCACAAAAAGACACCATAGCTTGTGATCTTTGAATAGACACACACAAAGAAGGCCAAGCTTTAGGATTCTCAGGCTCAGATAAAATATGATAACTAATCTTACAATAATAAGTATTTTTGCTGTTATAGAACAATGTTTATCAAATAGAGGACGTTCATGAGCATCTTCATGGTGTCTGCCATGACTGAGTACCAGCAGTGCTATCATTAGTATTTTTCTTGAGGGTGATTCAGCATGAGGTGTTCAGGTATTAGGGCTTAGAGGGTAGCCCCTAATGAGGACATGGGTGTACCTTTCATTCCGGTCTGGGGTTAACTCCACTTGCTTCATTTTATTCTAGGTAGGAATAGGGAAGTAACTGTCTTGGGGGACATGAGTCTGCATCTGGGAATTGTTACATAAACTGTTACATCTGAAGCAATGACTCTCCTCTGCAAGCACGCTGAGAGAAATTCCTTTATGCACTTGACCAGTTATGGAATAGCTGTTCTAATTCAGACTCCCATGTCAGAGCCAAGGACTCCAGGAAAACTTTCTGCCATGGAGCTTGAAGACTGACTGTACATCTATACATACCAATACCAGATGCCACACAGTTAGTGGAGTCCTCATTATAAATTGAGATAATTTTTAAGTTGTCATCTTCCCTCTTGGTTTTTCTGTTTGAACCAAATGCTATTGCCCAGTTTAATTTCCCAGCCCTTAGCGTGACAGGCTTTGCAAACAGGCACTGGATTTTAGAACTACAGCCTTGTAATTCTTCCACGAGCACCTCTAAAATGGAAAGTAATTTTTTTCCCATATAGTTCGGCTTCCAACCGCTCCGTGTAGGAGTTTCCTTAGAACATCCTGACCATCCTGGGTAGCCCCTTATTGGACACTTTCGGTGATGGGGCACTTACCAGTTCTTAGGCGAGTCCCCTCTGTTTCAGCAGCTCTCATTAGTGTGAAGTTTTTCTGTAGAAAACTCAGATCCGCGTCCTGTCCTCTCACCCTTTTGCCTCAGTTCTGCTCTCTAGAGCTACAAATATAGATCTCTTCCCTCTGAAATTAGAATTGCAAAATATTAAAGAGAGTTTTCTTGTTCTCCCTTTATCTTCTTTCCAAGCAAAACTTATATCACTCATTTTTCAAAAAATGTTTATTGTGTAGATACAAACACTGGGTTAGATGGAGTAGGTGACTTGGACAACTGTTTCTCATTGACTTTGCTTACAGAGCTGGTAAGACACTGGCCAACTTCTAGATGGATGTTCTCATCCTTTGTTTCTAGAGTAAGAGCTCCTTAAGGATAGTGACCATGGCTTCTAATGAATATCCCCAGAACCTGCTATTAGACTCACAAATGGATGTCCAATAAACACTTTCTAACTCTCTTCCCTTCCTCTAAAATCAAGGCCCCTATACCTGATCACAGTGTTATTCTCTGGTTTGACTAGTGCTAACCATGGTAGAGGCATGATACTGCTTGAACTGATCCTGACATTGTGTGGGGGCTCATAAGACCTCAGTCCACATAGACTGCTATAAGATTTGGTCTCACATGTCATCTCATTTAAATGGCCTAACAGTCCCAAGAGGTAGATACTGTTATACCCAATTTTTACATGAGAAAATAGATGGAAATAAGCAAGTTAAATTGATTTAAATCACTGGTGTTCCCTAATTCCATATTCAGGACTTTTTCTTCAAAAAAAATTTTTTTTAATGTTTATTTATTTTTGGGGGGGGGGGCAAGGGGCAGAGAGAGAGAGAGAGAGAGAGAGAGAGAGAGAGAGAATCCGAAGCAGGCTCTAGGCTCTGACCTGTCAGCACAGAGCTCAACTCGGGGCTTGAACTCAGGAATGAAGAGATCATGACCTGAGCCAAAGTCAGATGCTTAACCGACTAAGCCACACAGGTGCCCCTAGGACTTTTTCTAATACAGACCCTAGCTCCTAGTTCTCCATCATTTTCTAAATTTGCACCCAAGTTTTTGATCCCAGTGTAGAACTATACCTTCCTGAATTATCCTTACTAAAGATATCTTGTTAGTTCTGGCCTATACTTCTTGAGTCCTTCTGGAATCTTAACATACTTATTTTACCATCTTCACTAATCCTTTCAGTTTGTATACTTGTTACTAATATGCTGGGCTTATTCTTTTATATAACTTATTGATGAAAAATGCTCTTGGTCCCAAGGCAAAGAGAAACCTTGCTGCAGGATGACATTGAACCATCAATACTGTTTTGGGTACACTCCTTCAACTATTCTATCACATCATCCACAGTTTTCTGTTTTGGCCATAAAGATAACATGGAAGATTTTGTCAAATGAAAGTGTATTTTATTTTAAATCAGATATTTTTCTATATGAGGAGTTCTGCACTTTTCCACATAATAAGGATACTACACTTAGTTTTTTATTTGCTATCCCAGAGGGTATGATTTGGTCCACATCCCAATTTTATCTCCAAGTGAATAGTGTTTTTAAAAGAGCTATCGTCACTTATGTAAGCTTCATCATGTATTTGTCTCTCATGATATTTTTCCTTTCCTTTCTGCCTCCACATACCTTTATGTACTATATGTTATAAAGTACGGGGGCAAAGTTGTATTTAAGAGAAAAATGAAAGCCTTGATGCAAACAAATACATTTTCCCAAAAGAAACACTCATTTCAGTGTATACATGCAAAACTTTAAAACCTGATTAAAAAATGTATGAAGGAACTCTATCATGTGGAGGATGTTACTTAGGAGCTGAATTACAGGATTTGCTTGTGTCTCTTTTTCTCTTGCCCTGGGCAATCTAGTCTAATTACAAAACTTGCCTTTCATTCTGTTTAGTGTTTTTCAGCTATGCATGAGAAAAGTTAATCAAAAAATAAAATGAAAAACTGTGATGGCTAATCGAAGTTCCATAGATTTCTCTGCTGTTGCCTAGCCCATCCGTGGGGATGAACTCCAAAACGTTTCCTTTAAAACATCATCAGATGTACTGTGCCTACTGGCCTCTGCTTCTTTTAAAAAAGAGAAAATTTTCCTTTAATTTCAGAAGTTTCCAAAATTAGAAATGGAAAGAAAATCATGGCTTTTCCTATCTTCATTTATCCCTTACCCACAATTACTGGGAGGTTTTATGATCATAGAAGACACTAGACCAATAATCTCAGAGATGGGTAATCTCTTTAGAGAAGATAGAAAAAGGCGGTTTATCAGCCCCATCCTGTCCTCCTGTATGCTCTTGTAGGGGAGGAAAACACCATAAAACCTTGGTTGGCAAGCATAATTTGTTCTGGAAACATGCTTGTAAATCCAAAGCCCTTGTATATCAAAGTGAATTTTAAGAGCCATTGGCTCAGTTGTGATCATGTGACATTTGGCATCAGGTACTCCTCGTATTGCAAGACATCGCTCCTTTATCAAGTTAAAATTTATTAGAAATGTTTGCTTATCAGGGCACCTGGGTGACTCAGTTGGTTGAGCGTCCTACTTCGGCTCAGATCATGATCGCGCAGTTGACGAGTTCGAGCCCTGCGCGGGGTTCTGTGTTGAGAGCTCAGAGCCTGGAGCCTGGTTCAGATTCTGTGTCTCCCTCTCTCTCTGCCTCTCCCCTGCTCATGCTGTGTCTCTCTCTGTCTCTCTCTGTCTCAAAAACAAAAGTAAACATTAAAAAAAATTAAAAAAAAAAGAGAAATGTTTGCTTATCTTGCAGAACACTCACAGAACAAGTTACTTGCAATCCAAGGTTTTACTGTAACTCTCTTTCCCTCTACCCATCTTAGGTGCATTGATTGGTGCCTTGCAAATTAGACTGACAGAAGACAGATTAACAGGTAAAAAACAAACGGGTTTATTACCAAGTGCGTCTTATGTACACATGGGAGTAATCAGTAATGAATAACTCAGAGGGGTGGTTAGAACTTGGGCATTTAGCACTTAACAAAAGAACAATATGCTATACATTTTTAGTGAAGGGACAAGACTAAGGAAAAAGACTTTGAATTTCTAGGGTGGCAAATTGTGGTAAGGTTAATATATGGGGAAACTAATGGCAGATAAATTCTAGTTAATGGAGTTTATTATCTAGATTCCTCTGGTGCCCCCTCGGGGCTGAAAAGTGTCCAGAATTATCTTCAGTAATGTCTGTCCTTCCTGGTAGAGGGAAGAGTGGACCCCTTTACAAATCTGTATCCTGCTTTTAGGACAATGGTGGGGGGGGGGGCAGCAGAGAAGTGTTTCTTCTTAGTTGCCTTCAGTTCAAAGTAATCCTGTGCTAAAGAGGCACTTTGCAGGGTGGCATATTTTGCTCCCCATTACTTTGAAAGGACATTGGATTAAAAGGATTGCTGATTCTTGGCCTATTTTCTTTCTGGCTTCCTTGTCTCGAACATAGATCCAAATGTCAACCACTAGAACCAATCCTGGCTGTGGTTTTGTGTGGGGTTTTTTCTCAAGGGCTGAGATGTCATTTTTGGAACATTTTAAATCCCCTCTGTGACAGCACTACTGCAACCAAACACAATGTGATACAGTTAGTGCCTTTAATTAATATTGTTAACTAACCCTGATAAAATCACAGAACTGTTTCTTTGTTCTTTGGGAGATGAAAGAAAAGGTATGGAGATGGTTGAGTCTTTTTGAGAGCTCTGATTTTTTTTTAAAGGGTTGCTGGCAGCGGTAATGGGTTAATGGTGAACAAAAATAGCATGTTATCAATGCAAGCTTGTGGCATTTTTGTCAGACAATAGGAGATTTCTGGATGGTGTATGTCCATTGCTCCTGTGGCCTAAACAACCCTGAGTTTCTCAGTCGTTTGAAGTGAGTGGTGTTGAGAAGCAACATATGCTTCTTCTCTTCCATGCAGAGCAATGGAATTTGGAAATATGTGCTAAATAGAAAACAGAGTTTGTCATGACAGTTTATCTCCAAGAAAGGACAACTTCCTGGGAGAGTAATAATGGTTGCTAAAACCTCACTGAGAAAAATAATTCAATTGCCCAAATTTGGGCTGAGTTCATGCTGCAGCTGGCTTAGGAGAGTGGCAAGGTACCATTGATCTGCTTTGGAATGAGATGTGCTTGGGAATCATGTGGATGGAGCCTCCCTTTAACTGATACTGACTATGATAAAAGAGGCCTGGGGACTTTCAGAGTAACATATACCATTCACATAACCCAGCATCGTGTAAGTCTTATGAAGTTGTTGTTGTCGTTTTTAATGCTTTTTAAACTTTCTTTCAACCTAAACAAGCATAACAACCTAAATAAAATGAAAAATATATTAGAATCTATTGAAGAAATCTGTGAATGCTTTATCAATAACAGTAATGTGACCAAAGTCCTATGCACTTGTTTGGTTTTTTTTTTTTTGTAAATATTGAAGACCAGGCACATAAAGGCATTAAACGTGTAACTTCCTATTTTAAATCCTGGCTGAGACAAATTGGGCATTCCAAATGTTAGCCAGCAGCTGACTCAACAACTGGGAAGCCAATTGACCAAAAGTTCCGCCTTTGACTGTTTCAGGGTCATATATAGGACAGACAAAAGAATTAGAAATGTTTTAGAAAACCACCAACAATATGGAGTGAGAGGTAGAGTCTGGAGCTGCTTTGCACACCAAAAAGAGATATTTTTTAATATAACTGACATACAACATTATATTAGTCTCAGGTGTACAATATAATTATCCAGTATTTGTATATATTGCAAGATGATCACCACAATAAGTCTAGTTAACATCTGTAACCTTACATAGTTACAGAATTTTTTCTTGTGATGAGAACTTTTAAGATTTACTTTCTTAGTAGCCTTCAAATATGCGAAACAGTATTATTAATCTGGAGTCACCATGCTATATGAGATTTATTTATTTTACTACCAGAAGTCTGTGCCTTTTGACTCCCTTCACCAATTTTGGCCACCCTCCACACCACACTCCTGCCTCTGGCAACCACCAGAGAAAACCAACCATGTTTTCTCTGTATCTACAAGATTGGTTTTTTGTTTTCTTTTGCTATTGTTGTTCTTTTAGATCCTACATATGAGTGAGATTCTATGGTATTTGTCTTTCTTTGACTTATTTTGCTTAGCTTAATGACTTCAAGGTCCATCTGTGTTGCAATGGGAAGATTTCGTTATTTTGTATGGCTGAATAATATTCTACTATGGATAGTTGACCATTGAACAATGTGGGGGTTACGGACACTGCCCCCCCCGATGCAGTTAAAAATTCATGTATAACTTTTAATTTCTTAAAAATTTAACCACTAATAGCCTACTGTTGACTGGAAGCCTTACTGATAACATAAATAGTCAATTAACACATATTTTGTATGTTAAATTATTACACTCTGTATTCTTACACTAAAGTGAGTTACAGAAAAGAAAATGTTATGAAGAAAATCATAAGGAAGAGAAAATACATTTACAGTTCTGTACTGTATTTATTGAAAAAAATCTGCATATAAGTGGGCCTGATCAGTTCAAACCTGTGTTGTTTAAGGGTCAACTACATATATATATATATATATATATATATATATATATATATATATATACACATACACACACCACAGTTTCTTTACTTATCCATTGATGGACACCTAGGTTGTTTCTATGTCTTGGTTATTGTAAATAATGCTTCAGTGCACATTAAGGTGCATGTATCTTTCTGAGTTAGTGATTTTGGTTTCTTTGGATAAATACCCAGAAGTGGAATTGCTGGATCATATGGTAGTTCTATTTTTAATTTTTTGAGGAACTTCCATACTGTTTTAAAGAGGCATATTTTATAATTAAGATTCAGTGAGTTGTCCAGGACTCCATCGAGGTCACTTGCTTTATTACTGTGAAAGTTTGGCCACATGAATATAAGATAATGCTAAATTACAAAATCAGCAATGCAGTGTTATGAAAAGATCACTGACTCAGGAATCAGGAGACATGAGTCTTAGTCCCGTTTAATAATCATTAATCATAATCTTTATTTGTGTGCATTACTGCATCACTATATGTCAGGCATCTTGGAATATATTTTCTCTGGCCTGTGCAATCATGCAATCAGGAAGATATTATTATCCGATGTCCAAGCTGAAGAATCAGTTTTGGAGAGTTTAAGTGACTTTCCCAAGGTCACTAAGCTAATAAGTAGCAGAGTTAAGTTTCAAACTTGAGACTGTCTCCCGAGGCTCTGTCTCTGCTGAATGCTTCGTACTCTTTTCTGCAGATTTGTCCTTCCTTCTGCCATTCCTGCTTGGAATATCCTTCTTGCTCATCTCAGCGTGTATGACTTTTGGTCATTCTTCACGCCTGACTTCATCTGCATTTTTAGGAAGGTTTCTAGGAACGCTCCCATCCACTGGTTCCTCCCCATTTTAACCTCACAGCTCTTCCTACTGCTGCTCTGGACATCTGCTTTTATCTCTGGTACATTCTGTGTAGCTTTGGCACTTCCCATTTATTGTGAATGGTGTTTTCAGTGCGACACCTGTCCTCACTCTCCTCTCTCTCATTTATACATTTGGAAGACATTAGGGGGAAAACCATTAAAATATAGAAAAATGCCATATATCCTACCACCCCAGATTAACAAAATTTACCATTTAAAATTCCTGGCTTCAAATATTTTTCTTTAAATAAAGAAATAGCACCTTACCAATCAAGTTGAATTTCACATTACACATTTTCCAATCCCATTCATCTTCTTTCTCTCCAGAAGTAACCACTAATCTGATTTTGGTACCTAACCTCTCAATCTGTGGTTTTAATTTTTGTTACATATTGTATATTTGTAAGCAATACATAATGTCATATTATAATCTTTTTTGTTGTTGTAGAGAACATAGTGCAATTATTGCATACATCTTTTGAAAATTTGCTTTTTTCACTCAATATATTTTAAAAAGTAGCCATATTGATGCATTTAAATCTAATTTATTCATTTAAATTGTAGTATTCAATTTCATGGGAATAAATGTCTCCTTTATCTAATTCTCTTTTTATGGACATTGAGGTTCTTACAGGAAGCTATTTCAATGTATTTGTTTCTCCTTTACTATTAGACGCTGAATTCTCTGATTGAGGGACTGTGGATTATGCTTCTTTGGGCTTAGCACTGTAATTGCAACTCAATAAATGTATGCTGAATGAGTTGATGAAAATATCTGGGCAAGTGATGGTCTTCAACTTTGAGAAGGTTAACATGATTGAAAGCAGGCAGAGGGTGACTTTAAAGAAGTTGAAATTGCATTTTTCTTGTATTTATGGAGATGAAAATATAGGGTAATAAAAAGCTACTCGAAATAATACTGAATTCTGGATGGGTAAGTTAGTAAATTTTTATGATCCTAATGAAATTTGTAAAAGATTAGTAACAGAAAATATGTAAAACAATTGATTAAGCTACAAGCAAAAATGCTTAGAAATGTGCCTACGTGTATTTGTCAAGTCAGTGCTGCTTTATGGCTGGACAGCAAAAGTTCTGTATCTGCTTCTAACTAGAATGTCTCCATAATTCACCTTGGAGAAATCTAATTACCCTGGAATATTTGACCTTCAATGTGTCAACATAAACATTTTCTCAACCTGGCTTCATGGAGATATGGCAGCTGTGCTTAACAGAGATAACATTTTTCTTTAGAAATGTTAAAGGCCACGGTCTGTTTCTTCAGTTTTGTATCTTCCCTTCTGACCCACTTGCACTTTTGTTACTTTCTGATTGTTGTCTAGATGGATCACATCCAATAATGGGGAGAGAAGTGTGAGGTCAGGGGGTGGAGGTTATTGCAAGGAAGAAATGAGTCTATACTTGTGAAACCTCAGAATAATGTCTGTCACAGGGTTAGGTCTCAATAACTGTTAATTACTGCTCTTCTTTTTTATACTTTTTATAGCAGAAATATAAGGTAGCTATCTTATAGGCATTATTCTATGTCTGCCAGGATGAGTACAGAACTCTCCATGTCTCTTCAGCCCAAGATTACAATTTTTTTCTGTGAGTTCTGGTGGATGAAGGGCAAGGGTCTCCACAGTGAGGAGACATGAACTCCAAAGACTCTCTATCCATCACAGATATCAAATGATCAAGAAGGGACAGCAGGATTGGGCATTGATTGTATAATTAGAATGAAGTTGTATTAAGCTTATTATTTCACATGTAGCTTCGTGTGATGTTGGCTATTATCTGATAGCTATAAAACCAGTCTTCCCTATTTACCCATCACTCAGTGATCTATTGATTCATCATTTGTTAACGAATATAAAACACGAGGTACCGAAGATACTTGAGATACATCGATGAACAAATAGGAAAGGATTCCTGCCATCTCATGGCTTACATTCTGGCATGGGAGGGCAGATAATGAGCAAAAATTGTAATAAGTAAATTATATAGAACATGAGAAGGTGATAAATGCTATGGAAAAGGGAAAGGTAGATTCAGATAAGAAAGATGAGGAGTGCCTGATCACGGTAGGATGGTCAAGGTTCATTGCAAAGGCATGAAGTGAGCAAAGGCTTGCAGGAGGTGAGGAAATTTGCTGTGCAGATGTGTGTGAGGCAGAAGAGCTGACACCAAGGCTATGCCTGTTGTGTTTGAGGCAAGAAGGGCTATGTGAGTGCAGTAAAGTGAGCAAGGGAGGCAGTAGTAGGAGGTGAAATCAGAGGGGTTATGGAAGGCCTCTATGATGTAGCACCAGTAGGCCATTGTGAAAACGTTGGTGATCCAATGGAGTGCTTGAAATAGTGTTTCAAAGACCACTCTGACTTCTGTGTTGAGAGAAGGTTCTGAGGGGCAAGTATAGAAGCTGGAAAGCCTGTTAAGAAGCTATTGCAGCTCTAGGAGAGAGAGGTAAGAAGTAATTCCATTCTGATACATTTTTAAAACTAGAGTCAATATCCTAATGGATTAGATGTAGGGTATGAAAGAAATAAAGGGACTAAAATGCCCCCGAAGACTTTTTTTTGACAGAGCATCTGGAAAGATGGAGCTTCCATCAACTGGACTGTCTGGATTAGGTTTGGGCAAGAACATCAGAAATTCTCTTTTTAGAAGCCTGTTAGCCGTCTGGATATATCAATCTGGAGTTCAGAAAAGAGGTCTTGGGTAAAGATATAAATTTGTGGGGTTTTTTGGCATATATATAGAATTTAAAATCAAGGGATTGGATAAGATCACCAAGGGAGTGAGTGCACACAAAATATAAGACCAATAAGTCAGTGCTGAGAGCACTCCAACATTAGGGGCTTGAGGTACAGAAGAGAAACCAGCAAAGAAAAATGAGGAGTAACCAGTGAGTTAGGGAGAGAGGTGGGTGAGTCATAGAGGCCCAAATAATAAAGTGTATTAAGGAGGGAATGATAAAATATGTCAAATGCTGATGAGGAGTAAAGTAAGATGAGAAGTAACAGTTGACTAGTGGACCAAACTCTGTGGAAGTCATTTGGTAACATTCATGAGGGCAGTCGTTGGACGTGTGGAGGTGAAGGCCTGCTTGGAGTGGGTAAAGGGAGAATGGCAGGAGATGACTTGCAGGCAGCAAATAGCCTAATAGTCAAGACTAGTCTAAATGGAACCTGAGCACTTTGGACTCAAGTACTCCTCCGCTTGCTCATTAATGCCCAATGTATGAAAGTCAGAATTTCCTTACTTTCCTTTAGGAGGGCCCCTGTATTCAACCACTGAAAATGTAAGTATCTTGAAACTGGTATCTCAGAGCTACTAACATCGTGGTGTGGATTTATCTGTTTGCACTGAATTCCTGAGGTTACAATGATATTGTAGAATTTCAGAGCTGTAAGTGATTTTAGATATGACATAGCCCTATTAACAGAGGTGTATATAGGGAAAGTGAGTCTCTCAAGATCACATACTTGATGGATGACAGAGTTGACACAAGGGATCCAGGGTTTCTATTCTAGTGCCTTTACAACTGCATAATATTTTATCTTGAATTCGATCCAACATGTATATGGGACAAGTGAAGACACGAGGAGATATTACATAAATGTCTGTTCTATGAAGGAAGGAATGAATGAACTAATAGAAGAGCAAAGACAAGACAAAATTTGAAATGTATGGGAAAACCAGTTGAGGACCCATAAAGCTGATGGTAGGGGATTTGCTCTGAGATACAGGAGCAAAAAGCCAGGGTGAGAAAAATGTAACAGCTGAGGGAACAGTAAGTGAGGACCGATCACTGCAACACGGGAGCTTTCTACCTTGAAAGCAGCAGAGATGTTTCAAATTATTTTAAAAGAGCAAGCAAAGTGTTAATGAGGGTTAATGGAAAGGAGTGAACATAGAGAAGCTCTTTGCTAACAAGAATTGGGATGATGGCATTTTTCAAAATCCTTGCTGACAACATAAGAAAACTACTGACTTGGCGGCAGCAAGTTTACAACTCCCTGAAAATAACCAGATACAAGAGGTTTCAACTTGCTGGAACTCTTTATTATATGCTTGAATGACTCCTGGAACAAAGGAAAGCTGTGCATGATTGTTTAGGAAAGTGTAAGATAAACAAAGCGTATGTTTTCTAACTTCTACTGACTGTAATCTGATAGTCGTGTTAAATTGGTCTCTGCTCATTTTAAGGTTATGTGATGAAGATGACTTTAGTGGTTCTTATGTTCAGTATATAAATAAATGATGTTAAGACTCCACTTTAACTCATGCCCCTCAATTTTTCATACGTATTTGCTGCTTTTCTTTCAGAAAGGAAAATGTACATTACTTGTTCTCTTGGAAGCATTCCATCCTTTTTTATGCTTTTCCTTTCTCTGTTGAAAGATCCCCCTCACACTGCATAAATAGAAATGTCCCCGAGATTCATTTGATTTCATGGATGGCGGAGTACTCATTTCAAATATCTTTGGGAGAACCAGATAAAATAGCTACACTATACTGCATTACCTGATTTAGTGCTGGGGACTGTTAGAGGACTAGATGGCTGTGGAAAATTGTAATGGGAAACTCAAGTTAGTTTTCACTTTTAAGTTCAGCGCTTTGAATCCAGTGGAGTTGAGGGTAGTCAAAAGTCATTACTATCTGATTTGACTGTTCACTGTTCTAAGTGAAATAAGAGTGGTGCCTCTGTTTTGCTGGTAGTGAGGAAAATGCTCCTAACACCTTGGTGCTAAATGGCAGTTCTTGAGTAGTGTCAGCAGAGAACTGCCTGGGTAAGGTGACTTGTCCTTTCTTTCACGAAGCCAGCATTACTTTGTCAGGGTGAAGGCACAGTGGGGAAGCAGTTGGGGAAGTCTCACACTTCTGCTTATCAGGCTGTATCTAGTCTTCGGAGGAAAAGAAGCCATCTATTTCCAAAGCTGTCAATCTGGTACCCCCAGCCACCACTAAAAGCCACTTCAATTTATTTCTTCAGTTCTTTACACTTTGTAGAGGGTTTATTGTAAAGATGTATTAACCAGTAAGATGCCTTTAAGATAAATTATATCCAACTTTGGAAAGAGATAGCAACTTTTGTAAAGGTGCCCGTGGTAGTTTCAGGAGGAGAAAAAAGCAGTGCTTGACACTGCTGGAGGCATCATTATCTCTATCTCAACCATCCATCCGCTCCATTTCTATTAGCATGCGATTTTCATCTCTTATTCTCCCTTCTTCGAGCTAGCTCCCTTCCCTTCGTATTTAGCTTTGTTTTTGGCTCATTTATTTATTTATCTAGTTGTTGTTGTTGTTGTTGTTCCTGTTCCTGATTTTTGCTACCTGTAAGGAAGAAGTAGGCATGCACGTAATAACATTGGATCTTTCCCTCTGTGTTGGATCGGAACCAGAGCTGTCCCAGAGGAGGGACATAACCCTTGATCTTACTAGCTAAGGTTAGTTGATTTCCCTTGGCTTCAAGCTGTTTACATAGAGTTTCAGGGGGAAACTGAGGAGGGGTAGTTTCCCTTGGTGGCTAACCCTAAGCTTGAGGTGGAGAGGAAAATGACTTTTCGTCCCTCTTTCTTTGCAAACACAAAATCATTCATGTGAAGTCTTATCATATGAATTTAAATGAGCTCTGAACGGTATTCCAGGCACTGACAGTATTCTGAGGTCTGACAGCCATGTCTCCAGCCTGGAGAATTACTCACGTAGGAAATTCAAGGTTGGGAATCCCTGGGAATGTATGACCAGTTTTTAAGAACTATGGACAATGTAGTTGATAATCAGTTTCTTTTTTTTTGCCAAGTGGAACAATGTAAAATTAGAAAAAAAATTCCTGTGTGCCCTGGCAAACAGTTTTGAGGCTGCTGCTTTAAAAATGGTGGATAAATTAAAAGATGAGAGAAATACATCCAAGTGACTTTAACAGTTGAATGCTGAGCAGTAATTATACATCAAGCCTGAAATCACCAATCTGAAACATAGGCTTGTTTCTTCTTTTTATGTATAGTCTGATGTTTGTTTAAAATTCTAAAGCATTTTGCAAATTATTGGGAAATGACTACATGTGAAAAAGCAGAGGAAAACCTAAAATGGGCCTCTTTTAGGTGTTTTTCTTTTAGATTTTCTTTAGGTTCTTAGGGAACTTCTGAAATATTTTATTTCTATTATTATTTCTTCCTATGTCACTAGATTTGCTTACTAAGCTTAGAGAATGTCCAAGGGCTACATGACATGGTCATGACACTGAGGTCCTTTTACTGCTGTATCTCTTAGGACTCCAAAATACTCTCTGGTAGGCATTAATTTCTTTAATGCCCCTTGAGCAAATCTCAACCCTATGATGTTATCCCATTTTCATAGAACCTTTTCCTACCTTTTCTTCATGGATTGACATCTTCTGATCCTTTAGTCTTCCATTAAACACTTGCTTTCTTCAGAGAATATTTAGTGAATGGGTGAAGAAACTGGGTACCATTTTGTAAATAAATCTCAGTCCAGAATTATGAATGACTAGGTGCCAGAATACCTCCTCCTCTCCTAAATTTCTCCTACTTTTCCCCTTCAATTTGGCTCTTTTTTTCTTTTCTCCTTTCCTTTTTTCAATTCCTGGTATTAGCTTTTACTCTATTATCGCAACTGGAGTAAGAATACAAAGCACAGGGGAATAATAGTATTCAACATCTTTTGTTCATTAATGCAATGTTTTCTGCTTTATATTTGAAAAGCTTCAGTGAATAAATGTAAAGTCTATCTAAAAGACAATCAAGAAATCAAAGACCATTTAAGTGAGGCTGCCAAGATTTAGGGATGAAAAAAAACCCCTCAGTTTTCATTGATGCTGAGGTGAGGAAGAGGGATAGGAATATTTCTGAAAAGTCACTTGGCTTGGTGGAAAGAACATGAGCTTTAGAAGGTACTGGCAGAAGGTGAATCACATCTGAGTACCTTTAATATTCAAGGCACTGTATTAGGTAGTGCCTCCACCTAATATCAACCCTCTGATGGAGGGGCAATTAATTCTATTTTACAGAAGCAAAATTGAGTCTCAGAGACTCAGTACTTTGCCTAGGGTCACATAGCTAATAAAGAGCAGGACTGAGATTTAAACATAAGTGTGATCCTGAAACCCATGCTCATTGTACTCTATCCTAGTCATAACTATATCAAAATATCTGTGGGAGTTAGGTAGGCACAGGTTTGACTCCAACCTTCAAACTTACTAACTTATACCTGTTTAACTGGATAGATTTCTCTGTATATTGACACTGAATGAAGAATAGTTTTAATATTATGTGTATCTTACCAGAGGGAACTCCAAAAATATTCTCCAAAAATATAGAATATTCTATTCTAATATGCCAGAATTAGAAAGTTGAAGAAAATTAGATATTAGAATAATTCCCAATAGTCTCAGCAACAACTTAAAGACAAAACATGTCTTATAAAGTTCTACTTTCTGTCTAGAGTTGGGTCTTGGTTGCAGAAAAAGCCTCTAGTTTTTGCCACGTAGAGTTGTAATGTGTTATGCGAGTGATATGTAGACATACCAGTAACCTCTCTTAGAGAATCTTTTTCTCATGAATGGCTGTGGACTCACAATGAGGCCATCGTTGATGAGTATATATAGGAACCGCACTTTACTAAGGTTATGGAATGGTGGTATAAGTCAAACATGATACAAACTGTGGAGAAATTGAACTGAGGTTACAACACTACATTGGGAGCACTACATGATCTCTGCCTGGGCTTGGCTAACATTTGCTCACTTCCTGATTTCATATTTAATCAGAGAAATCCTTGAGGGGAACGGTCCTAGCCAGGGGCCCCATTTGGTGGAACTCTGTGAAGTCTAAGAAAGTCTTCAAAAATATTACCATTTCTGCAGTTCTGGATACTTCAATTATCTGGTTGAAATCTTCACTCAGTCAGAATGTGGGCTGTTTGGGGCTCCTTTTTTTTTGTTTGTTTGGGATTTTAATCAGTTTGTGTAAAAACATATGGGCCATCATGGCTTAGTTCTGAGATGTCTTAGAGGGAGTGGTGAGGAATATATTCTTTGCTGTTTTCATGTTGGTCTTCAGTTTCATTGTCTGCAAATTGAGGGATTTAGACTACATAAATGGTTCTTAACTTTTGGGGGCCAACTCCTCCTTTTAGAAGCTGATGGAATCTATGGACACTCTTCTCAAAAAAAAATATACATAGCTGCAATTTTGAGAGGTTGACACACTACCTGAAGGACTTCCAGAAACCCAAGAACCCCTGCTTGGAAAATCTATGGACTAAATGATCTTTTGGGTTCCTTCTAGTTCAAACATTGTATTATTCATATCTTCTATGATGATTTGGATGATTGATGTGATGGTAGTAAAAATGGGATATGAACTCTTTATGTAGGTCTAACTTTTATAGCTTTAAATGGCAAAATGTCATCTGATTATTTCATTTTTTCCCCCCCAACAGTCTTCCTAAACCATGTCTGCTCTTCAGAATCACCTGGGGAGCTTTTAAAAATTCCAGTGCCTGGCCACACCCCAAATCACTTAAATCAGAGTCTCTGGGGTGGATTCCAGACATCAGTTTATTAAAGCGTCTCAGTTGGTTTCATTGTACATCCAGGTTGAGAGTCAGTGCTCTGGCAGGATTAAAACATTTTCAGAAGTTCCCTATCACAGGAATATGAACCACCAGCTGAAGATGAAAGGGCATTCTATTCTTTCTCTGCTTTCAAATATCTGCTATTGAATATTGTATTTCTAGCTCAAAATAAGGATTTGAAAACTCTTGTGTGTAGTCATGCCTCCCAATGTGTTACGATCTTGTCTAAGCTGGGCAAGTATTAACAAATACTGAATGGCCTTCCTGGTACTGTATGTAGATGTGGGAAGGGCTATATCAGGACATGCTCTGCTCTGCCACAAGCACACATCGGTAGAGATTTGTTTTCAACGTAAGAACAATTACCATTGTCATATTCCAAACTGTGTGCAAATTGTTTTATTATAAACTCACTGTTGGTCCCTATTTAACTGGGAAATCATTTGTTCTAAATTTATCTATTCTCTCTGCATGGCATTGACATTTGCTGGCAATGCCAGACTTGCTTCACTTATAAGAAAAAGATTCCATGGAGAACAGGCAATGCTGATTAATAATCTCTAGAGGATCTTTGGAACTGGCATTTTAACTCTTCCTGCTCTCTTGCTAATTTTGACTTCGATTGAACTCAGAAACACAAACAATGGTTTTCATGAAATGGAGCTGTAAAAGCTTTCTTCATCAGACCAGCTCTCCAAAGAATGCTCACTGCCAAAGCTTAAAGATGAGAAATGAGATGTGTAATGAAAAGTTGTTTGTTTTCAAGTGTTTTACAAGTCAATTTGGGTTACTTCATCTGCCAATTTTTTATCTCTGTACTAGGCAACCATTACATGTTTTCAGCTTGAAAACAAATTGTCCATCTTTGCTTTCCATGGCATCTGTAGTATGTTCAAACCATTCTGCAATTTAATGCAGACAAAGACTTTCTAAAGTCACATGGTCTGTTCGAGTAATAGGAGTCCATTAAGAATGAACAGAGACATCCTGTATTATAGTGATTTCTCCCTTTGTGGGTTTTGCAATTTTCCTACCAAGCTTTGGTGTTTGAAGGTGACATTTTGAAAATTGTATTTAACTACCTGAAAACCTGTGACATGGAATTGCCAGCAGCCATTTGGTATCCTGGAAGGGTCTTATTTAGTCATGACTATCTGTTTATCACTTCTTTTTAGGATAAAGATAAGCTTCTTCATGAGGATCTCTTGATTTACAGACATCCTTTTTGTTATTTCCTTAGAAGTGCTATTCAAATCTAGAGCTAAGGGAAAAGTCAGATATGAATCTTCAGAGTCATTAAGTGGCACAATCTGAGTGCAGATTTCATGGCACCAGTGAGGGCTCCAGATCTTGATAGTGACTGTTCTTAATTCAAATATTGCCACTGAAGAAAGGGTACCCATTAATAATTACTATTCTAAACATGTGGAAGTACCAGGGAAACCTTTGCTTTAGCCATGGTGTGTTTGAATACAAACAACAATGGCATACATATGTATATGTAATTATTTTCTACATATGTTTCATTTGACAACTAGCTAAAATTTATATTGCCTACTCTTGATAAAAACTAAAAGAAGTAAACAATTAAAATGAAAGGCAAGCTGATTTAACACTGACTTGCCAAAGGCTCACTTTTAAGTTGGTATTGTTCACCAGAAAACAAAACACTGTCTATTATTTGGGCTTTGGTTATATAACACAGCACATAGTAGGCTGCCAATAATAAACATAGACAGAATAAAATGAATGAATGAAAGTATCTGTAATGTATATTTGAACATAAGAACCAAATTTTGAATAGAAGATCATATGTTCTTGTCTTTTCTTTAAAAATCTGTAAAATTTGTATCAAACCTCACAATTTTTATTACAAGTTTTCATGATTAAATTATTGCCCCATCTACTCAGGCTGCTTTTAATATTGCCTTTGTTCATGTAACCATAGCAACATCTTTGGTATCTATACTTCAGGTCCTGATCTCTCATTCCACAATGGGTCACTTTGCTCTGCATCATTCATAACAGAAATCCATGTCCTTTTTGTTATGGGCTGAGTTGTGTTCCCACCAAATCTATATGTACAAATCCTGTTTTGGAGACAGGGGTTGCTAAAGAGGTATTAAAATGAAGTCATTAGGGTGGGCCCTAATCCAGTATGACTAGTATCCTTATAAGAAGAGGACATTCAGACAGAGATATGCGCAGATGAAGGCCATGTTGGAGACACAGGTTGAAGATGGCCATCTCCAAGCTAAGGAGACAGGCCTCAGAAGAAACCAACTCTGCAACATCTTGATCTCAGACTTCCAGCCTCTAGATCTGTGGGAAAATACATTTCTGTCATTTAAGGCACCAAATCTGTGTTTATAGTAACCTTAGCAAACTAATACAGCTACCTTGATTTTCTAAATTTTTACTCTTCCTTTCCAAATATCACTAGCCCTTGAAAGTTTGAAATATATTCTAAGCTTCACATTTATGCAAATTTTCAAGTTTGTTTGCTTTTCTTGCATCTTCTAGACCATTAATAAATCTGACCATATGATTTTTTTTCCCAGACTACCTCCTTCTCTGATATTAACAGTTGCATATTTCCTAGTTTTTATAACATATCAAATAGGAGATCTTTTAGGAAGTTCCTATAAATCAGAAAGGATTTGTTTATCATAGTTTTAGTTAAGCCATCTGAAGAGGAAGATTTTAAATCTATGACATGTAGCTGTATCATTTAAAATGGAACTTGGGGAGGGGCCCTTGAGTGGCTCAGTTGGTTAAGCATCTGACTGTTGATTTCAGTTCAGGTAATGATCTGGTTTGTGGGATCGAGCCTGTGTTGTGCTCTGCACTGATAGCTCAGAGGCTGCTTGAGATTCTCTCTCTCCCTCTCTCTCTGCCCCTCTTCTGCTCCTGCTCTCTCTCCTTCTCAAAATAAATAAATACATTTTAAAATAAATAAAATGGAACTTGTGGAGAGAACACTAATAGATTAGATTCATTTAGACTGTGCACATGCATAGGTTGCACATTATTATTTTTCTGTCTTACAGGCTTGCCCATTCTAGCATTCCATGGCAATGAAGAAATACAAAGATACTGAAACAGATGACTAAAACTTTGTATTTGGCATGGGATCCGGTGTCTGCTAAGATTCAAGTTTGGGGTGGGGGGAATCAAGGTCAACGTGGTAGAGTAGGCAGCATCCAAAGGCTATGAAGAGCTAAGGAGGCCAGGGGAGGCCTTTGTTTTCCAAATCTCTCCTCAACCCACAAGCCAGGGTTAGAAAGGCTGTTGGTGGAGAATTTATGTTTTGGGTCAGGAAAACTTTCAATCATTAAAAATTTCTTTAAAAATCCAGAATATGCTCAGAGGAGCTGAGCAGTATTTGGCCCCATGGTGGTAATGTGATGAAAGTGACTTTATTTGGGGTTATCATTAGTCTGACAAATTGGAAAAACAAATGAAACAGTCCTTTCCTTTGGATGATGTTAGGGGCTACTTGAGGTCATTTCCTAATTAGGGATTAAAAGCAGTAGGTCTCCGGGGATTTGGATGTTAAGCCTGGACTTAATGTGCCACGGAGTTTAAAGGGCAAGTATGATGATGGGCATATCATGCTCTGTGCACTGAGTAATTTCAAAAGGCTTCATGTGAGGGCAATGTGCAAACAGCCTGTGCAATCATGCTTAATGAGAAATCATATTTTCATGTATAATCATGAAATGGTTACTTAGATAGTCTTGGAAGTCTGAAATTTGTCATGTTCATGTAGAAAGCAGACACATGTACAGATATATTCCTTGTCATTCCATTAACCATAAATCTCTGTTAATAGGCACTTCTGATATATTGATAATGAAAGCATGACTGATGTTTCTAATGATGACCCTGAGGCATGACAAAATTCTTAAATGCTTTTTGAATCTTCAAAGAGAATAAATTATATTTCTCATGGCCCAAATTTATTTTTATCATATTCGAGTTCCCCGGAAAGTAGTCATTTGTATATGGCATGGTATACATATTCAACATGGTGAATGCAAAAGTAGGGGTAGGGGCTTTGGAATCGAACAACTTGATTTATATCATGCCTCTTCATTTGCTAGCCCGGTGAGTTCACAAGAGTTCTGTAACATCACTCACCCTCGGTCTTTGCATCTGAAAAATGGGCCTAACGATACCTACCTTGCAGGACATCATGAGAACTATGATATGGAATACAATGGAGTGTAGTTGCCACATATAGGTGTTTGAAAATGTTTAATTTCTGTCTCCCTTGACCAACACATTAATCAAAACACCCCGTTTACTGACCACATCAGATGAAGAATTTGCTATACATCTAAACAGATTAGAGGCATGGATGAAAGATCATAATAAGAATAGTAGGAGAGTGTGTCCTTTGTAGGTGGGGCTGCCTTTTACCTAGCCTTGTTTTCAGGGTGCTGGCTGCTGTGGCTTTAATTTGCAGGCTTATTTTCTTTAGGATAATGAATTTTTATTTAAATTTGGTGAATTTCCTTTGAGCTCCTTTTAAGTCATTTGAACACAGGAAACACTTTTTCATGCTTTTAGAGTTTTTCTGATTGACTTTGTTCTCCAAAAAGGGCTGATTTTAATATTCTAAGTGATAAAAAGTGCCTTTGACACGATTGAAGCAATTTAATTAGTAAATCCAGAAATTATAAAGGATTGGAAATCACACCCTCCATGCTTTTAATAAAACAGGGTAGTGAAACTTCTGATAGGTGCATACCATGTGTTGAAAGAATTCTGGTATCACACACATTGAAAGAAATGAAAAAATTGAGTGAACTTTGTGAGAGACCTACTAAGGGAATTACATGACCATGCAATTATGTGATCAGTATACCTCATGGATCAAAACTTCTGTGGCTTCATAATTTACACAGAGTACACGTTAAGCATTTAAGAATGCAAAATAATTAAAACCACACTTTGAAATTCAACATATTAAATAGAAAAAAGGGGCTAGCATAATCGTGAGGCAGTCTAATATTTGAATTAGCTGACCTCAGAGTATCTTCATCCTGGAGAAAGTAATATTCAAAGGATCATTTAATGTTATAGTTAATAGGACTTTTAGTGTCAGGCTGTCCATCTCATGATGATAGTGTATAAATTATTTCTAGTTAGTTTACTATGAGTACTCTCATAGTATGTCATCACTAAACAGGGAACATGGCTATAACTGCTAGGCATAAACATAATAACATGTTCAACTGTAAAACTATCTACAGTATATAAATACTGATGCTGTACTCAAAAGCGCCATCATTTTTTATTGCTCTGGTAATGGAGTGTTCCAGAGAGGCATGTATATGGATGATTAGTGATTGGTGGATTTTGTTCCGGTATTTTCAAATATTAAAGAGCAACCTTGATCACTAGCAGTTAGAGGAATCAAAGAGTAGCTGATTCCTCTTAAGAAAACAAATTATACGGTCAAACTCTGATAATATTTCACCCTAAATCATAGGTAATGATAAGGAATATCAACAAGCACACTTCAAATATTGTAGGTAAAAACACAGACTAGTACTAATAATACTAGTAATATTAGGGCATTAAGAATTATAATGTAATTATTACTCATAATGGTAGTTTATAAAAAATGGGGATAATTGGGTAATTGGATCTTTTTCAATGTTTTTTTATTCTTAATTTATTCTTTTTTTAAATATAATTTATTGCCAAATTAGCTAACATACAGTGTGTTAAGTGTGCTCTTGGTTTTTGGGGTAGATTCCCGTGATTCATCACTTACATACAACACCCAGTGCTTATCCCAACAAGTACTCTCCTCAATGTCCATCACCCATTTCCTCTTCTCCCCCACCCCCCCCCAGACACCCTCAGTTTGTTCTGTGTATTTAAGAGTCTGTTATGGTCTGCCTCCCTCCCTCTCTCTTTGTACCTATTTTTTCCCCCTTCTCTTCCCCCATGGTCTTGTGTTAAGTTTCTCAAGATCCACGTATGAATGAAAACATATGATATCTGTCCTTCTATGACTGACTTATTTCACTCAGCATAATACCTTCCAGTTCCATCCATGTTGCTGCAAATGGCATGGTTTCATTCTTTCTCATTGCCAAATAGTATTCCATTGTATATATTTTAATGATTTTTTAATTCAAGATGATAGTGTACTATAATTGATAATAAAGTCTTTGAAATGTAAGATTAATCAATGGTTAGGTAAGTTTAAGAGACACTTGGCAATTTGGAGAGCTAAAAAGTTCAACCAGAGGAAATTAAGCATGTGTGTGGGTTGAGAATCAGAAGAAAATCGTACTAATGAGCCTAAGACACATTGAGTTTTGACCCAATTCTTGTTCACAATGATGTTTCCAAGTTTTTGATTTTACACTGAACCAATTTTGCAAAATGTAAGTATTTGGGGATGGAGAACCTTTCAGAGAAAGGTTCACTATAACTTAGTGAGATCAAGTCGATTTTTGTGGCATGTCCTATATATAAACTTTTTTGTCTCTGTTATATGCTGATAAAAGCTGGTAGATGATTTGCTCATTTGAAGGGTGATTTTTGATGTCATCTGAGAAGAAAATTCCTTTGGATGTTAATTTTTGCTCAGAGATGCCACATTCTCTGGCCAACTTTTTTTTTTAACATATATGGAAATTGTGACCCCATATAGATTATTACTACTATTAGAAGGTAGCTTTTGACCTACTCCCAATGTTTCAAGCTTTGGTAACTTTGTGGTAATTGTTAAAAATCTCAGCTGTAGTCAAGAGATATAGGCCAACTACTTTGAAGATTCTTGGTAGAGAATGAAGTTTTCTAATCTTGGCAAAATCAAGATGTATCATTTCCCCAAATTTCAAAGAGTACACTGAATTTTGGGCACTGTCGAGAATAATGTAGAGGTCTTTCACACATGTGAGTGTAAGGTCACTGTAGAAACTGCCTCTAAATAACTGCACAATTTTTTGGTCCCTCACCTTGAGAATAAAAAATTACAATCTATTCATATCACTATTGGCATCTTTGCCGTAGGAACTAAATCCTCTTTAACATGTAGCTATACTTCCATTAATAAAGAATTTGGATGGGACATATGGTTTGCCTAGAGCTGGTTGTTTCATTACTTTTCTTTCTTTCTTTCTTTTTTTTTTTTTTTCAATGAGCCCTAAAGCCCTAATTTGCTTCAGCTGCTTTAAATTGGTTTCTAGTAATTTTCACATCTTCTTCATCTTGCATTGACATCCATAAATATAAGGGCACATATTAAATGCTTGGTTGTATTTGTGGGAACTTACACATGATCTGCTAGGACTATAGTTTGTGTTAAGGATATCTCTAGGCATATTTCTCCTGGCATTATGCAACAGAAGTCAAGAAGGTCCAAGTAGCAGTAAACATTGCCCATTTGGGAAGAGATCAGTTTCAGAGAAATAATCAGACTCTATTTTATGCACTATAATGCAATTATGAAACATATGATGTCCCATGAAATGTCTTTATTGTTTTCTAGAGTCCTGAGGGCACTGAAATGACATGAAGGTAAAGAGAAAGGAGTAACTTCTTTGTTACTAGGGTGCAGAGTTGACTGTCAGTAAACCTGTGAATTAAGGTAGTATTTAATTTTGGCATCCTCTTACTTCTTCTTTTAGTGCCCCATTTCTCTTTCAAAGTGTTCTCTTCTTTGCTTACAGCTACAATCAATTAAGTTCCACCAGGATTAGTTGAAAATGGTTTGTATTGGAGGACTTTTTTTGCAATTTGGTGAAAGTGTTTTCATGACAAAAAACTTCAAAATAGAAAAAAGAATGAATTTCTAATGGTGGATTTTCAAACTTCATACCTGACACTTCGCTAGAAAGGGAGATACCTGTCAGATAAAATCACTTTGATTACTACCTACTCCAAATGGGCCCTGCTTGGGCAAAGCTACCCACAGGGAACCCAGCATATGCTTTGGAATGGGCATGACCACAGAGGGGACTGAAGAGTTTGTTTTTTCTGTGCTGATTATGGCAGGTTTTAGGCAGGGTGATTATGTAATTTATCATGCAATTAATGGAAGCCTGGCTGTCTTGGCCCACCTGGAGATAGCTTTGGGGGCCATTTTAGACCCAGACTCTCTGTGAGTCTGCCGAGGTTGGTTGGGCCTGCGTGACAGCTTGACTTCTCCCTGCCTGTTTATACTTGCCATCTCACTTCTACAGGTATTGGTACCATGGGGAACTCTGTAGTCAACATCCTGCATGCTAAACTCTATCTCAGAATGTGCTTCCGGGAGAACTAAACTACTGTGGACAAGAAACTGATTTGCCCCACCGGAAATCCTGGAGTTTTTCTGATGGTGGTGGTGGTGGCTGACAAAGGGGACACTCAGCGGTGGGGCAAAGGAGGCACTCAGGGCAGACTTGGAGCAGCTCTGGAAGAGCCCTCAGGAGAAAGAGAAGTGGGGATGATATGTAGCCCATTCAGAAAATGTACATGCCCTGGAACCACACTGCCTTGGTTAAAAAACTGAGTCGGGTGACTCAGTCAATTAAGCTCAACTTTAGCTCAGTTCAGTATCTCACGGTTCGTGAGATCGAGCCCTGCATCAGGCTCTCTCTATCAGGGCAGAGTCTACTTCTGATTCTCTGTCCCCCACTGTCTCTGCCCCTCCCTTGCTCTCTCTCTCAAAAAATAAATAAACATTAAAAACAAAACAAAACAAAAAACTGGCTCTGTGACTTACTAGTCTGGTTAATGGGCAAGTTTCTTAACCTCTCAGTGTCTCAATTTCCTTATTAGCACGATGGATAATAATGACGATGATATGAGACTTATATGACTTAATATAAAAGGCTTATAGAGGTTCTTCATACATAGTAAGTGATAAGGAAAAGTCTGCCAATAATTAAGCTGTTATTTTTCTGTAAGTGTTCACACTGGGAAGAGTTCCACAGGAGAGCAATTTCTAGGAGGTAGCTGAGACTCTTGAGCTTTTTTCCTTGCTTTTCCAAATCACTTACAAATGTTACCATTGTTATTTAAATCAGTAAACTTTTAAAACACCTTTTGAGGATGGGGGTTGATAACTTTGATATTTTCCTCAAATGCTACCTCTTAGTTATTGATGGTGTTTTTATGTTGAGTTAACCAGTAACCTGTGCTAGAAAAAGGAAAATCAATAAATGAAAATAGTGTATTTTACTCCTGATTCACTTAGGCTCATTTCAAAGGATTCCAGAGACTTGTGAATGTACATTGTTTTCTTTCTTTAAGCTGAAATCCATATTTTAATCAGACTTCCTTAGTTTATAGCCTGTGTCTTTTTTGTGTTCTAGGATCCCATCCAGGATATCATATTACATTTAGTCATTATGTCTCCTTAGGCTCTTCTTGGCTGTGACAGTTTCTCAGACTTATCTTGTTTTGGATGACTTTGAGTTTGGAGTACTCAAGCCTTTTGTAGACCAGCCGTCAATTGAGATTTGTCTCATGTTTGTCTTATAAATCGATTGGGGTTACAGGTTTTGGGAAAGAAGATTATCAAGGTAAAGTACCATTCTCAACACATCATCTCTCAGAGCATCATCTCAAAGATGTATACTATCAATATGACTCATCACTATTGATATTGACCTTGATCACCTAGCTGAGGGAGTGTTTGTCAGCTTTTTCCACTGTCATGCTATTCTTTTTTTGCCCACTTTCCAAACTGTACTCTTTGGAAGGAAGTTACTATGTATACCCCACAACTTAAGATGTGCAGAGTTATGCTTCATCTCCTTGTGGACAGGATATCTACACAATTTGTTTGGAAAGTTTCTGCATAGGAGATTTGTCTCTTCTCTCTCATTTATTTAATCATTTATTTATATCAATACAGACCCATGGATATCTGTTTTACATTTTGGATTATAATCTAGTGTTACGTCATTTATTTTGTTGCCCAAATTCATTTTCTTTTTTGATTTTAAGACAAGGATGTTTAAGTGGAACCAAGATGATTTGTTTTCTGTGTGACTTATGGGTCTCAAAGAACTTAGATAAAGATAGAGAAGGAAGTAATGCATATTGGTGAGTTTTTGTTTTTGTTTTTGTTTTTTTTAGAGAGAGCATGTGAGCAGCAGGGGAGAGCAAAGGGAGAGAGAGAGGGAACCTCAAGCAGGCTCCATGTTCAGTGCAGAGCCCAACACAGGGCTAGATCCCTAGACCCTGGGATCATGACCTGAGCCAAAATCAAGAGTTGGATGTTCAACCAACCAAGCCACCCAGGCACCCTAGACAACTAGCATTTTTAAATAAAGAAGATAGCTTCTTTTAATTGATAATATTTCTTACTGAATTAGAAACTATTTGTATTTTCTCTGTATAGCTCCAAGGTTTGGCCTGTTTGATTTGAATTATATTTGAAAGTAGCTTTCTTGGTGTGCAGACATTTTTATTGTTTGGAAGAATTAAGTAGCTTAGGCTTTAGTAAATATTAGGGTAATAATTATGAAGTAGTATGATTGAGTCAGTTATCACCCAGGGGTGACTTAAAGTTAAATGTTAAGAGGGATGCTTATGAATTTGATTATACTTAGTACAATTAACTGGTTTCAGGGTTACTTTAGAAAGTGTATTATGAACACGTAATTCTAGTCACAGTAGTGCTACAGTTCTGACACAGTCCATGTGCTTGAACATTTGTGTATTGATAATGCAGAAGATATGCATATTTATAAGTGACCCAGGTGGACTCATTGCCACTTTATCAATATCAGTTTTCACACATGCACAAGATTTGTGGAACACCCTGCAATGCTGGTTTTTAACAAAATGTTTTGCACATGGCAGACATATATTCAAGGGTATTTAAGATGAAAAGATATATTCATGAGCATTTAAAATTAAACATGAATGTCTGTTTCTATGAGGAGATAAAGCAAAGCTCAGTTCTGGTGGTTTAGATAAACACAGCTCACTAGCATTATTTGGAAATTATCCATAACTCTGAGTGGATGAACCTCTTTCAGTTTTATAGATATTGAAGTAGTTACCAGATTTCAGTGCCCCCAAACATTAATGGTAATGACAATAACATTTACTTTTGTTTTTGAGTGTCTTAAGATGTGTTAGGGACTCCTGAGGGCATTTGAAAATGAAATCCCCAATGATAATTCTGCAAAATTGGCATTATTGCTATTTTCATCTCACATCTGAAGACAGTTGTCACTCAAAGAAAAACGCCGCGGCTTTATTTATTTTCTTTAAACACACCAAACTGGTTTCAACTGAGGACCACTGTGCTGTTCTCTTTGCTTTGAATAATCTGCTCCCTCCCAGCCTTTACATGCCCGGCCCTCCGTGTCATTCAGGTCTCACCTGGGGCATCATCTGCCCTTTGAGGTCTTCACTAACCACCTAAACATATTTCCCACTCCAGCCTCCCTCCATTCACTCTCTGCGGACTTAAGGTTATTTGAAATTATCTTCTTCCTTTATTTGGTTATTTTCTTCTCTCCACTAGAGGGAATTTAACCTAGAGAAGTTAGCCTTCACAAAATAGGGACTTTGGTCTCATTGCCACCACCGTATCTGCAGCCCAGGGTAGCTGTATGATACATATTTGTTGGCTGAATTAACAGATAAATCCTGTAGACCTAGTGAAGGATGAAGCTGGATTTGAATCCAAATCTGTTTGGCTTCAGGGTCTATCCACTTCCCACTCTAGCACGTTGTTTTCCAGCTGGGCCTAGTGTTTAATATCTGAATAAATAGCAAATATCCAGGCTTGATGCAAGATATTTGATTAAAAACACATTTAAGTTTTGGCAAATAATTGATTCTACTAAAAATAAAAGCGGATTGCTTCAAAGATTCCATAATATTGTGCTTGTCTTTGCCAGTGAATAAGTGACCCCAGTTAACAGTCAACTGTCATGCTAATGCTAAATATTTGTTATATTTTTATAGACTTACCAGATATTTCACTGACTTGGAGCACTTCAAAAAGTGATTCTTTGTTAGGTTAATTTGAATTGTTGTAGATATATAATAGTAGGAAAAACAAGTACTTTGTTTTTAAAGAAATCTTTCACAGTCCAGAGTTTTCCCAAATTTGCATTATCTTTCCCAACACTTAGATGGAATTATTGAGGCTTCACTGACTTTCTAAACTTTTTCTCACCAACAGATGTGTACAGTTGTCTCTTTTTTGGGGGTATGTAAGCCATCATGATTTCAGGAAACAAGGCCATGGTTGAGACATTTGAAGGGAAACAAAGTGTTGAAGAGCAGCTGACTGCATAACTAAGAAATCAATCATTGCCCAGGCTGCTTTATTGGCATAATTGGCAATGATTTATAGAATGATGGCAGGAGTCCAAATGGGCATGTGTATCCTTAATACCATTATAGCACTCTGGCATGGATCTTATTCAACACGACGTAACTGGACTGGGATGAAGTTTTAGAGACACCTATTTAAATTAGCTAATAACCAAGAAGAAGATATTTCCCATGAGTTTATTTTGTCTAATAGTGTGAAAATTTGTGAGATATTTTAATGGAATCCTGACCCTGAACTGTGCTTAAAGCAAATCAGTCAGAAAATCTCTCTTGAATGCTTGTGTAATATCTAGTGTTTTGCATATATCTAGTGTGATATTGCTTTATTAATCAACATTGCCACATGAAAAAAAGTTATGTCCAGGAAATAATTATGGCTGTTGAGCACCGAGGACACGGGAAGGGATTTAGAGGCAGTGAGTGTGCAATTGGCCAACTGATAGATTTGGTTCATTTAAAAGGAGTAATGGAAGGTTTATCTACTGTGCTGCATCTTGTAACTTACTTGTTAAATTTATTCAGGAAAGATGGCTTTAGTGATTTTTCTGGAAACTAACTAGTGGGTTGTGAGAGATAATTAACAAAACTTCCTGTTTCTTCTCTTGGAACAGATGGATATTTTTGAAATGCAGCAGAACACTGAGCTCAGTTTGAGGGCATGCATAGTTGAGTTGCTTCTATTTGTATAATGAGGTGCTACTTGCCTGTATTCCAGAGGTCTACAGCCTTTTATCTGCAGAGTCATACAACTGGTTTCCACGGAACTAAGCAGCTAAATGTAGCAGCCAACATTGGCTTCAGAACCTGACTTTTAAGGACACTGCCCCAAAGCAGCTTTTTTTCCCCCTGTTGTTTTTTTCTACCTGATAAAACACATCTCGTCTACCTTATTATCCTAGCTATATGGGTGCCAGCATTTGAAAATGGCCTAGCTCTCTGGATGGAACTTATTGAAAGGGCATATATGAGGCAAATGTTCATTGCTAAAGTGTCAAGGTGTGGAATCTAGAATCAGTAAAATTGTTAAAATACGAGGTGGGGGGAGAGAGAGAGAGAGAAAGGACAGGCTGTGCACAAAAATTTCCCTGTTGATTCAATATTCAGGTGAAAACTGCTTCCTGTGATAAGTCAAGGTTTTGGCAAATGTGGATGATGATAGCAGAAAGCAGGGGATTTTAATGGAGTTTTCATGTTTCTGATAGATTTCTTACACCCAATGTAGGCGCACATTTGGTTAATAACTCTTAAAGTACATTGCATGTTTATATATTTGTCCTTCCTGAGAGGAGAATTTGCCACGAAGCTAATAAAGCTTGGCCCTTTATTTGTGAGGATCCCTTCCAACTTCTTAAAAGAGGAAAGCTAGGAATCTGTATATAATTTTGTCTTCTATTTTCTTAAAGAGTCCCTTTCCTCTCCCAAATGAATGAAGTTCATGTCCAAACAAACTGAATCAGCTCCTGTTTGTAAGAAGGAGGTAGAAAGAGTTTCTGGTTATTAGAAGATAATGGTGTCTCAGTAGTTTCCCTGGGAGAAGGAATGTGGGTCAACTTAACCCACTGTCTTTAACTTGTTCATTAAATAAGAAGCCCAGAGGAAAGGATGGAGAGATGTACAGCCATGGGATTACCATGAAATTTGATGGCTATTCCATTTCACTGTCATTGAACAGTAGAGAAAAATATGGTGGGGGCTTATGAAAACTGCTTTGGGTTGTAACTTTGGACTACGAGCTCCTTGAGGGCAAGTTGAAATGAATGTTCCATTTGTATTTGGAGGAGTGGTGTCCAGCATCAATATTTAAAACAAGCCATTGTGGCTCGTTTAGGTAGCCTGGGTCCTTAATTAACTAAAAGAGAAGTAGAGTTTAAATTGCTTCAAGCCAAGTGATATATTTCCCGACTTGTGCACTGTAATAAAGAGGAGGAATACACATTTTGGGTAAAACGCACACAGAGTCCATTTTCTTGTTCAGAAAACTTGGATAGCATATTTATTATTTAAAGTCCAAGTCCTTACTATGATATAAGCTGTAACATAACTTTTCAGTTTTTTTTTATTTTTAAAAAAAGTTTATTTATTTGAGAGAGAGAGCAAGCACATGAGGAGGGTAAGGGCAGAGACAGAGGGAGAGAGTGAATCCCAAGCAGTCTTGATGCTGTCAGCACAGAGCCCAATGCCAGAGCTCCATCCCATGAATAGTGAGATCATGACCCGAGCTGAAATCAAGAGTCAGACACTTACCCTACTGAGCCTCAGAGGTGCCCCTGTAACTTTTCAGTTTTATCTTCTGCCACCCAGCACTCTTGCTACCCAGGTTCCCTTCTTACCAGGATACACAGCAGTTCCAAATATTCTGCTCTGTTTTCACACTGATTCCTGAGGCTGAATGCTATTACCTCCTACCGGCCAAGTACAGTATCTTGCACGCAGTGAACCTGTAATGGAAGTTTGTGACATTATTATTTCACCTATGGAAAAAAAAATCAGAATTTGCTCAAAGCGAGTATGAAGGATTTGCTTCTATACTGAGCATAGTTTTTTTTAATGCTTGTTTCAGAAGGAAGTCCACATTCTTAGATATGGAATACTGGAAATAGTTTTGAATCTAGTCTTTGCTTCCTTCTCCAGTTCCATTTCTTACCATCTTTGCTTGTTGCTCATGACTGCTCCTGCCTCCTGGCCTTCACACGCATTGTTCTGAACACCTGGAATGTTCCTTTTATCCCATCTATCTCAACTTCCTTCCCTTTGCTAATTTGTGCTGGTCCTTTGAGGATCACTCAGCTCAGGAGTCACCTCCTCAGGAAGCTATCTATCACCTAGATTCCCCCTCCGCCTCCATGGGGTTCACTGTTCCATTTATATGCTTTAATGGCATCTTATGGTTACTCTACAATAGCAATGGTGACTTTTTTTTTTTGAAATTTACTGTTTACTTCATTGTATTTCTTCATTAAACACAATAGTTCCTGAAGGGCATGATGTCTTACTTACTGTGGTATCCCTGGACAAAATATGGTGTTCAGCTCTAATATTTATTGAATAAATATATTTCAGTTATCTATAAACAACTAGTTATGAGAGTTATAGAGAAATATGTTTTGCCTACATATCCTTGAGTTCATCAGAAGAAGCTTGCTAAAGTGGAGAAGTGTTACTATAGAGCACTTATGCTGCCAAAAGTATAAGTTAGATGTCAAGAAAATTCTCATACAAAGTGTAGGCACACATCCCTTCTATGTCTCCTGAGGAAGAAAAAAGCTGTCTCCTGCTGTTGCAACTCTTATAGTAATACGTTAATATCGCAGTGGGTAACATGTCTTAAAAGAATCAGAAATTGGTCCAAGGACACAGGGAAAATTGCTACTGAAAATCATTTAAGTTTTTGTACAGAGAAGCTTTTATGATATCACCTAAATGAAAAAAAAAATGTTTTTAAAGCTATATATCAAGAGCTGCATTCTACATGAAAATGAAAAATAACAACAGAAGAAGAAGAATAGCACTCTGTTCAGTTTTTTTTTCAAAGAAAAGAAAACCTGGGTGTATTTTGCCCTTTGTATCCTGTTTTATAGTGATAAAATACTTGAATACTTAAACTTGTGCTTTGGTGTTACTTACGTTGTACAACATATTCTTATATTTAAAAATAGTACTGCTGAGAGTATGGTGCAGCAGTTTAATTTCAACTGTGTTACCCAAGGTAAACTTCAAGTTTCCTAGCAAGATGGCAGACTGCACACACAGGTCTGAAAATAAAATATAGTAAACACAAAAGAATAAACCAAAAGAAAAGGAGGGATGCCATCTGTAGATGAGTTATTTCAACAAATTTCTAAAAGATGAAAGGAGAATAGAAGGCTGTTGATGGCTTTCTTTTCTTTTCCTTTTTTCTTTTTGAGAGAGAGAGGAGCAGAGAGAGAGGGAGAGAGGGAGAGAGAGAATCTTAAGCAGGCGCCATGCCCAGTGCAGAGCCCGACACAGGGCTCAATCCCACAATCCTGGGAATATGACCTGAGCAGAAATCAGGAGTTGGCTTAACTGGTTGAGCCATCCAGGTACCCCCTTTTTCTTTTTTTAATTGAGAAAATACCAACCCAGGACACTTAAGCAGGGACTGTGACAATGGAAAGATCTGACTTGCCAGGAAAAACTCTAAAGGAACTTCAGTTCAGAGTTAGCAAATACAGTGCATCTGTCTAGTTATTTAACCTTAACTAATGGGTGTTTTTGAAAGACAGAACAGAGGGAAGGAAATTAACCAAACATTAGAAGAAAAATATCCAGAGCTGAATATTTGGTCTTGAAGAATCCCACCCAGGGGCACCTGGGTGGCTCAGTTGGCTAAGCGTCTGACCCTTGATCTCAGCTCAGGTCATGATCTTGTGGTTCTTGAGTTTGAGCCCCACCTCAGGCTCTATGCTGACAGCGTGGAGCCTGATTGGAATTTTCTCTTTCTCTCTCTGCCCTAAAAAAAAAAAAAAAAAAAAAAGAAAGAAAGAAAGAAAGAAAAATCCCACCCAATGTTGAGATGATTGCAAAAAGAACTACCTGTCTAAACAGCATCATGGCACTTCAGATATCAGAAATAACCAGTATGTCTGAGAAGCTTCCAGAAAGAAAATATAGGTCAAAAACAAAGGAAGAGGAATAAGGCTGGCAGGTGGCAATCCCAAATGTATGGGGTCTTGAAGACAATAGAGCAATACAAAGCCTGCAGTGTTCTGAGAAAAAAAAAAATAGAACCAATCAAAGTATGAAGAGAAAACAGACTTCTTCAAACATCTAGGAGCCTGGAACATTTACTTCCAGGCACTCTTCTTGCTTAGAAAATTATGGTGTACTCTAGAAAAATGAGGGTAAATATCCATGAAAGAGAAAAATGGCCATAAAAGAAACTGTGGCATTAAACCAAGAGTCTAGGGAAAAGATATTGCAGCATGACAGTTTGGCTGGAAGCTTCTGAATCACCCTGGAAGCATGACTCAAGTAGAAGAGACACATTTTAAAGATTAGAATGGGTTAAGAGCTGATGTCATGAATGACCAGGTGAAGCAGGCACATCTCTTCTCTTTTAAGAAAACAGAAAAGAGAATTAGAAAAGGGGAAACCAACCAACCAACAAACAAGAAACAGGAAAGTCACAACCCAAATAGGAAGCACACTAAAATGTAGCATGATTCTATCTCTGTAGAAATAGAAGAATGTGATGCATTTGACTTGCGTGTTATGAATGTTTTCCCTTGAGTTGCCTGGGATATAATACTGGATCCTGTATCATATGGGGTTTGGTTACAAGTAATAGATAAATATCAGAGGTTTAAGGAAGATAGATTTATTTCTCTCTTGCATGGAAGAAGGAACTTTAGGGCTGATACAATACTCTCAAGATCATTGAGAAACCCATGATCTTTCCATCTTGTTGCTCTGTCAAACTCCATCTATGGGTTCCATGTAATGGTGATCGCGAGAAAATCTCACATAATAAACTATTAAAAGAGGATGCTTCTGGAATTAGAGCTAAGATGCAGAGTGTCAGAGCAGCAGTTATTTCTTATTATAAACTGTTCATTATATTTTTATTTTTTTTACCATGTACAAGTATTATTTTGATTAAAAGTAATACAGAGGATGAAAGATTAGTAAAGGGAAAGGCTCATTTTATATTCCTTTAGTTCCAATGCTACCTTCTCAAAGAAATCATGCTGATTGCTTTTATGAAATGCCACGAACACTCTAGTTACCACCAAGAAACTCTCTAGTTCATTATCTTGTTTTTATTTTTTTTCATTAGCTGTTATCCATATCTGCAATCTTGAAATTTTATTTATGTGTAAATTGACATCTCCTTTAGAATGTAAGTTCTATAAGGAAAGGGAAATTTTAAAAATTGCTCATTTCTGGGACACTTGGGTGGCTAAGTTCGTTGAGCATCCAACTTAGGCTCAGGTCATGATCTTGCAGTTCGTGAGTTTGAACCCCACATTGGGCTTGCTGCTGTCAGCCTGTCTACTCAGAGTCCACTTCAGATCCTCTGTCCCCCTCTCTCTGCCCATCCCCCACTTGTACTGTCAAAAAAATTGCTCATTTCTGTGTCTCCAAAGCCCATAATAGTGGTTTGAATATAGTAGGCATTTAATACGTATTCATTGAATAAATAAACTCCCAAACAAATATTTAGACGTTAGTAGATTCAGAAGGAGAGAAGTAAGAAGCCTGGAAAGGAATTTTATCAGTAAGGAACCTATAGTTAACATTGGTATCAAAAAAATATTGTAAGAAATGGCTTAGATCCAAGTTTCACAAGATACTCTTTTGGTTGTTGAGATATTTTTGCAAAATGGTCTCCATGACTGAAACAAGTTTGGAATGCTATATACAACATGCTATATATACCCTAGAAGATTTATAATATATATTGGTATATAAAAAATTCTGATCGGAATTACCATAAATAAATAAATTTGCTTAACCCAGCATTGACATAAACTCTTTTATGTCATAATCATTTTATTAACATGTTGTAGAGCTAGACCTCTATGGAACATATTTTCAGAAATGCTGCTAAATGTGTTACTTGAAGATCATGTAAGGCATACTTTATCCAAGTTTTGAGGAATTCAAAGAAATATGAGCAGTACAGATTCAAATGTGGTGGGACAGTGATCGTGGGGTTCTTGTCACTACATGTGAAAAAAATATGAAGTTTTGAATTTGTCCTCATATTTCTGTCTCCGGACCAAGGGTTGTGCTTGGAGAGAAGAATTTTGGGATGGAACTGCATGGCTGGGTGTAGAAAATGGCTCGTCTTTTTCACATATCCAGACTGCATGCTGTCAGCTACTGACTATACTCAGAAGAGAAGCTCAGGGTAGTGCAATGCACAATTTTATCCTTTCATTGTTAAACCCACAACTTGGAGCACACCTAGTACAGTTGAGGCTTTATAAAGACAGGAGAAATTCAAAAGCCATCAGAAATATTTAACCACTGCAGTATACTTCGTACTCCCCAGAAACACTCACAAAGGTCTCCCAAGCCTATGTTTATTCCCAAAGATTATCAAATGAAGTTAATGTGCTTTTAAATTATATGTCTCTTTGATTTTAATTTTCTTAGCATATGGTGGGGTTTTTTGGTGACGATTGAAATAGGTGGTTACCTTCTAAACTCTGCCACAGCCTTATTATTATGTTATACTAATCATAATTCCCAATCATTTTGGCCATGTTTTTGTGGATATCTATTTTATGGATCATAATTATACTATTAAGTACTTATTAAGTACTGCTTAAGGATTCTTCTCATTACTTCTAACTTCTGGGGTAAATTGAGATTAGTTTGTCCACTTCACAGTTTAGAAAACAAAAATCTTCAACCGTTCCAGTGAAATTTGGTCCATTAAAAAATCCACAACAGCTTTATCCAGTAATATCACATGTCTTCTTAGAGACTGTCCTATTTAAATGTTATTGACTAATTTGCATAGCAGCTAAAAGACAGCCCAGATAAACAGGCATTTCTTAGTTGTTTGCTGAAGAACTGAAGTGGTGGACTCACTTAACAGTTAGTGATACTACTTTCGTGGGATTTTACATAAAAACATTATGTACATGGAAAAACCATTTGAATCTTTAGTTAGGGCTCATTCTAGACTGGCCTTGAATCAAATCCCTGACTTGGGTTTTGCAACGAAATTTTTCACTCTGAACAATGCATATATATACAGCCATTTGATATTCCCATTTTTTTTGTTGGACAAAACTGGTTGATTCTCAGCAACTTATTATGTCCAACCTAATAGAGGCAGAGTCCAAGAACCCTCTCAGTCCTATCTGTCCCTAGGGCAAACTAGTCTCACATGTCAGCCAGGTCTAGCTGATATCCATTCAGGGAGCATATTTAACAGTTTCATAAGAAAGGAGTGGTAGGACTTCTGGTGTAAAGTGGTAGGTAATTTTCTGAGTTTAGCAAAAAAAAAACAAGAAAACAATGTATTCATTTGGTGGATGCGTGAAAATGGAAGCCTAATGGTGTGACCAACTATCAGATCTTTGAATTGACAAATACCGCTTTTGACTGTTGTGCTGAAAAAACCCAGGTCAAACACCTTAGAGTACTTTAAAGAAAAACTTTCCAAGGCCTATCTTGTCTTTCTTTAGGCTAGAAAATATTTTAAAATCTGACTTGATTGATGAGTTACATTCTGCTTGAATGTCTTGAGTGTGGCAGAAATACTGCTGTGCAAATTCCTCCAAATTCACCGGGGTTGCTGATACGTCTGCACATGGGCTCAAACCAGGTTACATGAAATATGAATGTCCTGTCATGTTATTTTAGCTAACCTCAAGTAGAAAAGCATCTGAAGCATCAATATTTTTGGTCAGCCTTTCCTAAGTTTTGGTCACAGAAGTGAATGTTTCACGGTCCCTCCATAAATTATTCCATACATATCATGTAAATTATTACATAAAATATTACATATTGCAAGACTCCATGAAGCCTTGCAGCTCCACAGAACAAATCTGGTGTGTGAAGAGTGGAGAACAATGTCCCTCATTGCTGAACAAGAGAATGGCATGATCAGATCTCAATGGGAGCAGTGAGAATAAGAGACTGAGCCAGAGAGAGATCTGAGCAAGTACGTCGGTGTGGCACATTGTATTTTACAAACATGGAAACAACAATATCTTCCCACCCAGACTTCTTCTATAACCATGCCATGCCCCCATCAAGAGGTGGAGTGCACATTCCTCTTCGCTAGTTCCCCACCCCTAACCTTTGAAACTAGGTGAGTCTCTATGACTTTTTGGACTAATAGAGTTTGGTGAAAGTGACTGTGACTTCTTAGGACAGGATAGAAAAACGCCGTGCCCTGCCCCCATAGGAATCTCCCTCTTGGAATCCAGACATCATGGTGTGAGGAAATCCAAGAAACCCATAGAGAGGCCCACAAAGGAGAAGAACTGAAGATCATTGCCAGTGGTCCCAGTGTAGCTCCAGCCAATAGCCGGCACCAACTTGCCAGCATGCGAGTGGAGCATTGTGCAAATGGATCACCTGGGGTGAGCTGTTACAGCTGATGCCACACTGAGCCACAAAGAACCATCTTCACTGAAGTCCTGATCAAATTAGAGATTCAGGAGCAAAATAACGAATTATCATTGCTTAAAACACTATGTTTTAGAGTGATTTGCTACATAGCAGTAGATAACCAAAACAGCTAATTTTATTCAGCCTTAATTGAGGCACAGACAGTGTAAAAGGAGCAAACTGTGCATCTTCCTCAGTATATTTCCCCCTTTGCTTTCTTTCACTGGTCTAAATCATCCCAGTTCTCTTTGCCTTTCCTTATATCACCTACTTATTTTTCATTGTTTTGATTACTCTTCCCTAAATCCCCTCTCAGGTTTTAAGACCCCGAGCTAGACACATTATGTTAATAAAGGCTTGATTAAAGCTGAGAGTAATTAGAGGATTAAGTGTAATTCCTACATTCTATTATCTTATTTATAGAACTTGATGGCAGGCTCTAAATTTCAACAGCAAGTGCTGAATTTAGGACTTAACCTGACACCAAGTTCTTCCAACTTCAACAGGCTTTAACATTTTCTGTTTAAATTAAATATTGCCAGCACCCAAAAAATTATATAAGACATGACAACAAACACTCACCTAGTCTGTCTTGTATCAACTTTTAACCTTCTATAGATTAAAAAGATAATAATGAATTGTAGATGCCATTGACTAGACCTCTGTGATACTGTTCCCTCCCCCAGAAAAAATTACTGTTCTAAATCTTTCCCATGAATGTTTCATACAATTATGATATATGTATATATCAATAAATAATATATAATATTGCTTTGTTTTAAACTTAAAAAAAATGTGTATTTATTTAGTTTGAGAGAGCGAGACAGTGAGACCGGGAGAAGGAGCAGAGAGAGGAAAGAAACAGAATCCCAGGCAGGCTCTACACCAACAGCATGGAGGCTGATATGGGGTTACATCCCATGAACCGTGAGATCCTGACCTGAGCTGAAATCAAGAGTCAGACACCTAACTGACTGAGCCACCCACGTGCCCCTGTTTTAAACTGTTATAAATGAAATTCTTATACATCCTTCTGCGTCTTAGTTTTTTGATATATCCATTTTAGTGCCTATATACTTTATTATGTGACTGTAACCATACTTAATCAAATCTGCCGTTGATGAACATGTAGGTAGAATCAGATTTTTGCTGTTACAGATCATGCTCTACTGCACGTTCTTGTACATGTCATCTTATGCACACGTGAAGAAGTGTCTCCAAGGTTCTACCTGGAGGATGAATTGCAGAGTATAAGGATGCACACAACTTTGACTTTAGTAGGTATTGACAAATTGTTTTTTTTTTAATGTGTTTCTTACAGTTCAGTTTCCAGCAGAATTGTTGGAAGTGCTTGTTCCTTCAAATTCTTACCAAAGTGTGGGATTATCAGACTAGGAAGTATGATCATTTTTGGCAATCGAATGAGTATGAAATGCAATTTTAAAAGTTTTGCATTTTGGGGCACTTTGGTAGCTCAGTCAGTTTAGAGTCCGACTCTTGATTTTGGCTCAGGTCATGATCTCATGGTCTGTGAGTTCGAGCCCCACGTCGGGCTCTGTGCTGACAGCTCGGAGCCTGGAGCCTGCTTTTTTGGATTCTGTGTCTCCCTCTCTCTGCCCCTTCCCCACTCATGCTCTCTCTCAAAAATAAACATTAAAAAAATTAAAAAAAATAAGTTTTGCATTTCTTTGATTACTAATGCTGTTGAGTATTTTTTGTACATTCATGTTCTTTGTCTATTTCTCTAATCGATTTTTGTCCTTTTCCTATTCATTTATAGGATTTGTATACAAATGTTGCATATTAACTTTTTATTCATTATGTGCATTGCAAATACTTTCTCTCAGCTTCATAGACTGCATTTTAACTTTGGTGTCTTTTTTTGAATAGAAGTTTTAAAAATGTAATGTCAAATTTATTTATCTTTTCCTTTATGGTTTGTGCTTTTTTTCTGTCCTACTAAATGGACCTGTTCCTTCCTGGAGATCATTAATTATCTTCTCTATTTTTTCCCCAATGATTGATTATTTATTTATTCATTATTTATTTATTGAGAGAGAGAGAAAGTGAGAGAGAGGGAGGGAGAGAATGAGAATGCCCGTGAGTGGGAGAGGGGCAGAGGGAGAGAGAGAATCTTAAGCAGGCTCCATACCTAGCAAGGAGCCTGCTGTGGGCTCAACTTACTACCGTGAGATCATGACCTGAACTGAAATCAAGAGTTGACACTTAACTGACTGAGTCACCCAGGCGCCCCTCCAAATGTTTTGACTATTTACTTTTTACATTTGGATCTTTCATTTTTTTTTCCAATTCATTTTTGATATGATGTGAAGTAGGAAGCTATCTTTTTTCCTACTTGGATAATTTATTGGTCTTGATCATGTTTTCTGAATAATTAATCCTTCTTCATTGATTTGTAATACCATCTCAGACACAAACAACATTTCTATGTAAGTGTTTGTTGGTTCTGGTCTCTTTTTTCTGCTCTCCTGTTCTATCTGTCTAGACCTGTATATCTTAATTAATATAACTATTCTAATATATTATAGAATAAGTCTCTACACTTAGTTTTCAAAATTATGTTAGTGATTCTTGGTTCTTTCCTTTTCTCTTTGAACTTTAGGATCAGCTTGTCATGTTCTTTAAAAATACTCCTTGGGATTTTGATGGAATTAATTTGTAGTAAAATTAATATCTTTATAATTCTGAGTCTCCCTATTCATGACCATATTCTATCTCCATTTACTTAGGTCTTTTTTTTTTCCCTTTGGTCCCCTTATAAGGTTTTATAATTTTATCCATAAATACAGTTGGTCCTCATTATTTGTGGATTTCATATTTGTGAATTTGTCTACTTCCTAAAATTTATTTGTGGTCTTCCACATCAATACTCACCGTGCATTCACGGTCATTGGCAAACACGTGCAGAGTAGCAAAAAATTTGAGTTGACTAACATACACCCATGTTCCCAGCTGAGTTCCAGCAAAGCAATGTTTTGTTTTCTTGTTTTAGTTCTCATATTGTAAACATGAGTGTCCTTTCTGCAGTTTATTTAGTGCCATATTTTTCATATTGTTCTGCCCTTTTCCAGTGATTTAACTGTTTAAAATACCCCTCAAGCATAGTGCTGAAGTGTTATCTAGTGCTCCTAAGGGCAAGAAGGCTGGGATGTGCCTTTCAGAGAAAATACATGTGTTATGTAAGCTTTGTTCAGGGATGAGTTATAGTGCTGTTGGCTGTGAGTTTAGTGTTAATGAATCAACAATATATAGTAACCAAGGTCTTTTAAAACAGAAACACACATGAAACAAAGTTATATATTGATCAGTCAGTGAAAATGTGACCAGAAACTTGCAGGAACCCTTCCCTGTATTTCCCCTAGGAGCAATGGTTCAGTATTTGCTACTTTAGTGTATGTGGCAACTTTATAGAACATAATTACCACGAATAATGAGAATCGACTGTAGCCTAAACATTTTTTATTATATTTATTTTAAGGCACCTTGTATTTTATGTAATTGTAAATAGTATCTGTTTTTACATTACATTTTCTAACTTGTTTTTACTGGTGTTGAGTGTATTGATTTTGGTATGCTGATCTTATGTCCCAGCTTTGTCATTTTACTAGTTGTGTGATTCTTGGCAAGTTTATTAGGTTGGTAGGGCAGCCCTAACAAAGTACCACAATCTGTGTGGCTCAGAACAACAGAAATTTATTATCTCACAGTTCTGGAGGCTAAAAGTCTGAAATCAAACTGTTGGCAGGGTCACGTTCCCCCTGAAAACTGCAGGGGACTCCTTCCTTTCCTCTTCCTAGCTTCTGATGGTTGCGAATCATCTTTGGCATTCCTTGGTTTGCAACTGCATGCCTCCACTCTCTGACTTTGTTGTCACATAATGATCTCCCTGTGCATGTCTGTGCCCCAATTCCCTATTCTTAAAAGGGCATCAATCATGTTGGATTAGAACCCACCCTAACGGTATCATCTTAAATCGATTACATCTGCAAAGATCTGATTTTCAATAGGGTCATATTCACAAGTACCAGGGGTTAGGGCTTCACCGTGTCTTCTGGGGAACACAGTTCAACCTCTAACAGTAAGTTACTTAATCTTTCTGTACATCAGTTTTCTTTGGAAATAGTAATTGTATTATTGTCAGAGGGCTGTTGTATTAGATTAGTTAATGGATTAGTTAATAATATATGGAAAGTACCTAGAACTGTGTTTGGCCCACAATAAGAATATAATATGTGTTAGCTGGTTAAATTACTTTTATCTGTCTGATCACTTTGCTGAACTCTGTTACTGGTTTAAAAAGTTTGTAGATAATTTTGAATATACTCTATAGATAGTCATGTTGGATGGAAACAGCAGTTTTATCTTTCCTAATTTTTATACATTTTATTTTACCTTCTTACCTTATTATTGTAAAACACCCATGATAATATTGTATAGAAGCAGTGATAATAGGATGGTGGGCATCTTGTTTTGTTTGTGATTTAAATGGGAGTTATTCTATAATTTTATCATTAAATATTATGATTGCTCTAGCTTTACAATGATGTCATTACTCAGGTTAAGAAAGTTTATTTCTAGCCATAATTTTCACAGGGTTTTAAAATTAACCTTTGAATAAGTATTAAATACTTTTTAAATGCATTTTTTAAGAGAATTATGTCTCACCCTCACCCCCCCCCCCCCCCCTTAATATCAAGCCTGAAAGGATACGAATGAGCAGCAAATGAAAGTCTGGGCTATGAGTCCGGAGGTGAATAGAAACCAGTTGGAATTTACCCAAGGGCTACAGGAGTGCTGATGCATAGGGGCACTTGTACCCTAGTGTTTATAGCAGCACTTTCAACAATAGCCAAATTATGGAAAGAGCCTAAATGTCCATCAACTGATGAATGGATAAAGAAGTTGTGGTTTATATATACAGTGGAATACTACTTGGCAATGAGAAAGAATGAAATCTGGCCTTTTGTAGCAACGCGGATGGAACTGTAGAGTGTTACGCTAAGTGAAATAAGTCATACAGAGAAAGACAGATACCATATGTTTTCATTCTTATGTGGATCCTGAGAAACTTAACAGAAGACCATGGGGGAGGGCAAGGGGGAAAAAGTTAGAGAGGGAGGGAGGCAAACCATAAGAGACTCTTAAAAACTGAGAATAAACTGAGGGTTGATGGGCGGGGAGAGGGAGGGAAAGTGGATGATGGGCATTGAGGAGGGCACCTGTTGGGATGATCACTGGGTGCTATATGGAAACCAATTTGACAATAAATTTCATATTAAAAAAAAAAAGAAACCAGTTGGAATCAGACTGGGTTGGGAACAAAGGAAGAAACACAAATTATATTTGAATGGCTGTTTGTCTATATTGTTTTGCAGATGCAAAGTGTGTGGTTGTGGAGGACGAGCTTTAGGTTGGTAATAATAATTAATAATAATAGTGACAACATGGTAAGTGATAGTTAACAATAACATTCCTTACCAAGTCCTTCCAACACAATGGAAATAAGAAGACATACATTTCTTCTTGTAGTTTACAAACTAGTTATTTTGTGAGCTCTAACAAAGCACCGGTATTAAAAAAAAATTCTGAAATAATGAAGGAAAAAGTGTTTACAACACTCTGACCCAGGAGACGGTGTAATTTCAATTTCATGCTTAGTCACAAAATCATCCTGAATAGCTTGTTGAATTCAATCTGCATTGTGGTATGGATTCTGTAGGGGGCCAGCTCTTCCCGCCTTGCTCAGGCTCTGTGTGAGTCACAGGAGGCTCACCCTCCCGCCCCGTTCTTTCTTCTAATCAAATAATTTTTATTGTTATTTGAAAGTTCATTGCACTGAGATAGGTCATCTTTCTGGGATACCGACAAGGTAAAAACCTGGCTCCGATCCATATAAAGCATTCTGAAACCTGTTTGTGATGAATGTTTGGACAAGCTTTGTAGCTGATGTGTCTGTTTAGATGACAACTGAGGCCCGGCCTGGACCTTTGCACTCACCTTCTGTTTATACCATCTATGAGTAATCTCCTGTTGTTCACACCTGGGGGGTGGGGTGGGTGCTGCTTGCCTTCAAATCCTCAGAGTGAAAAAAGCAAAGGGGAAGTAAGGAGCTCATGGTATCTGGAGCCGTTTCAGAGTTTCTGTGAAGTGAGGAAAAGTCGGGGTCATTTCCTTTAACTTCTGAGCTATTAGTCTTAGTTGTCGGCAGCCGGGTTACCTGTGATTGAAGGCCACAAGTGCAAATATTCAAAAGGCAATTTAGGCATGTTTCTGGCTGGGTGTGGGACCTGCTTCAATAAATTCCAGTGGAAAAAAGGAATAATGCTGTCTGCTTAACAGCTTGCTTTTTGGGTTCTTAAAATGACTGACAAAAGAGTAAATGCTCAGTGAAAGTTTTAAATTACACCAAAACTCTCTTCCTTTCCTCGTTCCTGCCAACACGCCAACACACACTTCTTAAATTTTTTTTTTATTTATTTTTTTTTATTTTATTATTATTTTTTTTTATTTATTTTTGGGACAGAGAGAGACAGAGCATGAACGGGGGAGGGGCAGAGAGAGAGGGAGACACAGAATCGGAAACAGGCTCCAGGCTCCGAGCCATCAGCCCAGAGCCCGACGCGGGGCTCGAACTCACGGACCGCGAGATCGTGACCTGGCTGAAGTCGGACGCTTAACCGACTGCGCCACCCAGGCGCCCCTTAAATTTTTTTTTTAATGTTTATTTATCTTTGGGAGAGAAAGAGACAGAGTGTGAGTGGGGGAGGGGCAGAGAGAGAGGGAGACACAGAATCTGAAGCAGGCTTCCAGGCTCTGAGCTGTCAGCACAGAGCCTGACGTGGGGCTGGAACCCACAAACAGTGAGATCATGACCTGAGCCGAAATCAGATGCTCAACCGACTGAGCTACCCAGGCGCCCCTTGCCAACATACACTTCTTAAGTGTCCATTAGATATGTCAGAGATGGATAAGTACAAAGTACTTAGCACAGTTTTCCCGTGGATGGTAAGTACTCAGTGAGTGACGAGTACTTATCCCTATTTAGTACTACTCCCAAGGAGATCATTGCAAATTTTGGTGTGATTTGTCATCTCGTGCAGTGAACGCCTTACCAAGAAGATGTTTTACCATGATGCCTTTTTCTGGTCAGAAGCTGATGTTTGTGATAGCACAGTCCATTCATTGGTCAGAACAATGACAACAACACATGTATGCGAAATCCATTTTCTAGGGGTTTCTACAGGGGTGGTGAAACAAAATCTGTCTGAAAGCCTTGATCCAAACATTGGGCTAATGAGGACATGTGGCCTTAGATGATTTGAAGACTGTGTAAAAGGTTAATGGGTTACTATTTAAAAACATACGTAAAGATTTTTTTTTTTTCAGTTTGGAGGGCTGCGTTTTCTAAGTTCGCACACAAATTCCTTTTTATAGTGGGTAGGCTGCCTTTCTCAGCTGCATACTGTCATTCCTAAACAATCCTAGAGCTAAAAATTTTAAGTGCTGTCACCCAAAATTGCTAGACAGAACTTACTCTTTAATTTGTCTGTCACTCTGTCTGTCACTCCACTTGCACTTTGTGGTGATGCACTGGTTCAACTGTCATATCCTGTGCTCTTTTACAATAATAAAAAAAAAAGAGGCCCCAGTTGTACTCCTGGGATGGCTGGAGCGGTCACCTCCAGCTGCCCAGAGCTCTTCTGACCTAAAACTTTGGCAGTGAGTCCTGCTGACAAAGTGCAAGTAAAGTAACAAATCTTTACTCTTTTACATGAATGATCCCTCACCTAGAAACTGTCAATTAGTAGCAAAGACTCAAACACAGAGCGGCAGAGGATGGGGAGAGATGTAACAACTGGTCACCCCAACCTTTTACTATAAGTGTACTGTAAACAAATGACTTGCTTTAGGTGCCAAGCTCAGCAATGCTTCACAGAGGCAGGTAAGAAGTGCATTCACCTGCCTTTTTCTCACTGTCTGAGCACGGAATTTCTGGAGGGAGCTAGTTGGTTGAACTATGGGGATTCTGTTTGGACTCCACATTTCGATTTGAACGCTCACTTAGGTGGTGTTCAAGGCCGTGACAGGTTCCAGAGGGGAAGGAGTGATGGTGTCACAGTCAAGTCTGTGTGATAGGGTCCCAAGAGGAGTCAAAAAGTAAATTTTGGTTTAATCTCTACCTCCTGACCCAAATCCTTTCTGATTACTGCAGGAAGTCTTTGGGCAGGGGTAGAGGTAAAGAAAGAGCATCTCCTGCACTCCAATGTTATGACATGATCTCTTACTGCTCCCAGCTGGGGACCCTTGGCCCCTGTCAGCGTGGAGGCATACCTTCTTCTCACCTGTGTCAGCCCTGGTGTTAGGCCACCAAGCACATTCGGTATGTGTGCTGTATGCTTACAGAGACCTGAGTAATACAGGGCTTTGTTCTATATTGCTTTTCACATACAAGATTCTTCTAGCTGTGATTTTGGCTTTGACCCAGGGGGAAAGGATGGGGTGCAGGTTGAGGACCATCCTGTTGCTCTTCACTGTGTTGTTCTAAAGCCACACTCTTTTCTAGCCCCTGCCCTAACGCTGGAACTTAGCTTGACCCCTGTGCCTCCTTGACCTTCCATCTACACTGTCCTGTTCTCCCCTAAGCTCATCTACACGCTGGGGGATGAAGGGGTGAGGAAGGTGATCTCCAGTCCCACTGCCTATCAGACAGAGCCCCAGATGGGTTTGATTTTGCAACAAATGCACATCTGGGGCCTCTGTTCTGGGACCTCAGCAACAATAATGGCCTGTATCTTTTTTTAGTTTTTTTAAGTGAACAACTCGATTATTTATTTATTTATTTATTTATTTATTTATTTTTTATTTTTTTTTATTTTTTTATTTTTTTAATATATGAAATTTACTGTCACATTGGTTTCCATACAACACCCAGTGCTCATCCCAAAAGGTGCCCTCCTCAATACCCATCACCTACCCTACCCTCCCTCCCACCCCCCATCAACCCTCAGTTTGTTCTCAGTTTTTAACAGTCTCTTATGCTTTGGCTCTCTCCCACTCTAACCTCTTTTTTTTTTTTTTTCCTTCCCCTCCCCCATGGGTTTCTGTTACGTTTCTCAGGATCCACATAAGAGTGAAACCATATGGTATCTATCTTTCTCTTTATGGCTTATTTCACTTAGCATCACACTCTCCAGTTCCATCCACATTGCTACAAAAGGCCATATTTCATTTTTTCTCATTGCCACGTAGTATTCCATTGTGTATATAAACCACAATTTCTTTATCCATTCATCAGTTGATGGACATTTAGGCTCTTTCCATAATTTGGCTATTGTGAACAACTCGATTTTAATTTTATTTTTATTTTTGAGAGAAAGAGAGGCAGAGAGAGAGAGAGAGAGAGAGAGAGAGAGAGAGAGAGAGAGAATCTTAAGCAGGCTCCACGCCCAGCATGAAGCTTGATGTGGGGCTCGATCTCACGACTATGAGATCATGACCTGAGCCAAAATCAAGAGTCAGATGCTTACCTGACTGAGCCACCCAGGCACCCCAACAACTTGATTTTTAAAGGAAAATTATTCAAGGAAAGAATATTAGGAAAGGTTGGAGGATGTAAAACATTTTAAATACTCCATCTACTGATGATTTCCTTTTTTTAAAAAATCTGTGTTAAGTTTTGGAAGTGTGAACAGGGAGACTTTTTCTGGGTCTTTAATGGAAGGATCAACAGTTGGAGAATATATACCTGCCTCTGCAAAGTTATTTTTTTGACAACTCTGTGGGAGTTGACGCTATCAATTCTCTGTTAGTCTTTTCACGCAGAAATGTTCCAAAATAGTAGATGATGCCCACAGCTCAGTTTACATCTGTCCCCTGACCTCCCAACCTTCCTCCCCTGTGAGGAGCTACTATTTTTCTGATTGGCTTCCTTTCTCTCCTTCTCCTTGAATTTCAGCTAAAGTCCATTTTGGGAACTTGTGCCTAGAGTTTAAAAAACTTTATTGATGAGAGGCTTTGCTCTAATATATAATTAATGAGTCAGAACTTTATGTCCAAGATGCTTTTTAAGTGCCAACAAAGTGTTTTAATTTACATACTAAAGTCTTCATTTTGTTCTGAAACCTTTTGGACTTGCTTAATACATTTATCAAGTATGATTCCGAAAGTTCTTACATGGGCAATGTGCAGTGTGTGTTTAATAGATAACATTAATAAACTCACACTCAATCACAACACTAAAAGCCACTTCCATCTGGATTTACTGGCAATAAAAAGAGACATTACAGAACTTTGGGAATTTGATCAAGGCGCCAAATACTAGTCTTAGATTACAAAACTGTAGACTCTAACTACTTGGGAAAACAAAGCAATCAAGGACAGACTTTTGTTAAAAGCTTTGCACTGTAGATTAATAATTAATGTGTTAAATGTACTTTGTAATAAACTCTATCATCATGGATTACTTTTGATAGCTAAATTGGCAATGATACCCCGACGTGGCTTCATTGACTCCGGCTTTCAATTTTACTTGCTAGATTTATCGGGCTAAATGACAATGAACCTATTCTAGGCCTATTTTAACTTGTTTAGAAATCATAATTAATTTAAAAATATTGATGGAGACTGCAAAAATTATACAAAAATTGGCAAAGTTACAAAAACTAATAATGGGAGAAGGTCTTTAAAAGAGAAAGTGGCATAATCTACTTTTAAGGTAAATAAGTAGCTTTCAGTAGGGGAAAAGCAGTTCAAAGGAACCAATTAATGGTTTTCATTCAAGAGACCATTGAAGGTAGTGTTATCTGATTATTATATGTGGATAATAAAGATGAATAATGCAGTAAGTTAGTCTAAAAATAGTCAAATGTTCCGGAAACAAGTAAATGCTAGATTATAATTATATATATTGTATATAATTTATATTATGTAAATTATAAGTTACATCAACTTTGAGGTCAGGAGTTAGAAGTAGACTTAAGCATCAAATGTTTAGAAGACTGAGAAAACATCCTTTGTGATGTGTTTAAGTCCAGAACTCTCGGCACTTTTTTCAGAAATAGAATATAAATCCCACCAGAATCCTTTAGAACACACAGAGAATAACAAGCCAAATAGACCATCTCTTAGAAAAGTGAATTTTATTTTCCTCAATCTTTGCCTTAACCTTAAGGAAATTGCATTTATTTCTATTTTCATAGGGCACTCCATTTTCAGAAGAGGGATATTCAAGGGTCATGCTGGAGTTAAGGTACAGGGTTACTGCAAAAATCTGTATTTCATCACTTGTTTTGAGAGTCCCTTATTCCCCACCCCCAAGTAACAATAATCTCACACACACTTAGAACTTTACTTGTTGCAAAGAGTTTTTGTTTTTCAGTTGTATGATGCTGTTCATTATTTAAAAACTCACATGAAACAATAGTGTATTTGTTACAGGTATATGTAAATAGATTATGTGGGAAAAAATATACCATTGACAACGGTGCAGACTTCTGTAGAAAGAATAAAGATTGAGGTCTTCATCGAAGAGGACTGGACCCACAAAGCACTCTCTCACACACTGTTTCTCTTATCCTTGAAACACATGTAAGTCCAGTTTGTATAGGAAGTTCCTCTCTATTCATCTCCCAAACAGTTGAGAACCTACTGTGTTTCAGCTGCTTGCGATGTATCAGTCAACAAAGCCCGTGACTTCAGAACCGAAACCCTTGTTTGATACTCTTGTTGATAAAAAATAACAGATGTAAAAAAACAAGTAGATTAAATAGGATGTTAGAGGGTGATAATTAGTATAGAAGAAGAAAAATAAATTTGGAAGGAGGTGAGGGCTTATCCATGGGGATATCTGGGTGAAGGGCATTCCCAGATGAGAGCCCAGTCAGTGTGAGATCCTTAGGAGGAATGTGCCTGTCCCTCTGAGGAAATGCAAAATGGCTCGTGTGGTTGAAGCAGAGTAACGAAGAAATGAAGTCAGACAGACAATACAGACCACTGTAATGTCTTTGGTTCTTCCTTAAAGGAAAATAGGGAGCTATTGCAGGAGTTTGAGCAACAGAGTGACTCAATCTCACGTGAATTTTAGAAGTTCCACGCAGCTGTTGTGTTGAAACAGAGTGTGGATGACAAGGTTCTCAGGCAGACCAGCCAGGAGGCTCACACACTAATTCAGGAGAGTGGTGAGGTGGCTCAGACCCAGGAAGGTCCAGGGGAAGTAGTGAGAAATGGATACAATTTGAACATATTTTGAAGGAATAGCTGACAGGATTTCCCGAGATTGGATGAAGGTAAAAGAGAAGGGCATGTGAAGAAGGACTCCAAGGTTCTTTGACCTGAGCGCCTGGAAGGGTGGAGTTGCCATCAATGGGTATGGGGGAAGGCTGCAGGTAGAACAGGTTTTCGGCGGAAGGCTGGAATTCAGAGGTAGATGTGTGAAGTTTGATACTGTCTTTAAGTCTATGTAGGCCAACTGCCAAGTAGGAAATTAGATTCGAGAGGCCGGATGGAGTTTGGGAAAGGACTCTGGAGTGGATGTATGCCTGCATCTGGTTTTGGGAATTGTCAGTATGGTGATGGTGTTTAAAACCCTGAGGTGGATGAGACTGCCAAAGCTGTGAGGCTGGAGAGAGACAAGAGGACCAGGGACCCAGGCCGTCTTCATGCTTCAGGCATTAAACACATACTTAATGAGCTAAAGATGTAATTGCAATAATGAGAAAGTTCTATGAAGGAAAACCTCATGGGGCTCTGGTGGAAGACGGTCAGCTCAGGGTGAGCCTCCCACAGAAAGTGGCACTATTCATTCATTCATTCATTCATTCAGAGAGCACAAGTGCCAGTGGGGGAGGGGGGCAGAGGGAGAGAGAGAGAGAATCCTAAGCAGGGGCTCAGTGTCAAGCCCCAAGTGAGAGCTTGATCCCACCACCCTGGGATCATGACCCGAGTCGAACACTCAACCGACTAGCCACCCAGATGCCCCAGAAAGTGGCGCTTTCAAGGAGACCTGAAGGAGAAGTAGGAAGGAGTCAGCCAACTAAGACAGAGCAGTTGTCTGAGCAGGCAACCTGGGGCGGCCAGGGGCGGGTGCACACTGAACAGATCACGGGCAAGTGGGGCAAGAACATGGTGTGCCATGGGAGGGTGATGTGAAATGCAGCTGAAGGGAAGGTAGGAGCCAGATTGCGTAAGGGGCCACGTGAGGATTTTGAACTCATGAGCAGTGGGAAGCCATTCAAAATGCTAAGAAGAAAAAGACTATAAAACAATGAATTAAAATCTTTTAGCTGGAAAGAAGTGAATAATGAAGGGCTTCAAGGACAGGGTAATGGAAGTTTCTGCTTAAAATGTGTATTAAATACAAGGGGAGAAAGCAGGATGAATGAATGGCAGAATTGCAAAACCGGCTCTAGAGGTACAATGACTGAGACCAAAATAAGGTGGGATTGTGAGTAATATTTAATTTTGCAGTCATTTTATTTTAAAAAAAGATAAAAACCTCATAAAAGCTAGAGAGGAATAATAGAAACCAGGTATGGTATGGCTGGCGGTGTGATACCCAGACTGAGAGTTGCAGAAGCCTTTTTTTAAGTTGGGAAGAAGAATGGAACTGGGCATGTAAAATAATGAATGCTACAGAAGAGACCAGGTGGCCGGACCTGTTTGTCCTTTGCTGTAATGTTAGAACAGGGCACGGTTAACGAGTGGTGACAAGCTATAGTCTGTCTACAATGAAAATCCAAAAAGAAAAAGAAAAGCCTCTACTAAGGATTGAGGGATATTGGAGGAAGAATGTTTTGACATTATAACACATGATAATAAATTTTGTGGGCTTGCCTTTTCTGAAAGTCTTTAGAAGCTGGGCAGACCAAAGGGTGACAATGTTCAAAATTAGTTAACTATGGTGAATCTTAGCATGCTTTGCTAGTTGGACTTCTTAGTTTTAACTGCCCCTAACCAGGAAACCATTCACGAGGTGAGAGTGATGAGACTTAGTTAGCACAGAGAGACAGGAGAGGGACTTGGTGGTGTTTTGCAGGAAGAGTTACTTGAGGCCAGGATGGGTAGCTGAAAAACAATCATGTATCATTCAGGGAGTTCTGTGGGTTCTCCTCACACAAGATGCACTGTAATTTGCAAATTTGCAAGGCAGATTCTCATCTGCTTGGGAGGGTACTCAAAGGGGGAAGGACACAATTCTAGCCCCTGTTTTTGTGAATACAATGGGCAGCTAATCCTGAATCAAAGGGAATAGCTTAAAGACCTTTTAAGAACTATGAGATTACTTGACAGTCAAATACTAGATAATCTTACAGAAATATTTTAAAGAAATATCTCATTAGCTCACTCATTTGTTCATTCATTCATTCACTTATTCATTCATTCATTCAAAAAATGGTAATCAAGCTCCTCTTTGTGCCAGGAGAAGCACTAAATGCTTGATTGGCCTTTATCCTTACAGAGTCTCTTTTAATGGGGAAAACAAATAGTAAACAAGGAAATGAACAACTTTGATTTGTCCTATGAAAGTAATACACCAGATGGGGAGGTAAGTAATGGGTGTGGCTAGGGCAGGAGAGCCCTCTGAGATCAGGTGTTTAGGGAAGTTTTCTCTGGGGAGGTTATCTGAGCCGCTGATAGTCTTGAGCATTAGATCATCTCCACTCACATGCCCGGTGTTAGGTCAAGGTGTCTTCAATTTAATTTGTCCTTTTCAAAAATCTCCTTATGTGGTGAAGCCTTTATGTCCGTTTATGACAACTTTTAGAAAGCTTAACGCCTCTGCCACTAAAGTTATAGCTTCCATTTACCTGCAGGCATAATTCTTTATTAACATCTATTTTCAACTATGTTAATGCAATGGAAGCTTGGTACCTACAACACTGTAGTTCCCAGGACAGGCTTAAATAGGAAAAGACTCGATTACTAAATAAAATGTTCGCAAACAATTTGCATGTTCAACTGTAGGGGGAGTTAATATTGCTAATAGGAAAAATTCCACTACAAAAATGAATCTAATGGTTACTGGGGATTTGGAAACTTGGAAATATCATCAAAATATAAATATTGGTATAATGCCAAGATTGCATATTATTCTGTATTATTAAATCATAAAAAAACTCAACTTTTATCGCAATCAGGTTTGGAATGCTCAACATTCTCTTGCCATTTAACTAGAACACATTTTTCTAGATACAAATGGATATATTAATTTCCATAAAAGTGTTATCTTTTTACAGTATATTTAATTCAGATCCAGTTCTATTTCCACTAAAATAATTGCTTATAATACACAGACTCGATTTTATATGACTAATTAGAACAGTGTATGGGAAAAAATAGGTTTGCAGGTAATATTGAAATTAAATATGTTAATCTGTACCTCTGTGTGCACATTTTATATGAGCTTTAATTTGCCAAATAAATTATAGTTCTGTGTTTATAAGGTGCCCTTGAAAGAGTGTCCTATTTTTGAGCACTAATACCATGGGGAAACAAATATACAAAGCTTTTAGCTATAGGGCTACACTTGCATAAATTAAGGCAAGAGCTGTTGGTTGGTAAGTAGAGCTATGGTATCCTTAGCTTTTTAAACACTCTGAATTGTTAACACATTTTTTTTTAGTATGGTTACTAATATTAAGATAATAAATAATATTTAGTTTCAATATTGCACCCTTCAGCCAGGGCATAAATTCATTTTGAATGCTGTGTTGAATTAATGTATAATAAACATACTGCAGTTTGCTATCAGGAATTCTCAATGAAATGCAGGAAGTCAGTTCTTTGCTTATGCATTAGCACTGCCAGTCTTGCTCTGTTTAATTTTAGCTATTTATAAAATTGCTCTACTGACAGTCCTCTTTATTTTCACGTGATTGTTTTAAGGTTAACCAGAAATGGTATGGTGTGTCGGTTGTAGTGCTGATGTAGGAAGATAGGTCCTTAACAAAAATCCTTTTCACAATTAGCCACCTGCAGTCGGGACATCCAGCTGCCTAATTGGGTGAATTGTGGGGTTTCCTGTGGGGCGGGGGGGGGGCCTGCCAAGGAGCAGTGGAGTGTCTCAGAAGGGAGTTGGAGCACAGGGGACTTGGGAAAATAATGTTGCCAATGGAAGTAGAATCTGGAATCTGATAGCGGTTGTAGCAATTGCCATTTACTTCTGAGACAAATCAGAGCTGTATCTAAAAATGTTATGTATTATTGTCTAATAGATTGGCTCCTTTTTAGGATATCTATTTAAATAACTTCTAGGACTTTTCCCTTAAAAATGGCTCTGAGGCTTGCATCTTGATGGAGTACGGTGAATTCCCCAGTGACACCCAAGTTTGCAACCACAGAAAGTGGTAAGGAAGCCTTCAAAAAGGATAGAGCTAATGTTACTCTGTATCAGTCAGCTCAGGCTGCCATGACAAAATATTACAGATTGGGTGGCTTGACAGAAATTTGTTTTCTCACAGTTGTCTAGGCTGGAAGTCCAAGGTTAGGCTGCCAGCATGAGACGTTCTGGTAAGAGCTCTCTTTCTGGTTTGCAGATGCCTACCATCTTGCTGTGTCCTCACTAGCAGGGAGAAGGAGTGAGCCCTGGTATCTCTTGTTATAAGGATATTAATGTCATTGAACCAAGGCTCTACTCTTATGACCTCATTTAACCTCAATTACTTCCTTAAAGGCCCCATCTCCAAATACAGTCACATTGGGGGTTAGGGTCTCAGCATGTGAATTTGGGGGGGACACAATTCAGTCCACAGTATACTCTAAATTATTTAAATATGGGGCTTTTAAAATATGGGGGTTCATAACTTCTTTTGGTGCCAAAGAGCACCAAAGAGCCCTTTGGCAGTTTGGTAAAGCCTGTGTATGGACTCCCTCTCAGAACAAAGTGTTTAAATGCATGAAGTAAATTATATAGGGTTACAAAGGAATCTAATTATACAGAAACGCAGTTAGAAAATATTAAAATGCTGTGATCTAGAAATATGGTTCTTTTTTTATTAACAATTAGTTAACATGCTCTAGTAATGGATAAAAATGATATTTTGAAATATTTGCAGTAACTATAATTGGAAAATGTTTGTGTTTTGTATTGGTGACAAAATCACAGGTACTACCAATACTATTGTGGTTGGTTCCTAACATCTGTAATGAAAGGAAATGTAACATTTTAATCAGACCTGGAAATAAAAGTGAAATTTTTGTTTTTATCCAAATTCAAAGACTTTCTTACTTTTATGAATGGACCACAGTCAAGAACCCCTGGATAGGTCACTTTTTGAGATGTGTGTGCAATTTTTTTTTTTTTTTTTTTAATTTTTTTTTTCCAACGTTTTTTATTTATTTTTGGGACAGAGAGAGACAGAGCATGAACGGGGGAGGGGCAGAGAGAGAGGGAGACACAGAATCGGAAACAGGCTCCAGGCTCCGAGCCATCAGCCCGGAGCCTGACGCGGGGCTCGAACTCACGGACCGCGAGATCGTGACCTGGCTGAAGTCGGACGCTTAACCGACTGCGCCACCCAGGCGCCCCGTGTGTGCAATTTTAAAATCTGTTTTTATATTAGTAATGCTTATAATCATAAAAAATATGTCAGCTTTTATTATACTTAATAACAGACTTATTCATAGTTTTTGGTATAGTGGAATTTGGTTTTAAAGAATATTTTAAAAGTTGTGGTTTTCAGCTGGGGCTAAAACCGGTGTAAGTAAGGTTAAAGTGGTAAAATTACTTTAATAACTAACTCCACTTATAAAGAGATTTTACAGGGGCGCCTGGGTGGCTCAGTCGGTTGAGTGTCCGGCTTTGGCTCAGGTCATGATCTAGCAGTTTGTGAGTTCGAGCCCCGTGTCGGGCTCTGTGCTGACAGCTCAGAGCCTGGAGCCCGCTTCAGATTCTGTGTCTTCCTCTCTCTCTGCCCTCCCCCACTCACACTCTCTCTCTCTCCAAAATAAATAAACATTAAAAAAAAAATTTAAAGGGATTATTACAACATGAGGATCCATTTTTAAATTCACTTGCCAAATACAGGCATACTTCCTTTTTGTGACTGACTGATTTAGGAAAGCCATATATTTTATGGGCATTGCTAAAATTCCCATCAAAGAAAAAAATAAATCTGGGTTCAGGCCATATGAAATAGTGCATCTATGATTTTATCTCACAGTAGTTTCTGAGCTTGGTCCTTTCGGAAAAGGAAAATATGTAAGCAAAAAGCAAAACTATTTTCCTTACTGAAGACAAAAGACTGCTTCCCAAAAAAAGCCAACCTAAGAGGAAGCAGTATCTTCAGGAAGAATGGTTGGAATATTGAGAAGATCTACTTGAGTAAAAGCCCTAACATGCCTCTGGGGAGTTAAGCTCTGGGTAAAGAATTCAAGGTACTTAAAACTTCTTTTTAAAAAGCCAGCCCATTTTAAGGGGCAGAAGTTCTGATGATCTGAATCACTTAAGAAATGCTTTAATCCCAGAGGCATACCCAGGCTGCTGTTTCCTATAGCACAAGTTCCAAGATGGGATATATTACAAGAAAAGCAGCCAGGCCTACTCAGGTTAAGTTTGAGGATACAGGGTCTTTTCAGTGAAGTGAGCATTTGGTATTTATGACTTCCTGTTCTGTGTTCCTGTTTCCAGAATCCATAAAAAATATTTGGCTTTTTAGATATTTCATCACCAAATAGAAGAACCTGTCGTTATCATAATGATAGTTTGTAGGACACCCCAAACTTGCTTAAGAAACGTATTTTTACTGTGTTTCCTGGTCAGATGATAAAATTGAGATTTCAGAGGTTTAGTGGTTTGTCCAAGACCACAGCACTGCAGATGTTGTGGTGTTCAGATCAGAACCTAAGTTATTTGTGTCTGAATTTCATGTTCTTTTTACTGGACTCTGTGGCCTTATTAAAATTTTTTTAATGTTTATTTACTTTTGGGAGGGGGAGGGGCAGAGACACAGAATCCGAAGCAGGCTACAGCCACTGAGCTGTCAGCACAGAGTCCGATGTGGGGCTGGAACTCAAGGAGTGTGAGATCATGACCTGAGCTGAAGTCAGATGCTTAAACTATTGAGCGACACAGGCACCCTTCTGTGGCCTTATTTATAGCCTCTTTAAGGAATGGACAGTGACTCACAAGAAATCACATTTCAATAAATATTCAATAGATCTAATTATTGAATATTTAGTCTACAAATATTAATCAAACGGCTACAATGTGACAAGGTGATATGCTAGGCACTGACCTTATAATGTGAACAAAACGGACATGGTCTCTAAGTGAAGCTTACAATCATGTGGGGCAGGCGTGAAATGCATCATTATAGTAAAGTGTGATGATGTAAGAGTTTATGGTACTATGTAGGAGGGACTGGGCCTGCTTTCATGTACATCAGTATCTGAGCATACTGGGTTGTGTCCTTCATAGTGTTCTTCTCACTGCATATACACATACCATTCTCATTCAGAATACGAGTATCGGAGTCTTTCTGCCTGGGTTTTTGAGTCCTTGTTTCTTCATGTACTTGGCTTGTGTGGTCTTGGTCAAGGTTCTTAACTTCCATGTCCCTCAGCTTCATCATCTGTACAATGTGATAACCGTAGTACCTACCTGAAAGAGTTAGTGTGGAGATGTGAGATGATCGTTCTAAAATGCACAGAATGGGGTGCTTGGGTGACTCAGTCAGTTAAGCGTCTAGCTTCGGCTCAGGTAATGATCTCACGGCTCGGCTCGTGGGTTCAAGCCCTGCATCCGGCTCTGTGCTGACAGCTCAGAGCCTGGAGTCTGCTTCACATTCTGCGTCTCCCTCTCTCTCTGCCCACCCCCCTCATACTCTGTGTGTGTCTCTCTCAAAAATAAATAAATGTTAAAAAAATTTTAAAAATGCACAGAATAGGGGCACCTGGGTGGCTCAGTTCGTTGAGCGTCTGACTCTTGATTTTGGCTCGGTCATGATCTCAGGGTTTGTGGGTTCGAGCCCCATGTAGGCTCTGCACTGACAGCGTGGATTCTCTGCATTGGATTCTCTCTCTCTCTCTCTCAAAAGTAAACATTAAAAAAATTTTAAATGCACAGAATAGTCCCTGATACACTGTAAGTAAAATGATAGCTGTTATAATTTTTTGTGGTTTATTCCTCCCTTAGTGCGTGACAAGTGTTCCTTTGAACTTGTGCTTATAGCTTGCTGTGGGTTAATGTCCACAATTAATGCTTGTTAATCCTGATGCCATCTGCCACCTTGTCCAGGCCCTGATGTTTTGACTTCAAACTAGAGTGTCTTTGCAAGTTTTCTATCAGTGTTGATCTGGTCCATTTCATAAAGCTCTGCCTAATACCCGTGTTAAGACTCAGCTTTTCCCCTTTAGTCTTAAAGGAAGCAGAGATGGGCCTCATATCTTTGTTGAAATTCTACAAGGTGCAATTTGAAGTTGGATTGACCTTCAAGCTGACAAAGTAAAATAAACAGTTTTATAAATGAAAATGGCTAATCTGAAATAGATCACAGCTAAGAACTTCATTTTTTATTCATTCTCTTCATACAAGGTTGATATCATACAAGTGAACATCTAATGTTGTACTTCATTGTGGGACTCACCAAAGATGCAGTTAGAGGAAATTGAGGGCACAATGGACTTGCAGAAAACAGAGAATATGTCTGTAGTCCCTTATTTCAGAGAGTTATTATATTTAAATGTAGATATGCCTAATTAAAAAAATAGTTACTAAAATTTTGTTGTTGAATTCTTTTTCTTTTGAACTGTTCTGGATTCCTAGAAATCAACTTAAACTGGCATGTTTTAAAACAGTTTTTTTTTTTTTAAGTATGGCAAAGCATCACATAGTTCAGGAAATCTGCCTGAAGTTGTGGAAGATTAGTTGCTTCAAACTCATGTCCTTTAAAGAGTGCTTTGTAGCAATTTCTGTTTTTTCAGCAAAGAAAATCTATCAATTAAGAACCCACATATTTACCAGAGAAAACATAATAGAAGAAAAAAATTTTTTAACAGTGTGGGGAATAAATCACAGGATCTATACATCTCCGCATACTTACTGACAGCTGAGTTTAGTGCCTTTGCACAAAGGAGAAGCTTTACTACTGGTCTAAGGGCTGCTTCCTGAGATTCGCTGAGCAGTCTGAGCAACTGGCCCTTGTTCTGGTTCTGAAGCTCAAGCTCAGGGAAGGCAGTGGACCCGGCTACATTAGTGGGGAAAGCCTGAGGGTGATAGGTAAGCACTTGCTTGGGGTTGGCTAGACTGTATGGAAACCGTGCACTCATGTTATGTATGGTATAACACCAAGATTGATGGCCTAGAATAGGTGGTCCCCTGCACATTTCCAGAGCAGCCTCTAAGCCTGTTGCAGATCCTTACACACACACGTATACACATGCATACCTAAAGCTGAGCTTGTAAGAGAGCATTTGAACGTTCTAAAGGTCCGAGACCCTATCTCATTCATATATTATCACCTTGGTTCTTGATTTTTGGCTCCAGAAGTTTACAGCTCCCACCGTCCTAGGAAACATTGTTTATCTCTTTGTTCTAATCTTCTTCTGTGTATCTTAGAAATGTAACTCTTCTTGATTTACCCAAGAGGTGCTCGCGACTAGTCTTTCTACCAAGCTGAACATCTCAGCATTTTTAGTATGGTAGTTTTGTGACTTTACATATAAAACTTGATAAATAAGGGTTTATTGAATTGAATTATACATGGCTTAAAGTAAAATGGGTTCAAAGGATGCGCCATCTACACCCAGCAGTGTTAAAAGTATATCTAACTACATTAAATCCAAAATGCATAACAATGGAAAAAATAGGGGGAAGTTTTAGAAATGACATCAAATATAGAGATGTATCCAGTTCTTGACTTAAATTCATATTAAAAGTCCTACCTTCTTATATACTCTTGGTATTCTTAGAACACTGGGTTCCTGTGATGTGTTGTTTTTTCCTTTCACTTTTTGTGTTAATGTTCCAAAGGGAGCAACCAAAATATCATCGTTGATTTAAATCTCTCCGGAGACACCCAGTACCACTGATCGTCTCTTTCCTCTGATTCTCCTCTGCAGAAATTCAGTGTCCAGATGTTTCAGAATCCAGATGGCCTATGAATCCTCTATCACCCAGAAAGGAGGAAAATATGCATGAAAGTGGAACACTGAAAAGAAAAAAAATAATTTAGTGTTGGCAATGTAATGGTGACATACAGGGCTCAAGGAAAAGCTTCCTTTCCTAAAGCAGCAACTTAATAAAATGCATGTTGTAGGCTCTATCAGCAAGCCAAATTTTCATCCCTGCCTCTTCTTTCCATCACCATTAAGAGGCTTGCAGAGATCCACACTGTTTAAAGGGCAGACAGCATGGAAGAACTATCATGTACAATTTAAAGTAGCAGCTAAAATTGGAATGGTCACAAGAAAGCCTGTTTCTTTGCAATTAAATTGACAAGCTGTCTATGATTACCCTAGGGAACTTGGCAGCTGAGTGATAAAAAGACTGCAGAGTGTTGAAAGGTCTAACACAACATACTAGGTGGACAAAGACCACATCTGCTTAATATACTGATTGGGAGAGTTCTGGAATGTACTTGGCTAAATTAGCCGAGGAGGGATACTAATGATACTTTTTCCTCTCTAAGATCCTCTGCTCAGAACCCATTTTAGAAATTACCCACAAATATTTGGAAGCATGCCTTATAAATAGTATAGTGCAATACCTGATGTTATTTAGCATGAACCTATCATTACAAATCACCAGAAGAAATGAGCAGAAGTTTAGAAAGAAATAATAATAAAAAAACTCTTCCATCAAATGTTTTTGAAATATGTGTACACACACACACACACACACACACACACACACACATGTTTTCCTATAAAAATTAGTCTCCCAAAAAAAGATTTATAATGATATCAAGGACTAAAGAGTTGAACAACCATTCAGCAATGTCTTCTTAATTTTAGTTAGTGCATTCCTTAAAGGAGAAAATGCACATACAAATGTGAAGGTTTCTTTGGATACATTTCATAAGTATTAATAGTACTTGACACTAAATAAATAATGGCCATATCTACTTGCCCACCTGTCCTTTCTGAAGGCTAAGGACCATTTACCTCAGCAAACTTGGAAAGTAGTTTCCATTTCCACAGTAGGATTACCCTAAACAAAATTTCTGAAGCAGAAGTCCATTGTATACTACCTTGGCACTCACTTAAAAAACCAGAGAATGCCCAATTAGCTTGTTAATGCTGTCTGGTCTTTGAGACCATGTGATACTTCAGCAAAATTATTCAAAGCTCGAAGTCACTCAAATGCTCAATGACTCCAACATTAGGTAAAGATTTTAGCATCACTAATTATTAGGAAAATGCAAATCGAAACCACAATAAGATATTGTTCACATCTGCCAGAATGACTATTATCAAAAAGGTAGGAAATAACAAGTGTTGGAGAAGATGTGGAAGCAAAGGGAACCTGTGAACACTGTGGGTGGGATTGTGATTGATGTAGCTACTATGGAAAACAGTATGGAGATTCCTCAAAAAAAAAAAAAAAAAAAAGAGTAGAAACACCATATGGTCCAGCTGTTTGACTTCTGGGTATTTATCTGAAGAATATGAAAACACTGATTTGAAAAGATATATGCACCCCTATGTTCATTGCAGCATTACTTACAATAGCCAAGTTATGGAAGCAGCCCAAGTGTCCATCAGTAGATGAGATGAATGGATAAAGAAGATGTGGTATATATACACAATGGACTATTACTCAGCCACAGAAAGAGTGAAGTCTTGCATTTGTGACAGCCTGGATGGACCTTGAGGGTATTATGGTAAACAAAATAAGCCAGATGGAGAGAGACAAATACTGTATGCCTTCACTCATAGGTGGGATCTAAAAAAACCCTATGAAAACAAACGAATGAATAAAATAAGACAAAAGCAAACTCATCGATACAGAGAACAGACTAGTGGTTACCAGAGAGGAATGGGTTTGGAGGTGGGCCAAAAAGATGAAGGGGTTAACTGTATAGTGGTATTAACTAGACTTGGGGTGGCAATGAGTTTGTAGTGCATACAGACGTTGAATTATAAAGCTGTACACCTGAAACCTATATAATTAGAAAAAAAGAAAAAGAAAGAAAATGCCACTTACGAACTGGTAAGAATCTGTAGAGGAAACATCAATATAGGGGAGTCCACTCATGAAATTGAATATGGTTCGAATACCATGTTCAAAGATATGGTACAATAAGATAGCTTATTATGACATAGATCTCCATTTGCTGATGTTTGGAAAGTTGTTACAAACAGTATTTATTGTTTGATTGCATTTTTATAAAGCTTTGGGTATATTAAAAAAGATTCCTCAACAGTATATTTGGATTAATGAAACAACAATACCTTATATTACTGTAACACATTACACTTTACAGTGGCTTCACAGAATAGACAGTGTTGCCCCCATTTTAAAGATGAAGGAAGGGAAGCCCAGAAAGGTTAAGTGAGTGATTTTCCCAAGGTCACATCGAAATCGGCAGAGCCGTCTCTTTGTACTTCAGTCAAAGGAAGATTGAGACAGGGTCTGATGTGGGACATAGCGTGAAACATTTAAAAAAAAAAAAGTCTTTAATTTGCAAAACCTAAGTCAACACATTTGTGTAAATTGAACATTCAAACTTCCCTTTTGGGATAACTGGATGAGATGATACATGTCAGCTGATGCCTTCAGCCAGACTCCTAAGAATCTGAATCTAATTATTGAGGAAAAAACTACTTGTACTCTTTCCTCCCGTCATGTTGAAGGTTATACACTTATGTACTCATTACTTGCTTTTTCTAAGAAAATGTGCATGTGGTGAGAGGGCTGCTATAACATTCTTTTTTCCAAATGTCCCTAACTGTTACCAGCTAGTACAATGCCTTGCACAAAAGTAGGGTGGAATAAATGCTTTTTGATCTTAATTATGATTTCTGACAGATAGCAACCAAATCTTGCTCCAAAGCAATAGTTTCAGATTTATCCAACTCTTGATTAGCCCTGAAAATAGGGAAATAGCATGGATAATTGAAATCCACAGACAAACAAATCTCATGTTACAAATGGCGTCAATCTCTCCCTCAGCAAACCTTTCACTATAGCTAATAACAAAATTATGTTGACTGGTTTGAGTTTTATCATTCTGCCCCCCTCCCCACTCTGTTCTTGTTGAGGTACTGCTGAGTGGAGAAAGGGTTTACAGAAAATAGGTAACAGGATTAATAAAATCAAGAGTTGATTAGAGTAAAACATCTCTTTGTTTTATTTTGACAACTATGATACATGCATGTGGGTGTTTAACAAATGCTTTTTAATGAGAGTGATATATGATGATAAAAATATATCATCCTGTCTCTTCTTTTATCGCTGACCTAGATCACAATTCCTGGGGTTGCTCAGAAACCCTCGTACCTGCCTTGTGTATTAAAGCATTACTTAATGTTATGCATGCATTTATTATAAGCCAGCAAATAAACTTCCAGCAGTAAGGACACAAAGCCTTTAAAAATATAACATTGTGTGAGGTTAAGATCCAGAATGGAGTATATATCTTTAGTTATAGAAATATTGGGTGTCTTTAAAAATGGTCAGGCTACTTGACACATTTAGAAAATACTTCCTGTTTACCCAAGGAAAATGTACTGAGAAAAGGAGATATGGAAATTATTTGATATGTTTATTTTATGACAGTGCTACATTTTATATAAATATAGGGAAGTTGCATGCATTGGGCTGTAGAGCTACACCTTATAGAATTGGAAAGGCTGAATGCATTGGCACCAGTTCTCTACAATATCTGTGTCTTCTTTTTTCCTTATCAAGATAACTTGGATTGGTTTGAGACTGGGCTATGTGCCAGTTAAAATTTCCCACCTCCCCAGATTCTTTTACAGCTAAGGTCATGTGACTAGTTCTATTCAATGATACGTGAGCAAACTCTACCAGTGGAGGCTCTTGGCAACCAATTGTTTTCCTATTAAAAGGGACAAACTCAGCTGCTACATACCTTTTGCCATTCCTTCTTTTCACTTGGGATGCAGACACAATGCCTGGAGGGAAAGGGACCATCTTGTGACCATAAGGGGAAAACATACACACTGAGGATGATAGGAAAGACAGAGGAAATTGAGTCTCTGAGGAAATTCAGGGCCATTGAACTAGCCCCCGCCTGCCTCCCCCTAAATGAAAAATTCCTATTTGGTGAAGCCAGTGGAGTAGAGTTCCTGTTACAGACAGGTGAACGATAGAGCGAGATACAACACGTTTGTTAGAGTATGGTCTCTGAGAATATAGGCTCCTAGTACTCTACATTGGCTGTCACTCCTATGTTTTCTTCACATTTCCCGAAGTATATCATGACGTACTCCAGCCATGGTTTCTTTCAACCAGTAGTCAGACTCGTTGGTCAACGCTCTCAGGCTACAATGTTTGTAATACTATGCATAAAGTTTAAGAACTTCCACCAATTCCTAATTGCCTGATAATTTTTATATTTGTTTTTTTAGACCAATCTCTTAACAGCATCTCAAGTCACCATAAGAGTTGAAGTTTCACATCCAGAAGGAAACATGTATATATTCAGGTATGCTCATACACGTATTTAAAATGAATCTCATATTTACAACACTCTAAGAAATCGATGCCATACAGGTCAATACTGAACAAGGTATGCTTGGCATATTTTTTTTTTTAACCTAAGTTTTTCGGAAAGGTGCATTCTATGGGAACATTTGGAATCAGAGCTATGTTGCTAATAGTGTACTAGAACTATAAATAAGTGATCCTTTTTAATACCTGGTGGAGATGGGGAATTGCAAGATGATGTCTATGGTTGTAAAAAGACCATCAAAAAGTTGGCAAGGAGATCATGGTCATACCATTTCCCCCATTTTTTTCATTTTATGAACACATCCCAGAGTTTCGGGGCTGGACTAAGAGCTTCTGCACTTGCTGCATTATGTAAACATTATAATCTGTGTCCGTGTAGGTATTCCCCAGGTGTCTTTAAGCTCCTGGAGGACGGGGATTCTATTTATTCACCCCAGTGTCTGTCACATGCTCAGCACAAGCTGATTAAATCCAATATGGTGAGATAGGAAAAGAGCAGGAGTTAAGGAATTTAGAATTGCAGCCTTCTCCTTTATTTCTCTTTTCTCTTGGCTTTCCTGCTAGAGAGAAGGGTAGAGTAAATAGAAATAGGGCAGATGCAGAGCTTTTGACAGAGGTTAGAGTAAATAGAAATAGGGCAGATGCACAGCCTTTGACACTCGTTTTGAGGGGGTTGTAAATAAAGCCTCAAAAATTCTTCACAAACCAGGAATTATAAATAACTTGTGCTTTTTAGCTTGGGAGGAGGGTAGACAGAAAAACTATCATCAAAAAGAATTAATAACCAGTGGGGAAAAATCCCTAATTGTTTAAAATGTCTATATATCCATAAATTATGCTTTAAATGGCTTATGGGTATCCTACTTAAATATTGCTTTCTTTAGTTTATATGCTAATTTTTAAATAATTTCTGACAATTTTAATAAAACTTTCTGTAAGAAAAGTTTAATTGAATGGGAAAACATTTAATAGTTGTAGATAATCGTGACTGGAAAGACTTGCTATTTGGACCAGGGGCTCACAACAAAAAACATCATTATTCACTAGAGATAAATTATTTGGAGGAAATAATAACTCTGGACTGTGTGCAAATTTCGGGATATAAACAGACAGTAAACATCACACAATATGAATATTTTAATTTGCCAGATTACCAACAATTTCTGCCTATTGCTGCATATCAGGAGAGCTGGCATCTCCTTCAAAGTTTCTACGAATCAGACGCTGGTTTCTAATGCATGTGGTCACCATCGGTTAACCAGAGTATCCAGGCAACCAGAGCATTACATTTTCTACCCACATGGAACTCAGCTAGATTCCTGGCCTCATAAGGACAGCTCTCAAAGGTGATGAAGAGCCATAAAATATTCCAGAACCCAGGGTTTCAGAAACACTGCTGCCAAGTTCATTTGCTTAGAGTGTTAGGCCCTTGCCCAAACTTGTCAGTCTTTTTAAAAAAATAAGTAACTAAACAATAAATAAATAAATAAATAAATAAATAAATAAATAAATAAAAAGAGAAAAAAAGAAAAGAAAGAAAAAGAGAAGTCTGAGAGGAAAAAACCCAAGAAGTTGGTTAAAAACATCACCTAATTTTTCATAGCTTCAATGTTAGCCAAGAATAGACTAAAGCATACCTGTCTGATTAACTTTTAAGACTGACAGATTGAAATGAATTTTATTGTCACGTCCTGGTAGCCTAGGCGTTTCCAAAGTGTGGATGTCTTCAAGTGACCATGAGGATTGTTCATTTCTTACATGAGAACTGATAAGCCGAGGAACACCGTAGAACACATTCTTATTTTATACACTAGGGTGATTTGGAACAGGAAACCACAAAGAACCCTGAGGGCCTCTGTTCAGGGCCCTTCCCGAATGCACAATTCCAGGTCTTAACCGGGAGAGTGGTGTCCTCCACCGGCAGGCACAGATGGGGATCCGGAAGCCTAAATTCTCTCTGCCTGGCATTGGGCTGCTAGGTGACACCTGCTTTTCATCCGAGGACAGCCTGCTTTTCATCCGAGGGCTGATGGTTTTAGGATACACTGTCTCTGAGCAGATGAAGCACCCTTGCTGTGGGTCAGGCCCTGACATTCTCATCATGCTCTTGGGATGAAACTCAAACAACTGCCTACAATTCACCTTGACTGCAGCCATTCCTTGTGTGTCTCCGATCCTCCACTAGTTCATTCTCATGAGGCAGTTTGTCACCGTTTCTTCCTCAGAAGCACAGCACAGAAAGAATCTTTTGGACACCAGTGCACTTATCCTCTCCTCCTGCCAGTCTACAAACATTCCTGTGGACTTTTCTGTTCTTCTCTTGACCTAGCTTCGACCCCATGTTTGAGACATCTTAAAAACCACTTACTTCCTCTCCACGGTCCTTATTTTGGCAGATTAGTTTTTACACCATCTCTGCCCTTCCCTGGTTCCTCTACCACCATCTGGCTCCTGATTCTTTGACACTCATTTTATCACCTGGATTTATCATTCCTAACCTTTCCCACATCCCATTAATTCTTTACCGCCTTCCCTTGGTTTCCCTGTGTTTCTTGAAATATTGCTCTTGAGTCCCTTTTCAGTTTCCTTCCTTCCATGAGAGGCTGGAGGTGGTGAGAGACCAATGGTCCGGGAGCACAGAGACCTGGAGCTCGCGGTAGGGCCTGTGTGAGAGTGGGCAGTCACTTCACTTCTCTCGGTCTCCGTTTCCTCCCATGTGAATCAGGGAAGTTTCCCTCTGGCTCAACATTGTCTGATGCTAGCATTTCTTTGTACTTTTAGAGAGGAGTCAGGGAAAATTACAGTGTAGTCTTTGCACCAGAAAAATTAATTGCAATGTATGAACCACTTGCTTAGCAAAAAAAGGGAGTTCACAGGTATATTTGGTGACATGACACTGAGAAAGATGGAGTTTGGGACTCAGGGTGGCATATTGGCTTTTCTGAAGGAAAAGCAAGCTCATGGTTTGTCAAACTGGATTAAAACCGGTCAAGTAAGATAGAGGCAATTTCGCTCTGCAAATGAAGTAAACAAGAGCTCCTCTCTGTTTTTCCCAACTCAGTACTGGATTTTAAAGATGTGTTCTCAGATGTCTAGTATTGTAGTTTCCACTCTGTAATAATGGAAAATAACCAAGGCCTTTATTTTAAACAAAAACCACTGTGGAGGTGGATCCAGGATGCGGACAGAAATAATACATTATTTTACGTAGCTGACATGGTACATTTGAGGGATAAAACACTGCACACACTATAAACAAATGAAAAGCCCCAGTCAGTCCTGTTAGGCCCAAGCTATGATCGATTGCAAACCCAGGGTTGTAAAATAAGTAACAGTCTGGAACCATGGTTTATCAACAGTTTTATTTTCCTGAGACAACTTTATCCTAGAGGGCTGGAAAAGTGCGGCGCCTCGGTTGGAAGAGGATTGTGTGATTTTCGGAGTATTTTCATCTTCTAAGGTTTGCACTCTGCAAAGTTGCTTTCACAAACTCCCGCACGCAATGTATTTGGGCATAACAGCTCTCAGAGGTTTTATTAGCCCCTTGGGTTGGCCCTGAGAAGAATACACTCGAAAATGTAAGTCGCAAACTGGAAAATGCTATTTTGATTAAAAAAAAAAAAATCTGAAATGTCCAGCCTACCTTTGTGGGTTGCTTTCTCTCTCTCTCTCTTTTTTTTCCTTTTTCCTTCTTTAAGGGAAGGGAATTGGCAGGGTGGGAAGCATTTTTTTATTGTGCCTCCTGATCTTTTCTGAATAGTCATTTAAAAGTGGCATAATAAACTCATCCTTTTCAAGGCCCATTCTTTTTGTGCGTGACGATGGGGAGAGAGGAAGCTGAGCGCCTGCACGTTTACTCAGCTCTTCCAGGGTTCTGAGAGAGAGGCTGTTGCCCTCGTGGGCGGACCCAGCACCTCTCACCTTCGTTCCCAAACATAAATTCCCAACTGCCCGGAATCCCTATCCCAGCGCCGGCGGGGGGGGTGGCACGCGGCCGACTGGCACTGGAGTCACCCACTCCCTTCCCCACGCGGATTGCGAACGTTTTATTCATTTACTCCGCGTCTAGGCTGTGGGCCGGGGCGCCCCCGCGGAGGCCAGGCGGGAAGCCCCCAGGACTGGCGATCGGAAGGAGAGGGGGTTGGGGGTGGGGGAAGGGCAGACCCGGGGGCCGGGCAGCCTCGACAAAAGGCAGCGGCGAGGTGGCGGAGCAGCGCACGCGGCTGCGGGGCGCGGGCGGGCCGGGCGGAGGCGCGCTCCGGCTGAGCGGCGCCCGCGGCAGCCCCAGCGGCAGCTGCGGCGAGAGGAGCGCGGGCGGCGCGGGGAGCGGGCGGGACGCGCCCAGAGACACGCAGAGAAAGGGCAGCGCCGCCGCCTGCTGCCGTCCTCGGCGCGGTTAATCACGCGCTCCCCTCTCGCTGCTGATTTGCAAGAGCAGATTAATCAGAGAGCGCGGCTTGATGAAATTTGCTGTTATTGTGCCCATTTTTAGCAACATCTTTTATTATCTTCATTATTCATTTACAGGGGACCGGCATCAATTATGCAAATGCAGACTTTGCAGATTACTTCATTTGCCGCTATTGTTTGTGGAAATTTAATTATTAAATATTATTAAGCTTGCGTTTTCTTCAATTTTCCAAGGCTTAGTTTCATTTGATTTTTCCTCCAGCTGCTCTTCTTTCCTTTCAGTGCCAAAACAGCTCCTCATCAAAGCGGCTCTGGCATGTGAAGACCAAATAAAATCTCCTCAATTTAATAATTTTGATGTTAGTCCCTTGTTCTCAGCTGCTTGCTCAAAGCAATGCAGAGAGGAACGCGGAGCACATTCAATTTAATGAGCAGAAATTGAATTCAAGTTTGTTCGGAATTGACTTCAATTAAGCAGAGTCTTAATGATAAATTAATCTCTTTTCTTTATTCCCTAGAATTTGTTTTTCAAAGTAGGAAATTGGACTACATTGAAAGACCAAATAAAGAATACCAATTTTAACTAGATCATGGAACTGATAGCAAAATTTAATTCTTTATAGTAACGTACTTGGACAAATAGCATTCTTTCTATGGCATGTATTATAATTTATATTCATTGTTACCACTTACACTTCCATGGCATGGATAAAATGGCAGTTGAATTAAATATGGGCTTGTAATAGACTTCAGAGTTTTAATCTTTATTAAGAAACTCTAATTGAATGCATAATTAGCTTTTCAGGCTTTAGGAAATTCGGTTTAGTATCTATGTGAACTGGAAACATTGATCAGGAATTTTAAAGCAATTTTTATGAGTTTATTTTGAGGAGGAATTATCAGGCTGTATATAAAATGTCATTTTAAACTGAATAGCACGGATCGGAGAAGCAAGGAATTAGGTTCATCCTGTGTTGCTGCGGACTCGGAGCCAGGCTTCCTAGGAACCAGGGCCAACACTGGTAATTTTAAGTTCCTTTTATTAAAACCTCTAATGTTCCTTCAGGCCACCAAATCCATTATTCCTGTCCAGACCCTGCTGAAAATCAAACTCACAGCTACTTGGGGATTTTAATGAGGGCGTCCATATTGATTGCATGGTTCTACTGTTTGGGTTTGCTGCCACTGTCAAAAATGTACCTGACATTTTTTTCCATCTGAATCATGGATCATCTTTTCTGGAACATGCAGAGCATAATTCTCCATGCTCCAGTCTGCAAAGCACTCTATCTACATATGCCAAATGTTATTATTGCAGTTCCTTCAGGAGTGACCTTAGAAGAGACGATGTTTGTTCCAAAGAACTTCAAGCTGTTCACTGTGGTATATTCATAGTCACAAATTTAAAATACATCAGTGTGAGAAAATACATTTAGGCTGTGTACTGTTTCACAGAGTGTGTGGGTCTCCTCCCCTCTGCTTCCTGCTCCTTCCATGTGCGCGTTTTATTACTCTTGGCCACTCAGACATGGTGCGTGCAAATTTGACTTTGCCGTGATTTTTAAATTGAATTGCCCGTGATGGAGATTATCTTCTTTGTGTGACAGTACAGTACGTCATTTCCAGTACTTTTCAGGGTCCACCTGCTCTATGTTCAAATTAAAGATTTATATAATAATAGAATTTTAAACCAACAGGGTGCTTAAAAATCACCTGGTCCAACTCCTATGTTTTATAGATGAGGAAACTGAGGCGCATAAATGTTATGTAAATTTCCCAAGGCCACAGAGTCAAGGCCAGAGGCAGAGCCAGGACTGAAACTTGCAGGTTTAACTAACTTTGGGGCCAAAGAAACTCTTTTTTTCACTATTCAAGTCTGCTTCCAAGTTGTGTAGTGACATCTTTGAGTAAGTGGAAACTAGTTTAAAAAAGACAGGATTTAATTTATTGTCTTGTTCAAACTGGGAAATATATTGATTAAAGTGCATAAAAGCACACACAAACTCGGTAAGCCTATTTATCTGGAACTTAGACAATTGGGAAGCCTAAATAACGGGATTGCTTTGTGCTCTACTTTAGTGGGAAGGGAACAAATGAAAAGTTAATAAGGTAGTATCAGGGATTTTTTAAAACAAAAAACCAGGAAGCTTTATAGTACCCTGGGCTCTGTGCACATTAAGTCCTATATTCGACAGTGGGGGTGACAACATTTTCAATTAGTATTTCCAGTATTTACTTATCCCATCCCCCATGAAGTGGTGCTATCTCAGACCTCCTTCATTTCATTGCAATGTTTCATTTGTTCAACCTTAATGAGCTGTGAGTACCCGGCAATTTGCTAGATGTTGAAAGTAGAAGAATGATAAGCCTGTAGGAAGTTACAGTTTAGCTAGTGGGGAAAACAGAAAGGAGCCAATAATTATTGTATGAAATAGTAAGTGTTCTAACGTGCACAGAGCACTGGGGGCACATCTAATGCAGAATGGGAGGCCTGGGAAAGCTTTTCCATGCAGTGTTCTCTTGGGCCCTACATCCAAGGGCAAGTCACCAAGGTGGAGAGGTGTTGGTGGTATGGGTTGGAGGGGTGGGGGCAAGGGTGGGAGTCTACCAGGTAGAAGGAAAAGCAGGTGGCATGGCAGGGAGGTATGGGATGGAATGAAAGCTATAGGCTTGTGTGAGGACATGCTGGGAGATTGAACTACAAAGCCAAGGTTAAGGCTAGTAAGTGCTTTTTGTATTGAGGACAAATCATTTCTTCCTTTAGTCTGGAAGGCAACTGTTTGTGCAGCTTCTGCAGGAGTACAAATATTCCTGGAACTGTGGTAATCTCATCTGTGTCTCTTATGAACTAATAATGTCTTAGCTATTACTTCAACAGTGATGAGCTGTAACAAAAAGCAGATTAGAGGAATTTGGAGGATGGAAAGGGGACAGGAAATGGGTGGAAGAAAGAAGAAAGAAATGGAGACATTGATGGGGGGGCAGGTGGAAGGAGGCACTTAAAATGAACTGTGTATTTACATCTTTGCCCAGGACCCAGGTCAACATCAGTCCTTGGGCCTTTAAAAATCACCTGTGCACCTTCTATTTCATAGACGATGGCTAGAATTTTACTTCTCTCTTGGTAAACTGTATAATGAGAATTTGCAATGATGAGTTGTAATGTCTGGAATGATGATTTTCTAAGAAGTCAACACCCAATAAAATTAAAACATAAAATCTTATTAAGTCTCATTAGAGTATTGTACCAAGTTTCTGAGGCTCAGTTTCCAACTTATGGTGAGTAGGGGGTAGTTCAATTAATGAAAACATTGAGTTAACCAGAATACCATATTTTTCCACCATTCTAAATAAATTACCTTACTAAATCCATTTTATTTGCAGATCTATAAAATTGGGTTTTCAATACTCTATGTGAGAAAAGTAACATAAATATAAGCATATCATATACAAAAGCATTTCAGATAAAATCAATAACATTTTCTTCCAAATTAAAAGAAAAAATCCTCCAGCAGAATTATGTAATTTCAATGATAAGAGTTTATCACTATGTGTTGAAAAAAATTTTGAAAAAAATTTTAAAGCAATAGAAATCTGAACAAAAGCTGTAAAGAGAAGTGATGTTACCCCATTGTGAAGGTTGCATTTTTTATCTACAGTTGATTCAGTTCAAAGAGAGCTTTGTTTGAAGATCTGCTCAAACTTCAGTTTAGTGTGGAAAGGGTGGGGATATTGTTGTATACCTCTCAACTTAAGTTTAATTAAAATACTGGCTAAAATCATTCACGATCGTCAAGATATGGAAATGAACTAAGTGTCCATTAAAGGATGAATGGATAAAAAGATGTTTATATCTCTACCAGATGTTTATATCTCTCTATCTCTCTATCTCTATCTCTATCTCTATCTCTATCTCTATCTCTATCTCTATCTCTATTGAGAAAGGACTATTATTCAGCTTTAAAAGAGAAGGAAATCCTGGGGCACGTGGGTGGCTCAGTCAGTTAAGTGTCCGACTTCTGCTCAGGTCATGATCTCGCGGTCTGTGAGTTTGAGTCCCGTGTTGGGCTCTGTGATGACAGCTCAGGACCTGGAGCCTGCTTCAGATTCTGTGTCTCCCTCTTTCTCTGACCCTCCTCCACTCACACTCTGTCTCTCTCTCTCTCTCTCTCTCTCTCAAAAATGAATAATGAGAATAAATTTAAAAAAAAAAAGAAGGAAGGAAATCCTGCCCTTTGCAACAACATGGATGGACCTTGAGGACATTATGCCAAGCAAGATAAACCAGACAGAGAAAGACAATACTATGTGGGATCACTTACATGTAGAATCTTAAAAAAAAAAAAAAAAAAAGTCAAACTCATAAAAACAGAGAGTGGCAAAGTGGTTACCTGGGGGTGGGGGGAAACGGGGAGAGGTTGGTATAAGGATACAAACTTTCAGTTATAAAATAAAGTCTGAGGAGCTAGTGTAAAACATGGTGACTATAGTTAATAACATTATTGTATAATTCAAATTTGCTAACTGACTATAACTTAAATGCACCCAATAAGTAAGTAAGATGATTGGATGTGTTAATTAATTAGATAATGGGGAATCCTTTCACAATGTATATGTATATTAACTCACTTTGATGTACACTCTAAATATCTTACAATATTATGTGTCAATTATACAAATTGCACAATTGTACAATTATATAAAGCTGAAAAAAATACTGGTCACGAAAAGTTCTACATCTGTCTAAGGCATGTCTGAGTGCAAGATTATAGGCTTTTTAGATGGCCAGTTAATTGTTTATAATGTTAGAACCCCAACTGATAGATGTTGTTTCTTCTCTAGCTTTCTCCTGAGGAATTTAGCTGTTGCCTTGTCAGGGTTGGCCAATACACATTTTCTGCCTCATTTATCAACTTTACAATTCCAGCTCAACCCACTGGGTTCTTTTGTCCTTGTGTCTCTCATAGGTCCCTCTTGAAAACTTGTTTCTCTTGACCTCAATCTGAAGCAGTATAAGTAATTTTTTTGGATTTAGTGTCTCTTTTCTTTCTGTGATAACCTAGCTGCTTTGCCATTTATTCTTTTAGAACAAGATAGGTTTTCTAATTTACCATATTTTGGTGTTCATCTTACTTCAATGCAACCAACATTTGTTGAACCTCTCTGTATGAGGCATTATATGAAACATCTCAGGAGTTACAAAGATGAGTAGGATGCTTACTCTGTCCTTAAGCCGTTCATATGTGAGGGGTTGAGGTAATGGAGAAGCAAATAATTGTCATCAATGTAATAAATGTTATAATGGAGACAGAGACAGGGCTCTGAGGAAAGAGGTTGAAGGATCACTTAAGTAGGAAGGAAACTTAACCAGAGTGCTAAGGAGTCTGTTGGAGCTTGTCAAGGCGTGCAGGGCAACCTTGGAGTAGAGCAGGAAGCGCAGGGGTCTTGGTACCAGATGACTGGGTTAGAATCTGCTATGTACCTGCTGAGCCAGCGATTTCACCCCTCTGAAACTCAGCCATTTGGGATTGAGAATATCCAGCTTGCAGGGCAGGTGCTCACCTATGTGCATCAGGGTACGGCTGCACTCCTTTCCTGGTGTTTTTTTAGATCTTTAGACCTGGGAGGGGAAGAATTCCGCCTCTGGATACTGTCTCCCCTCCCCACCCCCATTGCCTAATTCTTTTTCTGCAGTGTGCCTAGAAGAAAGGCCAAGTCTCAGGTGACGTCTACATAGAGGCAAGGACTGGGGACAGGAGGAAAGCAGACGTTCCAATACTTTAGGCCACTCTGTGGTGTGTGCGTGTGTGCGCGCGCGTGTGTATGCGTGTGCGCGCGCTTGTGTGTGGTTGCGCGCGCGCGTGTGTGTGTGTTTGTGTGTGTGTGTGTGTGTGTGTAGGGGGTTATCCCTGCTCTTTTGTTTCTTTCTGCACTAGTATCCTCCCAAAGAAAAATAAGGAATAAATTGGAGAGTAAAAAGTAGAAAACCGTTGCTTACAATCCCTCCTTCTGGCAACCAATTGTTTGTATGTTTTCACTTCCTGGCAAACATTAAGCACTCAGTAAATTTATGATGAATAAATATTAAAAAAAATAAAAGATTTGGGGAACAAGGCAGATGGAATAAAAGGAGTCTAGTTGGAAAAGGTTCTTAGAGCTTTGGCATTTTTTTGAGGGTAAGGATCATGTATTTTATTCCTTACCTCCTTGCTCCCTATCTTTGGCAAATGGCTTTCAAATAAACAGGCACATCATATGAAGATAAAAAGCATCGTAACTTGACTTCCTTTCGTACCCAGAAAGAGTGATATAAAAGAGTTAACTTTGATTAAAAAAATAACAACAGGGAACCCAAATATGCTTACAGTAAACTTCCATGCAATATTGTGACACAGCACTGGAGGAGGGAAGTCATAGGATATGTGTGGAAATGAGAGAAAAAAGGCGATGGAAGAGACAAAGCAGGGGTGTGGGGGAGAGGCAGAGGAAGTCGAGAGAGAAAGATAAACTGGAGAAAATGAACACAGGACGGGAGAAAGAAGGAAAGGGAGAGATGGGGGGACAAAGGAGAGGATCATCGAAGAAAAACGGGGCAGTGTATGGAGTCTGCCATTTGGGAAACGTATTCTTTTCATACTCAGGATTCATTTCTGTGGTGGGTTTCACAGTGTTGTCACCTCATCATCCTCCCTCAAAATTCTCATTAACCACTGTTTATAGCTGTTTAACTGCTGCTTACCTTTGGATTTTCAAAGGCTCGACTCATAATGGGCTAGATAATCATAGTAGCCTGTCACAGGGAAATAATTATTCTCTTGGAGCATTATCTCTGGCACATATCTGGGCCCCGAGAAAAGGCTCTTCGTGTTATTACATTTTAAGAACTTGGAGGTTTTTTGAGATTGCCTTCTTTCAGGAACAGGATTTGATTCCCCCTCCCTCTCCAAGATGCCATCATATCTCAGAATTAGCTGAGCATCATTTTCTGCAACTTGGTCGCATTCTGGAAAAAGTAAATCGTGCTTACTGTGGTACTTCCTCCTGGGGAAAAGTGTTCTTAAGTCACAGGAAAGCAGTGTGCCAGCAGCTCAGAACACTATAAAAGTGAGAGCTGGGGGTGGGGGCCTTTGCAGGAAGGGCATTTATGGAGAGTTACCAGTTTTTAGTTTTTTCTTTAGAAATATTCTGTTACATTAGTAAGTAAGCTAAAGCAGAATGGAGAAGGGAAAATAATACTGAAAAAGGAAAAGAAAAGTCTGTTTTATGGAGTTTCATGAATTTTTAGGAAATGCCTGGTAAGGGGCGGGGGAACTGGGTGACTTCAGTGCAGCTTTGAAATGTAGGCTGAAAACATGGAGATTTTTCTGTTTGTTCTTCTGCTTGTTTCCATTTCCATGAATAGCTTTCTACTTCGGGGACCTTCTCCCACTACAGCTTGTGTGCTTGTTTTAGTTGGCTTTTGAATATCGATATCCAAAGATGTTTACTGTCCTTTAATGAAAAAAAAATCTTGTGTGTATTTCTTAGGTGGGGAGGGGAGGGTTGCCGACACACAATTTTGGCGCCTGGATTTCAAAAAAAGTTGCCCTTCTTATTTAAAATCGTCCTTCATAATACAAATTGCAAATAAGGCAGCATGCCAGTGCTGAAAAGTAATTTCAATTAAAATTCCCAGGGCTGTTCAGGGGCGACACAGGAGTCAGTCTTAACACATTGTCCTTGAATCTGGGCACAGCTTACCTGGAAAGCTTCAAAGAGGGACAAGTAATTTTAGTGTCACCTCCCTGTCCCTTCTGCCTCCCCACCGTCCCTCAAGCCATAAACAAAGAGATGAACACCCATTCCACAAAAAAAGGAGGTTTGGTGATCGTTTGTGTGGAAAAGCAGGTAATGGGCTATTAAATAGTTGTTTGTGAAATCACTGCACAGTACAGTGTTTACTTGTTTCTGCAAAAGTATTTCTGTTTACCCAGTTCTGGATAAAAAGCAGATCATGTGACACGGCCCCAGAGTAAACAATGTCCAGATAAATGGATATTCCCTCCTGTTTTCCGGTTCGGGCCTCTGCATTTTCTGTTGTTACACAAATGAACGAGGGGATGTGTGGATGAACATGCTCTTAGAATCCCAGCAAGTAGGGCTGGTCCGGTGTGTTGGAATATCCTATAGTAAAGGTTGGAATAGCCTGTCCCAAGGGTCCCTCCGCCCCCTGCCCTAAAGTATCTCCCTCAGCACCTTGTCATGGTGTTTAAAAATCACACACTTCTATTCTCCTTTATGTTAAGGCGGCTGGTGAAATCAGGAGTTGCTTTAGAGGAGTGACATTAGACTGACATCATTAACATTTTAGATCAAATAATACTTACATTTACTGAGGGCTTATTTACGAGCCAGGCACTATGCCAGAGATTTTATCCTTACTATTTACCCTCACAAGAATGCTAGGAAGCTGGTACTATTACTATCTTTAGGTTGCAGATGAGGAGACAAAGACACATGAGGGTTAAGTTATTTGACAAGTCTTAGAGTCGGCAAGCGGAGGAGCTAGGTTTTTACCTAGACTATCTGATTGCTGAGCCCGAGTTTCTTCTGACTTGGTGTCAACAGAGAATGACGTCCAGAAAAAACAGAGTATGGGGTTAAACTTTGACGTGGTGGGTCCGGGAGGGTGTTGTCCAGCAGATGAGGGAGTGCGCATAAAAGCGAACACTAATTAGAGGGAAGGTAGATGTCATGAGCTCCTGATCACTGCTGGGGGCTTGGAAGGGAAGGACTTGTGCAAATGAACATGGAAAAAGAGGAGGAGCTAAGGAGGCAGAAAGTTCATTTCACAGATTTGCTTGTGGCCCATTTGATGGAATCATTTTTCTTAGCTGTCTCTTAGATCCTGAAAATGCAGGACTTCGGCCCTTCTTTCATGTTTGTCAGCTACATGGCTTGCATGTAGTTCTGCAGCCATGAGATCCTGTGATCCTCAAAGGCATTTGAATTTCCAGTGCAGCCGAGGAACCCAAGAAGCAGAGGACTGCTGGCCAAGGCAAGAGTATAACCCACGTTGTTGGCTCTGAGGCCAGGCCTCTCTCCAGCACCCCCCCCTGGTAGCCTCCCATTTACTGCCCTGGGTTGTCCTGCAGGTTGCTTCTCTTTACACTCACACAGAACCCTTTCATTCTCTTTCAGCCTCTTTCATCTCTAGGAGATGGTACAAATTATACACTCAACTCCTCCAATCTCGATTTGGTATTTGGGTTCTGTTAATTCATTGTTATGTGCGGAATGCCTTCAGTGAACACAACAAGCTGCAGAAAATATAATTCTCTCTTAATGTATATTTACTAAGTGTATTTATTATTCATCAGGATGTGCATTTTAAAATGTGAGTCTAGATTCCCTCACTTTTAATCCCAAACAAATGTTAAAAGATTTATTTTTATAATAATCCCGGAATGAGAGCTAAGTAAGCCTCCCTGAACACGGCTTGCCAAGTGGTGGATGTTAGCTGTATATCCACACTAGATGCTCGATCTGTGCTTGCTATTGTCTCTTACCGTTTCTAGTGGCGATGCGCAGAAGCGTACTAGCACACCAGGGCCCATCAATGGTTGCAATTTGTTGGCACGGACTCTAGGGAAGAAGTACTGCAAGGGAAAATGTTAGAGTCTCATTTCTTTGCAAGATATAGATAGATATGGTGGGAGAAATAAAGGCAGATGGATGAAGGAAAGGGAATATGTGGGCCAAGAGATAAGAAAATGCGCAAAAATAAACTTCAAAGACCTCAAGGTGCTATCAACATGCAAATGTTTGAATAGTATATCAAGAATTTAACATGGATGCATTAAACATCCCAGAATGAATGATCCCTCCTTTCCCATCCTACGAGAAGGGAAGGTTCTAGGGCGCAGGTGCCAGTGTGAGGCTAGAACAGCAGGGGATTCCTAGTAATAGTCAAAGGCCAGTTTACATGACAACTCAATGGTGTGATTGCTGTCCTCTCGTTAGGTATGTTGGGGATCCATTTGAACAAGGCTGTTCAGCTGACTTTGGTAAGAATCTTTACTCCTTTGTGGTCTTTATTACAATTCTAAGTGGCATCTCGCACATGCCTCAACATCGAGAAGTTTTCTGCTTATCAGTTGCAGAATCTTTTCTCATTTGTAAGGACTAGTGAAGAGCTTCATTCCCATGCAGATGTTTTTGTCTGTGTGAACTCATAATACCCACAATACATTAATAACTAACAGTGAAACATGTGTTAAAATGGTTCCGTTTAAAAAAGTAGTTCAAGTGAAGACGTCATTCAGTATAAATCTAGGAATATTTTCTTCTTTGGGGTTGAGCATCACTACATGTAAAACACCATCATGGACAGCTGTACAGCTAGAGTTATAAACATAGAAAGAATAGAAGTTAATAAGAGAGTGGTGCAATAGTTTTATCCGACAATTCTTGTTTTCTAACATTGGGTGGAGTCAATGAAGCCAAAGCAGACACTGATCCCTGTGGTTTTGAACACACTTTCAAAAGACTAGGGGCAGAGATGGATGAAAAGGCATTCTCTTGTCCAAAAGACAGATGCAGAGTCCTATAAACCCCATGCTGTGATGATAAATTCTTCAAGTAAAATTTCAATGGAGAGAAATAGTTTGGGGAAATATTTGCATTGCATGAAAACTATATAGCGCACAGTACAGGGAGGGAAATTGAACATGGTTTCTACCTATGTTTCAAATAGAATCCCTTTGTGCGTATAGGGCTAGTATAAAATTTGATAATAATTAAGGTTAAAGAGTCAGATTTATCTAAAGAATCACTTTTACTCATGTGATATGACAATTTGAAAAAACAAGTAAAACAGTTTTAAAGAAATAGTAGAAAATAGCCACTTTATAAAAGAATGACAGCAAATCAAGTCAGCTGTTTGAAGTGGTTAAATCTTGGCCTCTGTCTCAAGCCTCTCTGTTCAATGCCACCATTGCTTCTTCTCTAAAAGATTTCCTGTTGACCAATGCTTTCCCAGTTAGCTCATCCTATGGGGAACAAAACCATCCTCCTCGCTGTAAGATACTAAGTGACATGCCCTCTAAATTCTTGCCATAGCCTTTAGCATTCGATAAATGAATTAAATGGAAATAATTTGGCATCTTTTGCTGAACTTGATGTCTGTAACAAATGTCACTGGTGTCATACAAAACAACTTATAAATTATTTTGAAAAGAATTGTTTCAACTACAGAGCAGGCAGTGAAGGAGACAAATGGAAAGGATTTGTGAGAGGGCATTTCTCTAATGACATCATAAGAGCCAAGAGGATTTCAGTAGCAATTCTATTCATGCCACAAAGAGGGAAAAAACAAAGCAGTGGGCTCAATGTTTCTATAATTTTTTAATCCTGTTTTCTTTACTTTTTTCCTACCCTGTATTGGGTGATTGGAAAGAAAATAAGAGAGTAGATGGTACAGAGACTTCAAATCAGCTTACAAATTAGTGTTACTTGTGCGAATTTGTTACCTACCTATTGAGTTTCGTGAAACCCCTTTGTTAAGCAACAGAATGGTCTGGACAAGATGACTTGGATTTTTACAACCCTTTGTTTCAAAATAGTGCAGATGTGGAAATAACAATAGTTAGCATGGCATGCTACACCAAACAGGTTTTACATTTTTAGTAAAATTTTCAAATGAGCATCGTATCACTGAAATATTGTCAAAGGTTATGTTTAGTCCATGAAACAGGCTCAAAAAACAATGGAGTTTTTCCCTCATGCAAATTCCCAAGATGAGAAAAAATTAAAAAAGCAAATTAAGTGGAGAGAAGTAAATGAGACATTATTTCTCCAAAGTTGTTTTATTGCCTGCCAGGAAAATATCTTCAGGAGATGGACTGAATAGGAAAAGACTTTTGTAGTGAGCATCTGAGCCACAGCAGATTTGTGGGTATTATTGGCTCTTTCAGACATCAAAAGCAAACTGTGTGAAAGATGATGGAGGTGCTCAAACAGGAATGGGGAATGAAAATGAGCAAATAGAAGATCATGCTCAATAAAAACACAAAATGATAATCAGAATAAATGAGACTATCAGTGCACAAGTAGAAGAAAATCAACTAGGAACATCTGTTCAGGTGAGGCTGAAATTAAGAGAATAATCAGACTCTGGTTGTGTGCATTTGGAAAAAGTCTATGAAAGATATGATGAGTAGCATCTCATCCTTCGCCCATGTGGAATAATCGTATACTACCTTTGTACTTTCATTGAAATTGGGTTTTGTGGCTCTGGATGTGATACCTTCCAAGAAATGTGGGTTTGCAGCAAAAACGCAATTGGGTGCATGTTGCAGATTAAGAAAATTTTAACGGTGAAATGAAAATCTTTCGGAGAAATATGCAAAGATATGGTAGTCATGAAAAACATTTCTAAGCAAGCCTCCAAATGAATGAAATCACTAGAGTGTCAGGCCACAAAAATCTTAGGAGAAATAACACATATAACATAGAGAATGTTAAAATCAAATATGTTGACTTCTGATTCTGGAAAAGACAGGACACACACACTTCTTCCCCTTCTTTTTGCTAAATACTGTTAAAAACTCTGGATATTACATATAAAACAAACATGAGAAAATTCTGAAAGATGGACAGAAGAAGGCAGATTAGTTAGGGGCCTTGGGATCTGAGGAACAACATGGCAATGAGTTCTCTGGGTTTTATTTTTGCCACTTACACCCCAGACTGGGTGCTGGAGAAGCCAGAAACCTAGAAATGCTAAAATTGCAAACACATAGAAAGCCCCAGTAAATGAATGATTTGATCTCCAGCCAAAGGAGCATGGAGGGTCAGCCTAACAAGACAAAAAACTTTTAGAAGATACCCACTCCCTACTCCAGCCAAACACAGTGGGAAAAAAAAAATGGTGGCCTGATTCCCTCTCTTGTCAGCAAAGGCTAAATGTGGAACCTGGCCATGTACCCTCACCTGGAAGTAATGAGACATCTCTCTCACTCCTCACTGAGGTTGTGTCAGAGAGGCTGAATGGGGGAATCTGGGACGTGCACCTACTCCCAGAGTTTGTGAGTCCCTTCAACAGTGGTGTCAGTGGAGGCCATGTGTGGGGCAGTGATGAAGCACCTCTCTCTCTCCCAGCCAGGGTGATGTCAGTGGAAGCCTAGTAGGGAGCCTGAACTTGGACTCCCAGCCAGCAGAAATGAGGCAGCTCCCCTCCCCCAGCCACTGCTACATCAGAGGAGATCTGCCAAAACAGAAGACTTAACTAAGATCCAAAGTCTCATAATACACACGATGTGCAGAATACAACAACAACAAAATCATGTGTCATATTGATAACCAGGAAAATATTACCTTGAACAAGAAAAGACAACAGAGGCTAACACAAGGATGACATAAGTGTTGGAATTATCTGACAAAGATTTTAAAGCAGCCATCATAAAATGCTTCCATGAGCATGTAGTTCCATGAGTACACTTGAAACAAAGGAAGAAATGGAAAGTGTCAGCAAAGAAATGGGAGATATGAGGAAGAACCAAATGGGAGTACAAGAACTGAAAAATACCATAACCAAAACTAAATCTTATTGGATAGTCTCAACAGTGGAAGGGAGAGGACAGAAGAAAGAATCAACAAACTTGAAAATAGAACACTAGAAATAACTCAGTCTGAACAAAAGAGAGAAAATAGATTGAAAAATAATTAACAGAGCCTCAGGAATCTATGGAACTATAAAAAAAGATCTGACAATTCTATCAGCTGGGTCCCAGAAGGAACAGAGGAAAATCGTAGGGCTCAGTACATATTCAAAGATATAATGGCTGAAAAAATTTTAAGTGTGGCAAAGGAAACCTACAGATTTAAGAAGCTGAGTTAATCTCAAACAGTATAAATCCAAAGAAATACACACCAAGACACATCAGAGGAGGCAACCTCAATGAGCAGATCACTTCAGTGCTCATAAGCTTGCAGAAGCACATGAGCACACGTACAATATCCTTCAGAGACTTCATACGCCAGAAATACTAAATGCTTCACAGGCAAATTTCTGAATTGTGTTATCCCCTACTCTCCAGTTGTTAAATAGTACGTAATCTGTGTTGATCACATGTACACAAATGTTTTTAAATGACTTTTTAAACAAAAGGATCTACCTTAAAAAAAACATCAAATTAAATTATTGTATAGCTCCTATTATGTGCAAGGCATTGCAATTGCTCTCGCCTGAATGTTCAGTCTGTTGTTTTGGGGGAAATCTCTGTTTTGCTAGGTCAGGAAGTGAATACTGGTGGTGTTTTGTACTAGAAGCCTCATGTTGTGAAGAAGAAAGTGGGTATAAAGAACAGAATTGAGAGAGGTCACCATTTCAAATTTTGCCCAGCTGTCGTGACTAAAAAGTCTTGCTACAGAATATGATCACTGCAGGAAATTCTCTGCGAAAAAAAATGGTAACTGGTACACAAGCCTCTGAAAAAAATCACTACTAAAGCTGTTATGTAGTAGATATGCAATAAATATTTTGTGAATGAATAAACAAAGGCAAGAATAAGTGGCACACTTAGACGTGAGGATTTACTTTTTTTTGGACAATACAATTGTGAAAACTAGACTTGCCTATTGTGTAGGAGTACTCATTTATCTTGTGCCTTATGTTTAAGTATGTACGTGAATTTCTAAACAAACAAAAACAAAAACAAAAACAAAAAACCTTTCCTGTCCTCAGGTAATAGACGTTTTCTTCTATATTTTCCCTTAGTTGAGTATTTTGATTGCGTACCTGCCTGGTTTCAGAGTAAACCTTACCTAGCAACTTTCCAAGACTTCATAGAGAACCTTAAGAGTCCCATGCAGGGGCTGGGTCTGTGAGCGACCTCAGTCTATCTACTCATGTGGTTTTCTCAAGCCATTGTGGTGAATGGTAATTGCAATAATGCTAACTTACATTGCAGAGTGTTTTCTAAGATGTGTTCTGAAGAATGCTAGTTGTGTGGGTTATTAATTGATATTACTCAAAACAACATGTGAAATAATGGGATTAAAAGTTAAACCCGTATGTTAATGTAGAAATTATCACCTTTAATAGAGTAGTTTTAAATCCTCTGACATAACCATACGTCAGAAACCCTTCAATACTTCTAAAAAACAGATTTATTGTCCTCACCTCAACAAGTATATGCTCTTCTCCAGGATGAGTCTGGGTCTGGTTGCTGGGTATGTGGGGGTGGAGGTGTGGGATTGTATGTTCATTTTGATAATTCTCTCCAGGTGATTTTGAAATGTTTCTACCCCTCTCCACCAGTCTCCTCTTCAATCTTGAAAATCACAGTGTTAGTGCGTTAATGTGCCAGTGATTCTCCAACATGGAAAAGGTTTCCCAAACTCATGCAAGCTCAGAACCCCATTTTTATGCAGAGCTGGGGCCAATTTATAGAAACATTATTTGGGAGACTCATACAATGGTTTTAGCTTTGACAAAGTTTTGCTTATGTCTAAATTCATTTGATTCTTACTATCCATGTGATACAAACATTTTTTATCTCCATGTTAGAAGCAAGGAAACTAAGTTAGAAGTGAGGGGGCTAGGACTCAACTGTAGATCTTTGAAATCTAAGTCTGGATCTCCTTCAGTAGCCAAATCTCAGACTGAGCTAAGCTATTAGTGCAAAATTGGTATGATGGAATCAATAGTGCTAACGGGGCCTTAAACCCACCTCTTCCAGATTTTCATGGAGTTAAAACTCCATGAGTGCTATGGAGAAAAATGATATAAAAGATATACTACAAAGGTTTAGTTAAGTATTACAAAGCCCTATATCAACATGAACTCTATAAAAATTCATCGTTCTCTTCTCAATAATTGAGATCTGTTTTTGAAAGTGCGTATTTATATAAAAAAAGAGAGGAACTCTAAAGCTGGCATAATACTGTCAGCTGTTGGCCATATGGAAAAATTTAAATTGTCATAGAAGCTGGCCAGTTATAAAATGTTTTAGATAGATTTTTTTTTTAAGTTACATTTTAAGCGTTTGAGCAATATGCTCAAAAATACATTGGTGAACTCCAGTAGCAATTGCTTTGGCTATAATTTCCATGGTCCTTCCATATTCAATTATTATTTTTTTATCTGACCTGTGTAACAGGCAATGAAATATGTTTTAGATGGGGATAAAGATGTTAAAATGGAAAAATTTCCAAAAATATGTTTCTTAACTTTCATCTGTAGATACCTGTGTGTAGCATTAACTGGATGTAGTTAGGCATCATAATTAGGTATCATTTATTGAACATCTACTATGTGCAAGGCCCTATGCCAAACCCTGCAATGCCGATGGTCTTATATACATAAGGAGACAGGATAAGAAAATTGTGTTTGAACTTAATTTCAAACCCTGCTTAGTCTGGTTTCAATATATATATTTTTTTGTATTTAGCTTTTAAATGAATATCATTAAAATCACCTGACCTCAAGAGCAATGTCTTTTTATTGTAGAAGATTTGGAAAAATATTGAAAAATGGCAATAACAAAATATTGAAAATACATATCACTTGCAGTCCCACCAGCAAGAAATGACCGCCATTAGTATTGAAAACAATTTTAATGTATGTTTATCATTGAGAGTGAGAGACAGAGCGTGAGCAGGGGAGACACAGAATCTGAAGCACACTCCAGGCTCTGAGTGGTCGGCACAGAGCCCAACGTGGGGCTTGAACCCACGAACTATGAGATCATGACCTGAGCTGAAGTAGGACACTTAACTGACGGAGCCACCCAGGCACCCAAGACTGCCATTTGTATTTTGAAGTATTTTCTATTCTTTCCTGTGAATATGCATAATACACTTTTTTTTAAAAAGGGATCATGCTGTTTTGTGATTTTCTTTTTAATTGACAGTATTTTCAGAACTGCTTTTTCATGTTATTGAATACTTTTTTGACAATTTTTAATAGCTGCATAGTGTTTCATTTTATGATTGTTCCATAATTTAATTAATCACTCCATTACTTTTGGATACATAAAGCATTTCAATTTTTTAGTATTATAAACAACTCTATTATCTTTGTCAGTAAACATTTGTGCCCATCTCTGATTATTTTCATAGAATCAATTGGTAGAAATAGAGTTTTTGGATTCAGGCTTATAATGTATATTGTAAGTTATCATCCAAAAATGTACCAATTTACATTTGTATCAGCAGTAGATGATTCCTTTTTTATTTTTCTACATTTTTACTAACACTGGATATGAAAAAAATTATATATTAAATTCACAATTGTTTTATGCTCCCTCTGCACATTCAAATTTCAGGTATCTACATGAAGCATTTTAGATAGTTATCAATCATCCTGAATTTCATTTATTTATTAATTTACTACTAAGAGTTCTGTTTAGTTAGTGTGTTTGTGGTGAACCTATGATATGTGCCAGATTCTGTTTTAGGTTCTGGGGATTAAATGGTGAATGAAACAAAGGTTCTGCTCGCAGAAGGAGTACATTCTACCATGCTCATTTTGCTGAAGAATCATTCCTAGTAATATAAAACAGCAAATATTTAATACTTTGGCATATCCCTTATCACGTACAATATCATTTTTAATTTAATCATTGTTTTGCTAAGCAGAGAGATTCATTGTCAAGTCTGAGTTATACCAATGTATAAAAACTAGTGTGATAAATTAGATTATGCCTTGAGTTTAATATAAGGTTGTCAGGAAATGACAAGTCATACTAGAAACAGGTTTCATACATGTTTAGTGGCTTTATAACATGCTTTTCAGTGTTACAAGTTATTTGGTGCATGAGGTGTGCAATTTTAGTTAAAAATATACAGAATTGATGGGAAATTTTAGGCTTTTGCAAAAAGGCAATTTTGGGGCATGAAAAGGAAATAAACAGAAAGTGTCTTAGAGAAAAAGAGAGAAGGGATTCATGAACTTTACAACCTCCTAGTGCTACCGATCAGAACTGTCTGTAACTGGGTCAAACCATTTATCATAAATAGGACTCCAGCATGAGAAGAAATCAGGGTATAAGAATGCCGTGGTTTTAGTCTAATGTTGTCTGGCTTAACTAAGTGTTTCCAATTCTACTTTTTATTTTTTATTTTTTATTTTTTTATTAAAAAAAATTTTTTTTTAACATTTATTTATTTTTGAGACAGAGAGAGAGAGAGAGCATGAACAGGGGAGGGTCAGAGAAGGAGGGAGACACAGAATCTGAAACAGACTCCAGGCTCTGAGCTGTCAGCACAGAGCCCAACGCGGGGCTTGAACTCACGGACCACGAGATAATGACCTGAGCCGAAGTCGGCGGCTTAACCAACTGAGCCACCCAGGTGCCCCTCCAATTCTACTTTTTAAATATCTCTGTGACTAAAATCACATAGGGACATAAAAGGGACAATGATACTGTGAATGTGTTCTATTTTCCCTAACAAGGAAAAAGAAATCATCATGGACAGAAAGACCTGTCTTTTAATTTGTTTTGTTATTTTCAAAAAAAAAAAATTCCTTTAAAAAAATGTGTCTTCAGAGTGAGAACTAGTTTGTTTTAGGGAAAGAGATCTAATTTGAAGGAAATGTTCCAATGTCTTTGCTACCTTAAAATGTAAAACATGTTTAGCCCTGTTTTCCTACTTTCCTCTACATGTTTGATAAATGCTAGATGGTAAAGTGATGTATTAACTTGGGACCGTATTTTCTATCCCGATGATTTGGCTTCACTCAGCAAACATACTGTACACCAGATTTTACAAACCACAGGAAAACTGGCACAAATTTTGAGTATTTTGCTTTATAAAATGAGACACTGTATTTACTAAAGTTTAAAAAATGTTTTTTTTGATATTGTTTCAATAAATCTCTGGCCTTGAAACAAACGCAAATAAAATGTTTAAGCTTTAAGCATTTGCTATAAGTACAATTTGCTATGCCTTTCAAATAATCAGGGACAATGTGGAGATGGAATTCAATTAAAACCCAGTTACATCTTTAAAATTTCGGATGCAAAAACCATACAAGTCTTGTTTGAACTTAGAAAACGTTATTGAAGTATTTGGTTTATAGATAGAAGTCATGAAAAGATAAGATAAAATTCTGGTGTTGCAGTTATATTTTGAAGACATATCTAATCTGTAGTGGCATGAGAAATGTAGGAGAGGTATATGTTGCTGAAAATCACTGTAGCATCACACTTAAACACTTAGAATCCAAGGCAGTTAATATAATTTATACATACATAAACTAAATTATATCTCTCCTAGAGACTTCTGGATAGAAACACTTTTACCCAGTATTTTAATCAAGTATGCTATCATTTCTGCTCCATTCGATGCATGCAGCACACAAATTTGCTGATATGTGTTTCACTTAATGGATGTAATATGTGTAATGTGCTATTAATGTCTATTAGAAATACATATAATAGTGAGGAGGCACTTTAATCAGAAAGAGTTGCTATTTCTTGAAATCAGAAAGATCACAATAACAGTGAGGTAGGGTTTGTTCTGGTTTTTAAAGGGATAGTGCTCCTGTCTCTGAATTGAATTAGGACCGTACTCCTATTCCTATTCTGCATAAATTTGCATGACTAATTCCCAAAGCTCTAATTTGAAGTAAGTAAAATAAAAGGATGCAAACTTCTTATAACTGTATGCATGCCCTGATATTTAGAGAAAGCACGCATAACAGATTTTTTAAAGAATTAATTTGTTTACCTTTCAGGTCAAGGGACAAGGGAAAGTAGGAAAAGACTGGGTAAGAGCAAGAGTGAGCGAGGGAGAGAGAAAGCACCAGGGTGCTCATTAATGAGTGTGTGTGTGTGTGTGTGTGTGTGTAAAATGGCTTTATTAAGATATAATTCACATACCATAAAATTCACCCTTTAAAAGTGCACAATGCAATGGCTTTTAGTCTACTCACAGTTGTGCAAGAATCGCACTAATTTTAGGGCATTTTTATCATATAACCATTAGAGGTCACTGTCCATTCCCTCCTTCTCCCGGATCCGGGTAACCACTAATCCACTTTCTGTCTCTATTAGCTTTAATATATTTTCAGGGAAATATCCAATTTTATTTCACTTCATAGCAATTGGGTCTAAACATTATATTCTGTGGTTCATTATCGATTATATTGATCCCGTTATGTTTTGGAAATTTAGTTTTGAGTGGAATTCTGATGTTTATGAAAGTAAAAAAAAATTCAAGCAAACATCTAAAAGTATTAATAATTATGCTGGAAAGGGTCAACTGTGTTGTTTAATTAAATAGGATGGGGTTCAGTTCAAGCAGTTGATTTGTTATTTTTACCTCTAGTCTCAGCTAAACCTAGGGGATGACAATATTAAGGAGAAAAGAAAGGCCCAATTCTTAAATTTCCCATGGTGTAGATGAAAATGTTATTGGAAGATTTGTAGCTGTTTGTAATTTTGTCAGTCACAAATGATTATCTACTCTCCCAACCACAATAATCGTGCAAAAAGTTATGGGGGAAAAGATGATTAGGCTCTCAAGGGTTCTACAATTTAGGTGAATCTGACTTTACTTTCATTCTTTAAGTACATTTTCCTAAGAATAAAAAAAAATCTGTAAGAAAATAATACCACTGATAACTATATTACTCTGAATCTCCTCAGCATTCATTTCTATCTGTATCTACAACCAAATCAGGGGGTAAGAAGTTGCTTCTTTGTTTCTCTGTGGTCTATGTTCTTAGAAACTGCATTCATATTTTTAAAAACATTTTATTATAAAATAAAATGCAAGGACAAGAATCGCCAAACACCAAAACACCAAAATATGTAGCTAGTAAATTGTTATAAAGTGAAAACCATTGTGACCACCATCTGAGACAAAAATAGAACTTCCTGGTCACCCCAGGGCCTCTTTATAGCCTCTCCTTTCAAAAGTAGTACTTCTGACTTCTATAATCATCACTTATTTGAACTTTCTTCATGGTTTGCTGACTTCCCCAGACACTATAGGTTAGTCTTGCATATTAAAAAAAATTGATGTCTTTTGAGTCTCTTTTAATACACAATCAAAATTTGACAATTTACCTTTCTTTGATTTACAATTTATCTATTAAAGAAACTGGGCTTTTGCTAAGGCTCCCACAGTCTGTATTTTTCTGATTGTATACTCATGGAGCACTTGTACACGTTCCTCTGTTCTCTTCTTTTCCTGAATATTGGCAGCTGGATCCAGAGGCTGGAGGATTCACTTTTAATCGTTTGGCAATATTACAGGTGTGCTTATATTTCTTTTCATCAGGATGCACATGTTACCTGGTTTTTGCTTTTTTGTTGTTTTTAACTGCCATTGACAACTCAACACCTGAATTCATTAATTCAATGAGGTTTGTAAAATGGTGATATTCTATCAAGTTGTTTTTATTTATGAGTTTGTAATAATTTTATAATGAGATACTTTTCCTTATCCATTGTCTACAATCTATTGATACAGATCACATAGAAAAGCCAGGATTAATTCTTGGTATTTTCCTTTTATTTGTTTGGTATTCAAGACGATGAATTGATTTCTTGTCACTTGCCAAAGATGATTCAGTTTTTCTGTTAATAAAATTTTTCTGAATTCATGGATTTAAGCATAGTTTATAGATTTCAATCCATTGTAATCTTATCCTCCTTAAATAAAGCTCATTTTTTCCTATCTTTGGATCATTGGCTTCTCCCCTCAAGTTGTCTCTTGAGTTATATAGATACATATCACCCGCTAGTCTGATAATTTTCTCGTGACATGGTATATACGTGTTCCAAGACAACTTTGTACATTTACCGTCCTTGAGCCCAAGTTAGCCATTTTTCTAAACAGTCTTAGTTTCATTTAAAGGGAAATGGTATGTTGGGGCTAGAGTCTGGGCTCTAGTGGTGTTCACTGATACTGGGTTGATACAGATATATGATCTTACAATTCTGGAAGTCAGAAGTCTAGAATGGATCTCACTGGGCTATTATCAAGGTGTCTAGATTCTCTAGGCTGGAATCTGTTTTCCTGCTCATTCTAGCTTCAAGAGGCCACCTGCATTCCTTGGCATGTGGCTCCTTTCCTTTCTCCATCTTCAAAGCTATGCAGGTTGAGTCTTTTTTTTTTTTAATTTATTTTTGAGAGAGACAGAGAACATGTGTGCACATGAGTCAGGGAGGGGCAGAGAGTGGGAGAGAATCCCAAGCAGGCTTTGCACTGTCAGCGTGGAGCATGACATGGGGCTCGAACTCATGACCTGTGAGATCATGACCTGAGCCAAAATCAAGAGTTGGATGCTAAACCGCCTGAGTCACCATGGTGCCCAGGTTAAGTTCTTTTCATGTTTACTCTGATCTCCTCCTCTCCTTCCACATTTCAGGACCCTTGTGATTGCATTGAAGCCGCCTGGGAAATCCAGGATAATCTCCCTATCTTAGTTAAGCTAATTAGCAATATTAATTCCACCTAAACTCTTCTTTCTCCCTTTGTCATGTAATGTAACATATTCCCATTTTCCGGGAATTAGGACATCACTGGGAAGGGGACAGTATTCTGCCTATCACATGATCTTAATCTCTCTGTGACAAGAATGGTCAGGGAATTTCTTTTATACTTCTTTTTTTTTTTTTTTTTTTTTTTTTTTTTGAGGAATTGACATTTACACTGCATCTTGAAGAATGCATGGGGATCTGCTGGGTGAAGAGAAAACAGGAATACAGGTGAGGTTGCAAGAGAGCAAGTGGGAAGCTGTTGTGGTAGTTCAGATGGGAAATGAGGGCGCCTTAGACAAAAATGGAGGTTGTGAAGTTGGAGCTAAATGGATAGATTCAAGATAGCAATAATCCACCTTCAAGCACTGAAATGTGATCTCATTATCTTCAATTAATGGTGTTTTTGTTTTGATGTGACAACATTCACTTTTCTGCTCTTGTTTCTAAGGGCACCTGTAAAGTATTCTCATTTTAGAGACTCTAAAGGCTAATTCTACAAGAATCAAATAGAATCTTCTCCAAAGGAATTATTTCAGACACTTCAGGATGTAGTTAAGAACATGGATTTCAGGGGCGCCTGGGTGGCTCAGTTGGTTACGTGCCTTCAGCTCAGGTCATGATCTCACAGTGAGTTTAAGCCCCACATTGGGCTCTTTGCTGTGTGTGCAAAACCTGCTTCAGATCCTCTGTCCCCCTCTTTCTCTGCCCCTCCGCTGCTTGCACTCTCTCTCTCTCTCTCAAAAGTAAATAAACTCAAAAAACATGGATTTCAAATTCTGGGTATATTTCACTTACAGCAGTTACAGGAAGCACAGCTTGGCTTCTGATGTTAAGGGACTTAGGAAGGTTTGGCTCTGTACATTGATTGCTACACTTCTACATCTAGTAGTTTTGGTTTTCTTTGGTCAACCTGTGATGACCTCTGTATGACAAATCTTTAAAGAGACCAATTACCAACTTAGTTGTGAGCTGGTGTAGTTTGGGTCTCATGTTATTTATAATTGAGCATATGGAACTTACAGGACAAGACAGTTTTTTCTAGTCTAGAGGTATTTTGATTGGGTTTTTCCTCATATGTGAATTTCTGTATATTTTATTGTATCCAAAGCTCTGGTTGTACCCTCATTGGCTTTCTCCCATGCCTGGACTTGAGTGAAACATTGGTAGAGCCTATGGCCCTTAGTGTTGATTTGCATGAAGGGCAGAGATTTACAAGCTACTTCTGTTAGAAGTGGAGTGGGGTAAGAGGAGTGAGGGAACAGGGGAGGAGGGCATGCAGTTCTTAGAGGAAAGGAGTAGATTAGCTTTCTGCAAAGACCCTAAACCTTGAAGACAGAAATAGTTTTGTTTGAGGCCCAGATGATAGAATAATAAAGGTGTGCATCCTGTCCATTTCTGTGAAAGCCTAGGGAAGCTTCAGTGTAGTGAGGTTTGAAGATAACATAGTCTTGCTTTAGCCCTGTGGCCTTTGGAGTTTTGTATATATGAATTTAAATAGGAGACAGCATTGGGGTGCCTGGGTGGCTCAGTTGGTTAAGCGTCAACCCTTGATTTCAGTTCATGAGTTCGAGCTCCACATCTGTGCTGTCAGTGCAGAACCTGCTTGGGATTCTTTCTCTCTCTCTGTCCCTCCCTTGCTCATGCTTTCTTTCTCTCTCGTGATAAATAAATAAACTTAAAAAAAATTATGAATAGGAGACAGCATCCCATGCAGAGAATCTTTGTTTTTAATGATGGCACTGGTAGCAATGTTGGTGAAAATTTCCCTCAAGTGACTTCCCAAGCAGGAGAAACCTAGAGGCAGGGGGTGGAGGGTTGAGGCACACTGTAAGTACAAGATGTGGTATTTGTAGGAATGTGTGGGACAGCCCCCAGAACTCCCTGAGATAGCTTGAGAAGACTGATTGGAGGTCTCTGATTGGAGGTGACAGTGAAATTTGGGTTTGGGTAACCTCATTGTTATCAGCAGTTTGGAGAGGGTTGGGGGACACTTTAAATTACAATTGTTACATCCTGTCTCTTCTCATTCAGAACAAAGTGTCTAAGATTCTACTGAATGGATCATGGCTGGTGCAGATTTGGAGAATAATTTGCACTGCTGGTTAGATGCCTAACATACAGCTAAGATCACCTGGATATTTGAGGAGTTGTGTTCTGAAATTCACAGAATTGTGTTGTGATATCCACAGTTTGAGAACTCAGTTGTTTGGGAAGGCAGAAAAGAGAAATTCTGATCCTCTAAGGAATCTAGATGTATCATGTTATCAAAAGAATAGTACCACACTCAGGGTACTTTTCAAAGCTGTAGCAGAAAATAGGAACTTTTACATATTGTCCTTTTAGTTTACACAACAGCTGCAAAGTAGGTGTTATGTCATTTTCAGATGTGGTAACCGAAGGTCAGAAATAGTCAAAAGTCTTGCTAAAAGTTACACAACTATTAAGACAGGATTCCATCAGGTCTCTGACTCCTTCCATTATTCCCTGTTGCTTCCTCTTTAAGGTAGATCGACAGTGATAGAACAGTGCAGAAAATGACCCTTTCAGATATGGTTCTGATATTCTCCATGCTTTGAAAGAATTGTATTAAGAAATAAATAGAGGGACACCTATGTGGCTCATTTGGTTAAGTGTCCAACTCTTGATTTCAGCTCAGGTCATGAGCTCACAGTTTTGTGAGTTTGAGCCCTGTGCTGGGTTCTGAGTGGGCAGTATGGAGCCTGCTTGGGATTCTCTCTCTCCCTTTCTTTCTGCCCCTCCCCCATTTACACTGTCTCTGTCTCAAAATAAATAAACTTAAAAAAAGAGAAACAAATAGAATGAAAACTCTCTCTCCCTCTCTCGTCTTTGTTGGAGTTATTAGTTCTCCTTGGTAGACTTGGTATCTTCATTAGATCTTCAAACCCACACTTCTGGTGTAATCATTGCAAGTGGTTTGGAAGCAGTGGTTTCTTTGGCCTTTGAATGCATGCGTCAGCCTACTTTTAATAGAACAGCTACTGAAGTTTTGGGGTTTATTTATTATAGCAACCAGCATTATACCAATTTATATGCCTCCCTTTTAATGATGCATTTGATTTTGGTTCTTTTGGCTATGAAAAAACCAGATATGTACTTACGCTGACTGAAGAAAAAGACTTTTCCCTGTGTGGAATGGAATCACAACAGGAAAGCTCAAGTTGTTTCTCTGTTAGCATCTCTACTTCCAACGGAGCAATCGTGCTGCTCTTTTCTGACCAACACTTCTCACCTGATACTGTGTCTCTTCTGTGCTTTCATGTCATTAGCTTCTATATGGCTTTGGCCTACCATGGATCTTACCCGGTCTCATGAATGCAGCTCATTCACATGCAGCTTTATTTCTTTTTTATTTTTTTTATTATTTTTTTATTTTTTATTTTTTAATATATGAAATTTACTGTCAAATTGGTTTCCATACAACACCCAGTGCTCATCCCAAAAGGTGCCCTCCTCAATATCCATCACCCACCCTGCCCTCCCTCCCACCCCCCATCAACCCTCAGTTTGTTCTCAGTTTTTAACAGTCTCTTATGCTTTGGCTCTCTCCCACTCTAACCTCTTTTTTTTTTTTTCCTTCCCCCCACCATGGGTTTCTGTTACGTTTCTCAGGATCCACATAAGAGTGAAACCATATGGTATCTATCTTTCTCTGTATGGCTTATTTCACTTAGCATCACACTCTCCAGTTCCATCCACGTTGCTACAAAAGGCCATATTTCATTTTTTCTCATTGCCACGTAGTATTCCATTGTGTATATAAACCACAATTTCTTTATCCATTCATCAGTTGATGGACATTTAGGCTCTTTCCATAATTTGGCTATTGTTGAGAGTGCCATGCAGCTTTATTTCTAACTAATCATGTTTTTTTTTTTTTTCTAATTTTCTCCAAAATGAAATCTGATTTGCCTAGTTTATTTTTTCAGCCCATGTTGGCCATTGGTTCTTGGCTAGTCTATGGATTTTTTTTTTTTTAACCTGGGGTTGATGCCATTTGCTAACCTAGAATGAGAATAACAGGGTTTATAAACATTTTAGGAGGAGCTAACAGCAGGGATTATACTGGCTCTACTATTTGCCACAAATAAATACCAATTTGTAAGTATCAGAACCTACTATGCCTTATGTTTAAATGTTTCAAAGTGGTCATATGGAAACTTCATAATATTTCTAATAGGTGATATTTGGAACTGTTGAGAGAAGAGTCTTTCATGACTCAAATAATATATACAGAACTCGCCCCCTTGTCTGGGGTTTCACTTTCCTATTTTAGTTACCTATGGTCAATGCAGCCCAGAAGCAGAAGATGCTTTTTCTGACGTATGGTCAGAAGGTCCATAGTAGCCTAATACTATGTCACAATGCCTGTGTCCTTTACCTCACTGCTTCTCATCACATAGGTATTTAATCATCTTGCATCATCACGAGAAGGGTCAATATAGTATAATAAGGCATTTTAAAAGAGACCATATTCATGTACTTTTTATTACAGTATATTGTTATAGTTAATCTCTTACTGTGCCTAATTTATAAATTAAACTTTATCATAAGTGTGTATGTACAGGAAAAAACATAGTATATTTAGGATTTGCTATTATCTATGGTTTCAGGCATCCCCTAGGGGGTCTTAGAATGTATTCCCTGTGAATAAGTGGAAGGGGAAGTAGCTATTGGAGACCAGAAAGAGATGACTTAGAAATACAAAGTTGGGTGAAGTGTGGCATCTCTAAGTCTGATGTGAAATTAGTATTTAGTACACAAGTTAAACGGACTTTGGTTTTAACAGTGTCTATCGATGGATTAAAGTGGCAAATATTTACCCAGTGACCTGCTATATCCCTGTAAAGTTATTGGAGTTGAATGCAGAAAGAATTAACAGAAAAATCACATGCCGAGGATTGTTTGAATCATCCAATAAACTGATACTTATTAAGCAGCACTGTGATCCAGTTAGGAGTTAGGTTGCGGTGATAGATGTTAGCTAGCCATTGTCCTATAATTCATTGGTGGGGAGGAGAGACATCCTGGACATCTTTAGCACAGCGTTATACCTGCAATAATTACATAGAAGCACTGATATTTAGGAAATATAACAAGAAATACCTAAGATAGATTGGGTGAGTCAAGAATAGCTTTTCAGAGCATTTCAGGCCTGAGCTGAGTGTTGAAGGATGAATGGTATAACCAGGTGAGTGTGGGGTTGGAGGAGAACATGAATTTGCATAGGTATCTCTGTGTATGCTATACTTTGTGTTATGGAGTTCAAGCTTCACAACTATTATTTTCACCTTACTGGCTAACAGTCAAAAAAAAGGAAGATGATTATAGTTTCTGTTAAGGATATCAGTTCAAAACCCAATTTAAGCAGAGCAAGGTCTGGCATTCTAAGTACTTTCCTTATCTCTAGTGGAAAGGTGCCATATTTCATATCTAGATGTGACTTTAAGTGACGATTGTAACTGCAGCATGTTGACTCTGAAAAAATTTTGTATGCACTTGAAAAAGACCTGAAGGACCTCTCGATCTTTCACATTTATTTATTTATATTTTTTACTTTTAGTGTTCACTTTCTTTTCATGACTATTTCACTGATTTTTTAAAAAGGTATGTAGTTTTAATAAAGTTCCCCAAGTACTCTTGAGTTCCAAATGGACTTGAATTCATTTTATTTTTATGGGCTGCTGGTCTTTAATCTCTTATCACAGAATCAGAAATGTACCTGTTACATACTGGTAAATTAGTTATCAATCCCTTGGGCAGTCTATTTTAATATCAGTGTTATAGGGAAGATGATATAAATCTTGTGTACAGTATTATTAGCTTAGGCAGCTGCTGACTTAAAAAGGCCAGTTTAACAAGTCGCCACTGTATTATGTTTAATTAGGTACAGTTTATATAATGAGGTGTTCAGTTCTAATGGAAAGACATGCTGTGAGCAGCACATCTGCAGGAATAACTATTACAATCAGCATTGCAGAGACCCGTGGAACTGCAAATTAGACTTACTTATCTAGAAATAAATTACATCCCAATGCCTTCATAAAGCTCATTAATTAATTCCACTGGCATAAAGGTCTTTTTCTTAATTTCATGTTCCATTAGCATAATAAACACAATTTGAGTTACAACAGTATGATCAGTTTAATGGATGCTATTTATTTTAGTTTTTTATTTAAAGTCCCGGTAACGTAGAATTAACATCAATATGCTGCTTGGTCCTTTATTAAAAATTCCCATAGGATAACCAACACAGATGTTCAATACAGCATCATATATTTGCTGCATTTTACAACTCTACTAATGGGCCATATGGAAAGGTGTTGCTTGGGTGTAATTTTTGAAAAAAAAACCTGCTAAATTATATGGATTGTAATAATTACAATTAGTTTATATGTAAAGTTGATAGGTTAATACATATTGCCTATTGCAGGCAAATCAGAGTAAACAAACTTTTGGTTCCATGTTTATTTAAAGAAATTCATTTAAAAGAAATTTTGACAATATATTTTTTAAATGATAAAAATAAAAAGATTAACTTTGCATACATTCTGAAAGTATACAACATGGTCTCCATTTGTGAAGTATGAAGTTTAGACCCTTACAGTTTTTTTTAAAAGTTATTCAGTGCACTTTGTTAATATGTATGACATTAACATATTTATAATGCTTGTACAATGAAATTCCAGGTTAATTGCACCTGCTAATGTCTAGTATATAATTATCACATGTGGTTTTTGGGTGATCTCTTATATAGTGTCTTACTGATGTCCCACATTAGATCTTACTACTGAAATAAAATGCACTGCAAAACACACATAAACTTTCTTCTCTTGAGTCAAAATATCTTTACTCCTGTTACATTTTCTCTTTTTTCTCAATGTACCTTCTCTGCTACAAAACATAATTTATGTTTTCTTTACTGTATTTTTACTTTTGAATAATTATTTATTTACAACATTTACTTCATCTGGTATTTCTGTATAAGCTACTATGCTGTGTAACAAATTATTTCAAAACTTAGTTGCTCAAATAACAACAATAATTTGTCACCTCTCATGTTTTCTGTGTGCTCAATCTTTGGAAAGACCTCAGGTGGGCATCTCTTGGGGTCTTTCATGCATTTGCAGTGAAATGTTGGTCAGGGGTGCAGTCATCTGAAGGCTTGACTAGAGGTGGGGGATTCACTTTCAGGGTGGTTCCCTCACCACTGCTGACAATTGGTCATGAGTGTTAGTTTTCTGCATATGGGGCTCCCCACAGGGCTGCTGGGGTGTCCTCATGAGATGGCGACTCACTGCCTCAAGAGTGAGAGATCCTGAGGCTAAGGCAAAAACTGAAATATCTTTTATGACCTAAACTTGGAAGTCAAATACCATCACTTCTGTCATATTCTATTTATCATATAGGCCAGCCTTAATTCAATGTGGGATGTGGGAATTAACATGAGGAGATAAGGCTCTTGGGGGCCAGTAACCACAGTCCCCTCCATAATAATTCACATCAAGCTCAAATGCATAATAAACCTCTCCCTCTCAGGGCTCCAAAAAGTCTCAGCTGTTACAGCCTCAGTGCAAGCTCTAGGACCAGGATCTCATCATCTAACTTGGGCCCAGATGTGAATAAGGCTACTTAACTAACACTCATTGAGTATGGTTGTTTATTTGAAGGTCTTTGAACTAAAGCAATATGTTATGTGATTCTCCATCCAACCAAATACAATGATGTTTCAGCCAAGGATTGCCTCTATCAATTCTCCTGTTTCAGACTGGGAAAAATGAGAGGTATACAAGTCACTGCTCCAAAGGATTCTGAAGCCCGGTCAGGCACACATTGCCAGTCCCTGGATTAAAGTTCGGTTCTAAAGCCTGGAAATGATTCCCTTTGGCCTCTGGGCTCTTGGTTCTACCCTCTGAATTCTCCTTCCTTTTCAATAAAAAATGGCCTCCCATTGACTGAATCTACAGCAGACATCTGACTGAAATCACATCAGACACCCCAAATGATAACTTCCCAGCTGAGACCTTTCTGAATTCATGATCCAAAGAAATCACAAGAGGTAATAACTGATTATTATGGTGGTAAGTCACTGTGTTTGCGGAAATTTGTCACAGAACCATAATAACCGATACAGATTTTAGTACCAGAAGTGGGGTGTTGCTAAAACAAAACCCCCAAAATGTGGAAGTTTCTTTGGGACTGGGTGGTGAGTGGAAGTTGGAAGAGACTTGAAAAGACTGTTAGTGGAGCCCTTCAGGAGGCTATTCTGGAAAGAAAGTGAGAAACATGCTATTGTCAGCTGGAGAAAAGGGGATCATTGTTATATCTTTATGGAAGTTTCAGCGCTGTCACTTGTGATAACACAGAAAGTGGAAAACGTACTTAATAAGCTGGATGATCTTGGTAAAGATATTTCCAGGCCGAGTGTTGACTTTGCTACCTGGTCTTTTCTTTTGTTTAGAGTAAAATGCAAGAGGAACAAGATAAGTTCAAAGAAGTTCAGTTAAATATGAAGAAGCTGAGTTAAAACAAAAAATTGTTTCTCATGCCTAGGCTCTCCAGAGAGCAAACAATGCTAAAAATAAGAAAAGACTTCTGGGCAAATATAATCCAGGCACTGTCAGGAAAACATGGTGAAACCAATGTGTTTGACTCTAAAATTCTCTGTGAGAAAACCCAGAAAGATTTAAGGTAGTGCCTATATAACAGAAAAAAAAAAATTCCCTGTACATATTTGAAAAGCATTCTTCACAAAACCTTTCCACTGAACAACAGAGCCTCTAAGAATATTTAGGGTGGTTTTCTGCCGCAGAATTATAGGAAACTTGCAGTAGACAAGGACATATTGAAACAAGATCTGTGGGTGTAGCTTTTGTCTAGCAGAGTGAACCTTAATAAGATTTGTAGAAGACCCACAGAAGTTTTAAGAGAATTGTACTAATGGAAGCACTGCCAACTGGATCTAAAAGGAATGGAGGAAATTCAAATTAAAAAAGGCCTTTAGGGTCACCTGGGTGGCTCAGTCCGTTAAGCATCTGACTCTTGATTTTGGCTCAGGTCATGATCTCATGATTGTGAGATTAAACCTTGTGTTGGGCTCTGCACTGACAGCATGGAGCCTGCTTGGGATTCTCTCTCTCCCTCTCTCTCTCTGCCTTCCCCAGCTTGCACTCTGTCTCTCTCTCTCAAAATAAATGAATAAACTTCAAAAATTAAAAATAAAAAAGGCCTTTGGATTTCCTACCTACTCATACTGGAATTCTGTTGCAAGGATCATTGAGAGTCTGTTTTTGTTTTTAATGTTTACTTATTTTTGAGAGAGATGGGGGGGATGGGCAGAGGGAGAGAGAGAGAGAGAGAGAGTGAGAATGGGGGATGGGCAGAGAGGGAGGAGGACATGGAATCTGAAGCAGGCTCCAGGCTCTGAGCTGTCAGCACAGAGCCTGACACGGGGTTCAAACCCACAAACCATGAGATTTTGACCCGATCTGAAGGCAGATGCTTAACCGATTGAGCCACTCAGGTGCCCCAAGAGTTATTTTGAGAGTGATCTTTGTGAGTATATATGATACATTATCATATTTAAAATACTTGTGCTGTGACATTCATATTAATTACATTTGTTAATGTCTAGTGTATAGTTATCAGCTGAACTTTTTTGTTGATCTCAAATGCAGTTTATTATTAAATTCCCATATTATATCTTGGTGCAGAAATAAAATGGAATTGCAGAACATATTTATACATTTTTGTTGTCTAGAAGTAACTAGTCATAAAATCTTTTCTTCTACTTTTTTCTCACTGTACCCCAAGTATAAGATATATCATATTTGAACTTATTCTTAACACTGTTTAAAGGATCTATATTCAATATTTAGTTGACCTTGTATTTTTCAATGCATTCCTCAAATCACAGGTCACTCACTATTATCACTTTTCCTATAATATGTACAAATATGTTATATTTTTTAAAATGGCCTGGAGGTCTCTAATCTATGACAGAATTACACATGCACCTATTATGTACTATTAAATTAGTAACTGACCACCAAGTTTGTAAACCTTGCCATTGAAGCTCTTATGCAAAATCAAGTGGCCATCTGAGTTTTCATTTAAAATCGAATCAAATATTTCTACCCCATTCTCATCCTGTCTTGACCATGAGTTCACAAATGTGTGCACATGAGCTTCTGGCAGAAATATAAGAGTTTTCACTGTGGCCTACCCAGTTCCTCTTCTTTCCTTTGGTGTGCTGTACTCTGTAATTACATATGGTGGATTTTTTATAAAGTCATTTTTATGGGAACTGAAGATCGATAAGATGAGGTTATTGGATCATTTTCACTGACATATCACTTTATTGGAATAACTGCATTATCAGAGTTCTCCTTGACATTATTGTGTACCTTTTAGGTGCCAGATTCTGTGCTAGATACTTAACGTGTCTTTTTTCATTGGGTTCTTGCAACAAATTAATGCTCTATTATTTTAACTTTGCATGAAAACACTAAGTTCTGGAAACATTAAATGACTATCCTGAGGTCATATAACTAACAAGGATGAGAGCTGAGATTTGAACCCAGGCGTTCTTTTAAGTCCTATGTTCTTTCTGGTTTGTTATAAAGATTGATGTTCAGAGGTGATCATGCAATGAAGTCTTAATTTTCTTAAGGTGTAATGAACAACTGTACATTTCATGAAATGTGTTCTATGTTATACTGGAGCTACTGCTTCCCTAATAGTATTGGGGCACCTCATTTATAGTCAGCTCTCAATTGCCTGGAGAAATTCAGTCTTGCAGATCATCAATGGTGCACCTCGCTTTGTGGGGTAAACCCTTTCTCCACCAGACCTTTTATCAGAGTAGCTAAGATATAGCAAGAATCAATGGGTTTGAATATTGTGCTCTTTGGTTTTTCCTAGTAAGGTTCTGGTGAATATGTTAACGCCTAGGAAAGTGGGGAGGAAGAAGAAAAAGAAGGGCAATGGAGAGTCTATGTGGCGGTAGTAAGTTGAATGAACTTTTGTTTTCTTGTCATCAAAAGTGCCTTCAGGTTCTTTTTGTCATTTTATGTTTGAGAAAATAAAAAAAAGGTGGAAATGTCTTTTCCATTATACTTTATGAACTAAGGTTGTTAAAGGACATTTAGTCCAATATTCTGATTTATTTATTTTTATGTTAAACATCCTAGTTCTATATTATTTTGAATATGTATGCAGCTTAGTCTTTCCCCTAAGGTATAGAAACATTTAATACACAGTTTGTCATGCTTTTACTCATGCAAAACAATTTGAACTGAATTTGGTGATGTATAAATGGGTTCTGAAGTTTTGGCAAAATACTCATCTTGGCTTGGATTATACTCGATAAAAGTAGTTTTTTGAGTAGAGACTACTTAGCTGAGTAGGAAAAGTGTCAGATTTAACTTTTAATGCACTGTCCTGTAGATTCTGATTTTGAGGTTGCTTGTTTTTCATAGTGCTGTATGTACCCAAAGTGCCTACTTTTTAATTTTGTAGGCAATAAAATGAGAATATAGTTGAGTGGAGTTTAACTGATGGCTACAAGTTCTGCAGAATTTCAGAATGTAAGAACCACAATTTTCAAATGTCTAAACGTTATAGCTCTTTAGATAAAAACATCTGAATTTCTTTTCTTTTTTTTTTTTTTTTTTTGCATTGAATGGCAAAGTCAACATTACTATCCAGCTGTATTGTTTTCACTGTATGGTAACTAATGAAGTGTTTCCATGTGCCAAACAACTACAATGCTGTAAAGTTGGAAGCAAAGTCACGATATGTATAATCATAGGGTTAGAATGGAAGAAGGCAACTCCATTATGTCCTGCAAATAAATGCCATTTAAAACTTTCAAACTCGGTATTTCTTCTGGTTAGCTAAAGTAAAAGGATCATATTGAGTTGAGACAACTTCTAGGGCTGCTGGACTTGATTATATAATTGGAGTGTTTACATGGATTCCACTCCTTGCTAGGTAGATGACTTTGAATAACTTACGTAAACTCTGAGATTTAATAACTGTATTTTCAATTTGTGGGTAATATTACTAGCCTCACAGAATGAAATGAGATGATGTATGTAAAGGTTTTTATCACTCAGACAGGAATGTAATATGAGCGACAAAGATTATTTTCTACTCTTTCTTCCCTCAAGATTCATTTATACATCTGCTATAACTTAGGCCAGAAAAAATTAAATACAATGAATTAAAAATCTGTAAATTAGTAACACAATTGTGCATAAATATTTTGGCTAAAAGCTTTGGGGGACATTGTTGATACTATTGGCTAAAGTAAGGTTTGGGAATTATCTCTGGGTTTCATTAATTTAAATTATTCCTCCCTTCTACTTCTGTGGATAATTTGGAATTGATTATAATAACTGAATCACACAACTTAATATTAAGAAGCTTAAAAAGTCTATCTCACTCCTTTTACTGGCTTACTCAATTGGTTTGATATTAATTCAGAGATTATATTCTCTATGTAATTAATATACTGTTAGGGAATACAAGTTTAAAAGAAAAGTCAGTTTCAAATGTCAGAGCTCAAGCAAAGATTGAGCAAATAGTTTCAAAATATTTTATAGGAGTCTTAGATGCACGAAAATAAAACTTAAAATAAGCCATTGCTCAGCATGTCAGACAAGGTATTACATTTTATTTGTGCCTTAATAGCACATCTATATAGATAGAAGGTTGTTTAAAAATCTTGCAGAAAACTACAGGTGTCACTTTTCCTAATAAAAACTGCATTTTCGCTGTAGTTTATGCCTTTGATCTCTATGAACTCAGGAAAAGTAAATGAAAATTTCTTTGCTTTCATTTGCTGTGATAATGCTGCACATCATTGATCTCCAGGAAACAATACCCACTGCATCACTGGCACCCTGGCCTCCTGGCACCTATTGTGGACTGTTGCTTTCTGTGTGCTTCTTTTCTACATTTGTTACTTAGAAAAATAGGTACCTACAAGATAGAAACAAATCATCACATGGTAATGACCAGGAGACCAAACCATAACATGAATATGTTGATCTGCAGTCTTGGTGACCTTTTGTGTTTGTTTAAACAGCTTGTTTTAATTAGCAGTGGATACCGCTTACTCTTATGAACATTATTGACAATTGAAAACAGCACCTTATAAGCTGAGGAATTGGAGAAATTTAATATGAGTGTTTGAGTTTAGTTTCTTTAGGGGGTTGCCTTGTTCTTGTCATAGTGCTTGAAGTTAATGGACATCTAAAATGGAAAGGCTTCATGTGTCATACACTGAGTGAAGAAGACTGACAAAAAGCCATTAGTGTCCAGGGAAGAAAGACAAAAGCAGAAATTCTATCGTTTCCAGATGAGTCCTTATGATTCCCTGAACTCTTTATTAGCTTGACAGGCAAGAGGCAAGACTATTAATGCGAAGGTCAGATAGTGCAATTTTAGCCAGATTTTTTCTTTCATTAAAATGGTAGTAGGAAGGTATCTAGAATGACAGTGTTATGGAATCTAAGAGATGGTTCTTTTGAAAAACAAATTTAATGGCTTTGATGGTCTAAGTAACAATTTTACCTGTTCTACTAAAAGGAAAGAATATAACTTTTCTTACCATACAAGATTAAGCAGTCACTAAAAGGAAAAGTTGGATTATGCTTACTTCTGGAGGTACTTTAAAAGACTTTAAAATAATTCTGAAAATTTACAGTTTCTTCTCACTCTCAAATACAGTTACAATAGTCTCTAATAAAACCTGATAAAAATGTCATTATTTTCAACCCGCTGCAACATCAGGACCATCAACTTTGTTCTTGTCAAATTATTCTAATGTGTATAACAGTACCATTATCTTTCCTGCATAAAATATTTTAAAGTAGCTCTAAAATTACTTTCATAGGTTTCGAAAGCCATTTCTAATGTTACAGACATCCGTCCCTTGTTTTTTACTCTGAACATAGTGCATGTTTCATATAGGTGCTTGTGAGCTGTGCCGTTTTGAATTGTTTTTCCATTAGCTGGTGCTTGGTTGGAAACAGCGGCCATGCTATTTCCTTAGAAAAGGCAGCCATCCTTGATCTCTTTGGTACTGGAAACCCTGAGAAACTTTCTCTTTTTAACAAATCTTAGATTTGCACTTGGGAAGGTATAAACCACCCTTCCTGACACTTACCATTCTTTGTCATGGAGGGGCGCAAAGATGGCAAAACACACTGTGACGTGTAGAAGTCATTTGGTCATTAGCAGGCTGACTGGGTGTGAGTTTTTCTTGGACTTGATTTCCATTTCCTCTTCCCCAGCAGTTTTACAAATGATGGTTATTGAAACTCTGGGTATACTTCTTCCTGTGTTATTTACTACACAAGGAGAAAAAAAACCCTAAAAGAAATACAACCAAGTCAAAAAGCAAGCAAACAAAAATACCCCAACCAGCTACTATATCATATCTTATAAGACATTGTTCATTTTTTTCTCTCTCTCATTTACATTGGAGACAAGTGGGATGCTGAGTTGTGTATTCACTAATATGAGGATTCACTATAGTATAGTGAAATAACACTAGATTGGCGGTCAGAACACCTGAGAATCATTTCTGATTGGTCAGCTAATTAGCTTTGTGACCTTGAAGAAGTAGCTACACTTTCTGGACTCAGATTCCTTATCTTATTGTGATACTGCTGCCAGGGGGACAAAATTGGCTCACCAATTTTCACCTTGGGATGAGAGGGGGGAAAACATCTTATTTTATTTACAAGTAATATGTGCATATACATATACGTATATATATACACTTGTAGTGGCATATACTGCTGGTTATCAAAATCTATTAACCTTCTTTCTAAGTATATAGCTATATTTTTGATCTTTGCCGATAGAAGCACGTGTGACTGAGTTCTAGTCAATGAAACATAAGTGGAAGTAGCCTGTTTGGAGGCCTGACCTATCAAAACCTCCGACATAGCCTCTATGCTTTCTCCCATTTCGGCTAAATGGAATGGCAATCCTTAGAACAACCATGGAAGTTGCTGGTATCCTGAATTCCTTAATGACTACATAGCTTATTTCTGACAAATGAGCTGGTCAAGACTCATCCATTCATATGCTTGTATATATGTATTATATATACCACATGCAATCTACTCTTCTATGTATTTGGGATTGATCTGTGGACAACTAAAACATTTATACTGGCATATATTTATGCCAACATGTGCCATTATTATATCTAATAAAGACATTGAGCCTCTATATCTGCTCTGGCCAATACAGTAGCCATTATTTAGTCACATGTGGCTATTTAACTTAAAATTAATTAAAATTTTAATTTCTCAGTCACACAAACCACAGGTGGCTAGTGGCTACCATATTGGGCAGTGCAGATGTAGAACATTTCCACCATTATAGAAAATTCTGATGAACTGTGCTGAGCTGTATTGTTGAGAATGAATGCTTTTACAGGCACATATACATGCATGAGCACACATACACTCATGCACATACATGTAGGTACACACATAAAAACACATATATAAGGGAAGGGAAATGGAATGGATCCAAATACATGAATTGTGTTGTGACTCTCCACAATATCTTTTCTACTGTAGGCCAAATAATATGTTTGTCTGAAGAGAAATTATGGAAGTTCCGGGGAGTGGTGAGCATTATCACTAGAGACTACGGTTAAAGGTGGAGCAGACCCAAGTGAGTACAAGGTGCTACTCTTTTTTTCTAATGACTTTTCCTCTCCTTAAGCTGTCTACCTCATTTCATTCTCTAAGAATTAAAAGCTAACCCTAGGTAAGCATTTGACTGCTTGATGAGATTATTGATATGTGAGAAAGAAATTGTCACTCATCGGTGAAATGATTCCTATCTTCTAAATAGGGTTTCGTCTTTCCATCAAGACTTGTCATGGTGGTGCTGGCACCACATTCTTCCCTTTCTGGTACAAGAAAAGTAGAGTTTGGGAAATTTTGTGTGATGTAGTGGTTCTCAAATTTGGGGTGGGCTCAAGACCCACCAGGGGTGAAAGAAAAGTTATCCTACTCTATCCTCCTTCCCCCATCATCCTGGTCGCTGCCCTTCATGTTAGGAATCAGTGACCTTGCTCCTTGGTTTTGTGGTGGTGTGCCCAGTTTGCTCAATGGAAGTTTATACCGTGTTTACTCAGTAATGGGCCTTAGACAAGGCTGACCTGGATGGCTCCCAGGGTAATGTTTTTCATCATGGTCTTTAGAGTTTCATCTAACCTAGAAAAATAGAAAAAGAGGAAGAGAATGTGTGTCCAAGTTGCATGGACTTTTCAAATAACCTAAGCAACATAGGGGTTCTTTCCCATTTAAGTTAATCCTCAGCTTTATTTCCAGGGGTTGGCAACTCACAAGGGGAAAAAAAATGGAACAGTTGATTTAGTTCCCTACCACTCTATGCTGCAGTAATTAGGACTATATAAAACTTTTAGGTGTCTGGATAGCCGGCAGTTTTCTAGTGATATAAAATCAGTGCCTAGTGTTTTACAGGGCCTACATATTATATAACTGTCAGGAAAACAAGAATCCAAACTTTTTCTTCTTCAGTTATTTACTGACTTGGGAGACCTAGCTGTCAGTAAGTAGGTATGAAAATGAACATCTCAGAATTCTAAAGCTTACACACAGAAGTCACAATTTGGCTTTTCCTCCAGGTTTCTGTGCTGACTTAAAAGAAAGCATCCTTTCTCTGTGGAATGACATGAAAATGAAACCCAGGGGCAGGGTCCAGTACCTCTATATTTACACCCGAGCTTTCCACAAGGCAGCTTAAAAGCTCATTTATTTTTATTCTTATTTTTTTCCTGAGAAAACTGACAAGCCATTTGGAGGTCCCTGCTGCTGGAATCTCTATCTAATGTGGGATATGGGGCCCAATTCAATGATTCTTGAAAGGTTTTCAAACTGGTTTTAAGGAGCTAGTAGGCCACTTTGCAATAGGAAGAAGCATCTGACATTTAGAATCCTGCCCCCCAACGTGCAAACAATAGAAGAAGTAAAGCCGAGCCCTCGCCTGGGCTTCTGCTGTGCTAATTACAGAAATGTAAAGCCCAGCTGTGGTCAGACTAGCTCATCAAGGAGAGATGTGTTAGACCAAGAAAGCAAAAGAAGGACCGAAATGTTTTTCATTTTTATTCCTTGCATATTGTCTGTTCGAGCATTCAGCTCTGCTTAATTATAAACGATTTCTTTTTCCGATTATAAACATGTTCTTTCTCCCTGCATTTAATGTGAATGAAGTTTCTTCTAGACTCGGGTATGGCCATGAGATTGGAGCTCAAAGGCTCACCCAAAGATTTCTTTAACATACCTATATACAAATTAATATCAGTCCATAAACCCAATATGTTTAAAAAATGAAAGGTACTTGTCTCCTGTTCCAAATCCTTAACAACCCTCCCTACCCTAAAAACAAATAAAATTAGCAAAACCAAACTAAAGGGAACAAACAAGAGAATTTTAACTTTCCAAAGAAATTTTTATTTCAATTTAACAGGGGAATCTAATGTAATTTCAACATATTTTGATTCTTTTTATTTATTTATTTTTTTGTGCTTGCTTTTCCTGGGAATCTTTGTCCAGATTTGAACTATAAGCATACCTTGCTACAGCTATAGCTTGTTTTCTGTTAATATAAGAAATATGAGAAGACAAACAGAGAAAAGGCAGGCTAGAGTGGCACTGGTAAGTGTATGTTGGCAATGTAAACATTTTGGACTGACTAGAAATTTTACCAGACTCCAAAATATTGAAAAGTATTTAGAAAGTGGTTTCAATGTTTCTAATGTTTGTTTTTCTCGTTTAGAAAGTGCAAGGCATTTAATGTATGGTGGAACTTGATTATAATGACGTTGTGTTATTGTCTGGGAAAGACAGTATTAATGTTACAGGCTTTTTGTATCATAGATGTATAGGCTGGGCATTACTAAACAATAATAATAATAGAAATTTGTTGAATAATAGAAATTTGTTCTAAAGGCTTTAAATGGCAAGATAAAATCTCATTTACTTATAAAGAGGGGGTTAGTACCACACATGGCTTCGCAGGTGATATACCACATAAAGTGTAGGAAGTATCAGTCACATTGGTGGTCGATGTACATTTATATATACATGCAGATATATATATATATATATATATATATATATATACACATCTGTGTGTATTTTTTTGATACAGAGAGGTCTTTTGTTTAAATGTTCTGATTTTTAAAAAATGGAAAATGAAGAAATCCTTAAGGTAAGAGTCTCTCCTGTCTTGGATGAATTTGGACTTGGTCCCTTTGGGTGTCTATGGCAGCATCTGCTTTGTTTGTAGGCATTGGGGCCTCATCTTGTGACAGTATCATTTGAAGGTCTTGTTAAGGTTGGAGAAGCCAATGCCATCACATGCCAGTAACACTTTACACACACACACACACACACTATATATATATATATATATATATATATATATATATATATATATTTACTGTATATATATATATATATACTATATATATATATAGTACTTTACTGTATATATATATATATAATACTATATAGTGTGTGTGTATATGTGTATATATATATATATATATATATATATATATATATATAGTACTTTATAGTACTTTGAGGAAGGAGTAGCACTAAAGGTCCCAGTGGGTTTATAGTGGGGCTAGAGGTGGTTGCTTGTATTTTTCCCTTTATAGCCTAGCTAAGCAACCTGTATATGATCACATAACTAATGAGTAATAGATATTCACATTTTCACTGGTTGACTTCATATTCTTTACTCCTAGTTATGGTTTGCTGATTAGACATGGAGCATTCTGTTTAAAAAAAAACCACTTTTTAATGCTTATTTATTTTTGAGAGAGAGAGAGAGAGAGAGAGAGAGAGAGGACAAGCAGGGGAGGGGCAGAGAGAGAGAGGGAGACACAGAATCCGAAGCAACTTCCAGGCTCCCAGCTGTCAGCGCAGAGCCAGACACGGGGCTCGAACACACTAACCTGAACCATGAGATCGTGACCTGAGCCCAAGTCAGAAGCTTAACTGACTGAGATGCCCAGGCGCCCCAACATGGAGCACTCTTGAGTGGAAGAAGAGAAGAATACCATATAATAGAGTTTTATTTGTATTTGTGAGCTTTTGAAAACCTCTGGCACAAGACCCATGAAGACCTGCCTGAAGAAAATACATCTGAAGAGTATGTCATCCTTGAGCTTAAATGTTTCTTAGGAATCATCATTCATTCATTTGTTAGATCTGTGATTCTTAACTGGTGGCCAGTACTACTCCACTACTGGTGGAGCCCCAAGTTTGTCCAGGTGGAACCTAGGGTTTTTATGACAATTACAGAAATTTATAAGGCCAAAGCACTATTAAATACAACAACTGAATATACTTTTAAAATGTTTTAAAGTAGGCTTTTAATATTGCTCTGAGTGGGACCCAGGGTTTGTGAGAAATTAATTGATGTGTACAAAATGGGAAATAGTGAGATAATGGCAGCAAGTGGGGGTGTTATTGGATCCTCTACTTCTCTCTTCCTTATTTACAAAGCTTAGTTTACCCAGTTGGCTAACTGACCTTTTGAATTTTATGTAACTAAAATTTCTGAGAAGTAGCAACTGAGGATTGGAGAGGGGTTGGTGCTAAACTGGGGAAATAAAAGGTTCCTGGACACCAGAGGGACATCTTTGGCCACTAAACATGCGTGGGTCACAGGGAAAACTAGGCTGGCTTCACAATTTGAGTTTCCTCTGCCCCTGAAATGTGTCTTATGAAGAAGAAACCTCCCAATTCTTATCATATAAGATGAATTCACTATTTCCAACAAGTGTATCCCAGTCAACAAGCAGGTATTGAGTGCTGTGAATGTTCACAACACTGTGCTACTCTGGGAGACACAAGAATGTGCAATAATAGTCATCGGTATTTGTAGAATGCTCTACAATTTACACATTTTCTAGACAGATTCTCATTTTAAACCCTTGGGAAGTAGCTATATGGCTGTCCTCATTTACAGAGAACAAAACCAAGCCTCAGTGACTTGCCTGAGTGGCAGTACACAGGACGTGTCATGTATGATGTTCTACCTCAAGTCTTCCAATTTTGGAACCCATCTTATTTCCATGATACCAGATTCCCTGTCCTAAACAAGTTTGCACTTTGAAGTGAGAGAAACATACATAGCCACAAATATGGGCAATAGTATAACTGAAAACAGAAATGTCCTAGTAGCATGGTTTACCAAAATATCATTCCAAAAGATTATAAACGCTAGATTGTAGTCCAAAACTGGCTACAGATTCTCAGAGTATGGTTTTTACATTTTAGGAGAAGTGTATTTTGTCTTTTAGAACTCTGAGTCCTTTTTGTCTCAGTTTGTTTTGTTTTGTTCACATGGTATGTGAACTCTATATACTTGGGGAGTAGACCTCTTCTTCTTTCTAAGGAATAGACAGCTTTCTTTCTTTCTTTCTTTCTTTCTTTCTTTCTTTCTTTCTTTCTTTCATTTTGAGAGAGAGAGGGGCAGAGAGAGAGAGAGAGAGAGAGAGAGAGAGAATCTCAAGCAGACTCCACGCTGTCAGCACAGAGCCCAACATGGGGCTTGAGCCCATGAACTGTGAGCTGAAACCAAGAGTCACATGCTTACCAACTAAGCCACCCAGGTGCCCCAGGAATAGACACCTTTCCATTCCACAACTAGAGTGCCTAAAAGAAGCCTGCATTAAATTCCTTTTGGCCTTTTCAATATATTTCCATGGATGCTCTCCCTGGTAGTGTATTAGATTTTTTGCCTACCTGCAGTTTGATACAAGTTTCGTTGATGCTCTTAAATTGATAGAGCCTATTAAATAAGGTATAAGTGATATATGTAAACTCACAAAAATGAACAGTCCTCTGTGGACCAGTGACAATAAGCCTAGCAGGAGAGGAGGAGATTTGAGAGAAGGTTCTTAGCAGGTATCTAACAAGGTTGTTCTGATTCAAATATGGTAAGCATTAGAGTGATATAGATTTAAGCAATTTTATCTCCAAACAGAGACTGAAATTACTTGCTCTGGTAGAATTCCATAACCCACCTGTGGCTTTTGAAACATTGAAAAACATTTTTTTTTGCAGATACCTTTGTTTTCAATGAAATTTTTGTTCTATTCCTAGCTTTACTCAACTCTCTGTGATACACTTGTTTTGATACACTACAAATCAGTATAATTTGATTTTTCCTATTTCCAAAATCAGCAGTTTTTCTTAATTAACATGACATGTATTGGAGAAGAAGGATGGATTAAAAATCTGAATTTGTCATACAACATTTGGATAGCTTTTTGTTAATAGTGTTTGTGATTTCATATCAGTAGCCCTTCTATTGCACATGTAAAAAAGCACTTAAGAATGGAAAAGTTAGACTAAATTGTGGCTGCCTATAAAAACTGTTGGGGGAACAGTCATCACGTGACCTGTTGCACACCAGGGGATTACCCAATCAGTGCCCTGGGCCTCGACCGTTCCCTAATGTGGAAGCTGGGTACCAAGATATTGCTTGGCCCCAGATTCCTCTTTCTTATTAGGAGTAATCTTTCCCTGTCCTGGGTGTGCAATGAATTTCTTGTATTGATTAAGTGTGTCTTTCATGTGGCACCTGGCCAATCCTACTCTTCTCCACTCTTCTGTAGCCCATGGGTAAATAGCCCATGCCTGGGCTATTGGGAGAGACCCTTTGGCCATGAGAAACTGGCTTCACAGTGCAGACACCAATCTTGCTGTGTCTTTTCTTCTTTTGGTGAGTAAAGCATTTTTCCAACTAGTGTCTTGTGTGTTGAGTTATTCCCCCAAAACTCTAACCCATAGAAGATGCAGTGGGCCAGTGTCAGTAGGCTCATGTTTCTGCTGGTTGGCATTGTTACGCTCTTTGCCTTCAAGTGGTGGGAATCCTCACCTGAGATTGGTAGCTGGATTATCCTGTGTGACAAAAATGAAATCTAATTTTTTCTTATTTAAAAACATCTCAGTCTAGGAATTTTTGGAATAGTTACAAACACCTGGCAGTAATGCAAAAAGCACTTAATAGTATCTTCACAAACGTGAAATATATTATTGAGAGATTTGTGATTAATTCTATTTATGTTTAATACCAATTTTAATACAATTTGGATATTTAATTTGTGGTTGGAGTAGGGTTAAAGATGTCATATGTGTGGCATGGCTATTGTCCTGCTTTCCCACGATGTTATTGACTTTTAAGAAGTTAGTCACCATCATCAAAATGGTTACCACTTCTTCTTTTAGAAACTCATTGTACACATATAGTCACTGGCTAGATTTTCCAAAATACATTGTGAATCTGTCCACTTTCTTACATTCTCCAACAGCAATGTCCCAAATATTTTCTCAAAGTGTTCTCAGTATCTTGATATTTTTGGTAGGATTGGCCTTAGGGGAGAGATCCAGAAGTTGTGCTAATTCAGCATCTTGGTCTAGTACATGCTCCCCATCTACCTTACATACCTTGTTTATTTTCTGGTTTTCTTACCACAAGATCTTTTGGGTACAGGGATTTTGTCTGGTTTTTTTTTCACTGTTGTATCTGCAGGTCCTAACACAGTGACTACTATACATTAAGTTCTCAATATTTATTGGAGACACTTCTTTGAAAAATAATAAGTATTCCTTAAATTAAAAAAGTCTATCCACTGAAAAATACAGCAAGTATCACAGTCCAAAAGGAAAACAGTAACATCTCTTTAGAGCAACAACTACTAACTAGAAAATAAGACACAAACTATTTTATATATGGGAAATATTTCTTTATGCCCATTAAATTGCCAAAGATTAAAAAATGCTTAATATCAAATATTGGCAGGGATATGGAGAAATGGGAACTTATAAAAACTGCTAATTGGAGTATAAACCGGTGCCTCCATCCTGGAGGGAAATCTTATACTACTCAAAAAAACAAAGCATAGATAAGGTCCACAAGTGGAAATGTATGTCCATTGTAGGATTATTTGTGGTAGCAAAGATTAAGAGGTATTGAAAAGGTGGATAAGTAAATTTTAGTAGATTCGTATGATGGAATACAGAAGTCAGAACTAATGAATTATATTCACTCAATGACACGCAAAATGAACAGAAACCAAAAAGCATAATGTTAGGTGAACACATAGGAAATAGCATGTGATTATTAGTACATTTAGTAATTAAATATTACATATATAAAAATTATGTTTTAAGTTTAAATAAACCAAGTACACTCTACTTTTCAAGGAAACTTTTATGTCTAAGGAAATATATATCTAATACATTATAGCAGGGGCAAATGAAATGAGTGGGGTTTTTTTTGGTACGGACAGATGATAATTCATGTGTCATAAACTGGAGTGCATGGTAACTAAATTCTATGTACCAGGGGTTAAAAAAAAGGAAGAGGATAGGGATAGGGTTGACATCTTGGGTCTTAGAGGAAGTAGCAGGATTGCAGAATTCCTGCTCCTGGACTTCTGCATTGGGCTCTACACAAAATGGAAATGGAGATTTTCTAGGATTCAATTACTACAAAGTTATTATTTTCGTAATGCTAATAGAGGTTGCAGACAAGGGAGCAGCTGGCTTGCTAGCAAGATTGTGTTGTGATGTTTTTTCATCTGAATCCTACTGCACTGAAATGCTGCATTCCATTCAATTGTAAGAACTAAAGAAAAATCTTCATACAGAGGTCTTAGGCTGAAAATATCGTGCCAGTAAAGATTCATGCCAGGGTTGGTGCTAGTCACTGGATGTGAAAAACTGAGTAAGACAGAATCTGTCTTCAAAAAGCTCACAGTATAGCGGGGCAGACAGAAACATAAATAGATCATTAAAATAAGATGGGATATGCGATCGTAGATATCAGTTGGAATTAAAAAACAATGTTTGATATTTAAAATTCAGATTTTCCATATCTGTCCTTAAATGATATAAAGTGACTCATTGATACCCATATTCATGAACTTAAAGAGTACCCATAGATGAAGGAACAGAAAATAAATGGTTGGTTGGCTTTTTTTATTTTGTAAAACCAAATGTTTCCAAAATTTTCTGAGAAAAATAGCCTTATACGTGATCAGAATGCAGATATAAACAGTATTCACTAAAATAAATTTTAAAAGTTTGTATCTCAAATGCACCAGCCTAGGAGGCAAACCAATTGCAGTCTTAGCACTTATACTGTGTAATATGCAAATCATTTTCCCAGATGATTTTTTAATTTGAAGGTATGCAAGTTTAATTAAAAAAAAACCAGTCTGTTTTGCTGTGTATACTGGTGAAGCTAAACTATTAGAATGGATATTGGGGTAAAATTTTTTTAATTTGTTTTTTGTTCTTTAGCATGTCAGTTAGATTATTTTCACAGTTAATGACATTTTAAATACAGAATTCAATTTTCTTCAAGTTTTGTTGATAGTGTCAATGCCGGACTGGTAATACTTTCCTCCCCTTTGGCTTTGATTCATGCCAGCGTCTGAAAAGACAATCAGGCCCTTCATCTGCAAGCTGTGGCTCATTTATATTTGTAGGCACTTACCTCTTGCTTGGAAATAGAAAGAAAAAAAAAAAAGCTATGTCACTATCTTTGGAAGATAGGGAAAATTCACACTATGTTTGTGAAGGGTACTGAGATGTCCCAACCTTGGAAAGACTGCATTCAACTAAAAGAAAAAGCCAAGTCCTTGCTCCAAAGATTGTGGTTTGCTAGAATTAGTACTGCAAGGGGTAAAGCACTTTGTAATGGAAAACTCTACCTGAGAGTTTTGTTTTGTTTTAATTTTTAAACACTATCTTTTGTCCCCTGTACTCTGGGCCACACACTCATACATACCGACCCACCCAACTCTGGCATGGCAGAGTAGATTTATCATGGAAGGCCTGTTCTTTTACCCTAAAAGAGTCCAGAGGGCACAACTTTTACCACCACTGTGAGGAATAAACTTGTGAAGGGAGCCCCAGCATCCTGAATGACTCTTCATTCTTCTTTGTAGAAATTACAGCGGGAATTGCAGCTTTTAAATTAGACAACTAAGTGCAGTGGCGATAACTGAATCCTGAGGTGGCCCGGACCATGTTGTGGTCTTTAATTGCCAAAGACAATGTGGGTGTGGTTATTATAATGGCCAACAGAGTCAAAGCAGTATTCAGAATAGTCTTGAGTTGTGTAGACCTATGGTATTGGTTAGTTCATCATGGTGTCCTTAGCAGTGAAGTAGATGGGCAGGCTACTAAATTCTTACCTAATCTGTTAAATAAGAGAGTTCTAGGTCAAGTGAATAGCAGTTAACTTTAATAATCAAAACAGAGAGTCATGAGGACTCAGTCAATTCTCAGACTAGAGTCTGTTTATAAACCCAGAACCCCATGAATTTCCTTGGTGAAGGGCCCTGCTACACTGCCAAAATTTATATTGTTAACCTTTTCCCCAGCCTTCCTAAAGGGTCCTATGGCCTTTTATCAGCATTAGTGTGCATTGGAAGAAAAAAAAAAGAAAATAGTCACACTTTGGGGGGATTGTTGGACACTGGCTCTGAACTGACATTAATTCCAGGAGATGGAAAATGTCACTGTGGTCTACCAGTCAGAATTGAGGCTAAAGGAGGTCAAGTGCTGAATGGAATTTTGGCCCGGGGCCATCTCACAGTGGGTTCAGTGGATCCTAAACTGTTATGGACTGAATGTTTGTGTGCTCCCCACCCCTAAATTCATATGTTGAAACATAATGTGCAATGTGATGGTATTACGAGGTGGGACCTTTGGGAGGGGTGCTTAGTTTATGAGGGTGGAGCCCTTGTAAATGGGATTAGTGCCCTTATAGAAAAAGCTCCCAAGTTCCTTCCACCATGTAAGGAGATAGCAGGAAGGTGCCATCTATGCACAAAAAAGTGGGCTCTCAGCAGACATCGAATCTGCTGGCACCTTGATTTTGGACCTTCCAGCCTTTAGAACTGTGAGATATACACAGTTGTTATTTGTAAGCTACCCAGTTTATGGTATTTTTGCTATAGGAGCTTGAATGGACTAAGACACAAACCCATCCTGTGGTTATTCCCCCAGTTCTGGAATACATAATTGGAAAAGGCATATGTAGGAACTGATAGAATTCAACTCTAGCCTTTAAAAATACATATCGTGGTCTACTTGGACTGCCACAACAAAATCCCATAGACTGGGTGACTTAAATAACAGAAATAGATTTCCTTTCCTGGCAGCTAGAGTTCTAAGATCATGGTGCCATCATGGTTGGGTTTGTTGAGGGATCCCTCTTTGGTTGGAGATGGCTACCTTCTTGTTATGTTCTCATGTGGCTTTTCCTAAGTGCATGCATGCAGAGGAAGAATGAGCAAGCAAACTCTCTGGTATCTTTTCTTATAAGGACACTAATACCATCATGAATCCCCACCCTTGTGACCCAATCAGTCTAACCCTAATTACCTCTTAGAGGCCCCATCTCCAAAGATCATCACATTTGTGTTAAAGCTTCAACATACATTTCAGTTCATAATATTCAACTCCTGGCCCTCCAAAATTCATCCTTCTCACATGAAAAATACATTCATCCCATCCCCAAAGCCCCAATGTGTGTGTGTGTGTGTGTGTGTGTGTGTGTGTGTGTGTGTGTGTACATATGCATGTGCATGTACAGATTATAAAAAGAGATTTACCAGGAGGGATTAGCTAACATGATTTTAGAGGCTAATAATTCCAAGATGTACAGTTGGCAAATTGGAGACTCAAGAGAGCTGATGGTATAGTTCCAGTCTGAGTCCAAAGCCTAGGAACCAGGAGAGCCAATAGTGTAAGTTCTAGTTCAAATCTAAGACCTAAGGTAGGAGGAGACTGATGTCTCTCGGTTTTAAGACAGTCAGGCAGAAAGCAAGCCTTTATTAGTTTATTGAGGTCTTCAACAGATTAGAGGAATCCTGCCCACAATGGGGAGAGAAATCTGCTTTACTTAGTTTTGTGATTCAAATGTTGATCAGAAACACTATCACAGACACATCTAGAAAATATGTTTAACTAAATATCTGGACAACCCAGAATCCTGTCAAGTTGACACACAAATTAACCATCACAAACCCATCCCTTGTTAACTTGGTGCTCATCTCCTTTAACCATGCTTAATCTCCAAATAAAGACAACAAGACTGTAATTTCCATATAACTACAAATGCACTATTTCCCCATTAGAGGAGATGAATTCATTGAGTGAGGTTTACACTTATTCTTTTTTAAAAAATGTGCATGTATTAATTTTTGAGAAAGAGAGAAAGCACAAGCAGGCGAGAGGCAGAGAGACACACACACACACAGAATCTGAAGCAGGCTTCAGGCTCCAGGCTGTCAGCGCAAAGCCCAATGTGGGGCTCGAACCCATGAGATCATGATCTGAGTTGAAGTCAGACGCTCAACCAACTGAGCCACCCAAGTGCCCTGATGTTTACACTTATTATTGATATCCCATCACTTAAAACTATGATGTAAAATGAACAATACTTATATACTATGATATAAAGTTAATAGATCTTACAATATAGTATCACTTATTTGTGTTAAGTACAGTGTAGACATGTCAATGAAATATCCCTTATCTCAGAAACTAGGGGCAGGGAAAATGGTTCTTAAAACATTGGTTGACCCAGTGTTCCACCCAAACAACTGAGTAATGCACAAGAAGAAAATGTGTTCAATTATGGTATGCTTTCTTCCAGAAAGCACTGCTTGTCACTGACAAGAGTATGTAAAACATGACTAATTGGAAAAACAGAAAAAAGAATGAGGTAAAATGGAGCTAGGAATAAGGTTCTAATCGATAACATGGCACACAAAAGGGGCAGAGTGTTGAGCACACATTTGTTCCTAAGCTTCCTTTAACAGAATCTGGTTCACAGTTTTTCATGAAACAGACATTCTTGGCACTAGGTCAGATATGATTTTTTTGAGTGATAAATGAACTAAAAATAAGTTAAATTAGTTATTTGATGGTTTAACTAATTTGATTAAACCTTTTACTTTCTAAGAAATTTTTATGATGTTCTGGTATAGTGAGAAAAGGCCTGGGTCCTGGAGCCAAATTTATGTGCTCTAAAATTCTGGTTCTCTTATTTGTTAGTTGTGTGATCATAGGCTGGTTACTTAAGCTTTCTGGGTCTTACTCTCCCCATTTGTATACAGATGCAGTAATACCTGTCTTATATGAGGTTAAAGTGTATATAACTCCCCTTATACTATACTTAATCCCCTTTTCCTTTCATCTTAGAGAATGTGGTATTTAGTCATAATGCAAACAAATTAATTCTCTGTGAAAACCTGTAAGTGGGGCACAGATTGCAAAATTGTTGGATCAGGTAGTATTAACACCATCTCACTTCTGCTGAATACATGCTTAGGATAAAATAACTGCTTGTTTACTACAAATACACATATTCAAACAAAGATATGCAATTCCATATGTGTGCATGTGCATATACACACATACACACAGAGCCAGCCCACAATAGCTTATGTAGGTCAGTTTTATACATTTGATTCTTTAACATTTGGCTGACATTCCTATTTTCTGAAGTATGAGTCTTTAGATACATGTGTCTTAGATATTGTAGTCTCAAGAAAATAACACTATGCAACATTGCAATTAGGTGAAGAAAATCTTTTCTGTAGTGCATTTATGACCAGGCTTTAGAGAGTTCTTCCTTTAGAACCATTGTGAAATAATTTTTGCATGGGGTTGGAAATTAGTAAGTCATTTGTTTAGAAGTGTTATCTGCTTGCAAGATCTCACTCTACTGTATTTCCTCATACCTATCCCTTCACCTCCCTTCACATTTTTATCTAGGTGAAATTGGGTTTAAATGAGCATCCCTGAGACATCTGGGGGACGATGAGTCACAAAGACATTCACATGGTCTTTGGGTGGATGCCCTTGACATAGTAGCAGTGGAATTAAGTGAGTTATCTGATTATATGAATAAAATCTCAAGTCTCTTCCAGTCCAAGATGGTGGAGGCACATCCTTCTGCCATTATGACTACCTTTCTGGGTATCCACTCTTACCCCTGGGGATAGTTAACCTAATTTCTATATTCTAGGAATGAATGGCTCTGATAAATGTTATAGGATATATCTATTGTGGTCAATTTGAACACCACACTATAGTTTGTTGGACTCTAACCACTGATGAAATATCTTAAATGAATCCTGCTCTGATTATTCTGTGATATTTGGGCTCATGTTTTGGCTTATTTTTCTGTACATTTCAAAACACTATGACATTGATGCATTGCCTCAGAAAGGTAAAAAAGGATATCAGATACTGTGTTAAAGGTGTCAGTCTGAAAATACCACAGTATTCCCTTATTTTGTAAAAACCAGCAAAAGAGTAAACTGCAAAAGAAGTGATTCAAAAAATGTCTTTTAATAAAAGTTTAAAGTCTTCAAAATATATTTGCCCCTGGAGCAAACTTTTTTCATTTAATATTGTGTCTGTTAATTAGTGCTTCAAATTTGCAAATTCTTTATTGGTTTATATCAATGTAATACCCAAAGCTCATCTCATTGCCAGATTTGAATGAAATATGATCCTGTTTATTCTATTAAAATGAAGGCTTGAAATTGTTACCCAAATGCCACAGGAATTCTTGCCATTTTCTCATCAAATTCCTCATCAGATTTTTTGTTAAAGTCACATTGTTTTAGATTTTGTGCCTTGGCATTTAAATGAAATTCAATGTGCCCCACTGGAGGAAACATCTGTAGGGACATATTATGTACAATATCCATTCCAATCAAGCAGGAGTGTACTGAGTGCCTGAATGAGGAGCTTATTCTTGCTTCACTTTCCTCTGATGTGGCTATTGAGAAGATCTATAAGAGAGGGAACATTTATAAAAATTAAACCAGTGGAGCACAGTATTTTAAATGCTGAAATCAAATACTTTTTAAAGGCACAATATCAGTTTCAGTGAGTGGATTCCTGCATCTTTCTTTTGATGTAACAGACTTTATATATATAGCGTCTGATCCAGACTGGACAGCTTAGGGTGTAATTAGGTGACGATGATTTTCAAGTTCCATGTGCCCCAGTAAGCTCTTGTTTACTTGATTTTGACAACCTACCACGTCCCTCAACAGACAGCCTTAGTTCAGACATTCTGTTTAACCTTTTATGTTTGCAATCTGACACAAAACACCTATAACAGCACTGTGTCAAAGTGGTCAAGAGATGGGGACAATTCCTGTTCTATCTATAGAGCCACACATCATTGGAAATTTTCCAAAATGTGATCAGAACATGATGTCTAGAACTCTTATAAAATGGAGATAATTATTAAACTGACCCCCATATGACTTTAAGGCATATGGGTATCAAAATAAATTATGTGGGCTAAGCACTTAGACCAAGGCACATGGTAAGTGCCTAATAATTACTAACTATTATTATTATTGTTATTGTCAGAGATGACTTCATAGAGGAGATAGGCTTGAAATTGGATAGCATTTCATCACTCTCAGATTTGGGCATTCACATACCAGGAATAGCTTGCACAATGGTGTGAATGTAGGGAAGCAGAAAGTGTACTACTGAGAGAGGGCCACTATACCAGTTTAGTTTTTACTGAAGGCTCATAGTTATTGTCAACATCAAGTACACAGATAGCCTATTAATGTATAAGCCACTGAGCAACATGCCCGAATACAAAGAGAGCCTGTAGTTTCAACCTAAACAATTCTGTATTAGGTATGTTGTACATAAAAGAGATATTTCATTTCCAGGTACTTCAGTGTATAATTAAGTAACTGAAACACTGTATCGTAAACAACATGAACCATTCAGCAACCTCCTGTCAAAATGCACTTAGATTCCTGTTGGAAGACAGAGCTGCTTCTAAAAGAAATAACTCAATCTCCCAGTAAATACCAAAGTGAACCATTCTCTCATCTTTTCACTGTTTTGGTCCCTGCTTACCCTTACCATAGTTATGACTTGTATTATGGCATAAATATGGAATTATGTCTTCACAGGTAAGAGGCAGATCATGTGGCACATTATAAAGTGTAAATTATCATTCTCGTTTCTTTCCTGCCTTTCATAATTTCTTTCAAATCCGGGAGCTGGCTTTGTAGAGCCGAGTTTTGTTCATTCTTCTCATTTAACCCAAAAAACTATTGTGGGGTAAAATTTAGTGCTGGATCATATAAAATTATACAGGTTTCCTAACTTTAGGATCTATTGGAGTTCTTAGTATGTTAATGAGCCTTTTAAATCTGTAAGAATACGATGTTGTATGCATGGTTTCTGATACTTATTTGGTGTGGAACCCCTTTTCTATGTAACACCCAGAACTTCTGCTTTTTACAATACCCTTTGGGATATGATGCTCAGTCTTATGATCTTAGAGTTGAAGGGGTATTTACTTAACAATGATGGAGGCCAATACATTCTAGAGATGAATAATATATTTTAAAATTATTTCAAATTAGTGGGAGTATAATACTTTACTTTCACCTAGCTTGATTCACCCAAGAAAATAAAGTATTTCCAGTAGACTTGTGAATTCCTTAAATGTGGGATTATTTATCATTCATCGTTGTGGCCTCAATATCACTCATAATCACTCTTTCCACTGGGAATGCTAAGTGTGTAGAATGTGGATGGCCAGTAGCCATTTTATTTTCTCTGCTACATAGAATAAGCTTGTCTAAGAGGAAGAAGAGGAGGAAAAGGAGGTAGATGACACTGTTTCAGTTCCTGGAGTTAGCTGTACCTGAAGCCAATATACTCCAGACTTTTAATTTATGTGAACTTATTAAATTTCTTTTTACACTTAAACTGAGTTTTTTACACTTGAATTGAGTTTTTTTAAATTATAACCAAAAGTGTCCTTATATATCAGAATTATAATCAACAGAGTCCAAATTATGAAATTGGTGAAGCCGAGGCAAGATACAGCAAGCAGTGTGAGGATTCTCCCACACATGACTAATGTGAGTGTTGCAGGCTGAGACTTAACAACCCAATTCTACTCTTTTACTACTGTCATAATCCAAATTATTTTTCCAGTTAACAAAGCACCAGTTCAAAAACATATTTCTCTCCTTTGCTATTTGGGGGTGGCAACATGATACAGTTTGGGACAATGAGATATAAACCGAAGTCTTAGCGTTGGACACTCAGGGAAATTCCTTAGGTGAGAGCCAGGCTCTGCTGGCATGAGCCCTTCGTCTTGCCCTTCCCCATTCCTCCCTTCTTTGCCAGCATCATAGTGTCTGAGACGATACAGACTGGATCTATACTCCAAGCTTGTAATGAAGTAGTGATACAAGGCATTGTACCGATGACATCATGGCACTGCCACACCGGCCCAGGATTTTCAACCTTCTTACCTCTTATTGTATGGAAACAAAAAACAAACAAACCTCTACCAGTCAATCCACCTTAAGTTTTAGTTTTCTGTTATGTGTAGCTGAACTTGCTTTGGAAATGATACAGCAAGGAAGCTACTTAAATATTGCCAATCTCTCTTGGGACATTGAAAGCCTACCATGCCTGGGGCATTGGAGGAAGGACGTGTAGACAATGTTGCCGTACTGGAGGTGGTTAATGACTTCTTGCAGTCTTTAGTAAGTCCTCTAAAAAAGACATTAGCTTCAATCCACGCTGGTCCTAGACACTCTGACCAGAGAAAGTCAGATAATTATGTATCTTGTAGATAAAATCCAATGGTTCAGTTAGTACAGTGCCAGCCCAGCACAAAAATTAGTTGGATGAAAAGATGGGCATTTAGGGTGAGCACTGAAAACAAACTTTGATGGATTCAGGAATTTAATTGACTCAGACTTAGGCTTGCAAATGAGGGGTGTTTTGATATGTTAGGTTGATTAAATAGCTCTATCACCTTGTTGCTTAATTGTATGTCATGCTCATTATTGAGTCTACTATTTTATACAATTAAAAAATTATTTCTGTTCTTTTTGTCCTATTTTCATAGTATGATTTTTTCAAAAAAATTCTATTCAAAATGCAGTGGTGAAAAGCAGAGACTCTGAAGGGAAACTCCTTGATTTTGAATCCCAGCATTGCCATTCATTAGCATATTTGATCTTGGACAAATTTATAACTCTTTGTGCTTGAGTTTCCTCATCTAAATGGGGATAATAATTGTACCTGCTACATGAAGTTGTTATGAGGGTTGAAAGTATTAACACGTATCAAGCACTTAGCATGTGCCTGACTTTAGTACTAAATATCAGCTATTATTATTCTATTTTTTAGTATTATAATAGTTGAAAAAGGTTTTAGACTTTACTTTGAATTTAAAACGTAAAATTGTATTTTACAAAGTAATATGGTTTCATATTTGGAGTACCTGATGAGGGTGTTTCTCAAGATGGTAGGCCAAAAAAAAATTGTTCTGAGGGCCTAAATTGCCTGTGTTTTGCTTTTAGGATTTATCCCCTCATGTGTCCTAGGTTAGTTCTATATAGGAGCTTAGGGAGAGGTGATAGGTTTCACATAGAGGAAAACACAGAGAGACAGTATTTATTTCTTTTGGCTGTTATATTTCAGGGCATGCTAATAAAATTTGTTTCCTGGATGAAAGAAGCTGGGAGCCTTGGGGTCTGCAGGAAATGCCCCTCCATCCTATATCTGTGCTTACCTCTATATGCAAGCAGGTATGCAAGTATCTCTCTCTATTCAGCCCTGCAGGGTGTGCACTGGAGGAAATTTCTGACCTTGGCTTTCATAATGGCCCTTTCCAGTTAAGGGCAGTTCTTACTTGAGAAGCACGCTACCCTACAGAAAACCACCTGGATGAAACACAATTCAGGACTGATGAAGGTCAGGGATGGAAAATCACCCTGTTCTCCTATAACCTTTCTTCTTCTGTAGTCCCTTCAGTTTTCTTATTTCTTCCCCCTTCAAGATACATTGAAATCAAGCTCAGTTTTTTCTTTTGCCCTGCGTAGGCTGGGCTGGTGGGAGTCCAGACATTTTATTTCTCTGCTAGGTGTTGTCTTTTGTCATCCAATGATAATAATAATACATCCATTAGGATTAGTCACTAACACATCCAATCATAGAGCAGTGATATTGAGTGATTAATGAAACTCTTGTTTCCACAGTGCTTTTATTGCCTATAGTATTACCTATTTTCTTTGCCTATCCATTCAGTTCACACTGTTTAGATATTCTTTTTTGGGCAGAATATCTAAATATATCTTAAATATTAGCCTTTAAAGTATTCAGCTAGTGTTGACCAGGAATTAGTCATCAGAGTGATATTTAAGTACTAATTAAATATACATAAGTATATGTGAGTATATTTGAATGCATGTGATTGAGATTAGCTCTGCCTTGGGTGCCTGGGTGGCTCAGTCAGTTGAGCATCTGACTTCAGCTCAGGTCATGATCTCAGGGTTTCTGAGATTGAGCCTCATATCAGGCTCTGTGCTGACAGCTCAGAGCCTGGAGCCTGCTTCGGATTCTGTGTCTCCATCTTTCTCTGCCCCTCCCCAACTCATGCTCTGTTTCTCTCTATCTCTCAAAAATAAACATAAAAAAAAAAAAAAAAGAAATTAGCTCTGCCTTTGACACTATTTGTAGCCCCAGAGATGGTGGCCTAACTTGTCATACATCAAAGTTAGGCTCCCAGAACTATGTTTGCAGGCAGAATAGCTCTCAGCTGTGGGCTGGACACTCTCATAATTGACCCATTCATGTTGCTACCAAGGGCTTCATCAGAAGATAACAGATCATTGAGAAAAATGATTTCTTTTGAAACCCCTGGATGAATAAAAAGGTATCAGCTTAGGTAAAAATCTTATAAGGAGGAAAATTCAAACAGGTAAGATCATTTTATCATGGAGGTAAGGTGGTGTTAGTTCTTATTGACCTATATGAGGTCATGACTTTGATAATGTGTCACTAATCTCATTTTGATGCGGATTCTATGTCTAATGTGGGCTTCAAAATAGTTCCAACTTTGAAGATTACTAGCTTTGGAGGCACGAGACTTTGTGTTTTTCAAGGGAGCACAGGTATTGTTATCTTCTTAGGAATAGTTTGTCCATATTAAAAGTACTTCCTACTCCATTGTCTCTTACTGTAGAAAATAATAATTTAAATAACACCAACCAATGAACATGGATCAGTGATAAACACGACCATAATGTTTGGGTAAGCTTAAATTTGTTTATGTGAAAATCAAGTTATGGCTGGGTCTTTCTTTCTTTCTTTCTTTCTTTCTTTCTTTCTTTCTTTCTCCCTTTTACTGGGAACAATTGATAACATAGCTGTGAAAGAAATTAATACAAAGAATTAATTAGCAAAATCTAATATCTAATGAATGTAGTTTGGAGAAAAATTTCATGGGTAGCTGATTATAACATTAAATGGAAGCAGAAAAATAGAGGAACAAATAATGTTGTTGAGTCAGTTTTTTTTCTGCTTTTATTCATACACTCATTCAAAGAGCAATCGAAGGAGAGCCATGAGCTAGAAAGACTTAGGTCCTCATGAGAAACAAATCGGAGGCTTTAGGTAGCATCATAAAATAGCCATTTAGTACATTGACTTCGTGTATTTAAAGATTATGAGATTTTACAGTAGTTGGGTTATAAAATATCAATTTAGAGCAACAGCAAATTTCCTGATATTCATTTCAGTTTATAGGCAATTCCTGTTCTGACACAAATGTATGGGCTTGGGTGACCAGGTTCTCTGGGACAGTGCTGCATTTTCCTTTGGGGAGGGGGCTTGGGGGAAGTCTCGATGGCTTTTACCCAGAAAATCAGTGGGCTAGAATTCTCCTCTTTAGTCAAGCCATTTGTATTGTAGGAGGCTTTAAAATAGTTCCATTATTTACTGGAGCTCTCACAGCTTTTGCCTTTATAGCTTCTAGGCCAGCAAGAAGAAGGGGGAATATCAGGGATGCTGAGTTTACATGATCCCGCTTCAAGAGGTTTATATAGTCTCTGAATCCTGTACATCACTAATTGCGATAACTAAAAATAAAGTGTGACTAAAAGAATACTGCCATTATGAACCACTTGCTATGTTAATATTCAAATGAAGAGTCTTTTTGGTTCATACTTCATTGCAAAATTAGGGTTTTTTTCCTTCCTTAAAGATGTATGCTTATTGAATGTATTTAAATTACTAGCTAATTTTTTCAGGGGTAAAAACCCTGAGGCAAGTGTAAAACCAGTAGCTACAGAAAGCTGGAGAATCAGATGTCTGCTGGGCAAATTGACAGAACTCATTAATCTTCGATGCAGTGTGCTATAGAGTCTGTCCTTTCATGCACCTGCCCAAGCCGAAAGTAATTACACGATGGCACTATTAATACTGAAGAGCTTGAGTGGGGAGAGGGTTATCTTCTCTTCTTAGTAATTGATTGCCAGCTGATTAGTGGACAACATTTTTCTTGCAGCATAATTGCCTTTGTGCTATTGTAGCCTCTCTGACCTGGGTTTAGGTCATCTCACTGATTTTGAGGCCCTGGCAATAGCATCGCAGCCCTGAAAGTAATGAACTGGAACTCAATCACTGCAAATTCCCCAAACAGTAGATGCCTAGTTAAATGTATTTCAGTGGTACCCTGAATAACAGCATTCGTACCAAAGATCACATTCTTTTTTCCTTCTAGGAAAACCATAGAATTCCATTTGGAAAAGTGTTTTTTTGAGAAGGAATAACTGGAAATCATGATTTGTGCCTTTTCATCTTTAATGGCACAAAGTTTCTGATGGAGACATCAGAAACTAGTTCTGTGGGATTTTTGTTGTTGTTGTTAATTCTCTATTTATTAAAAAGGGTCCTAGCTTTACAACCCCAGCTCTCGCATGGCCCTGGAGAGAGATGCGGAGGCCAGCCTGGCAGAGTCTTCACCACATCAACACTGAGCTCGCACATTTGGTTACGCCCTGTGCAGGTTTGGGGCATCCCTGGACGTCAGGGCAGGTGGCCAAGCTATGGGGGATGGGAAGGCACTAATCTCAAGATTCACAGAACGTGGCAGGCACACCTGATTGGCATGGTGGTAAATGTCCTATATAGCTTTAAGAACAGTTATGGTACAGTAGAGCTCAAGTCCAGGAGAACTGTATGGTAATTGAATACAAATGTTGGTGGCCATGCCCATGGCCTGCTGGGCATCTGAGCTCTGCCTAAATGTGCAGGTGAGAACATAGCCAGGAAAAGCCAAGGGTGTTGCCAGAGCCTCCAAGTTGTTGGCACCCTCTGATGGTCCTGGTGCTGGCTTTCTCCAAACCAAGCTAAAATGCTGCTGGAATCCCTCTGTCCCATTCCTGCCCTGAGGCCCAGTCAGAGGCAGAGAATATTGGCTATGAGTATCCCAGTTCAAGGTGGGATGGACTTCTTCCACCTGAAATGCAATGAACACAGATAAGCCCCTCTGGGAACATGAAGTCACTAGTGAGAGCTACCCCTCAGCCTGCCCGGCCTGTGGACCTGCAAAGGAGCTAGGGCGGGCCCCCCAACTGGCACCAGAGGAAACTAAAGCAGTTCTGTGGAATTGTTAAGGACATTGTGGATAAATGCTGGTGATAAATATATTCTTATCAATTCTTAACTAACATTTTGGCCTGGGTTTGAGACTGCTGGAAACATATTCAAGCCCAAGCAGAGAATTAGAAGATTTTAATGCATTTTATTGCATGGTAGCTGTAAATATCAAATAATGACCTCTCTCTTATCGTAAAAATATTTGATTATGTGCCTCTATGCCCTGTATAAAGTGCCAGGCTAAGAAGGGGAAAAGTGTGAAGTATATGTTTTAAATCTATGAGTGTAATAGTTCAGCAAATTGGAAGTGAATGAATAGTGTAGGCTTTCCATCTAAATGTCAGTGATGCCAACAGGGTTTCCTTTGGTTCCCATGGGTAACCTTCACATTTATGCAGCTAGAAGTAAAAATATAACAATCCACTGCGTAGCTTTAACAGCATTAAGCAGCAAATCTCTAAACTTTTAAAGGTGAAAATGCTACCATATGGAAGAGAATTTAATAATCATTAAAACAAGTTTTGTGTCCTCAGAATAGGGGTCAAGATTTTTCTGATGTGAAAATGGAGATACAAAGAGGATCTTTGTAATGCCAACTATCTCTACTTTTTAGCCAAATCTTGTAATGCAAAAGTCAAGTGTACTCAGCAATATTTGCCCATATTTCTAATCAGGATCACTGACCCAGAAAAGCAGCATTACTAATTTAGCTAGTCATTTAGCAGCATTAGAAAATTTGCATTTCAAATCTCAAAGACTAAACCAACAGGTGTGGTATTGGCTACAAGCAGCTAACATACTCTTAACCATTGTCATTTGTGTAAGCTTACATGTTGATTGTTCTTGTTTACTTTGAGGAGTTTTATAAGTATTACGAATCCTAATATAATAGTAACAGCTATGTTGCAAATTCTAGTCAGGAGAGGTATAGGTTATGATGCAAATAGAGTTGAGACAATTAAAAATAGGGAAGGTATAAGACAATGATAAGTATCATAATTCATTGTGAATTAGTCATTTGACAGCAAGAAAAATCTGAAATGCAGAGTGAGTCAGTCATAATGTGAAAAGTGCAGCATGTGTATATTCCACTAATAAGAGAGGAAAAAATGTGATTGATGGAAAAATTTTGGAGAAGATCAAAGTAAATACTAAGTGCACATTAGCTTAATATAAATTCAGTGGAAGGTTAAGAATTTAACAGGCTAAAAGCCAAGGTACCACTGATGAAACTTTCATCAAGCCCCCGATGGACTTACTCCAATCTGCACAACATCAAAGTGAGTGGTCAGTCTGTTGAAGATGGAACTGTAACTGCCAAGGAGAGTTCCCTATTACCCTTGCTGCGATTATCACGAAGAAGGTTATTTGCTTCAGTGGATCTTCAGTGTAGATGAAATTCATCTATTTTAGAAAAAGATACCTGATAAGATGATGTAAACAAAGTTTTAAGCTATGATGGACCAACTCACTCTCCTATTTGATGGAAAAGGTATGAAACTGCAGTTCAAACCCCTCATGCTTTTTATGCAGGCTATACAAGTTCCCTTCAGAATATTGCTGAAGAGTTAGCTGTTGTTTAAAAAGCTAAGCCAAGGGTCTAAGTTATACTTACTACTTTTGAAGATTGTTTTTTTCCACAATATCATTCCTGAGATTAAAAACCACTGTAACCTAAATATGCTACCTATTTAAAAACCTCTTTATTTTAGTAATGCTCATGGACATTGACTTCCCCCCCCCCATTTTTCATTTAATGATCATCATTCTAATGTCTCAGTTGTTTATTGATGACCAACTTCTATCTTAATTCTATAACCAAGGGGCTAGGGTGGTATTAATTAATTAATTGATTAATCTGTTTATTTATTTAAACTAGTCTTCATACCCAGCACAGAGCTCAATTCAGGGCTTGAACTCATGACCCTGAGATGAAGACCTGAGCTGAGATCAAGAGTTGGATGCTCAACAGACTGAGACACCCTGGCCTCCCAGGGTTTCATTTTCTTTTGATTTAAGAAAGATGACCTGAGAGTCATAATTAAAAATGACTAAGTTAAGGCATCTTTTAAACTTCTTTCCCTCAAAATCCACCAATAAAAATTATAAGAATGTTGCTAGAAAAAGAAACACTCTGTATAAAAAAAGCAAAGTATCAACTTCAACTGACCTCTTGCATAAATAAACATATCTAGCTAGTGTGGTCTGAATGGGAGATGGTGAGGAGGCTGAGAACCCATGAATGCCATCTTGAGCCTGGAGCAGAACCTACATTTCCTAAAAGTAAGTATCTTTGATCTGAAAGGATCATATCTAAGGATTGTTGTTCATTGGAGATGAAATATAAAGATGTAGGTGGGCCAAGAAAGAAGAGGGAAGTAGTTCCATAGGGATTTAGTTTAATACCACAGAACTTCAAGGTGGTACTGAAAGAGACAACATGTCAACAAACCATCTTATTTTTTATTTTTAAATCATATGTCCTAAAGAGATGGTGCTATAGGTGAAGGAGAGGTGGTATAAGTTGTGGTAAAGGGGATGTTTTGTAGTTTAAGAAACCAGCACATTCTGAACATTGACATTTCAATTGAACAATGAGCAGACCAGCCCTAATGTCTTTTCAGTTTAGGCATCACTTCAACATAATCCTAAAAAAATTGCTGAAAAGGTGCTATTTTTTTCCAAAGTGTGTTCAAGTGTAGCAAGAATTCCCTTTGCTTCTCCCCAGCCATACTGTTTTCCCTAAGTAATAATAGACTTGTTAAGAGGAGTGTTTGAGACATATATCCCCTGGAAGCTGCTGATTGCTTTGACTTAACCCTCTTTTCATGCCTTCACACATTCTTCTATAAATAGCCAGCTATTTATATATTATTATTTAAGATGAATAATAATCACAGAAGAACTAGTATAGGACCTACAAATATAAACTACAGAATAAGAGAGAAAAATAATGTAATCAGTGGACAAAGGAAAAATATACTGCAGGAATAATTAAATATGAAAAGGCAAAAATTTCAGGCTTAAGAAAATGCAGGCCATTGATTACTCTTTGAAAAGAACTCAAAGAAAAATAAAAACTATTAATGTGAAAAGAGAGCTTGGAGTGTTCAGGAAAGAAATGGGTGAGAAAATAAAAACACTGTGAGGATAAAAGCCATATAAAAAGGAAAAAAATGAATAAACATGACTGAAAATACAACTCTGGTTATTGAAGTAAAGACTATAAAAAATGAGGCAGAAAAAAATGTATAAAATATATAAAAGATATTTTAAATATATAAAATATATAATATGTAAAATATACATTTAAAATATATTCATATATATAAAATAATACATGAAATAATATAATAGTGGGTAAATTCCCTGAAATAAATACCTGGGTATATAGGTAAACAGGATTTATTCTGTCCTAAAGAACAATTGACATAAAACTATCCACATAAAGATATATCGTAAAAAACTTCAGGGGTAAAGGAAGAATGTTTTCTATCAGGAGAGGAAAATTTAAAGAACAAAAATGTACAGAAATATGATATTAAGCTAGCCTCAGTCTTTCCACAGCAACATTGAGTGCCAGAGGGAGTGGAAAATATCTATAAATTTCTGAATGAAATAGGGGCACCTGGGTGGCTCTTCAGTTAAGTGTCCAACTTTAGCTCAGGTCACGATCTCACAATTCCTGAGTTCGAGCCCCATGTCAGGCTCTGTGCTGATAGCTCGGAGCCTGGAGCCTGCTTTGGATTCTGTGTCTCCCTCTTTGTCTACCCCTCCCCTGCTCACTCTCTGTCTCTCTGTCTATCTCTCAAAAAATAAATAAACATTAAAAAAATTTTCTGAAGGAAATAAAATATAATCAAAGAATTTTATACCCAACCATCTTATCCTCCAAGATTAAAGTTAAAGCATTCATCATATGCAAGAACTCAGGGAACAAAACACTCATGAGTCTTTCTTGAAACAAAGGTAATTGCAGCCAACCAAAACATAAATCAAAATTAAAAACTCATGAATAAAGAAGCCGTAGTGAAAAAGACTGCTGTTAAGCATTAAAAAGTAAGAAAGAATAACTGAAAAATTTGGGGGAATATTGACTAGAGAACAAAATGTAAATGTTATAAACTATGAAATAGTAAAATGAATAATATAATTAATAAAATTTGGTGATATGGGGGGAGGAATTAGAAGAAGTGGCAATATACTTGTTTCTTCATTTTTGTAGCAAGGACAAGAAAGACTACCTAATCAAAAGCACAGCTTTAAAAACAACTGACTCCAGCATTTCAATATTTTTCATGTTCTCTTCAATGAATGGTGCTGGAAAAATTGGACAGCTACATGCAAAAGAATGAAACTGGACCACTTTCTTACACCATACACAAAAATAAACTCACAATGGATTAAAGACCTAAATGTGAGTCCTGAAATCAAAAATCTTAGGAAAAAACATAGGCAGTAATTTTTTGACACTGGTTATAGAAATATTTTTCTAGATATATCTCCTGAGGCAAAGTAAACAAAAGCAAAATTAAACTATTGTGACTACACCAAAATAAAAAGCTACTCTATAGAAAAGGAAACCATCAACAAAACGCAAGGGCAACCTACTGGATGGGAGAAGATATTTGCAAATGATATATCCAATAAGAAGTTAATATTCAAAATATATAAAGAATTTATACGATTCCACACCAAAAAAACCCAAGTAATCCAATTAAAAAATGGACAGAGGACCTGAGTAGACATTTTTCTGAGAAAGATATACTCATGCTCAATGAACACCTGAAAAGAAGCTCAACATCACTAATCATCAGAGAAATGCAAGTCAAAACCATAGTGAGACATCCCCTTACATCAGTCAGAATGGCTAAAATCAAGAAGACAAGAAATAACAAGTATTGGTGAAGATGTGGAGGAAAAGGAACCCTTGTGCACTGTTGGTGGGAATGCAAACTAGCACAACCATTTCAGAAAATAGTATGGAGATTCCTCAAAAAATTAAAATAGAAATGCCATATAATTTAGTAATTCCATCACTGGGTATTTACCCAAGGAAAATGAAAATACTAACTCAATAAGATGTATGCATCCCTATGTTTATTGCAGCATTATTTACAATAGCCAAGATAAGGAAGCAACCCAAATGTCCTTGATACATGAATGGATAAAGGAGATGTGTTGTATATCTATACAATGGAATATTACTCAGCCTTAGAAAGGAATGATATCTTGCACTTTGCAACAACATGGAAGAACCTAGAGTGTATTATGCTAAGTGAAGACAAACAGAGAAGACAAATACCATGAGTTCACATAATTGTGGAATCTAAAAAATAAAACAAATGAATAAACAAACCAAAAGCAGCCAGAACTATAAATAGAACAAATTGATGGTTTCCAGAAGGGAGGGGGATGAGGGAATGGGAAAAATGGGTGAAAGAAAATGGGAGATACAGGCTCCCAGTAATGGAATGAATAAATCATAGGAATAAAAGGTAGAACATAAGGAATATAGTCAAAGATACTGTAATAGTGTTGCATGGGGGCAGATGATAGCTTCACTTGTGATGAGCATATAGCATAGAGAGTTGTTGAATCATTATGTTTTTTACCTGAAACTATTGTAACATCATGTATCAACTATAATCAAATTAAGCAAAAAAGAAGAAAAACAATTAGATGAATTTCTTTTTATTTTATTATTTTAAAAAATGTTGCTTGCTTATTTATTTATTTATTTACTTGCTTACTTATTTAGAGTGCAAGTCAGGGAGGGGCAGAGAGAGAGGGAGACAGAGAATCCCAAGCAGGCTTCAGGACATCCCACTGAAGAGCCCAATGTAGAGCTCAAGCCCATGAACTGTGAGATTATGACCTGAGCCAAAAATCAAGAGTAGGACACTTAACCCACTGAACCACCCAGGTGCCCCAGATGAATTTCTTTTTCAAAATACATCTCTTATGGTAAAGAAACACCTTGATTTTAATTTTTTGTTTCTATTACATTAATATAAAATTTAATAAAGTATTTTTTATTCTAAAATAGGGTATATAGAATGATTGATTTTGGGCAAATCCCACATCCACAAGTCACCTATATCTATTAATGTATTCACCTATGTGTATTAATTTCCTATTGTTGCCATAACAGACTACCAAAACTATAGTTCTGTAGGTCAGAAGTCTAACATAGATCTTACGGGCTAAAATCAAGCTGTTGACAGGACTGTGTTCCTTTCTGTATGCATTAGGGGAGAATGTTTTTTTGTTTTTGTTTTTTCTGTTTTGAGCTACTGATAGAATTAGATCCTTGAGCTTATAGGATTGAGGTCCTGGTATCCTTTCTAGCTATAGAGCAAAGGCCATTCTCAGCTTCTAAAGGCCACTCACATTCCTTGGCTCATGGCCTCCTTCCTTCATCTTTAGAGCCCAATAGGCAGGTGGACCCCTTGAGCTACATCTTTCTGATCCTTCTTCCACACTTGTGTCAACTTGGAAAAGTTCTCTGCTGTCAAAGACTGGTGATTAGATTGGGCTCATGCAGATAATCTAGGGTCATCGCCTAGATCCAGATCCATGAATTTAATCACATTTCCCAAATCCCTTTTGCCATGTAAGATAACATGGCAAAATGGGGATTGGGGTGTGGACATCTTGGGAACATGATTATTCTACTATCACATTACATCAATCCATGTATTTCAACATTTTTTAGAAATATTAAGGATAATTATTACTGAGTGGCAGGCATCAAGTGAGTTTTAAATAAAATTCCATGTTAAAAATAACGAGTTTGTATTACTTTAAAATAAACAATGCACTTATTCTTTAAATATATTACCTGAGAAGACATTTAAATCAAGTAACAAATGGGAATATTGGACTAACAGACAATTTTAGAAGAACTCTGATATCTGGAATGTCAAAAAGTATCTTGATGCTTTCTTGTGTGAGATTATAAACACAGGTGTGAGTAGGGTCTCAAACTTGTTATCTCAGTTTATAAATGACTGTCATATTTGTGAAGATTTGGAAGACAAGACTGCCCTTGAATTATTTATTTATTTATTCTTGGAAATAGGCAAGAAAGTTGAACTTGATCTGTAAGAAAAAAGACTTAACAAGATTAATTGGGCCTATCTAGGAAGTAACAGAAGATTTCATGGAACTGAAATCATAGGGGCTTAAAGCATAGCGGGCTGAAGAATCTTAAGATTTTGATGTATGATCAGTGCCTATGTTTCATTACTCGATATTAATTTCTTTGTGGCTTTTGGTTTTAATGCCATTTCCTTTGCTGATACTGACTCTCTAATTACATAGTAAGTATGTTGAAGTTGAAGACTATGTCTTTTGGTTCTTGACTAAATATTTGCTTTGTAAATATTTGTGGTATGCAAAGGACAAAACAAGGTGCTGTATTTAAGCCAAGAATTTGGTTTCTAAGACTCTAAATCTTCCACAGCCTGAGAACCTATGAACTTTACAAGAAGAAAAGCTATGCATACTGTTGTGCAGAAAGTTTCCTTTCCTTTGGGATTCTGGTCCCTCAAATCGTGCTTCTCTAGGACTGTGAGAATGCCAAAACTCTATGCTGCTTCTTCAAGTTCGGCCTTTATGCACTGTGCTGTGAATTGGAGAATGCATGGAGAGCAAAACTTGAAGGAGCAGGGCAGCCCCCTCAGTGTGCTTCCCTTCTCTCTAGGACATTGGCCCCTCTAGTCCTGGATGCCTTGGTTTCTGTTAACTTCAAACAACTGCGTTCTATGTCTTCGTTTGCTTTTATAGATAATCTCAGTAGGGAGGATGGTCTGACACTATCTGCTTTGTCATGACGAGAACTGGAATTTGTCAGTAAAATTTCTAAGTAAGACTGTGACATGATCACATTTGTGCTTTAAAGCTGAGTGAAAGTAGCAAGAAGTGTATATGGAAGAACAGAGAGAATGGAGGTGCTGAATATTTGTTTAGTAAAGAGCACAGGTCAGCAAATTATGGCCTGCAGACCAAATCCAACAACCTGGTTTTGTAAATGATGTTTTGTTGCAGCACATTCATACTTATTTATTTGCTTGTTGTCTGTGGCTGTTTTTAAGCAGCAACATCAGCATGGAGCAGTCCATATAGAGACAGTACAGTCTGTTAAGCCTAAATTATTTATCTGGTCCTTTCTAGAAAAAGTTTCTCAACCCCTGGCATAGAACAGCAAGACTGATGATAGACACATGTCTCTGAATGATCTGTTCACTTCAAGAACTCATTCTAGGTGGCTACCAGATGTTCAAAAAATACTAATTCCTCCAAATATGTTTTTTTGTTTTTTAAATTTTTTTGGTATCCCTTCTTTGGAATTGCCTCTATAGTCACACAAAAAAATTAGTTGTATTATTTACATTTATTTTCTTCTTTGAAACCTGAAACATTGTTTTTAAATAAAAACCTTTAGCCCGATTGCCTTCCTTATTCCATACATACAATTGAGTTTTAGTTGTTTTAAACCTACATATACATCCAAAGGACAAAGTTTTGTCAGCTTTGAGGATATTTGAATGAAATTATTTTAGGCAAAAGTTGGTTAATCTTTAAGGCTATAAATAATTCTTCCATTTATGGGCCTTTTTTGAAAGATGAAGTTGAATTAATACTTTATTGTTTCTCCTTACTATTGTAAATCCTGAATGTTGTGAAACTGATTTTTTCCACCACAATTATCATGCACTAGGTAATTTCTTTGAAATAGTTTCATTTCCTGAATAGCAAACACTTACTGTTTTATCTAATATGTCCCATCTCCCAATCCCACTCACTGGAGTAGCATCTCTCTTTTCTTTCAAGAGTTTATTTTTCCTCTGTTTCAACTAGAGTTTTGGTACGAGCTGCCTTGTTTTTACATGACCTTGTGCCCCTGACAACAGTTAATTCATCTGTGGGGGTGAGAGAACGTGACACATAACGCAGCCTGCCCACCCGATGATAGTGTTTCCCGATCATAGCTAATTCATCCAGAGTTGGGTACCTGACCCAAGTTGGGTCATTTAGAATTCTTCCCTAATTGGTTTTTTTTTAGGAGAGAGAGAGAGTGCAAGTGGGGTACAGGGATAGAAGTAGAGAGGGAGAGAATTTTTTTTTATTAATATATGAAATTTATTGTCAAACTGGTTTCCATACAACATCCAGTGCTCATCCCAAAAGGTGCCCTCCTCAATACCCATCACCCACCCTCCCCTCCCTCCCACCCCCCATCAACCCTCAGTTTGTTCTCAGTTTTTAACAGTCTCTTATGCTTTGGCTCTCTCAAGAGAGAGAGATTTTTAAGTAGGCTCCATGATCAGTGGAGAGCCTGACTCAGGGGCCTGGGATCATGACCTGAGCCAAAATCCAATCAAGAGTCCAATGCTCAACCAACTGAGACACCCAGGGGCCCCCTAAAATTAAAAAAATAAATTAATGTTTATTTTTGAGAGAGAGAGAGAGAGAGAGAGTATGTGTGTATGAGCAGAGGAAGGACAGAGAGAATGAGACACAGAATCTAAAGCAGGCTCCAGACTCTGAGCTGTCAACACAGAGCCTGACATAGGGCTCGAACTCATGAACAGTGAGATCATGACCTGAGCTGAAGTCTGATGCTATACCGACGAAGTCACCCAGGTGCCCCTACCTCTAAATTTTTTTTTACTTGATCTGAGGAGGTATGTCTCAGATGGCAAAGTTGGGTGCTGTGAGGATTGATAGCTGTCTGCTACCACACTTGCCTCATATTTGCCACCAGGTGGAAGACTCTGGTCTTCGATGAGAGAGATAAAATTGGCATGAGAGAAAAATCAGATGATGGTGGAGATAGGGGATCCTGGCAGTGCTGACATTCCTGGTTGCATATCTTTGAAGTCTACCTGTACTGTATCCCTACTCCTGCAATTTGGTCATTTAGTTCTTAGAGTCCTGGAGTCAATACTTTCTTTTGTCTTACTAACTAGTTTGAATTTGGTTTCTGTTGCTTGCACTCAAAAGAGTTCAGAATGAGTGAGAAGATATTCTCTTTTCATCACTTAAATTACTGAGACATTCTGCCTCTTTCAAAATTGCATGTGTCATTCTATCACATTCATATTCATAATCTACTGAAAAAGGGAAGTCACAATGACATGATAAGTTTCCCAAGTAGAAGTGATTTCTGAGTCAAAGAAGAAAGAGGACTGAGAGCAGACACTGAAGAGCCATGAGGGCTGGATGGTGTACAGGGTGACTAAAGGAAAGGGGGCTACAGAGACAGGTTATGTTTCCGGAGAGTGAGTTCTGCTTTCAGATATATACCTCTCTCTCTTTGGAATGTAACACTGTATTCACTTAAAAATTTTTTGGTTAAATGTATCAAATCTATACATGTGGCAATAAATAATACAAATATGTCAGTCTTCCATCAATTCTCTCCCTTCTTAGTAAGTCCCAAAGCCAAGCGTCCATCTCTTTCAACTGTTCACCTTTTCTTTTGGTGCATCCTTTCAAAAAACTAGATAACATATTTCTGTTTCAGAAGTCATACATGTCTGGCAATATGTATTAGCTCTGTGAAACAAAAGGTGAGGATCTGACTCATTTGCACCAGGTCTCCTTCCCCAAATGGATGACATTTCTATAATGTTTAGTTCTTACATTATCTTTGTTACTTTAAGTAATATCAATCATTACATATTGTTTCTTGCTTCACCAATTTCCTCTGTTATCTCTTGGCTCCCAAATTTTAAGAAGATATTACCATTTTTCCTATCCATCCTTTCTCCTCTCTTCCCACTTTCACATACCATTTTCTGTCAACTTCACTTTTATTTTTACATTATTAAGACTGTTAGCAACATACTCTGTCCTACAATCACAATCAAGTATTTCATTCTTTGTAGAATAAACAGAAAAGTGGAAAAGCAATAAACAGTATTTGTGTGATTATGGCTATTGTTTAACATTGGTCCAACTAGGGTGTTACATTCGCTTCTCTAAAGTACCAAGTAGATATAAGAAGGAGTACCTGGGCCACAAGAAGAAAACCCTTTCTCGCAATAATTATAAATGAAATATTTTTTTTCTTGAATGCCATCAGTTGCTTTAATTTTTGCCTAACTTTGTTTCATATTTGGAAGATTACTAGTTGGCACATATTGTGAATTTTTAAATTACATTTTTCTATTCATAATTTATTTTATTTGCTTTTCCCCTCTCCATTTCAGTTATACTTTCTCTTCTATTATGCTCTTTTCTTTCCTTAGGATACTTTGTAGAATCTTCTGTGCTATTTTAAGCTGGATGTGTTCATATGCAGCCATCATCCTAAAACTTCTTTTGTTTGCTCTCCTTGGTTGGACCTGCGTTTTATGGATCTGTTTTCTTTATAATTCCTTCACTTTTTTCCTGACACATATCCTTAAGTAACTTTTTTGAAGAAGACCACATATAAGAGATAAATTTTCTTGATGGTTATATATCAAGAAATGTCTTTATTTTTCTTTCAAGATTGAAGATAGGCTAGTTGAGTATAGAATTCCAAGTTGAAAAGACTTTTCCTCAGAATTTGTTTTTTTGTACCCATTCAGTGGACCTTTTCAGTCTAATGATTTTTTTTCTTCAGTGCTAGAAAATTCTCTTGTATCTTTGATAATTGTGTTTTTCCCCCCATTTTTTCTCCATTGTTTCTTCTGGAATTATAGTAGTTAAACACTGTAATCAAAAATTTGTTTTCTACCCCTCTTACCTTTTGTCTAATATTCTTTTTTCTTTTTGTATTTGTAGTCTACTTTCTCAGAGACTGGTTTCAGTCTAGGAAATTTGAAACCCTTTGGTGTTTTGGCTGGAGTTCAGTGTTGGGGACTGGGGAGGAGAATTGCATGACTACAGACGTCCCTCATGTAGATGTTCAACAAATATCCCAATTTCAGCCACCTTCTTAGTTCCTGTCTTGCCATACCCTCTGACTCTGAGTCCAGGACTCGGTAACTATTCTGTTAGAAAAGTTGGCTTTTACCTTTACAGAAGCTTCCTTTTATTATTTTTAAGACTGAGGCTTTCTCTGCTTGCTTCATCCATATCTCTTCTCCTTTATTCCAGAAGTTAGTGAAAGTACATCACTTACAGGTACCCATTCATCCCCAAGTCTATATTCTATTACATATTTATACCCTTTATGTAATTTTTAGTGCTTTAAGAGTGGAATCTTGGGAGGGATGGGAAGCAAATTCAATTGCCTAATCTGCCATCTTGAATCCAAACTTGACAATTGATCGTTATATAAGTTGTTATACACTGAAAGAAGCTGTACAAATGACCTAAAGAAGTTCATAATAATTTATGTTTATAGCAAGGCAAGCCCTTGGTATTGAAGTTTGTTCAGCAAAACACTTTCAGTTTATGGCTTTAACAGGAATGTCTAGTTAATTTTTATTCAAACAAACATTTTAATTTATTATTTCATAAAAACATAAGAATGCTATATGTTAGAATTTCATATCAATTAGATAAAAAGGGCAGATATATTTTAAGATATGACTTTTTTAGGCATTGTTCTAAACTCAGGGTATAAAATAAAGTATATGGCATTTGACCCTCAAGGTACTTATTGACCTACTTGTGAACACACATGTGATAAAAAAGATATACTTACTTAATAAATGTTTATGGCACATATAAGAAATGTATACATATTTTTTTGTTATTAAAAATTTCAGATCAGCAGAGAGGACAGGCTCTACATAGTATTTGTAAAATACAATATTTGTATTTGTAAATTGCTATTGAAATGTAAGCTAATTTTGTCAGTGAGGGCAATAGAGTGAGCAAAAGCATAGTCATAGGAAAGCACAAATTGTTCTAGGCCAGTTTGGCTAGGGTGAGCACTGGCTTAGGTAAAAACTGGGCTGGAAAGTTATCCTCACTTGCTTGATGGTCCAAATGAGGCGGTGGTTGCCAGAGGCCAGGGTGGAGATGCTGGGAACAATTAAAATACCTCTCTAGTATTTTCCCAAAACATCAATTCTTTTTTAAGGAACAGAAATGTCAGTTGTCAAGTTATATTAAAAATGTTTGCTGGATTTTGAACTGGACTAGTATCTTTGATGCCAAAGACATCAGTTTCTTAAATTTAACTCTAGAAAAGGAAGAAGGCTAGTGAGTTGTCTTGTGGACTGATGGGAGTTTGATTCTGAGGCTTTATGGTAATTCTAGTTGGTTGTTGTCCTAGTCAGTTTGGACTGCTGTAACAAAAATATCATATATTGGGTAGCTTAAACATCAAATATTTATTTCTCACAGTTCTGGAGTCTGGGAAGTTCAAGGTCAATGGTCTGGCAGATTCAGTGTCTGCTGAGAGCTCACTTCTTGGTTCATAAACAGTCATCTTCTTGCTGTGTCCTCACCTGATGAAAGAAGTGATGGAACTCTCTGGGGTCTCTTTTGTAAGGGTACTAATCCCATTCGTGATGGCTCTGCCCTTATAGTCTAATCACCTCCCAAAGGCCCTACCTCCAAGTATCATCACAATGGGGATTAGGTTTCAACATATGAATTTTGGAAGGACTCAAACATTAGTCTATAGTTGATGTTTATTGGGTAAGTAACTTGAATTCCATTTAAGTTTTCTCTTCTGTAAAATTGGCTAGCATTACTGATCTGCCTCGCAAAGACATTCTGATATTTGTATGGTTCGATGAAGGAAAATGTCCAGGTGACTAGATTAGGTATCTAGATCAAAATGCAAGGGATCCTGACTACTATCCCTGAGGGTTTACAAGATACTTTTCTCTTTCATTTTTTGTGCATAAAGTATTTGCTGATTCATAACATAATAGCATTAGAAAAAGGAATATAATCTTTATATTTTCATGTACGTAGAATTCAGAAATTTAAGTGTTAAGCTTTTTTCAGCAGCACAAAGGTAATAAGTTTACTTAAATAAATATCAGACAATGGTACCACCCACTTTGAGTACACATTAATTTTGTATCTTCCCTTTGCCTACAAATGCTGGCCATGTAGTGTGCATTGAAATGTTAATGCTCTCTTAATGTTCCAACTAGTTGAATTAAGATTTCCCTGAGGACTGGTCCTTTGAAAACAGGGCATCTATTGCTCTTTTTTGGGAATGGGTAGGAAAGATTCTTGCAGTTCCATATTCATTCCATTTATTAAGCAACAAAGAGAAGTTCACCTCAATTTAATCTAACTAATTAAATTTAATTCCTTAAATTCCTCAGTCTCCAAAACTTCTCTGCATTTTGCAAACTATTCACTAACTCTTCCTTCTTATAGTTGTCATGGAAATGAGGAATCTCAAAAGGGTAAATTTAGATGATTTGAAGAAGGCTTGACATTTTTGGATTCACATACTGTTTCCTTTCCATTTGACTTCAGGAGTAGGCTTTATTACAGGTATGGAGTGGGATTTCGATGGTTAAATTCTCGCCCACTCCTAATTTGCTCCAGTGGCATGTGGGCCATGACATGATGGTGATATTCAAAAGGGAAGTGAAATACGATTTTATTAATAGCTATCATGTGCTCATAACATTTAAGTGTAAGACTTCTCTGCTAAATGAAGCTGCAGCAGAAGCCTTTGACCTAGAAACCTAAACAGATATTCCCACTCTATAGAATCCAGAGCACTAAGAATGGAGATCTGAATCCTACTACCTCAGGTTGGGTTCCCCAAGGAAGCAGACTCTACATTGAAGTTTAGTGTACAGGATGTTTATTAATGAGCACCCATGGATCTATGCTTGTTGAAGGGAAGGCAAGGAGGCAGGTGTGGACAGAGGAAGAAGTTGAGCTATTATACAGGCCCAGTGACAGCCTAGGTTGTCTCCTTGGGAGTTCTAGAGATAGAATAGACCTTCAGAGTCTTCCTGATGTGGGCCAAGATGACCACTCCTGTATCAATCAGTTTTTGGGTGTGGGTTGCCTTGGTGAAATGAGTGACCTTGGGAAGGATGGGAATGACTCTCTATGACTAAAGTTGTTCCCAGAAGAGCTGACAGTGATCGCAGCAGTTGGTGTAATAAATCCTTCCTTGAAGGAGGATCTGGGTTGTGCATCACAGTGTCTACCACACCAACAAAATATTCTTACCAATAGTCTATGTAGACAAAGCTACTGTTTTTCTATTATAGGCTCTGCACTTACAATCTGGAAGTCACATGCAGGGACATCCCATTGCCTGAGCACAGGAAGAAGAAAAAAGAAGGGATGGAGACTGGCTCTATCTTTAAATCACCACAACTTTGACCTCTAGTAAAATGCAGCCAATCTATACTCCAAATTATGAGCAATTGTGATTAGCCACTCTTGTACCCTAGGGAAAAGATTTTTAGGGAGTAAACAGATTAGCCAGAAGTGGTTAGCCTCTTATGCCTTTTCCTAAGAATTGGGGCAACCTAACAACCAGAGAGAAGAAAGCACAGAAGAAGATCTAACAATCTTGTCTTCCCAATCCCTATTAGATTATGACTTTGTATACTTCTTCCTTGCATGGCTTTATTAAAACTAAATATCAACTATTTTGGAACTTAAAACGTCATTTATACACAGTTTGTAAGCTTTCCTTGGTATGACATTTCAGGGGATGAATGTCTTAATGGATGGCATCCAACTTTAGTAAATTAAAGAGGAGATTATTATGGACTTCTTGGCTAAGGCTTGTTATAGGATTTTTTGTGATCTTTCTTTCTTTCTTTCTTTCTTTCTTTCCTGTTCCTTTCTTTTATTGCTTTATTTGTTTAACTTTTATACTTTCTAGTTACTGAATACCCCAACTTTTGTGCTACAAAAAATATGACATCTCAGTTTTCAGGTAATGAATGTAAGCAGCAAAAATAGAGGCCAAGACCTTCTTTTTGAAGTTAGCAGTTGTCCTCTGTAGCAGGGATTATTAAGTTTCCATTTAAGTAGACTGCAATAATGGAAAAAGATATTGAAAGAATTTTAAAGCTGTCTTTATATGCATCCGGCCAAATATAGCCTTCAAATAGTACCCCCTGGGACGTGGGCTTCACTGTCTTCAGGCAGAATCTGGCCTATTGAGTGTCCTTAAGAGTTATTGTGCAAAAAAGCAGAGGGCTTTTTTTTTTCTTAATGTGCTAGAGCTCTGATATTTTTCTGCATTGGTATTAGTAACCATGAAGTACTTAGAAGCTTTTATTCTTAGCAACTATTAATGATATAATGAAATATCATTATAACATATATATACATATGCACACATAATATATATATATAATATAAATATATCAGCTATAAATGCCTGCACATATCATTTTTGCAATTGTTTAAAAGCTATGACTTGGCCAGGTTGTCCTTTTCTGTCATAATTCAGATGTTGACTGTTGAACCACGAGTTTGAGAATAACAAACTGAGCTTGTCATTAGTAGATTAGTTGTCGCTACAAAGCCTTGTGTTCAGGATGAGTTCTTTTTTACTTGCCTGAAAAGTGTTTCTCTTGGAGAGCAATTACATCTGATTGACATGTTTTCATGTGCCTGCAGCCCTGGTGCATTTTTTTCTTTGGAACGCTAAACAGGTCTAGATCAAGGACTGTTATTTTATATTTTTGGTCTTGTTGTTTTCTGCTATTAACTAAAATCAGGATACCAGAGAAAACTTAGACACCTTGTAAAGTACATCTTAAAACAAATTATAAAATATGTATAAAGAGATGTGCATTTTGTTGTGGGGGGTCACTAGACTATAGCTGAGATAGAATTGCTAAAAGTCAATTGAAAGACGAGAGCCTACATAGTTGGGCATGTTAATGTTAGAAGCAATTTGTAGTTTTTCTATAAATGTGGGTAATACCTTATTCTTCCTAAAAGTTATCTCAATGTAAGTAGAAAAATGAAGGAACTGAAAACTTACGTTCTTGTCTCAGATTTGTTTCTCTATTGTGTGTGATTTTGAACAAGGCACTTAACTTTTATGCATTTCTTTTTGAATATGTTAAAAAAAAAGAGGAACCAGATGATTTCTAAGGATTCTTCAAACTCTAATCCTATGACTCTATGGAGTGTTATTCATTTCTCTGACACGACCTTCTAACACAGATAAGTAGAGAAACAAATGTGGAACCTTGTAAATACCTCCAAGTCAATGACTTAAATCAACTCTGGCAAACAGGAGCTGCTTCTCCAACTATGTTTATCTTTTGTCTTCCTTTAGGCTATAAGGTTCTATGGTGATAGGGACAATGTCTTATGTATGTTCTTACTGATGACTCTTCATCTTTCTATAATATCGACCCTCAAAAATGTTTTATAGATGGATAATTGAATGATGTCTATTATGAATGATTATTACTCCCAATAATCCTATCTTTGAATGATTGTATTTAAGGATAATTTATTGCATTCAGTCAATATCTCAGAATAAATAACTTGGAATTTTGTGGCTTTGGATGATTCTAGTTTTCAATATGAGATGCCTTAAGCATATCAGCTTTAATATTTTAATTGCAGCTCATAAATAAAAAGACCCTAGCCTGAAAGAGAAGTCTATGTACTGGCTTTCTTACCGTTCAATTAGGTCCTTTGACTTCTCTCATCTGATCATCTTCTATATTTTATGTTGAGAATTATAAATAGGATGCCAGATGATTTAAATGTCAAACATTGAAAACATTGTAATGTCATAGTTTACTCTCCAACGCAAAATGTTTGTAATTCATGTCGTATGATAAAACATAATATATATTCCAATAGTGAGAAAACCTCCACTGTGCACCTACCCAATTCAATTCACTGTTCAAAGTGCTACAAGGTACATGTTCTGTGTCTTTTCACTTTCAGAGAACTTTCGGTCCACAGATGAAGATAGACATAGAGAGAGCTTGATAAGTCACACAATATGCCCTACAAAGCATTCTGGGAGCTCAGAGTCAGAACAGCATTGAATGTAGTGTTGGATTCTGCACTGTCACTTCCTATCTTGACAATGAATACTTTTTTTTTTTTCTGACGGAAACTGTAGATCTTAGCCATTGTGACCCAAGACAGTACTGTTACATAAACCTTTTGTGGCTTGAGAAGAAATGATTTTGCAGTTGCTGTAAGAGGGCATAACCAATATACTTGGTGTTTTGGGCATAGTTACTGCACAGAACTCCAGATGTCAAAATGAATTTGTCTTGTGCTTCTATGCTAATATGTCTCTGCAGGGTTAATTTAAGAATACTGACTCCTTTCTCTGTTGCTCAAATTAACTTGTAGGAGTGATTAGCAGATATCTGGATTGATTAATGTTTCAGTGTTTTTGTCACTGTTTTAGGGAAACCAGAATGTAGCAATGTAGCAGAGTACTGGGAAATTGTGATGAATAGTTTTGACTTCTAAATTACTTTAAAAAGTTTATCCTAGTTTGAATTTCTTTTCCACAGAAAGTTTAAAATTTCAGAGTCATGGTGGTCTTTTATAATAGGATAGCTTCTCTATATACTGAATATATTGCATATATTCAATGTGTGCTATATCCACAAACTATTTACAAACCCTGAAATAGTAAGGAATACAAGATATGAATTACTGGAGGAGCTGGTTTTATGGGGAGACACAGTCTTTCTCTCAGGCAGCTCACAGTCTGGTGGGGGGAATAAGCAGTTTCCAGGAATTGTAATGATCATAACTATGAACATGCTAAGGGCCGTAAGACAGGAGTGAAGTGCTGTGGGAAAGCAGAGTGTAAGTCCCATGAAGGCAGCAGTTTTATCTTGTTTGCTGCTGTAAGCAGCCACTCTCTGGCACAAAGCATATACTTAATAGATGAGTTGATTTTATGGTTAATTCTGCCTTGGGTTTTACAGTGAAGTAACATTTGAACTAAGCTTCAAAGAGTAAATAAGATGTTCTTTATGAAGAATAGGCAACGTTCCAGGAAAGAACACAGCAAAAACTAAAGAATGTGAGTTTTGAGTAGCTGCATGTAATACAGGGTAACTAGTGCAGGGATGTTCATGGCAGAGCATGGGACAGTCCCCATGGTGAGACGCTGAGCTCATCATGGGCATTAGAAAGTGGGTATTAGAAAGGGGTAACAGCTAGATACTACCTTTACTACTTCTTGGTTGTTGGAAATTTCCTACATCATAAAGAGTCTTGCATATAGTCATATGGCTCATATGACTTACAAACAAGATGTGATAACTCACAAGCTAACTCTTAAACAAGTAGTTGATCCTCAACACATTTTTTATGTATTTTTACTAATAATATTTCCTCATTAACTAATTGTCTGTTCATGCCAGTTAGGACTGTAAACTGGTAGATTATATGGCATTGTGCTTGCTTTGTATTGTCAGCACATTTTGGAAAGAATTGGCCAGCATTAAAAAAAGATGTGGATTTTCAGTTTCTCCTACATAGAGCAGATCTAGCAATACTGGCCCACATGCCAGCATGAGAGCTCTCTACTAGAATGCTCCCCTACCCCCCAAAACCTGGGCTGCCATCTCCCATTGGCTGTAGATGTGGTCTTTATGCATGCTTGACCCCTTTACCTGTCTCCATTACTCTCTACCTGGGCCCTTTCAGCTTTTGAGTTTAACCTCATCAGTATGGCTCCTATCTAACATAGGGGATGTGTATCAATCTCTGCTTTGGTTTTGTTTTTGAGCATAGTTGACATACAATGTTACATCGGTTTTAGGTGTACAACTTAGTGATTTGACAAGTTTATACGTTCTGCTATGTTCCCCACAAGTGCAGCCACCATCTGTCCCATTGCATTGCTATTATAGTACCATCGAATATATTCCTTATGCTCTGCTTTTTATTCCTGCTTTTCTATTCCTTTACTCATTCAAAACTGGAGGCCCGTGTCTCCCTCCCTTTTTTATCCATTTTTTCCCACCCCTGCCCCATGCCTCTCCCCTCTGGCAACCATCAGTTTGTTCTCTGTATTTATAGTTCTGATTCTGCTTTTTATTTGTTTATTCATTTTTTAAAGATTTCATTTATGAGTGGAATCATATGGTATTTGCCTTTCTCATTCTGACTTATTTCACATAGCATAATACCTTCTAGGTCCATCCGTGTTATCTCAAATGTCATGATCTCATCCCTTTTTATGGCTGTGTGATATTCCATTGTGTGTGTATACCAGATTTCCCTTATCCATTCTCTGTTGGTGGACACTTAGGTTGTTTTCTTGTCTTGGCTATTGTAAATAATGCTGCAATAAACATGGGGAGCATATATCTTTTTCAGTTAGTGTTTTCATTTTCCATGGATAAATACCCAATGATGGAACTATTGAATCATATGGTATTTCTAGTTTTAATTTTTGAAGACCCTCCATACTATTTTCCACAGTAGCTGCACAATTTACATTTCCACCAACACTGCACAAGGGTTCCTTTTTCTCTATGTCCTGGCCAACACTTGTTTTTTGTCTTCTTGATTTCAGCCATTCTGACAGGTGAGAAAGGATATCTCATTGTGGTTTTTATTTGCACTTTCCTGATGATTAGTGATGTTGAGCATCTTTTTCATGTGTCTGTTTGGCATCTGTATGTCTTCTTTGGAAAAATGTCTATTAAGATCCTCTGTCCATTTTTTAATTGGATTGTTTTATACTTTTTTTTTGGTGCTGAGTTGTATGGGTTTTTTTTTTTTACATATTTTAGATATTAATCCCTTATCAAATGTATCATTTGCAAATATCTTCTCCCATTCAGTAGGTTGTCTTTTTGTTACATTGATGGTTTTCTTTGCTGTGCAAAAGTTTTTATTTTGACATGGTCCCAATCGTTAATTTTTGCTTTTGTTTTCCTTGACTTGGAAGATGTATCTATAAAAATGTTGATGTCATGAGACATCATGATGAATGGCTGATGTCAGAGAAATTACTGCCTGTGTTGTCTTCTGGGATTTTTATGGTTTCTGGACTCACACTTAGGTCTTTAATCTTTAATTGATTTTGAACTTATTTTTGTGTATGGTGTTAGAAAGGAGTCCAGTTTCATTTGTTTACATGTAATACCATTTATTGAAAAAACTGCCTTTTTCCCATTGTATATTCTTGCCTCCTTTGTCATAGATTAATTGATGATATAAGTGTGGGTTTATTTATGGAGCCTCTACCCTGTTCTATTGATCTATGTATCTATTTTTGTGCCAGTTGTATGGAACAGTTTTGGTCACTAGAGCTTTGTAGTATATTTTGAAATTTGGAATTGCAATAACTCCGGCTTTGTTCTTCTTTTTCAGGATTGCTTTAGCTTTTTGGGGTCTTTTGTGGTTCCATACAAATTTTAGTATTATTTGTTCTAGTTTTGTGAAAAATGCTGTTGGTGTGTTGATCAGGATTGTGCTGAATTAGTAGATTGCTTTGAGTAATATGAACATTTTTATAATATTAATTATTTAATCCATGAACATAGAATATTTTTCCATTTTGTTTGTGTCATCTTCAATTTCTTTCATCAGTGTTTCATAGTTTTCAGAGTACAGGTCTTTCACTTCTTTGGTTAAGTTTATTCTTAGGTATTTTATTTATTCATTTTTTGGTGCAATTTTAGATGATGTTATTTTTTAAAAATTTTTCTTTCTATGACCTTTTTGGTAGTATATAAGAATGCTGTCAATTTTGAGATATTAATTTTGTATCCTGTCCCTTTACTGAATTATTTTATTACTTTTAGTACTTTTTTGGTGGAATTTTCAGGATTTTCTATGTGTAGTATCATGCTGTCTGTGAACAGTGACAGTTTAACTTCTGCTTTACCAAAATGGATGTCTCATTCCTTCTTCTTGTCTGATTGCTGTGGCTAGGACTTCTAGTACTATGTTGAATAAAAATGCCAAGAGTAGGCATCCTTGTCTTATTCCTGACCTTAGAGGGCAAGTTCTCAGTTTTTCATCATTGAGGGTGATGTTAGCTGTAGGTTTTTTTATATATGTACTTTATTACATTGAGGCATGTTCCTTCTAACCCCATTATATTGAGAGTTTTTACCATGAGTGCATGTTGAAATTTGTCAAATGTTTTTTCTGTACCTATTAGGATGATTATATGATTTTATCCTTCATTTTGTTGATGTGGTGTATGACTTTGATTTGTGAATATTGAACCATACTTGCATCCCAGGAATAACTTCCACCTGATCATGGTGAATGATCTTTTTAATGTGTTGTTTCATGTGGTTTGCTAATATTTTGTTGAGGATTTTTGCATCTATGTTCTTCAGGAATATTGGCCTGTAGTTCTCTCTCTCTCTCTCTCTCTCTCTCTCTCTTTCCTGATATCTTTTTCTGGTATCAGGGTAATGCTGGCCTCATAGAATATATTTGGAAGCTTTCTTTCCTCTTCTACTTTTTGGAATAGTTTGAGGAGAATAGGTATTAACTCTTCTTTAAGTGTCTGGTAGAATTCATTCGTGAATCCATCTGGTCCAGAACTTTCATTTTTTGGTATTTTTTTGATTACCAATTCAATTTTGTTACTTGTAATCAGTCTCTTCAGATTATCTATTTCTTCTGGTTCTGTTTTGAAAGATTGTATGTTTCTAGGAATGTATCCATTTCTTCTTGGTTGCCCAGTTTGTTGGCATATAGTTTTTCATAGTATACTCTTAATTTTTTTTGTATTTCTGTGACACCAAGTTGTTACTTTTCTTTCATTTCTGATTTTTTTGGTCCTCTCTCTTATTTTTCTTGTTGAGACTGGCTAAGGCTTTGTCAATTTTGTTTATCTTTCCAAAGAACTAGCTCTTTGTTTCACTGTTTTTTTTCTATTGTCTTTTTAGTCTCTATGTCATTTATTTCTCCTCTTATTTTTATTATTTCATTTCTCTACTCACCTTGGGTTTTGTTTGTTCTTTTTCTTCTTATTTTAAGAATAAGGTTAGATTGTCTACTTAATTTTTTTCTTGTTTCTTGAGGTGGGCCTGTATTGCTATATACTTCCCTTTTAGAACTGCTTTCACTATGTCCCACAGATTTGGGATCATTGTGTTTTCATTTTCATTTGTCTCCATGTATGTTTTTTATTTTTTCTTTGATTGACTCATTGACCCATTGGTTGTTTAATGTCATGTTCTTTAGTCCTCATGTGCATGTGTTTTTTTTTCCAGTGTGTGTGTGTGCGTGTGTGTGTGTGTGTGTGTGTGTGTGTGTGTGTGATTTATTTCTGGTTTTATAGTGTATATAATTTGTTTTCTGGTTTTGTAGTTCTTGCTTGTTCCTTTCTTCTTCTCTTGTTGTCTGTATTTGTGATTGATGAGTATCTATAATGGATTTTTTTTTGCTTTTTTTCTTTTTCTTTTTTGTGTATCTGTCATAGATTTTGGATCTGTGGTTACCATGAGGTTCATATATAACATTTTAAGTAAATAGCACATATAAATTTGATGGTCATTTAAGTTCAAACACATTCTTAAAAAAAACAGAAAAAGAAAAAAGACTTTTTCCTCTTCTCTTCCCTTTTTACTCCCTTCTCCACATTTTATGTATATGTTCTCATATTTTATATATTTTTAGTCATATTTTTCTTGTGTCTAATTATGGCCATTTCTTTTCCATTGAAATAAGTTCCTTTAACATTTCTTGTAAAGCTGTTTTAGTGGTAATAAACTCTTTTATCTTTTATTTCTCTCGAAAGCTCTATCTCTCCTCCAAATCTGAATGGCAACCTTGCCAGGTAAAGTATTCTTTGTTGAAGCTTTTTTCCTTTCAGCACTTTGTATATATCATGCCACTCCCTTCTGGCCTGTAAAGTTTCTGTGAAAAATCAACTCATAGTCCTATAGGTTCTCAATTTGTAGGTAACTTTTGTTTCTCTCTTACTGCCTTTACGATCCTCTCTTTATCTTTAACCTTTGACATTTTAATTATCACGTGCCATGGTGTGGACCTCTTTGGGTTCATGTCGTTTGGAACTGTCTGTGCTTCTTGGACTTGGAGGTCTATTTCCCTCCCTAGGTTAGAGAGGTTTTCAGTTATTATTTTTTCAAATAAGTTTTCTACATCTTTCTCTTTTTCTGGGACCCCTATAATGCAAATGTTTGTTTCCTTGATATTGTCCAAGAGACCTCCTAATCTATCCTCATTTTTAAAAGTTATTTTCTCTTTTTGCTGTTTAGCTTGTGTGTTTTCTATTACTATCTTCAAGATTGCTGATACATTTTTCTGCATTCTCTAATACCGTGGATTCCTTCTAGTGTTTTTTTTTTTCTTTTAATTTCAGTTATTGTATTCTTCACCCTTGGTTCTTTTTAATATTGTCTATCTCTTTGTTAAAGTTCTCACTAAGTTCTTCATTCTTTTTTCCAATGCTGTGAGTATCTTTATGATCATGATTTTAAGTTCTTTATCAAGTATATTGTTTATCTCTCTCATTTCATTATTTTACTGTGCTTTTTTCTTGCTTTCTTTTGGAGCACATTCCTCTGTCTCCTCATTTTGCTTGACTTTCTCTGTTTGTTTCTATGGATTAGGCAAAATGGCTACTTCTAAAGTTGAAGGAGGGGCCCTGTGTATGGTTACCCCTATGCAGACTGTGTGTGCTTGGTGAGTTTTGCTGCTTGACTGGAGAAGTGGTCGTATATGCTAGTCCTTTAAGCCATGGCATTTTACAGAGAGAATTTTTAAAAGCTAATAATAACAAAAGAAAAAAAAGAAAAAAAAATAGTAAAATAAAAGGAGAAAGAAAAAATAAAAAAAGAAAAAGAGACAAAAGGAAAATGAAGAAAGAGAAAAGAGAAAAATAAAAATAAAAAAGACAAGACAAATTTTAAAAAGTAAAAAAATAAAATAAAATAAGACAGTAAAAATTAAAAAAAACAAACAAACATAAAACCATGGCTCGTTTTCTGTGCTCCGGTACCACAGGGTGGCTGGTGTGGTCTTGTGTACCCTGGGCTTGCTGAGGTTGCAAGCCCTCTGTGACAATCTGACCTGCCTGCCATGGTGTCTGAACACTGTTCCAGTCTATGCTTTTGAGGTGGTGGCAATGTAAACTGTGTCATTCTCCAATCCTGACCAGGAGAACTTACCTGTATCTCCTCTGCCATATGTCAGAGTTCTCGTGTTTCTTTTATATGCTAGTTGCTCTTTTAAACCACAGCTTTCTTCTGTGCCCAAGGACAGAGGGATCTGTCCCCTCTCCACTGACATTCTTGAGGGTGGGGCTTCCCTGTTACTTTGTGTCTCTCTCTCTTGCTGTTCTCTTGCCACTCTCTCTGTCTTGGGTAGTTCTGTAGCTGTTCAGTCAGCCCTCAGTTCTTCTTCAGGAGCAATTATTTTATTAATAAGTGTGATTTGGTGTCTTCCGTGGAGGAGATGAGTTCAGAGTTTTCCTACATCGCCATCTTGAACTGGAACCCCCAAGACATCATCTCTTTGTGCATTCTCCACAAGTATTTTCCTTAACTTATCTTTTAATCCTGCTCTTTATTTTTCTGGTACAGTTTTTAGGTAGTCTGTTCTTTCACTTTGTTCTAGTTCTAATTTTCTTTCTTTCTTTCTTTCTTTCTTTCTTTCTTTCTTTCTTGAGAGAGAAAGAGAGAGAGTGAGAGTGAGATCAAGCATGAGTTGAGAAAGGGCAGAGGGAAAGTGAGAATCTTAAGCAGGCTTAACACCCATTGTGGAGCCAGACTCGGGGCTGGATCTCATGACCCCCATTAAGACATTAACAGATGTTTTTTTAAACAATTATTTTAATTTATAAAAGTCTTCCATTGCCTTTTCCTTCCCTCCCCTCTACTTTTCTGTCTTCCAATTGACTTTCAGTTTACAAATTCCTTCTCTCATTATAGGCTTAAAATAAATTAAATGTTATATTCCTCTTGTAGATAAGTTATGATTATTTTTGGTTAAAATTTTACCTTTCCTCTTCTATGTCATACAGGTCTACTCAAATACTGAATGTCTATATATAATGAGGTGTATTTTTACTGACCTATTCTTTCCTACTGATCTGTATTTTCTTATACTTACTGATACGTTCTAATTTCTTTAGTTTTATGTGTTTTAATATTTTGTTAAAATTAATCTCTGTCCTCCAGAAAAGATGCTCAACATCACTCATAATCACTCATATAAGTCAAAACCACAATGAGATACCACATCACACCTGTCATGGCTAAAATTAACAACACAGAAAATAACAGATATTGGCGAGGATGTAAAGTAAGGGGAACCCTCTTATACTGTTGGGAATGCAAACTGGTGCAGCCACTCTGGAAAACAACATAGAGGTTCCTCAAAATGTAAAAAATAGAACTACTCTATGGGCCAGCAATTACACTACTAGGTATTTACGCAAAGGATAAAAAAATACTGATTCAAAGGGGCACATGCATCCTAATGTTTATTGGAGCATTTCAACAGTAGCCAGATTATGGATATATATATATATATTATATTATATATATATATATATAATTATATATATTATATATATAATTATATATATATTATAATATATATGAATATATATATGAATATTACTCAGCTATCATTCATCAGTATATCAGTATATCATTCTAAGTGAAATAAGTCAGTCAGAGAAAGACAAATACCATATGATTTCACTTATATGTGAAATTTAAACAAAGCATGTGAACATAAGGGAAGAGGGGAAAAAAAAAGAGAGAAAGGGCAGCAAACGGTAAGAGACTCTTAACTATAGAGAAGAGACAGGGTTGATGAAGGGAGGTTGGTGGGGGAATGGGTCAAATGGATGATGGGTATTAAGGAGGGCACTTATTGTAATGAGCACTAGATGTTATATGTAAGTGATGAATCACTAAATTCTTCACCTGAAACCAATTTTACCATATACATTAACTAACTAGAATTTATATAAAAACTTGAAGTCAAAATAAAATAAACAACATTGATCTGTCTTTACAACAATTATTACTCTTCTATCCATATTTTCAAATTGATTTTAGAATCAGTTGGTTAAACTCCAGAGAAAAAAACTCCATTTGGATTGGAAATAAAATTTTAATAAATGCACTAAACATTTTGAGCAAAACTTTTATTTCATAAAAATTAAGGTTTCCCACTTAGGAATATGTTAGGCTTTTCTTTTATTCAGTTTTTTTCTTACTTTTTTATCTTTCAATGAAGTATTGCATTTATTGTCATATAAGACATTATTTTTTCTTAATTTAAAATTTTCTTTGTGATTATAAATGGGCTCTCTTTTTGATTTACATTTTTTCCTATTACATTCTTATTTGGTATATGAAAATATTTATCTCTTGCTGGCTGTTATAACAAACTTTAATGAATTCTAATAGCTTTTCATTTTATTTTTTTCTATTTTTATGCTCTAAAAGCCAGTCAACTGTATATAATCACATTTTGTCTCTTTCTAACACTTGTAGTTTTGTGTTTTGTGTCTTAAGAACTTTTGAAATAGTGTTAAATAAATAACATGTATATCTTTTAACCAGTTACTGGCATAACATAAGAACTCAATAAATGTCAGATAATGTTATCATTAGTTATATTAATATTAAATAATAACAATTTGACATATCTGTATTTTAATCATATCTCATTGAGAATTATTCTGTTATTTTCACTGTCAAATAAAATGTTGGCTGATGGTTTGAATTAGATGTCTTAAAGATATGTTAAAGATAGTATACTACTATTAAGATGGTTATCTTTTATATTTTGGCTTGAATTTAAATCTATTAATGTTATATATTAATAGATTTCCTAATTTTAGACTATTAATAGATTTCTATAATAAACTCTTTAACTATATTATTAATTTCTATTTGCTAGCATTTTATTTGGGTCTTTTGTTATCTTTATTAAGTGATATTCAGCTACATTTTTTTCCTGGAATATATTAGAAATGCAGAAATTAGGATATGTTTCTTCTTAGAATTATCTGAATTAGTTTTAATCTTTTTCTATTCTCTGAAACAGATAATATAACGTGGCAAAGATCTGTTCCTTAAAAGTTTGAGAGAATTTACTAGTACATCTATTATGAGCCCGGATTCCTTTTCTAGAGGCTCAGATGTGGCTTATGGATAACTTTCTCAACTCATTTTAATTTTTAAGCATTGTGTTAATTTTCATATATTTTAGTTCACATAATGCATTAAATTCCTTGATATTTTGAAATTTATGAATATACAACCACATTAGACTCTAAATCTTCTGTTATGTTCCACTTTTCATTTAAAAACTTTGTGAAATTTTTATCCTTTTCTCTTGATTAGATTTTCAGTGGTCTACAGCAGCATACATTCTCGGAACATTTTCCCCTTGCTTTTTTGTGTATAATTGTTCTTATAAAATATTTTTAAATAATCTTCTTTTTTAAAATTATTTCTTATGTCTGTATTGAAATGACTCAAAACAGTGCATCAAGATTTTTCTCCCCATTTATTAACCTCGTATTCACGAGTTTCAGAATCTTGCCAAATATCCATGTATACTGGTTATTTTGTAGTAAAATTAACTTATTCCTAGTAGGGCTGCCTTGATCTTCCTGAACTGGCCATTTCAGCACATGCTCACAAATGTAACCCAATCAGATCTTTATGACATCATTAGCCTATAATTCTCTAGTTCTTATGACTAATGTGTAGGCCCAGACCTCATAAAGCTCTGTATTTTAATTCATCTTAAGACATCTTCCCTAACAAGCATTTGGTATGCCTTAAGATAGCTTTCCTAATAAGCATGTTCATTTAGATGCTATTCTCATTCTTTAAGAAGCAATGAGTGCAGCAGTTAATTAACTTATTATAATGTCATAAATCCTGGCTCTAGCCATGACCACTGACTCCTCCCCCACCTTTACCAAGAACATTTTCATTTATGATGAATTATCCCCTGGGTACTCAATGCAGAGGTGGTTGACCATGCAGAACTCAGGGTCAGACACAATAACACAATCTATACTGCTGGGTAATGACAAGCCTTCTACTCCTACCACCTACCTTTCTGTGCTTGGGTGCCTTTATGCTTCACTGAAATCAACACACATTGATGACAGAATGAGGGGCTTCTCTCCTCCAGATTTCAATTCTCTGGAAAGTAATCTTCAGGATGATTTGCATGTGGGTAGATGTATGGGGTTAGAGTCCCGTCTTACATGGTAATTAAACTGTTTATCTGAATACAACAGTAGGCTAGTAACTTTACAGGCTTTTTTCTTTTGAGGTGCTTTTTACATAGAATTAATACAATTAGGAGCTGTACTGGGTGCTTTTTAAAATTGTAATTTTCTTCTAACTTTGCCTCTATTAGATTTTAAATACTTTTGCTGACTGATGGCTACTGACAGAAGTTTGGACTGCTATAGATTTTCCTCTTCTTGTGACTCAACCTATAAAATTACCCATTTAATAACGTGGTTAATTTGATTAATTTTCAATAACCTGAAGTTTTGAGGATACCCATTTGTTGTGGGTTGAGTTGTGTCTCCTCAGAAAGGCATGTTAAAGTCCTAACCCCCAGTACCTCAAAATGTGATCTTATTTAGGAATACGTTGTTGCAGATGTAATTCATTAAGACGAGGTCAGACTGGTGTAGGTGTACTTAATCCAATATGACTTGTGTCTTTATGAGAAGATGATAAAGACATGGGAGAAATGCCATGTGAAAATAGAGGCAGAGATTGGAGTGACATGTCTACAAGGCAAGGGATACCACAGATTTCTGGTAACTACCAGAAAGTAGGAGAGAAGCTTGGAACAGATTCTGCCTCAGAGCTTCTAGAAGGAACTAACTCTACTGACCCCTGATTTTAGATTTCTAGCCTCCAAAACCGTGAGAGAACAAATTTCTGTTTTAAGCAACTCTGTGGTAATTTGTCACAGCAGTACACAGCAAAGGAATGCATTTTAATACTGAATTAATCACTTCACCAGTTACAGGTTGTACAGCCCTCTCTAAACATCAGTTCTTCATCCCTAAAATTAGGATACTGTTTATGTTTTGGAGTAAAGAGATAATGATTGTAATGCTCTTAATGGAAGATAACCATTTGGTTTTTTCCACCACCCAATTTTCAAGGCCTTTGTTGAACCTAATATAATGGAGGAAAAGTTGCCCCCCAAATCCTCTTCTATACCAAAAGATCTCTTATTTAGAATTTTAACGATTTACAGTATAAATACGTGTGATTTAGTTTGAATATCAAAATGCCCATATGCGTAGGGCAGATATTATCATCCTCATTTTAAAGATGAGGTAAATAATTTACTCATTCAAAGTCACAGAGTTAAGTGGTGACCCAGGATTCAAACACTTGATTTTCAGTCCCAGACTTTGCAACTCCATTCTACCCATCATTATAGAATACTAAAGTGGCCTTTGAGATCATTATGTTTCAGCAACAAGTAAGTGACTTTTCAATTATTCATACTTCATGTCTTTATTATCAAGAATTTAATATATTTCACCAGAATCATTATTTTTAAGTTCTCAGATTTATTATTATTATTATTTTAAGTGTTTATTTTTTGAGAGAGAGAGGGAGAGAGAGACAGAGTGCAAGCAGGCGAGGGGCAGAGACACACAGAGATACAGAATCTGAAGGAGGCTCCAGGCTCTGGGCTGTCACCTCAGAGCCCAACGCAGGGCTCAAACCCATGAACCATGAGGTCATGACTTGAGCCTAAGTGAGATGCCCAGTCGACTAAGCCACCCAGGCACCCTGAGTTCTCAGATTTATTATTTGTCTAAATCAATCACATATTTTCCTTCTAAAATTCATTAATGGAAAATTCATAATATAAACATCTACTGAGCATCTACTATGTTCCCAACATTATTCTAGTCACTAAGGATATAGTAGTGAACTACAAGTGCCTTTTTATTAAGTAAATATTGTTAATCATAATAAAGTAGGTGTTATATACACCATCTCATTTAAAAATAATTCAAGTGTGGGTAAGGAATTCCCTAAACATCTTGCTTTCTTTTCTGCTTCTTTCTGAGTGAGAATTTCATACACTCATCTTCCCAGCTTATCATTCATGTTTTTTAAATTTGAGAAAGATATGTTTTTGTGATCTCTTGCCCTGCTCTATGTATTTCACCTATGCCATCAGAACTCTTTGGTCTTTTGTATGTGAGCTCTAGGAGAGCCAGGATAGACTCAGTTTATGGATTGAATTTACTTTTGTCTTGGTATAGATTCTAATTGGTCCCTGAAGAGTTGATGTTTAATGCTCTCTGACAGATCTGATCTCCTCATTTTCTGACTGCAGTCTGCAATTATCGCAGTTTTATACAACCATTGTTAAAATGTGAAGGTTTCTTTCCCACCATGGTCATTGAACTCAATTATGCCCTCATTTGGACTGCCTTCTGCTTTCCTTCCTGTGTCTTTACAATGTCTTATAGATTTTAGTGACTACTTTTCTTCATTCAATACTCTTACCAGGTTTCAGTTGGACCTGTAATTTCATAATGTGATTATTATTCTGAAAGTTGAATACTATTTTCTTGCCAAACTTCTTGCAACACTATTCAGGCACTTAGGAACAATTAAGTAAATTGCCCTCAAGTGTTCCCAGCCAGGGTGAAGATGACCATGAAAGATAGATTTAGATATTTATGACCTAACAGAGAGAATCAGAGACACAGGAACAAAGAGAAAAATGAAGTAAATCTCATATGGTAAATAAAGTTATCAATAAAATGAACTTCTTTAAAAATATATTATTTTTTTTCTGATGATAAAAATAATACATGCACGTTGTAAAAAATAGACAATATGGATATATGTATATAGCATACATCTATATAAACTCTACATATATAAACCAAAGAAATAAAAATTTTCTATAATCACACTACCCAGAAATAACCATTGCTAACATTTTGGTATATATCCTTCCAGAATCTTTTCTATGCATTTATCACCTAGCACAAAATAGAACAAAACAAAAATGAGATCATGCTCTGCATATTTTGTAGCCTCCTTTTTCCCCTTAATATAGTGTAGATATTTTTTCCATATCAATAAATAAAAACCATCATCATCATTTTTAGTGGTTACATTTTATGGGCGGGCTATCATTCCTTTAATTTTCAACCCCCTTTAATGGCCATTTATGTTACTTAGAATTTCAAATATTGTAATAAATTTTGTGATAAACATTCCTGAACAAATGTCTTTACACACTTGTCTATTTAATCTTAAGGAGAAATGTTTAAAAGTGTAATAGCTGTGTCTGAGGGACCTTTCTCCTTTCTGCACTGTCATTTCTTATAAGATTAAGTCCTAATTTCTTAGCATGTTTACAAGATCTTGCAAAACATAATCTTAGCCTATTATTCTTCTAGAGTTATATCATTACCCAAAATGTTCACTATTCTGACTGTTTTATCAAAAGCCAATGCACTTCCACATCTTTATTCTTATTTCTCCTGTTCTATTGAAAATGTTTGTCTCCTGTTTTATTTTTCTATTCTATTAAATTTCTTGTTATCCTTTATGATACAGCTCAAATGTTAGTTCTCTGTATCTTCTTCTAATTCCTCATAAGTAAAATTACTTTTCCCTCATCTGTGTTCCCATAAATTTATAATTTATTGGGTTGTATGGTTTCTTGAAAGTCTTTCTCTCTACCAATCAATCATCAAATACTTAGTAAGCATCTACTAAGTGCCAGGCTTTGTGTTAGATGAGCACAACAGGCTCATCTAACTTATCTTATGCAGATTACATTCTTGTATATTTTAGTAATGTTTTCATATCAAAGTTGCCTCTGATGTTAAGTAAACTCAAAGCAGCCATGTGTAACAAAGAATTCATCAGCTAAATGATGATTCATTGCCATGACACAGTGTAATTTTCAATCTCTACCACTAAGTGGCATGGACAATGGAAGTTGGCATGACCCTGGTTTGGGACATGGTCAAAAATCACCAATGGGGCACCTGGGTGGGTCAGTTGGTTGAGCATCCGACTTCTGATTTCAGCTCAGGTAATGATCTCATGGTCTGTGGGGTTGAGTGCCATAAGGGCTCTGCACTGATAGCCCAGAGCCAGCTTAGGATTCTCCCTCTCTATTTTTCTCTGCCCCTCCCCTGCTTGTGCTCTCTTCCTCTCTCAAAATAAATAAGTAAACATTAAAAAAATCACAAACAAGTAGCTTTTATCACATTGATCAATAATAATAAATCATTAGTTGCTGTCGAGAATGATTATGAGGTGCGTTCTGCTTAGTGGCCTTTTATGGGTCTGGGAGCAAAGCTATTTGCCATATTCCAGTTTGAGTGACGTGCCTGTTGCAATCACTTAGGTTTTGGGGACCCAAGAGAGAATGAAGAGTTCAGGTAGGGAGAGATGATGGGGAAAGGTGAAGGGCTAGGTGGGAGGAACTTCAAGGGCTTGAATATTGTGCACAGCATCCTGAATTCTTCCACATTAGGGGAAAAGACAATAGGTCAGGCCTATCTTAAATATCCTCTTCTATCTTTTTCATGGGCTATTGTTTCTCAGCATCTTCTTAAACATCCTTCTTTAGGCTTAGGAGCCTAGGGACTATATGCTCCTCAGTTGTTAGTTTTCTTCTACCATATTGCCCTAGTTGGTGATGTCCTGTCACACATTCTAATTTTTTTTTTAATTTTTTTTTTAACGTTTATTTATTTTTGAGACAGAGAGAGACAGAGCATGAACGGGGGGAGGGTCACAGAGAGAAGGAGACACAGAATCTGAAACAGGCTCCAGGCTCTGAGCTGTCAGCACAGAGCCCGACGCGGGGCTCGAACCCACGGACCGTGAGATCATGACCTGAGCCGAAGTCAGACGCTTAACCGACTGAGCCACCCAGGCGCCCCTCTAATTTTTTTTTAATGTTGATTTATTTTTGAGAGAGAGCGAGAGAGAGAGAGCAAGAGCGCACAAACAGGGGAGGGACAAAGAGAGAGAGGGAGACACAGAATCCAAAGCAGGCTCCAGCATCTGAAATCATGACCTGAGCTGAAGTTGGATGTTTAACCGATTGAGCCACCCAGGCACCCCTCCTGTCCCACATTCTCAACTCTCCTTTCCTGGCTGAAGATTGCTGGCCTTTTGTTCTCTCTGCTAATAACCTAAGTTATATGGGCATGGGATGCATATTAATCGGCCTCTAGAAGAGATATTATGCGCAATGTTGTTGAGAACATTCCTGACCCCACAAATTTTTATGTTTATTTCTTTAAGTCTAAAAGGATGCCTGTAGACATGATGACTATACTTCCTGGTTTGCTGGGGATGGCCCTGGGATAAGCCTGTTGCCCTGGAACACTGATTAATAGTATCCTCTGTCATCCTGCCATAGAAATTTCATTTGCCCACAGTGTAAATTTTTGATGGTAAGAACTGGAGATATTTGTGAGTATGGCTCAAATAACACAATAGAACAAAACCTCTTCAATACAATCTTTAAGTCAAAAGGAATAGTAAAATAACTGGCATGGGCTGGGAATTTGGCTTTTATTCCAGAGTAAGGAAGGGGAGCTGTGGAACAGGAGGGGTATAAAGTATTCTTAATATGGAAATACATCTTATTAAAATGGTATATTTAATCATTTGAATCAAATCATACTGCGCTATAACGGCACGCAACTACTTTGTCCTTTGGAGAAATAGTCAGTATTGATTCAAGATTATTAAAAAAAGACTAGGAAGCTCATGAATGTTTTTAACATTCCTTGTCATATATTAGCATAAGATAATAATTACCAAATTATGGGATGTTCTCAGGAACAACTCTTAAGAGCCTTGGAATCAAAATAACTCCATCAGTATCAATAGATTCAATGTGTGGCTGAGCTTTAATTGCACTTAGGAGAACCTATTTGTTTTTTAGCATTTGAAAGCAAGTCTAAATTGTGTCCAGTGGGGGCACTTAGAGTAGCAGGCTTTCGCACCTGCCTCAGGTAAGGAAAGTTTTTGTTTATTTCATTAGTGCTTGATGCTTTGACAGACTATGGCTTTCCACTTACTGCAAGAAGAGCTGCCAGCCATCCCTGCTGGGAGAAGCTAGTAAGGGACTAGCAATGAACTTTTGAAAGAAGTTATTATGCCTTATATGGTTGATCTCCCATGCAAATAAAAGAAGCATTTCATGCTATAGCTAAGTAGAATTGGTACTTCATCCAATGTAAATGTATGCCAGCATGCTTTCTGGCTTTTATCAAATACTGCATCTCTCTCCAAAGTAGATTCCAAGTTCATCCATCTGTAGGGCAGATGCAGGGCAGGGCTAGAGTAATGCAGATGCGTGGATCTGTGGATCTGTATAGAAATAAAAAGAAATCAATCAGACCAACATGCGTTTACTGGTAAGATCTGAATGCAGATTCCAGGGATCCAATGTCAAAGATTTTGTAGCTCTGAGATGGGGGCTACTTTATTTTATTTATTTTTTTTTTGTTTTTTTGTTTTTTTGTTTTTTGACAAGTGGTGTCATTCTGACGTAGAGAGTCAGCAACTTATTATAAGAAACACCCTTCTACTTTCCACCCAGTACTGAACCAAGCCTCATGATAGATGAAAAGAAATAATAGATATGGTATCTACTCTTAAAGAAGTTTAGGAATGCAAATATATCCCAAACACTAGCAGCTAATATTTATTGTGCTATTTCTAGAGCACATCAGGCATGCTCTGCATCAGAGATTTTTTACTGGCTATTTCTCCTGCACAAACCAGTCTTCCCTCAGATATCTCTTTGACCCACTCCTTTATCTCCTTTAAGTCTGCACTCAGATGTCACCTTCTTAATGAGTTCTCCTCTTTCTGCATGTAAGATTATAACTTCAGTGTTCCTTATATTCCTACTGCCTTAATATTTTTCTATAGCACTTAAACCATTTGGTAGAATATCATTTTCATACTATATATTTTACTTATTTGTCTATTGACTGAAATGGGCCCCCAAAAGGCAGAAATTTTAGTCAGTTTTGCTCACTACACTGCTAAATCTCCAGTCCTATAGAATATCTAAAATATAGTGGGCACCCATTAAGTATCTGTCCATTGGGTGAATAATAACTAACATTTATTGAGCACTCCTTAATAATTGTTCTAAGGGCTTCCTTCATATGCAATTATTCTGTTAATTTCCACAAGTCCAGAAGATAGGAAGTATGATTGTGTCCATTACAGATAAGGAACCTGAAGCAAAATATTGCAAGAAGTCATCCAAGTGATACATGATGGAGTCAGAATTTGAATCTGGGTGGTATGATTATAGATCTGATCCTCTGAACCATATACTCTACTAGTAGAGATAATATATTTAATACTGTCTTTGTGGAAAATTCAGAGGCAGAGCTCTTATGTTTGTTTCTTGTTGTGGAATTTGCAAAAAGCTGAAGGCAAAGCTTCATGAAACAAATTCTATAAGATCTTCCTCCCTTGCCTAGAGTGGTCTTCCACTCTGGCCTAGAGTGGTCTTTTTCCCAACAGGATGGTGTTCTTGTTTATTAAGTTTATTTATTTATTTAGAAAGCATGCATGCGCGCGCGCACACACAGACACACACACGCGCGCGCGCACACACACACACACACACACACACACACACTCGAGTGGGGGAGGGGCAGACCAAGAGGAGGGGGGAGAGAGAGAGAGAGAGAGAGAGAGAGAGAGAGAAAGAGAATCCCAAGCAGGCTCTGTGCTGTCAATAAAGCGCTCGATATGGGACTTGAACTTAGGAACCATGAGATCATGACCTGAGCCAAAATCAAGAGTCAGCCACTTAACCAACTGAGCCACCCAGGCACCCCAATGGCTGGTATTACTTTTAAAAAGCCTACTTTTTTTTAGAATAGAGCCAATCTGACATTTGTAGTTACAGGGTTGACTAGACTCTTGATGGACACGGGAGTGTTACAGGTGGTTGTGGTGGGGGAAAGAGAGAGAGAATCTTTTCTTAAATTATTTTTTAAATGTTTATTTATTGTTTTGAGAGAGATAGAGAGCATGAGCAGGGGAGAGGCAGAGACAGAGGGAGACAGAGAACCCAGAGCAGGCTCCACATTGTCAGCACAGAGCCTGACACGGTACTCGAACCCATGAATCATGAGATCATGACCTGAGCCGAAGTCAGACACTCAGCTGACTACCCACCCAGGCGTCCCGAGAAAGAGATCTTATGCAGGATCTTATGCAGGTGCACTTGCAGCACCAAGTCCTACGTGGGCTCTATCTCACAACTGTGAGATCATGACCTGAGCCGAAATCAAGAGCTGGATGCTTAACCAGTCGAGCCACCCAGGCACCCCTAGACTGACCTGGAATCTTAAGGATAATAGGACAAATCTGTACATTTGAGGCCTTTGAGATAAGATTTAATAACTTACTGGGATAACTGTACTGGTTGATTCAGCTAATATGGTTCTCTAGCTGAATGCCAGCCTAATCTTTTACCACTTCTTGTGTGTCCTTCCTAAAGCAGAGTGTTTAATCAATAAACCCTTTACCTCTGCTTCTCAACTCTTCTAAATATTTAAAACTTATCTGAATTCTGACCCCTGTCATTTTGATATCTTAAGGGTCCTAGAAAAATCAAATACTTATTGGAATTATGTATGTTGGGAGGAATTTACTGAGTGTTGATGATCATTCTTCCAAGTCCCCCCCGCCCCACATAAGTGAACAATAACACACTAATTTACTACTTCTGCAAGGATGTATACTATTGGCCATATTATTGATTGATATATGCTTATGGCCCTTGATCTGTATTATTTTGAATCATTAAGGAAGGCATAATTGGTCATTAAATAATGAAATCCATTCTATTTTTCAAATTTATTATTCTGCTTAAATTCATTCAGAGATCATAAGGCTGTTGTGATTTCACCTTGATTGAAAGCCAGTTGGTATGATTAACTTATTCTAGAATATCCTCCAGGAAAGGAAGAACATGGGTCTTGAGAATTTAGGTGACTAACCCAGAGACAAAGATGTCAGCTTCAAATATCACCTAAAATTTCTAACAACCACCTAACACATACCTATGAAGCAAGAACCCTTTGCAAACCTCATCCTCCACTGAGCAATATTGTATTTGTAAAGATAATATTAATACAAAATTTTAATGCTCTGTGGATCATTATCTGGCAGCAGACCAACAGTAGAGCATAAAACATGAACAACTGAAAGGGGGTTCTGAGACTTTTAAGTTTTTAATTGTGGTTCATTACAAAAAGCCACCAAAATCATCTTGAGCCAATTCATGGAGAGTTAAAGAGATTTGGTTTAATAAAATCTTCAGGTCTCTGAATAAATTATGAATGCATCCTGACTGTGAGAAGGGTACATTGACATTAGGAAATGGTAATGAACAGATATTCAGGAGGAGGGGGGAGCTCCTCTGCTGATCATCCCATTTGAAACTGATTAAAAGCTGATGAAATGAAAGTTTTTTCATGGGTAGATGTGCAACAAGTCATGAGTTGTGGACTTTAATAATATATTTTCTTCACAAGCAATAACACAGCAATTAGGAGATGCTCATTGAGGTAGAAATAATGGTAACTGCTGTGCAGATTAGGTTTGCTGAAGGGAGCTCTCAGACATATACTAAAACAACATATTCCAGGTTCTTGTTGGTGTGTAATTTCTACTTTATTTACTTATCATCTCAGTTAAAGAGGACTCCTGGCAGTAATGAGGCTGCATAGAAATGTTTAAGATGCTACAAATTATATCAAAGATAAATCTAATGATTACCTATTCTAATGACAGTGCAATCTTGTCTTTCCTCGTGGGGAAATTGTATGGTTGTGAGAAGCTCATAGCTGGGGAGAGTGCCATGGTACAAATGTATTCATTATTTTCCTGCCTGCTTTGCTTCTGCCTGGCTGTTCATGAAAGCTAGGTAATTCATTCGAGCAGGAACCACTTACCGAATGGTTCACAAACCTTTCGCTGGTGCTGCAGTGCCTGTAAGCAACCTGGCAAATACATAAAAATAATACGCTGGAAAACAGGATGGAAAATTTTTCATCAAGGAGAGAATGACCCACAATGGTGTTACCAAAATAAGGGAAAAGAGGGTCGGGTGAAAATAGCATATTGCCACCTCATTTCTATTTACTATAATTGCCTTAAAAGTAAACACTCATGAAAGACACATAATGAAACTTCAGAGAAGACCATATTTCTGAGGATTTCTGCATTCACTGGGGAAGGAAGCTGGAGAAAACACAGAAGATGAGCAAGAGTTCTGAGATCCGTGGTTTGTTTGAGCAATAACTCCAAGTTGCAGAAGACATAAAGATAATTTGTTTTTCTTTTTCTTAATTGTTTTTGTTCCAGATGAAATGGATTTTTTTTTTCCACGAGAATCTCCCTTCCAAGACTCTGCCAACTAAGTGCAGAAAAGCTTGGGAAAGTAAATAAGCCCCCTCTTCTCTTCTCCCTCATCGTCATCCCTCCTTTTTTATGAGGGAAGATGACTGAGAGAAGTCTCTGTCTATGTGGCAAATAAGTGACTTGGGTGAACCATGTGACCTGAAATGTACTTTGTTATTTTCCACGAAAGAAAGATGTAGTGTAGCCAAACCTCCAGTATGAGGCCCACTACCTCTTAAATGGTGAAAATCACTTTATGTGATCTTTTCCAATTTTTATTTTCTAATTCGCTGAGTTAAACAGCTCCCCTTCCCTCCTCCTGCCCCCATACCAAATCATTTAAAATTGGTGTTTAGCATAGGCTTCTATTTGTGTTAATTAATAGCGGCATATTAGACTATGTGGCTCAGATTGAAACCTGTCCCTTTCATATTCTTACACGTAACAAATGCTTCCTGATCATTCCGGTGTCTCTCAGAAGTGTGCATGGCAAAATCCCTGATTGTCTCATCTCTTTGCACTCCTGAGTCCATGGTAGGCATTGCGTACCACTGCTTCCTTGGAGCCCGGAGGTGGCCTCAAAATCTTTGTCAGTAAGTGCAGTCCACTGTTGGAATGGGCAAGAGATGAAACCCACCAGCCACTTCTGCTCTCGGGCAACTGTGTGCAGGAGTCCGGGCGATGTCATCCTGAGCTCTGGACCTTGTTCTTGGCTCATTCTTCCTTTTTATTCCTTACCATCTTCACAGTTCAAGAAGAGAAACAGTTCTGGATTTAGAATAAAACAAACCAAGTTCTATTCTCGTAGACATGGTAAATTACATGCTGTGGAAACTCCTAAACCCTTAGTGGCTTAATACAGTTAAATTCTGTTTTTCATGCAGGTTCTAGAACAATGTTGTGTTGCAGTGCAGATCTGTTCTATTGCCACTCTGTTCTCTCTCTCATTTAGGGACTGTGTCTTTCCCTAAAGCCTTGGAAACCTCAATTAGATCCTTTGCATTCAACCCCAGAGGAAGGAAGAGAGAATTCCTGAATTGCCACAGAAGTTGTAGGGAAATGTAGTTTAGTTGTATGTCTAGGACATGGATTAGCACACTTTCTCTGTGGAAGGGCCAGATAGTAAATATTTTAGGCTTTGTGGACCATATAATCTCTGTTTTAATTACTCATTTCTGCCAGTGTAGGATAAAAACAATTCCTAACAATATGCAAATGAATGGATGTGACTGTCTTCTAACAAAATTTATTTCCCAAAAGAGGTGGTGGTCATTTGACCAGTGAGCCATGGTTTGCCAACTTTATGAAAATAAAAGTGGTTTGGTCAGCACATAGCTGAGTCTCTTCTACAGTGATCCTACTAGCTGTGTGACCTTGGGGGAAGTAATTTTCTGTGAGTTTTACTTTTTTTTAATGAGTACAAAAAAAAAAAAAGGTACATCATCTGCCTTGATTTATCTCAGTATTGTTGTGAAGATCAAAGCGAGAATGGATTATTAGTACTTCGTATAGTATAAGACAACATACATATGTATTCTTTTAACAATGTACAGAAATGCCCATTAAAGACATCTGTGACCTTCTGCTTCTCATAGTCATGAGAACCTTCATAAATGGGAACAAAATGAGGGAAAACACTATTATTTTTTTTAAGGCACTTGAATATTAGTTAAAATTGTTTCTGAAAATCCAATGGGCTTAAACTAATCCAATTCTTGATTTATTCTTTCTATGAAAATCCTAGCTTGGATCTAATTTGAGGGTTTAGTGAAGTCAGAAAAATAAATCAACGGTTGATTACATCAGCCAACCTGGAAAAAACTTTTATTTGGAGGACTTGTTGTGGATGTCACTGGGATATCTTTGGAAAGGATTCTTGTTGTAATAATAAAGGAATTTTAATGCTATGTGAAAAGTATACTAGTTTGCTAGGGCTACCATCACAAAGCACCATAGACTTAGATAATAGAAACTTACTTCCTCACAACTAGAAATCCAAAATCAAGGCATCAGCAAGGTTTGTTCCACTGCAAGCCTCTCTCCTTGGATTGTAGATGGGTGTCTTCTTTCTGTGTCTTCACATGGCTTTCCCTCTATGCCTGTGTCCTAATTTCCTCTTCCTAAAAGAACACCAGTCATGTTGGATTAGGGCCCATATGACCTCGTTTTACCTAATTACCCATTTAAAGGCTCTACCTCCAAATGTAGTTACATTTTGAAGTACTAGGGGCATTCAATATATGAATTTCATATGTTCATATGAACATATGAAGTACTAGGACTTCAACATATGAGTTTTGGGGAACGGAATTCAGTCCATAACACAAAGTGCCATTCGTTCATTCATTCATTCATTTATTATGTATATTTTTAAGAGAGACAGAGACTGAGCATGAGCTGGGGATGGGCAGAGAGAGAAGAGAGAGAGAGAGAGAGAGAGAGAGAGAGAGAGACAGGGAAACGCAGAATCTGAAGCTGTCAGCACAGAGCCCAACTCAGGGCTTGGAACTCACGAACTGTGAGATCATGACTTGAGCCGAAGTCAGACACTTAACTGACTGAGCCACCCAGGTGCCCCATAACACAAAGTTTCTGCTTTCGCTTTAAAAATATGGGGATATCTCTTAGAACCCTAAACCAGTTTAACTGTCTTTTTCTCTTATAGATATGTCTTTCAGGTTGTTCTTTTCCTCTTAACTACTGATCTTTATTACCTTTTTCTCCATATTATTAAAAAGTCTTTCCTAAGTCCATGTGTCTTCCAAAAGTAGAGTTTGGATAAAGAGAACATTTAATTCTCTGATCTATTTTCACTTTTCTCTACAATTTCTCTTGTTGACCTCAGTAGTTTGAGTCTAGATGGAATAGCTCTTAGGAAATGAAAAGATTAAAAATAGATATTAACTGGTGATAAAATCAAATGTATTTGTTTCCTACTACTTACAGAAAAGAAGGCACTATTCTGTGTGTCTATTTCCTGAATCTTAACAATTTTATGCCAGTATGAATCGGAATGCAATGAAAGATCTAAAAAAGTTACATTGTGAATATTAATTAATGATTGAAAAGCACTTTGAAAATGAAAAAGCATTCTGTGATCAAGAGCAAGGCAATATTACTACTGTCATGCCAGCAAAACTAAACTAAACCAAAGAAAAAACCTCCATTATGGCATGCTGGTCCTTATCAATTCTACCTGAGGTTCCAGTCTTAATGTATTATAATGTTCACATATCTCTGTTATAATTCTACATTATCACAAGGTTATTCCTAGAAACATTTAAAGTCAAACAGAGCACACTAGTAAATTCGACCTATGTCTGGCCTATTAAGCTCAGTTCCTTTGTTGTAACTTTCAGATAAACACAGTCTCAGGCTATGATTAGCACTTGATAATACCTTTGAGTTTGTTATTTTAAACCTTCCACAGACTCCTCACATCTTTTAGCCTTCCTTCTATTCGTTCAACACATATTTGTTGCCCAGTCTTGTGGTAGGTCCTGGAGACATTTGGCAAAAACAAATGTGACAGAATGGGAGAAAGTATTTGTGACCATATATCTGATAAGAGTCCATCATTCACAATATAAAGGGAACTCTTACAACTCAACAACAAAAAGATAAACAACCTGGTTAAAAAATGTGCAGAAGACTTAAATAGACATTTCTCCAAAGAAAATATAAAAATGGCCAGCAAACACATGAAAAGATACTCAACACCGTTAGTCATTAGGGAAATGTAAACTGAAGCCACAATGAGGTAATACTTCATACTCACTAGGATGGGTATAATTTTTAAAAATGGATTGGGGTACCTGGGTGGCTCAGTCGGTTAAGCGTCCAACTCTTGGTTTCAGCTCAGGTCATGATCTCACGGTTTCATGAGTTCAAGCCCTGCATCAGGCTCTGTGCTGACAGTGTAGAGTCTCCTTGGGATTCTCTGACTCCCTTTCTCTCTGTCCCTGCCCCACTCATGCTGTCTCTGTCTCTCTCCAAAATAAAAATCAATCAATCAATCAATCAATCAATCAATCAATAAAAATGGAAGATATCAAGTGCTGATGAAGATACAGAATAATTAGAATGTTCATATCTTGCTGGTAGGAATGTAAAAAGGTACAACAATTATGGAAAACAGTTTGGTTGTTCCTGAGAAGGTTAAATACAGGATTACCATATTACCCATCAATTCACCTTCTAGAAATAGACCCAAAAGAATTAAAAGTGGGACCCAGACAAATACCTGTACACAAATGTCAATATAAGGACTCTTCACAATATCTAAGAGGTGGGAACAACCCAAATGCTCATCAACTGATGATTGACTAAGAAAAATGTGGTATATTCATACAGTGGAATAGTATTCAATAAGAAAAAGTAATGAAGTACTAATACATGCTTCAACATGGATGAACTTTGAAAACATTATACTAAGTGGAAGAAGCCAGATGTTCCATTTACATGAAATATCTCAAAGAGATAAACCCATAGGGATAGAATGTAGACTAATAGTTGCCAGGGGCTGGGGGGAGGGGGGATGGGGAGCAGCTTCTTGATGGGTTTAGTGAGGAGACAAATATTAATACATATTAATTAAATTATTGTATAAATAAATAATTTCATGTGCCAACCTGATTGGGCTAAGGCATCCAGATATTTGGTCAAGCATTTTTCTGGATGTTACTGTGAAGGTGTTTCTTTAGAGGAGATACACATTTAAAGTAGCGGATTCTGAGCAAAGCAAATGACGCTATGTGTATATTCCTCATTCAGTCAACTGAAGTCCTTACTAGAACAAAGACTGATCTCCCCCGAGGGAGAAGCAATTCTGCCAGGAGAAGGCAACTCTTACCTGAGTCTCCCCACTGTGGGCTTACCCCATCAGATTTTGGACTCTTCAAGCCTACAAAATCATATGAGTCAATCTTTACAAAGTGTCTCTTGGTCTTTCTTTTTGGTGTACATATACATACATCTTGTTGGCTTTGTTTCTCTGGAGAACCCTGACTTACACAGGAAGATTCACCTGACTCCTGAAATCTGGGTAAGGGCTCTTGCTATGTACTCCCACAGCACCTTGTGCAATTTCTATCCAAATTCTCCTTTGGTATGTAATAGCTGTCTGTGTGTTGGTACCCCTCCTACACCATGAGCATCTTGAGTACAAGGGCCACGTCTGTCTTGCTTACCATCGTATCAGCTCCACATTTCTGAAGTTTAAGGTATGTTATAGAAGGTTCTCTCTTCAGGAAAAGTCTGAGATAGTTTTACTGCATTTATCTATCATTTGGTTATACATCATTCTTTGAACATTAAATTCTAATCTGAGTTCCAAACATTTCCCAAGATGGTCTCAGTAACATGGAGATCAGCAGGAAGCCAAGAGGAATAGAGATGTGGTATTGCCCAAGGAAACTTATCTTAATTCCATTTCCAAGCCTATAAATATCCACACTCTGAGAACAGTCTGGGGTCTGAGTGTTTCTAAGTAGAATTTTTTGTTGTTTTGTTGTTTCCTTAAGTAAGGACTTGCACATAATTTAGAGATCATCCTGTATCTCTGGAGGCCACCATCCTTCTTCATAGGAATCCACCTCTTCCCATAGCTTTAGCTTATAGAATCCCACTGTTTATAACTGATCATTGCTTCTATGTGTGAAGAATGACAAATTTCCTCATTTTCCAATTAATAACATATACAACTGAATCAATACCATCTCTCTTCTAAGACTGAGGCACAGAAAAGAGAAGCTGCTCTCGTGACAAGCCAAAAAACTACTTTAGCACTTTGTTGTAGCATTATGCTAGAGCAGAATTCAGTATATGGTGGGTTGATTTTTGAGAGGATTCCTCCTTTCTGATCATTACTATATTAGATAGACATCTGTTATCCGGAGATTCTCCTATGACATGGTCTCCTGACTCCTCTAAAGACAGCACCACACTTAATTTCTGAAAGGCTAATGAGAAATCTGACTGCCTTTAACTTTTTATGTAATTGGTCCCTTACGATAGAAATGTTGACTTCCTGTTATTCACAGTTTCTGTCTGTCTGAACTCAGGCAGTTAACCATTCAGGAAAGAAACATCAACATTCTTTTAGCTTCTTGCTGACTACCAATGATGGAAAGTAGTTTACAATGGAGAGAAGGCTGCTGGTGTAGCTATGAGTCATTCCTGCCCAGATCTCCAGTGACTCATTTTCCTTCATTAAACTGAGCAGAGTCAATAGCCCTTCAGTTTTCTGAACAGTAGATCTAGCTGCACTAATGACTGGCTGTTGAACAAGTTTAGCTATGTTCTAATTTATTTATTAAGCAACAGTAAAACAAGTATAAAGTACCCATCAATGGATAATGGGAGGACATTAGTGTTTTTGCTCATGAATTAGACCTAAAACATAGCTTCTTCCAGATGAAAATGGAGAAGGCTGGGCTAGCCCTGTCAGCATAAGAAAAAAGTCAATTTTTGAGGCTCTTTTCCCTTTTGTTTTTAGGCCTTGTTCTAAACTAACAGCTACTTGAGAGGTCTCATTGCTGTGGGCCTCCCTTCATTGACCCAGTGCCTACATGACTTCCTTAAGTAAGGACTTGCATATAATTTAGAGACCACTCTTTTCCTGCCTCTGTCCTGCCTCTGCACACCCCCTCCTTTTAGCTACTTCTTTCGCGCCACCTGAACACGCCAATGGTCTCCTTGCCCCTCATGCAACATTCCCCTAAAATTTACTTTTTTATACCTTAAAACCTCAGGGCTGTAATGTGCTACACTTCAACGTGATTCTCTTATTTCTAATAACATTTTTAAAACAATTTTTAAAAATAATTATTTTGGGCTCCTGGGTGGCTCATTTGGTTAAACATCCAACTCTTGATTTTAGCTCAGGTTATGATCTTGCAGTTTGTGGGATTGAGCCCTATGCTGGGCTTCACACTACGTGTGGAGCCTGCTTGGGATTCTCTCTCTCCCTCTCTCTCTCTCTCCTGCTCCCCCACCTCTCTCTCAAAAGTAAATAAAACACTAGAAAAATAACTTTTTGTACTGACCCAATATTTGTCATCTACCACAAAAAGTAACATTTTAAAATGTTTATTTATTTATTTTGAGAGAGAGAGAGAATGAATGAGAGAGGGGCAGAGAGAGAGAGGGAGAGAGAGAATCCCAAGCAGGCTCCATGCTGTCAGCACAGAGCTTTTTACTTACACATGTGTTATTTTCTTTAGTTCTGAAAACAACCCTGTGAGTATTCCTGTTTAACATTATTTGTCATTTACAATGAGCTGAGGCTCAAAGAGAGTGATCATATACTTCCTTGTTTAAACTGGGTTGCTTTGGGAGTGATAGGCACTAAACTGGTAATGTCCCAGGCAAACCAAGATGCTTGTTCACCTTAATCAGGGAATTTACAATTGTTCCAAAGCCACCTAACTTGAAAAGTGACAGATTTTGGAAGGCAAGTGTTCTAATGACTCCTCTACGTAAGACTACTAGAATTTCTCAGGAATGGCGTGATGTAGGAAATTAGCTCCTTCAGGTCTGTGTGATCATCACCATGAACAAGTACAGATAAAGCTGTTACATCAAGCAGGTGCTGAACCACTCTGCTAATGTGCTGGGCCAGCCATAAGGACAAGGGATTGCAATAGTAAGATGAGACTTCCCACTCTTTTCCTAATTAAGTGATTCATTTATTCATTTGTCTAACAGACCTATATCGAATACTCACAGAATAATTTATCTATTGCTGTGTAATAAAAGGTGCCAAAAACCAATGTCTTAAAACAACAAAGGTTTTACTTACTCATGGTTCTGTGGGTATGCAGTTTGACTGGGCTCAGCTGGGTGGTTTGTCTATTGGTCTCACTTGGGCCCACCCATATGGCTGCTTTCATAAATGGCGGCCCAGGAGGGGCTGGATAGCCTCAGAGAGCCTCTCTCACTTATCTAGCAATTGGTTCTCACTGTCAAGTGGTTGGTGAAAGGAGCCACAGCTGGAATAATGGTTCATCATCATTGCTGCATGTGGCTTCTTAACCTCAAAGACGCTAGCCCAGGATTCTTCACAAGGTGGCAGCATCACTTCATGAGAACAAAAGCAGCCACTCCATGGCCTCAGGAGTCCTTGGCTCTGAACTAGCACATTCGAGCCTCATTCTAGCCTTATTCTATTGGTCAGGACAAATTATAAGGTCAACCTCCATCAAAGGAGTAGGGAAAGCAATTCCACCTCTTGATTGTAGGAGCAACAAAATACCCTTGCAAAGAGGTGAGTGGTGCATATACAGATTGAGGGAATTTATAATTGGTTTTTGCAATCTGTCTTAATCATTATTCCTCAAGTCCTATCCTAGGCAGTGAAGACATGACAATTGATAATGAGCACTCATTTGCATGGGAGAGGTAAGCAAGGAGACAACAATTATAATGGAAGGTACACCTTTGACAGAAAGGTGCATATGGCCTTGTGGAAGCATGGGAATAGAATTGACTAACTCAAAATGGCAAATTACTACCAGAGAAGTGGTCCCCTGAGCCTGAGAGCTTTTATCATCATGTTTATCATCTTATGCAAAGCTCAGGGGTGAGATGTGCAGGCCCTGGGAATGTTTTTTTTTTTTTTTGTCCTGATCATTTCCCCCCTCCAACACTTAGAGCTTTGAGGGTGAATTGGTCAGAGAATGAGAAGGTATTATGGGATAAATATTTGTGTCTTCCCCCACCCCTCAACATTCACATGTGGAAACCCTACCCAGCCCGTCAATGAGAAGCTAGTAGCAGCTTCAGCCTTTGGGAAGTAGTAAGGATTAGATGAGATGAGGTGAGGAGGGTGGAGCTCTTATGAATGGGATTAGTGCCCTCACAATAGTCAGGAGAGAGCTTGCTTCCTTTTCTTGCTCTCCACAAGGAGAGGATACAACAAGTTGGCAGTCAGCAATTTGGAAGAGGGCCCCAGCAGACTCTGATCATGCTGGCATTCTGATCTCAGACTTTGAGCCTTCACAACGTGACAAATAAGTGTCTGTTGTTTATAAGTCCCCCAGCCTATGGTAGTTTGTTATAGCAGTCCAAACTGATGAAGAATGCAAGATGGAGGCCAGTGGAGGAGAGAGGGACGGACTTTAAATGCTCTTTACCCACTTACAAGTGGGTACAGGAAATGGAAGCATTGAATAGCAATGAGGGGGAGGTCTTTTTTTAACTACCAGTACCTTCAACTCTAACTCTGCTTTAAAGGCTTGGGAATTCTGAATTCGGTTTACATGGATGACACTAGAATAGTCAAAAGATACAAGAGATTTTTTATCCAAACTGTTATCTAGGAGTAGCCAATGTGCAGTTTGACATTTGACCTGCAAACACTCAATTCAACATCAAAAACTAAGGTCAAGTTAGGGATATTTGCTGAGTGACTTCATCTCTAGCCAGGAAGCATTAGATTGAGGGAGGGAAAAAAAAACCTTGCTAGATAATAAAGCGAGTTAGATTTATTGTATATATGACATTAGGGAATTCCTTTAATCACATATTCTCAAGTGCCTTTGGGAACTTGGACGATAATAAAGTGTATGCTGAGAGGAATCAGTGACAGTGTTCTCCCGAAGGAGAAAAAATGATACTGAAGCTCATCATTCCGGTGTTTCTTGAGGGGCTCAGAAGAGCAAATCTCACAGCTGCCCACAACATGGATGAGTGGAGCACTGGACGGGAACCTGCCTAGGAAAACTGTTATGATCCCTGGCTACTCCTGTCTTGGAAAAGGCAGTTTAGTTATGGTTTATTTAACAGGGTAAGGTAGCACGAGGGACTTATGGGAGAAAGCTGAATTAGATCTCTCCTCCTGAGTCAGGCAATCATTAGGAGCCATATCTTTCTATCTCTGGGTGACTTCGTGGTTTGTGTCACTGGTCCTAGCTAACAGGGACCAGACTGAGGTCAGAAGGAATTTCAGATGGTTGGGTACAAACTATACCATGTAGTGGCCCATATGGCTCTTGCAATCAAATTAATTGCTGGGCTATCAATCAGTGAGTGTATATTTAGCACCTATTATGTGCTTAACATTGTGAGGATACATAGGACACATAAGACCAGTTTCTTGTATCATTTGAGTCTGCGGTCTAATTATGAGATAGAAGAGAGAGAGAGCAGAAAGAAAACAAAAGTCAACTTCTATTTCCATTTCCATGAAGCTGTGTAACATGGGTGAACATGATGCTTGTGTTTATAAAAGTATGCCTCAAAAATCTTTCCTTTACATGTGGTACATGAGAAAATTACAGAGAAGCTATTAAAATATGATCGAATATGATTTCCATTAATGAGAAGGTATAGTAGAAAGACATGTTAACAAGCAGGATGAAATTACTGCCACGAGGTTTCTGAGTCTCATTTGGTGCCCTTGCTTCATTACTGACAGGCGATGATAATAGGCAACCTATGTTGAGTACTATGTGCTGTGCATTCTTCTAAGTACTTCATGTTCATTATCTAATTTAATCCCATTAAAACCCTCTGAGATGGTTGCTGTCACTATTCCCAGGACCTGGGATCAAGTAGCATGCTCAAGGTCACACAGCCAGGAAGTCTGACAGGGTGCCAGACCTGGGATAATCAAGAGTTTGGGTGACAGTCACACAGGCATCTGGCCCTGTTCTTGTGCTAATCAGAGTTGTTGGTTGAAAACAAGGAAAACTGACTCCAGTTAACTGAAGCAGAAAAAGGAAAGCATTGGAAAGGATATCAGGGATTTCATAGAATAGCCAGGGAATCTTGAGAATGAGGCTCAAAAACTAGGCAGAAGCCAAAGGATACTTGGCAGCAAATTCTATAGAAAATGCCACACAATCATCAATTTGGGAAGCTACTATTGAAGCTGCTGCCAGTGGCCACTTGCTCCTGGATCTGTGGACAATCCACCCACAACTCCTGGCAACAGCCACCTTGGCCTCTTTGTCTCCAGGTCAAGCCTGGGTCACATGCCTATAGCAGCATCTGGGAGGAGAGAAAGGAATTACCTATTTCTCTTCACCTCAATTTCCCCTCCTTTGGGGTTGCCCTCAAATGTTCCCGTGCTGGGCAGGCCAGTGGACACATGCCTGACCCATGCCCACTTCAGGTCTCCCCATCGTGTGACTGTATGCTACTGGAATGCCCACACCAATCCCCATCCACAGCCCCTGACGCTGATATTCCCTGCTTCGCGGTGACTGTTGCTGGTTTCTATCTTCTGTATCGGTGTTCACAGAACCTTGCCTGTGCCCTTGCTCTGACACTGGGCACCTGCAGGAGTTCCGCTGATCCTGCTCCTGTTGCAAGAGGCATCTCATGGTGAGAGAAAGTTTTTCCTTCCTGGGAATTATGTTTGCTCAATCTTAGATGGTTAGGCTTTACATCTCCTTTGGCTCAGGTATTGGAAAGAGAACATTTGAGGGATCACTCTCAACTTTGAAAGTATTTAAAAGTTTAACCAATTCAATTCAGTTCAACAAATAATTGATAAAGCACCTTGTAAGTTCCAGCACTTTGTCAGTAACTGGGGATATAGAGAGGAAGAGATACAGTTCCTAATATCAGGGACTTAGGAGTTGAGTTATGAAAACAAACACATATAGACTTTTGATATAGATATCTTTACTAAGCAAGCTTGTTACCTCTGAAGTCTCTCTTGGTTAAAAGCTTCTCCCCAGAAAGCAAATGTGTTCTGGATAATTGTAGTGGCACATATTAATGAGTGCTTATTCTATGTCAGCCAGTGTTCTAAATGCTTTGCATTTAACTGACAACCACTGCAACAACTTTTTGAGATATCATCATCCCCATCTTGCAGATGAGGAAGCTAAAGCCTAGAGAGATTAAGGAATGTGTTAAATAATTTACGCCTGGTAGTGGTATAGCTAGGTTTTAAGCTCCAACATTGTCATTCCTAATTTTATGCTACATTATCTATCCCTCTAATGTCATCCATCTGAAAACTGTGTTCTTTCTATTGGTAGGAAAAAAAACCCCAATACTCTAGTTGTTCTTTATCACCCTTTCAGCCTCATTCCCTCATTTTCTAAATCTTCTATTAACCAGCATGCATATTTAAAAATTTGCTACATATTTAAAAATTACTTTGTAGATCTATTCATTTGAATTGACATATGCCAAAAAGTCTCTAAGTAAAAGGATGAGGGTCTGCTGTGCAATCAGCAATTGGCCTCATTAGAACAACAACAATGATCTGTAGTATGATTCCTCCCTCCCCATCATGCTTAGCAAAGTGCCGGATATGAAGTAGATGCTGAATAAAAGCTTTTTGAGCCAGTGATTATATATGCAGGGATATGCAGCTAATAAATTCTCTGAAGCCAGGTCTCTCCTCAGCTCCTTTGGGATTGAAACTTACAGAAGTTGTGAGAAGGATGAAGTGAAAGTAGTTTGAACGTGATGCTTGGCAGCTGGATGATCCTGCTTCCCGTTGGGTGTCCCATTTTGGAGAAGTGAGGACCACCCACAAAGGGTCACTGGGCAAGTGCCCAAATTCTCAGTGAGATAGAGTGACCTTGGATGGAATTAATCTTATGTAAGTAGGACCACACTCATTAATCATTCACAATAAGCTCTTATTTATGAACTAATTTCAAGTAGACACATTGAATCCATTTTCCCAGGCAAAAATGAAGTTGGATAAATCACAAACAGCTAAATTATAGTTTTGGCACATGCACACCATTATTTTTTTTCATATTTGGAATTATTTGCCTACTAGAGGAACCTAATACAATGGGAACACTCTGCAAAACGCTATAGAGAATGAGCGTTTATAGAGACTTACATCTGATTTACATTTAAAGAGCATAAAACTAATTGCGGAGAAGCTGTGCTACTAAAACATTAAACCTAGGAGACAGCTATGTAAGAATGCTGATATGACTCCTTGAAATTGAGACCTTCGGAATTCATTTCCATGACTGGAAATAAGGGTATCTTAAAATGTCCTCAGTGGACACAGATATATTGTAAACGATTCCAGACAAAGTAGCTGTTATATGAGAACATCTTTCTAATATGAGATTAAAATCTGGAATTGCAAGTGGTAATAAATATATCCATCTATATTAGCACAAGAAAGTGACAGTATTTTAAGAGCAATGAGCAGGTAGACAGCTAATGGTCAGTGCCTATGATAAATTGCCTTGTCTTTATTGTAGTCACTTTGATTCTCACTAAATAGCCTAATTTTTCTTTTTCCTATTACCGCATATGTATATGAAGAAAAAATACCCCTTTAATGATATTATTTTTAAACCATCCGAAATAAAATAGCTAAAAAAAAACCTTCTAAACTTCTGTTATGGAAGTTAGCACACCTAGTAGCCCTTTATGATGCAAAATTCTCTAACTTGGAAATTATATATTGCTTTAATATTTTCATTTTCAAACATTTTGGAGCCTTCTCTTAGCAGTAGTTTCATGTAGCAACAGTTACTCTGAAAAGTAATAAAAGTAATATTTTTGTGTGTTGAGAGTGTTATATTATTCATCAGCTCCTATGTACTGTGCATCAAACCCTTTAGATCTTTTGCCTCCATGTGTGTATGCTGTTTGTGTACGCGCACACACAATGACCTGTTTTCTCTGATTGCTGCTTGTGGGTTTGCTGTTTTGTCATGTCTTTGCTGTGATGTTGTCTGTGAGGTTTAAACGAAATTTATAGCATGCACCATGTATTGTAAGTTTGTCTGTCATATAATAATCAGCATGCAAAAAAAGCCACATATTTGGACTGTATATTTAAGCCTTGTAAGTAATCATATACAAAACAATGCAAAAATGTGAACATTGTATGGCAATTAATAACATCTCTGCCAGTGTAAATACGTTTTTTTCCCCATAAATCATTTCCAGCTTGTCAAAATGGATCTGTGCTGGCAAAGAAACAGGGTAATGTTTCAATTTTCTCCATCTGGCAAGAAATTTTCTGTTAGATTTCCTCCTTCCCTTTTTCAGTTACAGAATTTATATGAGCAACTACATATAGTATGATTAAGAAAGGGTGCAGTGTGGGAGGATACAGAACAATGCTGAATATTAGGAACTTGACTCTGAAGAACCGCCCCAAATTGTACATTCATGTCACATGTGCATATAACAGAAAATATTTGGTTGTTGAAGCATAAAAATGATTCCTTTTGTAGCAAAACATTGCTCTCATTAACTAAAGCACAACTTTCTTTTAAAACATTTTCCCGTAAGGACTTGAATCTATTTTAACTTGTTTGGAATAATTTTTTACACTGATTGTGGATGCATTTAAATCTTAAAAATTTTTATCATGTCACTTGAGAATATTGTAGAAACTCCAGTAGGGCGTACGTGCGCGCGCACTCTCTCTCACACACACACACACACACACGCGCACACACACACACACACACACACACACACACACAATTTCCAGTACCGATCTAGGAAAGAATTTACCCTTTCATGACACAATATTTAAAACAAAACTCAAGAGAGCAAGCATACTATACACACATTGTGCTTATAGATATCCGGCAGTAGCAAAGTGGTAGTGCTTTTAACCAAAAGATATCCATAAATTACTCAGATCGTGAGGATAGGAATCCATTCACAAGCACCAAAATGCACTTATTTTCACGTAGAGTGACGGGCAATTTACGACGTTCTTTTATTGTTAATATCAAAATGTTCTCAGAGCATCTATGGTGTATTCTGCATAATCATTCAGCTGTATATGGTATGCACAGGTATAGGCTAGATACAAATAATGTCTATTTGAGTACTTGCTTGTGTCTTATGGGAAGCCAAGCACAATATAATAGGTGTGCCAATAGCTGTCTGAGGAGTATCCTTTCCCAAATATCTCTGCATTTGGAAGGGCACAGATAATCCAGAAGCACAGAAAACTCATTTGTGTCTGGTTTTGGGTGACCCTGTAAGGTGCCTTGAGAAGCTCATTTTTCTCTTCAATTAAAAAAAAAAATGATAGTTAATTTGTATTAGTTCAGTAATTGCGCCCCAGTACAGATGGGGTTGGGAGGAAAGGGAAATGCTCTGGCTTCTGGCTTGGAGAACTTATAGGCAGATAATCAATGATTGTGAGCACAAATCTCCAGATAAACTTGTACCATGAGTGAACTGTGAGCATTTTCCTCAGGAGGGTGATCAGCGCGACACCTTAGGGTCACACAGGCAAACCAGCTGATGCATTTTTTGTGTATGACTTTATCCATCATGTCGGTCATGGAAGAGGTGGCTCCGGTGTGTTGATACTAATCACTCAGAGCCAGCGTGCGTCAGTTGTCACTCAGCCTTGCCGCGGATAGCTTTAACTGCACATATGGAACACTATTTGTCATGCACTCTTCTGAGACCCCTAGAATGTCAGGACACAACAGATGATTAAAGGATTGAGAAGCAACCTTCACTCGAATATCTTTGTCTTAAACTGTCAGATCAGAGTTTTAATGCAATTTGACGGTTTAGTTTTCTTCCACTTAAGTTTTATGGGCACATGCCAAAAATAATTTGTATAAAACTTGACCTGCAAAGTAGCCAGGGATAAGGGACTTGGAGTTAAAGTATGAACAAGTAAATAGTTTCTTCCTCACTCCCCACCTGATTTCCTCCCTCTTTTCATTGTCTTTTCTTCCCATCCATGGGAAGTACTCAACCTAAGGCTTTTCTCACTCCCCTTTATTTGGGATTAACTCTTCACACGGAGGGAATTTACCCTCGCATTTTATGGATCTTATTTAAATATGACTCCCTGTTTCCTTCTTGCCATCATTGCGTTATACTCACAACACTCTATGCACACCCAGATTGTGTACGATTCCTCAAGCTGAGCAACAAGCGAGTTCGGGAGCTACCTGCAAATCCATCCCTCAGAATCAAGACATAATTTCCTGCTGACATCATAACCGAAAGTATGTATTTTAAGTATTTCTACAAACAGATTTTTGGGTCCAAAAGATTTAATACAATCATACTGAAAAGTGGACCAAATATCTTCATATTATACATTTTAAAAGAGAAAGGCAATAGTATTTGCACCATATTTAAACAGAATTGCAAAAAATACCTGAACCCAACACTCAAGGACGTGTGGCTGGGACATGGGGAGGTTGGCATGATGGCTATCTACCTCAGCCTGGGAAGGACCATTTTGCTGTCACAGGCTGTTATCTGGAGAGGAGCAGGGAATGGAGAAGGGAAGGTTGGTCTGCCTCTGAGCCTCTCAATAAAGTCTAATCTCTTGCTTCCCTTTCCCCATGGTTGGACAACAACTCTATAAAATACTACATTTTGAAAAGATTATATTCCCTAGCTTGTCTTGAAAGGTTTTGACACTCACTTTCCAGAAGGCAGTATTAGGCCAAATAGGTTCTCATGGTTTCTTCCAGCTCCTAAGTGTAGTTTGTTTATTTTGAGAGAGAGAGGGAGAGAGAGAGAGAGAGAGAGAGAGAGAGAGAGAGAGAGAGATTGAGAGAGAGAGAGAAGCAGAGAGAAAAGGAGAGAGAGAGAATCCCAAGCAGGCTTCTGGCCATCAGTACAGAGCTCCTTGTTGCAGGGTTCCATCTCACAAACCATGAGATCATGACCTGAGCTGAACACTTAACCGACTGAGCCACCCAGGTGCCCTTGTGTGCTGTTGATTCCTAATCTTCCTTGGTCTGTCCTTGTTATCTGTAAACTGGGAAAAACTGATTTGTATTGGTTTGTAAAGCCTTAAGGAAAGGATCTTCCTCCACCCAAGGTAAACCATCTGGCAATCTTTCCTTTACCCTCAGACTGTTGAGTGTGCTTGCAGAATCAAGGAGAAGATGAACCAGCAGCTGTCTTTCTTCTTGGTTGGGGTCTACTGACAAACACTCATTTGTGGAGGCCCTCTGGGGTATATAATTACACCATTCTCTCGTTTGAACAGTGCAGAGGTTGTCACAGACAATGGGCCAGTTATTGCAGGCCCATATACTTCAGAAAATGAAGCTGCATTTTCCTAAGAAAAAAAAGTGAAAGTAAGTGAAGGATCAAGTTAGGAAGAAGCAGAATGTTTAATGAACTTGGGAGCCAGGGCTCACAGCGACCTTTCCCCACAGGGCTTTGGTGCTTTGTTGGGACAGACCTGCCTAGGACTCTTCAGAGGATGGGAGTTGTATTGTGTTTTTATAAATGGTAAAGTTGACATTCACCTGGAGCAATTGAAAGGCTCAAAGCTAGAAAATAACATGATCTAGTACAATTTTAGGGCTATTACTCCTCCTTATGACATAATTGTACTTTTTCCCACTACGGTTAATCATAGCCTGAAGATATAACTTCTAGTCTTGCCAACTACCTAGGAAGTTCAGATGATCTATTTTTCACTTGTACTAGTAGGAAACTGAGGCATGGGGTACTTACATAATTTGCTTGAGGTCAGGGGTTTAAGACACTCCTAGAACATACTACCTAAAGGCAATAGAGCAGAATGTTTTCAAGCCTAGGCTTTAAAGTCAGAGCCAGATTGTGATGTTAGCACCTAGTAACCCCCTATGCCTTAGTTTCCTCAGCTATAACCTGGAAAAATAGCGCCTGGTAGATAGTTGTTATATATGTTATATTTATTAATAGAGTTTTTCCACTCACTGTTATTTCATTTAAAGTGTGCTGCCTAATTTACTAGACTTGATTGATCTATTGATAGCATCTTTTCATTCTTAACAGTATTAATTAGAATAGAAGAAGAAAAAAGAATTAAGCTTAATTTCCCCTAGAGTCCTAAGGGATTTGTGTGGGTCAATTTATTAATGAAATGTGAAGAACATTTGGCAAACCCACCAAATGAGACAAAGCATTGTGAAGAGCCTTTAGAAAGAATAGGTATCTAATGTTAATGTCTGTGGAATGGAACTGTCATGGGATAATGGCCTTTTGATGGTACAGAAAATACCAAGGCAGAGATAAGACATTTATTTTTAAAGCACTAGACAATCACCTTTGGACAGTGTCCTTCCACCAGGTCTTTATTTCTAATAGACCAATAATTGATATGGATGTAATTATTTTTCTTGATGGATCTGATATACTAGACAATGGCCTTGCTCACTCTGTACAGTCATTGAGTTGCTGCATCCTGACTGGTCACCAGAATAAACCTTTTATCCTGTATTCTCACCGATCAGAATTCTGAGTAACTGTGATTTTTTTTCTCTCAATACCAAGTGCAGCACTAGATTTTTTCTCTCAATACCAAGGGTAGTGCACCCTAGTATATCACTAAAGTGACCACAAGTCTCAGAGCTCTAGCTTTGCCTGTCTCACCTCATTTCAGGCAAACTGTAGCCCTGAGTGAGCCTTGTGGTCACCCTAGTGATATAACCATCAACTCAGGTATTTTGTAAGTCTCTTGTAAGCAAAAATCTATGTTGAGTATGCGTGTGTGTGTGTGTTGGAGTGAACAGTTTCAATGTGGAGAATCAGATTTATAGCAGACTATGATCTTTACTATAAACCTAAAGTACGAAAATTCAAACTCTTTGGAAGTTTTGTGGAATCATTTCTGTTGAAGGAGTATTTGCAGTAGAATAATAAAACCAACTGTTGAGTCAATTCTGTATGCCTCATAATATTAGAGTCCTTATCATCCAGAGAAAACCACAATGTGTGTGTGTGTGTGTGTGTGTGTGTGTGTGTGTGTGTGTGTGAGTGCATGTGCGCACTAGTGCATGTGACAGGCAGACATCCGGCACCTTGACTGGTTATTGTCATTCTTTTACAGAGAGTAATGAAAGCCTAGTAGAAAGTCTCTGGTTTGTTATTATTAATCTTGTTTCAAGGAAACATGAGACAAGGTTGATGGTTCAGATTGACTTTTTATTTGCTATGAGTATGGTAATTTTAGCTGTGTGCTATCTTGAATGTATGCATTTCAACTTAATGGATTTCTCAAGGGTCAAGCTATGGCCTTGCTACATTGAAGTTCACCCCATAGTACTACAGAATAGTACTACAAAGAAAAGAAGGCCTTTGACCTTCTTTTCCAGGCCTACCCATAAAGTCCAATAGAGCTCAAATGGCAAGAGCAAGATTTCATCTTTTGTCTCCTGTCCTGAACTTCTCTGATACATGTCTTGAATTTTTATTCAAATTACTTTGGGTTTTAATTTATTCAGTCAAATGTCAACCAAGTGTTGTTTATCCTGTGGATTACATTCATGCTCACTGCAGAATTCTCTAACATTTGATTTCTAATTATTTTCTTGTTTATCCATGTGGTAGGATGTTTTGAATATTACCTTCTGACCACTGACCAGTTGGAATTATAATTTTCTCTCTTTCCTAAGCATCTGGTAGTAAAATTTGGCAGGCATATAGTCTTAGCAAATCTAATGACTGCGTTGCCACAGCTTTTATTCCATATAGCATTGTCTTCCCTAGGTATTTATTGTACTTAAACAAGCCAATGCATTTTGGCTATTGGAACTGAGCCTTGTACACAATGTACAACTGCAGCCTTTCTGACAGTCCTGAACACAAGACTATACAAAAGCATCTTGAGGCACATCTCCAAGGAATTCGAAATTAAAAGAAAGAGTTGACTGAAAACACTGTGAAACTGGTTTTACAAGAAAGATCAACCTTGAACTCCTGCCTGTTCTTTTCCACTATCTTCTATTCTATTTTAAACTTGTTTTCTTCTACCCTCTTTGACACTCCTCTTCCTTCTTCCATGAACATAATTTTTGGAATTACTGAATAGCACTGAACCTCTCCTCTGTCCCTGACAACCAGACTGATTTAAACTTGGGAGGGGAAGAGAAACATGATATTGGGCAAAGACAGTGCAGACATTTGAAAAAGGCATTACGTCAAAGAAGAAAGGATCAGTTCTACCAGAGTGAAGAAGTGAGAACAGTCAATGGCACAGAAGATAATAGTCCAAAAAAAAAAAAAGTTTAACATGGTTAGAGAGTATATAGGAGCAAAGCAGAACTGTAAAGCTGAAAAGGAAGGTTGGGTCTAGATTATAAAGATGTGAGTGCCATGTTAAGGAATTGAGTCAGTGGAGGTTTCCAACCAGATGTGGAATACAATTGAATTTCTATTTTAAGAAGGGGTCTTTGGAAAATGTTTGGAGAATGGGCTGAAGAAAGAAAAGGCTGAAAATCAGGGAGACCCAATTAAGTAGTGTTCTAATATACAAGGTCAGAGGTGATAAGGGCCTAAAATAATGGGATAGAAGACACCAGAATTGAGAGATGTTTTTAATATAGGGTGGACAAGATATAGTGACTCATTAAAAATTAGAAGAGAAAGAGATGTAGGAATGCAAGATAGTTTGGGGTTGGTGGGTATATTAGTTTGTTAGAGCTACTGTAGCAAAGTGCTACAAACCAGTGACTGAATGATAGAAATCCATTTTCTCCCTGTCTGGAGGCTAGAAATCAGAGATCATGTGTTGGCCATACTGTCTCTGAAAGCTTTAGGGAAGGGTTAGTCCCATTTCTCTCTCTGGTAGCTTCTGGTACTTCTTTGGCTTATATAGCATGATTCCAGTTTTTACATGGTGTTCTCTCTGTGTATGTGTCTGTCTTCTTACATGGCATTTTTTATAGAGAGACACTGGTCATATTGGTTAGGGCCCCATCCTACTCCATTATGACCTGTTCTTAACTAATTACATCTGTAATGACCCTATTTGCAAACCACGTCACATTTTCAGGGACTGTGGGTTATGACTTCAACACTTCACTTCTTAGAGAACGTAATTCAACCCATCACAGTCTGCTATCAAGACCATAGCGTAGAAACCCTTCCTGAGTTTCCGGCCAGCCTGCCCTGCCCTGTAGAATTCATATTTAAAACTGTAACATCAACTCCTACCTGAACTTTCAGCCTGCTGTCTTGCTCTGTGGATCTTGGACTTGTTAGCTCTCACAATTCCATGTGTCATTTCCTTAAAATCTCTCGATATAGATGCAGTTATAGATGTAGATATAAATGTAGATGTGGATATCTCCTGTTCGTTCTCTTCCTCTGAAGAACCCTGATGAAGATAATGGGGGAGGCTGACTACATTTGGAAAGGTGGGGAAGACTTATAAAAAGTAAGAGAGACAGTTAAACCCTTGAGAACAGAGCAAGATTCAAGCCCCAGAAAGAAGTGAAAAAAAAAGAAGGGAGGAGGAAAACAATGCATATTTTCTGAAGTTCTAGGAGGTAACTCTATGACCAGTATTATTTCTGTATTGGTTTGCAAGTTCACAACTAGAGCGAGGCCCAACCGACCCTTGCTTGCCATGCTGAAAAACAGTGTTCTAAACAAATTGAAAACATTGGTTGGATCACAAAATTACCAACACTTGACAATTAATTTTATTACCAACAATACTGGAAATTTCATAATTCAACCTAATATAAATTTGATTATTTACTTTCATGGAATCTACTTAGAAATGCAAGCTGTTTTTAGGGTGCCTGGGTGACTCAGTCGGTTAAGCATTCGACTTTGGCTCAGGTCATGATCTCACTGTTCGTGAATTCAAACCCCAAATCGGGCTTAGGGCTAACAAGGCAGAACCTGCTTGGGATTCTCTCTCTCCCTCTCTCTCTGCCCCTCCCCCGCTCATGTGCACTCTTTCTCTCTCTAAAAAAAAAAAAAAAAAAAAAAAAAATTAAAATATTTAAAGTAAATGCAAGCTGTTTTCTTGAATTCCCTAGCACTGAATGCAATGTGTGACAGTTTGAGAGAGGTGTAGTCTGTAGAATCATGTGTTAGTCTTTGTCCTGGTTAGGTAGGAGCATTGTGGCTGGGCCACCTGTTTGGCACATTTAAGAATATCCCCTTAAAGGTAATAGCTAACAGCAGCGAATAGTTATCAAATGCAAAAACTGTGAAAACACGGTACTAGTCATCACACTTATCCACATTCATTTCTCAAAAAGCAGTGTAAAGTAAGTACTATTATCACTGGTATTTTATAGTTAAGGAAACTGAGGACTAAAGAGTAGAATGACTTGCCCTAAATGGTGGAGCCAGGAATTGAGTCCAGACATGCCTGACTTAAGAACCTGTGCCCTGGTATCTTAAGTTATATAGTCCTGATACAGTAGGTAGTATCCAAGGACTGCTTCAAATGGGAACTGGAGTCTAAGTTCCTTGGATGTGACTAGAGCAGGAAACAGAAGTTAATAAGGCAGAGGATCAGGTACCAGGGGTACCAAATTTTAAAAAAGCTTTTCTAAAATTTTATTTTGGAGAGACAGAGAGTGTGTGTGGTAGTGGGGGAGAGGGGAAGAAGGAGAGAGGGAGAGAGAGAGGATCTTAAGTAATCTCCAAGCTCAGTGAAGAGCCTGACATGGGGCTCGATCTCACAACCCTGGGCTCAGCCAAAATCAAGATTTGGACGCTCTACTTAACTGATTGAGTCACCCAGAGGCCTCTAGACAAAATTTTTAAAAGTTTTCCTGCTGTTTCTACTACAATACTTGCTCTTCATTTATTCATTCAAAAAATATTTATTAAACAGTATTATGTACCAGGTATTCATCTAGGTATGTGGGAATCACCTTTGAATGAAATAATAAAGATCTCTGCCCTTGAATAGTTGCAATCCTAGATGGGGAGACAGAAAATAAATAATAAACATAATACAAAAAAATTTCATGGCATATTAGAAGGCTATATGTATGCAGTGTATAAAATAGAATATAGATGAGTAAGGTGGCTCCTTAGTACTGTGGTAAGGTGGGAGGTAGGCAAGATTCAGTATTGCATAACATGGGCAGGGCTACCTTTAGTGAGAAAGTATATTTGGAGCAAAGACTTGAAGAAAGTGAAGGGATTAGTCAGGTAGATATCAGAGGGAAGAACATTCTCATCAGGGTAAAGTCACTAAGGCAAGAATGTATCTGACATGTCCTAAGAACATGGAAGCAGGGGGAGGAAAGAGGAGAATGGTGGGATGAGGATAGACCACAAGCAGGAGGCCTTGTGCATAGCGATGGGCCTTGTAGGCATGGTAATGACTTTGGCTTTCACTCTGAGTGAAATGGGAAAGAAGAAACCACTTCAGGGCTTTGGGCAGACAAATGATATGATCTGACATACTTTGAAAAGGATCACTCTGGTTACTGTGTTAAGCAAGACTCCAGAAGGTCAAAATGGAATCATAGCAACCTGTTAGAGACCATTTTAGTAATATAGCCAAGGGATGATGGTGGCCAAGACCGGTGGTAGTGGTGGGGGAAATGAGACGTCATAGGATTCTGGATATGTGTTGAAGGTAGAGCCAGTACGAATGTAAGATAAAGAGGAGGAATCCAAGTGACTGCGAGGGTTTTGCCTGAGCAGCTGCACAGAAGGAGTGACCAGCTGACATCAATAAAGTTCTAAGTGGAGCAGAGTTTGGGAGAAGCGCATGAGTTCAGCTTTGAATGTGTTGAATATAATATGTCCATTTGACATCTGAGTGGAGATGTTGAATACGCAGGTAGCTATATGGGTCTGGGGATTGGAAAGAGAAGTCCAAATAGAGATGTATATTTGGGAGGCTTCAACATTCAGACATTCTAAAGCTGTGATTCTGGGCTATACTACTGAGCAACAACTTGAGATAGAGAAGAAAGGAGGCCCCAGGATTGATACCTAGCTCCCCACCCCATTCCCTTGGCATTAAGAAGTTAATGAGAAGAGAAATTGGCAAAGGAGACCAAGAAGGAATGACCAGGGAAGTTGGAGGAGTATCAAGGAATGGGTTGCCTTGATGTTGAAATAAAATGGAGTGAAAATCTCACGCGTGTTTTCACTTCCCCAGCCATTGGTTGAGTAAAGAGGACTCCAAGGAACCAGAGGAGTGCAGAATAATGAGGTCCGAGGAGCCTGATTGCTGGATGATGGCAGGAAGCTGAGGCCCTCGCTGCCAACCTGGTCTGTCATGAGGGCAAGAAGTAACATTGTACTGTATTAGGCCTTTGAGGTTTGGGAATTTTTTTTAACAGCTGTTAGCCTACCCTGACTAACACAAGAACCGTTGCCATTTTAAAGGCGCCAACATCTCATTTTGAGAGCTTTAACACATTTTAATTGTTGGTATACACATGAGTGTTAGTCATTATTAATGAGTCATTAAAGAAGTACTTGCACTTAGAAAAGCTATAGTTGAAGTGAGGATGTATTTGAAAAAGCAATAAAAACACTATTTTCAAAAAACGTATTTGTCACCAGATTCATGCTTTCTTGAACTAAGTCTGAAAAATTATTCTAAGTTAGGTATTATGTCTACCCTGGATTCTCAGTCTGAGTTGACCTGCCAAAGGCCAAGTTTCAGCACAGCCTGGTCCCATCATGGGCTTCTGTGAACTGGAATGGGTGATGGTGTGTTCTTGCTGCTCGCCTTTAACTAGCTCCTGAAAACACCTGTTACTGATGGGAAACTGTCAGGTATTTTTTTTAAAAGCTTATTATTGATCAAGCTTTGATTGACTGTTGTGGTTAAAGAAAGATGTCTGCCTTCCCCCAAGTGCATAATTTGGGATTATACTTGGAGAACTGATTGAAAAATTAGCATCGTAAACCTGAGGCTGATAGTGTGAGCACTGTTTGATGCATTTTGAACCCTAGACTATTCATTCTCAGGATTTTAAATTCTATCTAAACAAGGACAAGTTTGAATATCTTACAGTGGCTTTTCAACATACTTAGCACAATATCCAAAGATATTATTGTGATCTACAGGGCTTCACTTACTCCAGCTTCCTGCTGTTTTTCTACCTCCATCATGCTGGCCTCCCTGCTTTTCCTGGAGCATGCTATTCCTGACATCTGATCAGATCCTCTGCACTTGCTATTCCTACTATTGACCCACAAATTCACATGGCTTCTTCTTTCACTTCGTCCCTATCTTAGGTCTCCATGTTCATATTAAGTCTAAAATTAGAGTTCGCATCCCTGTCTGTCCCCATCCCCTGATTTATTTTTCTTTATAGCATTCGTGATTCACCAACATTAAGTTATGTAGCCATTTGTTTCTTATTGTCTAGTTTCTCCCATTAGAATGTAAGGTCCTTGAGGGCAGTAACTGTTTCCTTTACTGCTGTATCCCTAGCACCTAGAACAGTATCTAGGCCATGGTAGGAGCTAGGAAAATGTTTGTTGAATAAATGAATGAATGGATTAATGAAGGGTTACGGTCATGTGATTTCTCAAAACAATCTTATCTGCTCTTAGGAAAGACTAATTGTTCTTTTCTCACAGTACAAAATACCATGATGGTAGCTAACCTATGTAGGCTTTGAGCATAAGAAATTTTAGAAAATCTGAAAAAAATGCCTTTTGGCTTCAATTCCCCCTACACCCTCCTATCCATTCCCTATTACTTCCATATTTTATTTATTTATTCAATAAACATTCGATAAATGTAGATTGAGCATCATTTCCTCCCTAATCTAATAAAGAAAAAAGTTCCACCTCTCTGCTGATACTATATTTAGTGGAAATACTATCTTGAATAAGACAGGATTCCTTCAAAAACCCATTGGCTCTTCTTGCTCAAAACTTTCGAGGGTCCCAAAGGGGAAAAAATAAAAAAAAAATAGCTCTGTCTGCATTAGTTACTATCCAATTTGTAGCCACAGAATCTATTGGTTTTCACATTTCCATATTTGTGAGGCACATTAACAACCATAAGGAAATATATTAAATGTGAAAATGGTTACCTATGTGTCAATAGAAAGTCTGCTCAGAAAATGCTTCCTGCCACGGTGATTCACAGAATGCTGACTTACATGATTTCATAAACTCGGTTACCCGCTCGCAAAGTTATCTAGTGCTTAAAATGTAATAAGAGTTAGAGGCTTTTTTCTTTGTTTTCACTGTGAAAAACTGTGTTTCCTTTAGAGGAGCTCACAATTTATATACTGGAAATATATAAAAGAATTATGTGTCAACAAAATGATGTTTAAGGTTTTAAATCATCCTAACAGTCAGCCCTGAGACTTCCTCACTAGACATCTCAGAGACTTTATGAAAGTTTTATTCTACAATTCCCTGCTTGCCTTTACTCTTAGCTGCTTCTTCCAGCTATTCATATAGTTTGAAAAATAGAGTTTATATGCTTTAAGTTGCAAGGCATTTAGAATTTTCATAATCTCTTTATTGTGGCTGAAGCAGTCAAAAAAATGAAGTCTACTGTTGATAATATTTCACTGTGCTTTTACTACATTAACTGGAGCAAGAAGCTGGAACTTGTGGCATTTTTTAAATACTCTATTTTTAAGGAAGCTTTTACTATGAGCAAGGTATAGGGTAATTAAATTAGTTTCAAAATGCTCTGTAAAGATCCAGGAGCTGGGTAATAAGGAAGCTTTATAAAGAGCAAATGCTGAAAACAAGGTTCTTGAGAAGAGGACTTCTTGTTTTGTACTTTTCGTAGCAAGCAGCCATGTGCTAAGCACTTGGTAGGTCATCGTTAAGTCCTTGTCTAAATTAATCTATAAAAGCATAATCAAGAACTGTACATAACATCAAATTTCAGATCCCATATTTCACAAGAGAGGCAGTAGTGTGGAAGAACTTCCTTTGCAAAATATCAGTTAAAAACGAAGTAACTTTAAGTCATTGATGAGATGGTTATACTCTCTTATTGTTTAATGTAAGTTTCCTTATGGTTAACCTGAGCTTGCAGCAGACCCCCATCTCCTGCCCCCTGTGGCCTTGTCTTATTGGGTTCCCCATTCATGGATTTCCATATCAATTCTATTTAGTGTTTACTGTGCTTCAGACACTATATCTGCACTTTTACCCTTAGGAAGCTTACAGTCCAGGGGTAAAGACCAATGAGGAAAGAGGAAAATTCAGTGCTGTTTTAATTGCAATCCTTTACTTATTACAAGAACTAAGATTCAGGTCATACTTCATGTGTTAGAGAGATTATTATAGAGATTAATTATTATTAGAATATAAGCACACAATAACCCAGGGAAAGCTGAGCCTCCTGATTTCAGGAAAAGTGAGAATGGAAGGTAGCTCTGTATCCAGGTGGCTCTGGGATTTTGGTGGTTTCAGCAGCAGGAGTTCAGAGCCCTTACTATGGTCTCTTTACTTCTGTCTCTTACCCTTCTGCTTATGTGTGGTTTCTGCTCTTTCTCTCTCTGTTTTCTGGTTTCTGTTCTCTTGAAACTTTGTCTTGTTAGGGACCAGTCATGATTTTTCTCTACATAATGGGTTTTCACAATTTGCGCCTCCTTCTAACTTTTTGTATTTCTTGGTTCCAAATACTTATAAACATGACAGCATTGGTCCAGCTCATGTTTTTCAAAGCAACCCTGGCTTCCCTCTGGCACGTGTGCCTACTCCTGATTTAATCAACTGCAACAAGGGGGTAAAGTCACATGATAAGAATAGGTCTATGAACTGTCTGTTCATCAAAGGCTGAAGGAGGAGGCATAGAACAGGCACTGTGTTGATATGTCTACTTCAAATTTATCCTTATAAGTACTAGGATGTCATGGTACACAGAATTCCCTAGGGTTACAGAATGGACCCCTTGACCAAGTCTGAGAGTAGTCAGAGAATACCCCTTAGGGAAGATGACTCTTAAAGCAGTGTCAGTAGGTTTCATCAGTTAGCCAGGTAAAGAAGGAGTGGGGAGTTGTATTAGGCAGAGAACACAGCATGAGTAAGGAATAGGAGCAGGAAGAAATGTGTTTCAGGGACTGAACCAGACAGAGTTTAATCTTCCTGAAACTGGAATAGTTAAGCCCAGAATGGTGGGAGGTAAGAATAGAGCAGACAGGACCTGCTTAGAATGCACAGTGCAAGTAATGGGAACAATCGTCTTATGTGAGAGAATTGGTAAGATCACATTTACATTCTAGATACATCATCCAGAGAGCAGATAAATGGTGTATATGAACATGGCAGGACTAGAGGCAGAGACATAAGGTAGGAGGATAGTTCAGGTAAGAGATTTAAAGAATTCCAACTGGAAAATGGAAGTAGGAATAAGAGGAGGTCATATATTGCAGAAATATTATTTGAGTACAATCAAGTATACTAGGTAACTAATTAAGATGTGGTGGGTAAGGAAGAGAGAAAAGCCCATGCTTGTTTGACCAAGTTGGTCGATGGTGGCGTCATAGTTGAGATGGGTAAGAAACAAAGGAGACTAGGGGCACTTGGGTGGCTCAGTTGGTTAAGCATCCAGCTCTTGACTTCGGCTCAGGTCATGATCTCAAGGTTTGTGAGTTCGGGCCCCACCTTGGGCTCTGCACTGACAGCACATAGTCTGCTTGGGATTCTCTCTCTCTCTCTCTCTCTCTCTCTCTCTCTTTCTCTGTGCCCCTCCCCGGATCATGTGCTCGGTTTCTCTCCCTCTCAAAATAGATAAATAAACTTAAAAAAAAAAAAAAAAGAAACAAAGTAGACTAGCTCTGGGGGAAGAGTGTTGGGAGAGAGTTGAGACAGAAGGAGCTGATATGTTGGAGGTACCTGGGAGGTACCTGGGAACCAAGTATGGAAGAAGTAAATGACTCAGAATAAGAGGGAGAGAAATAGCATTTTAACCAGTGTTTTTCTTCATATTACTGAGAGAAAGTACAGTTGGAAGTTGAATAGGTGGGGCAAGTGTGAAAGAGTGAACTTAACAGTTCATCCAAAAAGAGATGTAGATTCATTCTCCTAGTCACAGATGACCACACCATCTGGTGTCATGAGAACCACATGCTCCCAACTTAAGATCTTTCTGGACCTCCAGTAAAATCCATTCCTTTTGATCCTGATGATATAGTAGGAAGGTATTCATTGAACTAACAGGAAAGGGTAGTTTGGGACACTGAGCACTTCACTATTCTTTGAACAGATACCTGCCCTGTGGCGTACTCTATTAGATAATTTAGAAGGCAAACTTTGCTTGTTGCTTGCAAATGAATTTGATAAATTGAAGAATTACTTAGGAAAATGAGGTACGTGGGAAACGTTGAGGTTAATAACAAAAGAAGGAAAAAGTCGAACTACCAAAGGAATAGAATAAATGATTGGTTTACTTTAGGTAAGAATGGCAGAAAAAGACAGGTCATAGTGAACTGCAGATTGAATAGGATTCAACAATGTAAAGAAGCAAGTGTGATTTTAAAATATCAAAATCAATCATATTATCAAAAGATCTAAATAGAAGTATAGCATATAGGAACAAGCAGAGATTCATCTTCCTGGGAAGTCAGATTCCTAATCGAATACTGTATCTATTAGTTATTCAGTTCTTACCAACAGAAACAGACTCTGGATATGATTTAGCATGATTTCAATTATAAATAATAGAAAATCTAAATCAAAATGGCTTCAACAAGAAAGGGAATCTACTGCTTCATATAATCAAAAAGTTCGAGTTCCAGATATCTTTAAGGATGTGGTTTCTTTGTTTTCATTAAGGTTATCAGAACGTTGGCCTCATCCTAAGACCAATTTCTCTTGTGATGGGAAGGTAGATCCTGGTACTGATACAATGAGGTTTGCATGCTTCACATCCCATGAGAAAGAACAAGTTTTAAGATGATTCCCACAGAAGATAGAGGTAACCTCTTTCTCAGAATCCCCTCCCAAAACATGTCTTCTATTTGGCCTAAATTCAGTTACATGTCCATTTCTGTACCATTTGCTGTGGCCAAAGGGAGGGGATGTGATAATTAGCTTGAGTCATTCAAGATCCATCCCTAGAGAGAGAGAGAGAAATGCAGTCAATTCCACATCACATGCATGACTGGGATGTCTAGGGCCCCATTAGGAAGAAGCAAGGGGGACTGCATGTGGGAGATACAACCAGCAAATGTCTGCCACACCACTTAAGCAGGAAAGAATGTTTTGGGGAAGCCTGGAGGGTAGCTCAGCCTGATGCTTCAGCTTCCTGAGGGAAAGCCTAGAGAATCCACCCTGGAAATAGGACAGCAACTAGGCCAGCTCCTAGAGTCTAGGGGCCGAGGTAACAGGGACCAGTTAGCAGTTATTTCAGAGCACGCTGCCAGAATGGACCAATGAATTGTTTTCACCCTCTTATTTTACTCTATGTAACAGTTAAACTCACATTAGAGAGAGTTGGCCAAGGTTGGTTGATGTGCCCACAACTCAGCTAAGAGGGGTCAGAGAACCTTGACTGATGGTCCCAAGAGAACTATTCATAATGGAAGACAGATAATTATTTCTGAGGACATTGAGATAATTTTCTTTTCTTTTTTTTTTTTAATGTTTATTTATTTTTGAGAGAAAGAGACAGAGCATGATTGGGGGAAGGGCAGAGAGAGAGGGATACACAGAATCTGAAGCAGGCTCCAGGCTCTGAGCTGTAAGCACAGAGCCTGATGTGGGGCTTGAACTCACCAGCCATGAGATCATGACCTGAGCCGAAGTCGGGTGCTCAACCGACTGAGCCACCCAGGCGCCCTGAGGTAATTTTCTAAATAAAGGGAGAAGGGAGTCTGGGTTGTCCCAAATAATTGTCCACTACAAGCATTATTATATTCCAAATATAAAAGGGGTATAACAAACTTAGAATGGCAGAATTAAGTAGAGAAGATAATTATAGGACAAGCACTTTTTGACAGAAAACGTGCTATTCACATTTTTATGGAACACCTAATGTATGCAATGTGCTATGTTGATATAAAGATTTTATGATGCCTTTTCTACCTTTCTGGATAATGCAATGCATTTTAGAGCTGGGAGGAAAGAAACTTAAAGTTCATGCAATCTGCCATCTTATTTTTAAGGCAAAGAGAACAAGGTAAAGAAAGGTCAAATCATGAATTTTGACACAACATTATTCTAAACTATCTGCAGTCTTTCTCTTATGCTTTATCTACCCACTTAGTTCTGCAATGGTCATAAACCAAATACATTTCAGAGAAAGGGCCCAGAATTATCTCAGGTTGAAGATAAGGCTGAGAAGTGATTGGAACGTCTTCTTTATCATCAAAGGGGCAGGTCAGAACCCATTGTTAAGACTCTAGTTCTTCCAAGTCACTTCAAACCAAGAGTCGCCATTTGGAGGAACAAGAAAGTTTGCTTCAAGGTCTTTCAGAGAGATATGGTGGCCGTGAAGGCTGTATGCTTAAGAGCATACCCTCTTACCTGAGGACCAAGAAGAAAACTAAATTAAATTAAATTAAAAATAAAATAACTACATATGACTTCCATATAGTTATGCTTTCAAACAGAAGAAGGTGAGAGGGGCAGTTTCTCTGACTTTTAAAGGTACCTTCTGCTCCTCAGATTCTGTAGCTTCAAGGCTCTTTCTTTGTATTTTAGTTCAAGAAATGCTTTTTTCATGTGCTCCTTTTAATCCGTTTGCTACTGTAGTACATTTAAACATCAGCAGATGGGGCCCTTGGTTCCTTTGAAGAACGTCAGGCTTGAATTTCGTTAATGTCTGTGGCCCACATGAATCTTTCTTGTTGTTTTACAGCATGTTAAATTTGCACACTCTTTATAGTTCACAAACCTTTATTTAATCAAGAAAAAGAAAAGTCACTGACAAGAAATTCCATTTTTCCCTCTTCCACTGTTCTATAGGGATAAGTCACAAATGGAAAAATAAGTATAATGTAATACGCAGACATCAGCATCTTTGAAAGGGCAAGAGAAGTCAATGTCAAAATTAATCTGTTGTCCTCAAATCGGGAAGCTGTGTGGGAGGCTTTCACTGCACTGGACCACAGGTGACAGGTTGCATCCAAGTTACCTTCCTTCTGGATTACTTTCTTTTTTTCTTTCCTGAATTTCATTTTATAAAGGCATTGTGTGAACTCGATGGTTTTGAGCACTCACCAATGATCATTTTTTTTTTAAAGTGACGTTTGTCGATAGTCCATAAAGAGAACAACCGGTCCTCTGGTCTATGCACCTGTTCAAGTGGGTAAGTTGCCGCTTCTTCAGCGTGAGATCCTTTCCCAGGAAAAATGTAACAGCGCTTTGAGGAGGGAGTGTGGTTTGCAGGGCAGAAGAGAAGGCAGCATTGAGCCCTCCTGGAGTTCTCACTTAATTTTCTGCCTGGCTTTTTAACCGGACCGTGCTCTGAGAATTAATCACTGTTTCTCTTGTGTCCCCCCAAAAGGGATGACCCAGAATTTTATTTTTGGCAAAGTACCATGAGATACCCAGAGCGAAAATGTTTCCTATGTGTGAAGCTTGATTATGTAAATACTTACTTCATTGTGCTTACTGCATCTCCGATTAGTATGATTTAACTGATAGATTGAAGGCATCTTCCTTTGTGTAATTAATATTTGTGTTGTAAATAAGCTCTTATGCTTGGACAGATCTTAATAGCAGATTTAAAACCCACTAAGAAGACTAAGGGTACATCACTGATAGAAGAGATAAAATTGGGACTCCTTTTTGTCATGATTCTGAGTTTAAACAAATAGGTCTGTTTTCCAACATTACTGACACCTCTTAAGAACTGATTTTAGCTTGAAAGACCGCCTATATATTTTAAGGCACATTACAGATCACACTCATTTCCAAATTCTGGTCTTAAATAGCTCATAAATCAGTGAGAATGAAGTGTCTTCATTGATAACATTCTCTATATTTTTAGAAATTTGCAACCTAATGTGGCAAATTGGGATGCAGTTTGCAGATTTAGGATTTACGGAGTTTACACCGATGAGACTAATGTATTACTTCTGGGTAGAGATGATGTTTGCCTGTGGTTCGCCTGAAGCAAATTTTAGGGAGGAATTGTTCATTTCTCCTCTCCTTTTGTGCTGACATGCTAAGTGATATATACGGAAATTGTGTGCACTACTTGTGCCCTAGTCTGAAGAACTGCTTGTGGGCAAATTTCATTAGTACTTGATTAGTACTTGTGCTAATTAAGCCAGGCACAATTTTGCCTCCAGTCCTAGTATGATGAGTTAAGGCTGGACTGAAAATGTGGCCCTAAATGCATATGTTAGAAGCCCATAAAGCCCATATAATCCCACAGAGAATTCTCACTTGACTCCCCCATTAAGGGTCTGAAAAAGTGGAACAGAGCACTCCTTTTCCAGTGCAATTTGAGTTCACCCAGATATGTGATATGCTAATGTTTAGATTAAGCAGATGGCAAGGAAGGCAGTTGTTAGTTGAGGATTGTTTTTCCCTTTCTGCATATTATTTTCAAACAAACAGCTTAAGAGGTAAGTTACTCTACCTCTTCCCCTTGCTTCCCCTTGAATTAAAATAATAATAAAAAAAAGTTAGAAATTCCCGCTTGTATTATTATCATCCTATGGGCCCAAGTGTGCCCATCTTAATTGGGATGTGGTGTAAGAGTGGTTTCCACTGTTTTGGTGACTTGTCTGCTATTTTTGTCATTTCAAAGAAAAGGGAGATAGGGCTTGGCTGAGTTGAGGAAGGGAGAGGAGGTGAATTTGGAAACAAAAGCTGCTTGGAACAGAAGAACAGATGTTATGCCTCCAAATCCTTGTCTAATTTCTCCTCAGGGCTCGGCAGTGCTGGCCCCGATTTTCCTGCTTTTCTGTGGTCCCTCCTCCTCCTCCTCCACCCCCTGCCTTCTCCACGAGTTCTCCCCCCATACTACCGCCTTTGCAATTTTGGAGTGTTCCCTATGAGTTTTTGTTACATGCATTATGATGAGGCATCTTGAGTCACTTTATTAAAAAAAACTTTAGTAACCTTCAGAATTCCTCAGACCTTGCTCAGCCTCTCACAAATGAATAGGTGGAGTTTTAAGTATCAGGTTTATCATTTATAGAATCATAAAATTTTAGAGCCAGGAGCAGATACCATTTCATCTCACTCCATTTATATTTTTAGCAAGAGATTTTGAAGACTCTGGAGTGGCGGGAAAAAGTAAAGGTTGGAGTGCAAGAGGCAGAGACAGAGACAGGGAGGTGAAGAAATTTTAGGAAATTTTGTTTTTATTATTTGTTGTTGACACATTTCCTTTGGGGATTTCTCCTGCAACTGCAGAAAGTATTTAACTGCTTTTCAATTACGTTTGAATGCTAGGCTGACCTTTCTTTGAACGCAACTCATTGCTTCCATAGGCTCCAGGGTTGATTGGCTCAGCTGGGCTAAGTGAACAAGTCTGTGAAACCCACCCTCACCTGTACCCATCTTTCTCCTTCTCTTACCTGGGAAAGTGGCTCTCCTTTCAGCCAAGACCAGGCGTGGTCGCTGCTGTCTGGATCTTACTACCCTTCCTGTGTTCTCAAGACATTAGCTACCTCCTGCCCTTTACTGCTGTGTCAATTTGTCCTTCTCTATTAGATTATCCCCCATGGCCTACAGAACCCAGCATGCACGATGCATGGGCCGTGCATTTCCCTTCTGGTGTCATCTCCATTTCTTTACTCCCCTTTTTAGCAATGATCCTTGAGTGTTGTCTACACAAGTCATTTTTATTTTCTTACCTCCTTTTTGCCCCAACGCAGTATATCCATTGCCCCAATTCCAGTATGGCTTCTGATCCCTTTAATTCACTGGAACTACCCTTGCTGGGGCAATATACAGTTTCTTGGTAATGACAGATCTGTCTTACATTTTTCTGTTTTCATCTTGTCTTTTCCCAGCCCCTCTTGAGGAACTTCTCCTCTCTGAGTTTCCATGATGCCACCTTCTCCTGTTTTCTTCCAAACTCTCTGGCTCTTTTATCTCATTCTCCCTTTTGGTCAGAAACTAATGTCTATTTTGGTCAGTGAACAAATTCCATATAATGCCTAATATGGAGTCTGGTATATAGTAGGCTCTCAAAAAATACTGTGCAAGTGAATAAATGAGATAGTTTCAATTAAATGAGCATCATGCTTTTTACTCTAGAGATGAGATGTGCAATAGCCATGTGCAGTTATTTAAATTTAATTTAAGTTGAATAAAGTTAAAAACTTCATTCTTCAGTCATACTGGTCACATTTCAAGTGCTCAATGGCCACCTGTGACTAGTGGCTACCGTACTGGACAGTGCAGCTTTTTTGAACATTTTCATCATTGCTGAAAGTTCTATTGGCCAGTGCTGTTCTAGAAAGTTTAAATTCAAGTGCGGTTGCTGGAGCCTGGGCCATGTAAGCCATAAAGTCATAGAGAAATGGGCAAATGATTGTATGATTCTACAGTCCTACAAAAACACACAGAACAAATGCTCAACTAGGACAATGAGATATTTTAAACACAATGAAGCAGGAGAGTGTAGTATCCTAGTTAAATGCATGGGATTGGCAATGGACAGATTTGACCTAGTCCTGTAATACTATTTGACAACTATATGTCAAGAGCAAGGGTTCTACCCATTTTGTTCCTCTGTCTCTCAATTTTCTTACCTGTAAAATGGGGCTAATGGTCATACTTTTCTCATAGGAAGAGATGGAAGAGATTGGTATACATAAAGTATTTAGTATTGTTCCTGGCACAAAGGGAGAGGTCAGTAAGTGACAGCTATTATTATTGTTGTTGTGGTATGTATATCTTCAGGATGAAGACACATGTTCACACATCTGTTCTTCCATCCTGTCAGTGTTCATGAACCCTGGTGTCTTTTTAAAAAAAATAACATACCAACAGTGAGTCAGGGGTCATACATAGTAGACAGATTTGATAGGAGAACAGGATTAGAAATGAGAGAGCCTTGAAGAGTAGGATTTACCTGGCAAAGTTTGATACAGGATGAGTGCACTTTTCTAAGATGATCCGTTTTCAGCTTGGATCTCTGTATCCACCGTGGCCACACCTCAGAAAGGCTGGCTGTAATAGTTTCCACCAGGAGTCTACATGTTCCTCCCTGACTTACAGTGTCAGGTATTTGTTCTTTTTGGGCTGACAACACAAGGAGATGCTGTTGTTTTCCCCAGGGAGAGTGCCCGAATCCACATCATGGATTTGCCTGTGTTCCTCTAGTGGGTCTTATGGGTTTCTTTACAAAGGTATTGTCCAATCAGTTCCTTGTAACATGCAGATAACCACCCACGATTTTCAGTTCCATTGCAAGAATGCCAGGGAGTTAACCAACCTGTCTTTGCAGGCACTGACAGTCTCAGAAGAAGCACTTCTGCAGGTACTTGTCACTTATAGTTTGACATTTCTGACTCACTGTGCCCCATAAGCATGAATTTAGAAATTCCTTTAGGAAGGATTTACATTTCACAAATTTTAGAATAGGTCTGATTATCATTTGTAGTCTCAGATTCAGATTTTCTTTCTTATTACAGACTTATTCAGCCCAGGTCAGCAGTAGTGCCTATGAAGGGAATTGGGTTGCCAGGTTTAAACATAGAAAGTGGCTTTGACACACCTGTTTAGGGATTTACTAATTTCACAAGTGCAGTAATTTGAGCAAATCACATGTGAACCCCCCCCCCCCTTTTCTTAGCATCCATTAGTATAGCAAGAGCCCTGACTGCCTCTATCCCTACCCTCCATAGCACCAGACCCAGCTGCTATTAGTAGATTCCACTAATGAGCTGCTTCATCTTCAAAAGTTCTCATGGTCAGCTTTTTATAAAGTGTTTTAATTCAGTTTGATATATACTGGAAATAGAAGATTAATTCAATTTTGTATTGTTTTTTATTGTGTTCAGATATGACTATAAATGACTAATTTCAATATTTGTAACATGTCCATCATCATCCTGATCTCTGTGCCTGCTCAGTTCACTGGGTTAGGACTTGAAACCAGTGGGTGCTTCAGCCCATGGCCCTGTCAAGCTCTCTAACCTTGCCAGATGGTTACTGTCACTAGGGGGACAGCTAAACATCTCTATAGATCATGGCAAACCTTGTCTGAAACACAGCTCAGGGCTTGCCCTTCTATAGTATACTAGATGGGCTAGTATACTATCTTCCTTTATAAATCACAGCATACTCTCTGGGCTTTAACTGCATAATATTGGGGTTACAAATGAAATTACAGCCAGAATTTTTAACTGGGCACCACAAAAGATGGTTTTCTAAGTGAGAGAAAGATCAACTAGTAAACCTTTGGCTCTTTCCAGCAATATTTCCATCCATACTCACCATTAAATAATATATAAAGTAATTTTATGATTTGATGCATATGGAATGCTCTTTATACAGACCTAGGAGATTAAAAAGATAAAATGTTTCCCTCTCTATTGCTGAAATAGCCAATGAAAGAGAAGGAAGACTGACCAACAGCAGACTGCTTCCTACAGGGAATATATTAAGTATCCCCAAAATGAGAATGTTAGTTCCAGGAACAAAGAGTTAGTTCATTTAAATGATTATTACTTTATCTTTATGGTCTCACTTGCTTTTTTTTTTTTTTTTTTTTTTTGCTTCCACAGTTATTTTTTTGTATTTTTCTTTGAGCCACTGTTTCCGTTCTTACCAAGTATTTACAATTTCTTTCAAGTGAGATCAAATGGGATTGCACTTCCTGTTTTGTGGGGGTTGGCTCCACCATTGAAAATTATGAGTGCCAAGCAGAGAGAATCGGGTAACTAAAGGGAGATTTCTCCCTTTAGAAGGAAAAGCTGCATTTTAGTTGAAAAGGAAAGACAATGCAGCTGTTTTGAGTAGCTTACATCTTTAGAAATGCTAATGAATGTGATTGAATTTCACTGAAAGTGGGGCTGAACAGTTCAAGTCAAAAAGAAAAAGGAGTTTTGAGGAACTAGTCTCATTTAGAGACAAAGATCTTATTTACAGTAACTTTATCCTAAGATCTCCATTTGCTGTGCTCCTAATTTAAAAATACAGAGCCAAAGCAAAAAATGTTCACCTAAGCTTTTGGCTCTTATCAGTTTTCTCTAAATGTCTTTTTTTTTTTTTTTTTTTTTTGGAAAAGCATTGTTCTCCAATAATAATAAGTTCAGGAAATTTGGTGTCAAATTTTGCTAGCCCTTCCTCGTTTAATTGAATAGGGCATGTGAAAGGAAGAAACAATGCAGGCAGGCAAAGGAGACATTTGCCTCCGGTGAAGAACCGGTGGTATTGCTGAAGGGAACCTTGAGAGCAATGGAGCTGTGTAATTACCTAGGATTACAGTTGTTACTCTTCATTATACATGAATTTTTAAGGATAACAATTGATCTATCTGTCTAGGCAACAAGCTCTCCATTTTTCAGGGATTTGGAGGGAAGTCTTAGATATTGTTAAATAACAAAAATTCAACTGAGCAAATTTGAAGATCTAATTGGCCTTATTCAATGATTCATGAATCCGGCAGCATCCCATCCAGTGAGTGGAAAGGAGCTCCATGGAGCTGTAGAAAAGGAGAGGTTTTTACAAACAGAAAGGGGCTGGACAAAAGAAATGATTAGCAAAGAGTGCATTGTTTGAGGCCAGGTCCCTTCCTAAGGGGAATAGAAGGGGCCTACTGGGCAGATTATCTCACTAGTGCTGACCAGGTAATTCTGTGTTGACTTGTTGAAGTTTGCTTTCCTTGGGGGCTGAAACTGCAGTTAGGTTGGACATTCAGTCTTGGTTTCTGGATGTGGGGTTTAGCACAAGTAACTCCATTTGGGGCCTGTTGTCTCTTTTTAAACAATATCTACAAATGGTAAACTTAAGTCTGTTTTGGGTTGTTAGTCTTCCTGCAGAGAAGCCGCTCATGACTGGGAGGTAGTGAAGCATCCGAAACCAAAGACGGCAGGGAAGACAGATATTAGGAGGCTCTGAAGAAATCTCTGATCTTAACATAACTCAGGCTCATCTTCCTGACTTCTGGCCCATGTTTCTCTTTCAGTCATGCTTTCTTTGTCCTTTTCTCCATCTTTTCCATTATCTGAATTAGTTCAGAGTCAGTAAAATAAAATGCTGAAATAAAGAATTTGGAGGATTGCTTCCATCTATCCGCCTCCATGATAGTAGGGATTTTTGCCTGTCTTTGGTGTTTTTGACACTGATGGGACCCTGATACTTAGAACAGTACCTGGCCCTCAGTAAATATTTGTGAAGGAAGGCAGAAGAAATCTTGCTGGTAACTTGCTACTTCACCTTTATGCTACCATTAGGATCTAGCTGGAGTATTATACCTAGGGCTACCTAGCTTTGAGCAGGATAACATGGCCTCCTTGTGCCTACACATGATAAGAGCTCAGTAAATATTGAAGGAAAGAAGGTAGAATGGGAGGAAGGTTACAATTAGCTTCAAGCAGGCTGACACCAATCTACTAATTTAGACAATAACTTCAGAAAAATAACTGAAATACTGTGGATGAACATGCTATTACCTCCTCAACATTAAGTATGTAAAATACTCCCTGCATTTTGGACAAATGCATTTCTTTAAGATAAGAACTCTTTGCTTTATCCTCTTTGAATGTAGGGCTGTAACTATCTCTTTGACTACACAAGCATTTTGGCTTTTGGTAGTACTGTGGTGTTATGTATGGTTGTGTTAAAAGATAAGAAGATTGATGAAGACCCTTACGAGAATTTCTTAGGATAGATAGAAATCTTTAAATGGAAATATTTGTCTACATTATGGTAAAAATTAATCTGAGTAAATTTAAACTTAAATCTATATGCAACAAGGTTTAGGAATGCAGATTCTCTGCTTATGAGAAGTGGTTTCCATTAGACCAAAGAAACTTACTTATTTCTTTGTCCATTCATTCACTCACTGAACAAACACATGACAGTCTATTCAGTATAAAATACATTGTGATAGACCAAAGGAGAGAAGGAATGCATCCAGAATGATTTTCACTATCTTTCAAAATAGACTGTTTTACACTCCATCTTCAAATCCCTAAAGTCTCTTAGATTCAATGCTATGATCAGACCTATTTATTTTCATCAACCTCTTTCATGGTAGAATTAAGAACATGTGCTCTAAAGATCATGCGAGGTCTAGTTGAGTAAACTTGAGTTTGGAGAATAGATTTAGAGTCTATACGCCTTTGACAAAATAAAGATATGGGGGAAGTAAAGATGGCAAAAATCAGTGAAAAAAGTAGGCACCTGTGAAACAAATAGACCTAGGCACTGGTTACCTATGTCTCTGTGTGGATCTGGCTGGAAATGTCTACTAGGCAAAGGGGCATGATCAACTGGAAGTAGATTGGCAATTCAGCAAGCATACCAGTGGGGCAGAACAAGAACAGAGGAATTTCAGAATAACCTTCTTTAACAGAGAGGGGCAGGGTGGGGCATCTATGAAGAGAAATGCATTGGTTAAGGTCCAGGATGGGTCTTCTCTAGTCAAAGGCAAACTTAAAAGGATAAATAGTGAAGAATTTAAAGTGGGGTGCCAATCGAGTACAGGAGAACAAAATGTAGAGCAAATAAAACTCCCAATATATTACAAGGATCTTACTGGTACTTTAAATAATTTTTGACTTACATGCCTGTTTACAGTGATCTACTCATATCTACTTTTGGATCAGACTGATTAAGTAGAAAGGTAAAGAGAGGGTTGAAAACAACAGGAATGTTATAGGTACTAAAAGAGTTTTGGAGAAAGAAACCCCTGATTCCAGAAATAAATATTATTTAACCAGAAGAAGCATGTCGAAATTAGGTGTGAAAAATAGCCAACTTCTCAGTCTCTAGAGATGATTATAGGGGCCATTGTACTATGTGAAGGTAAAATTTAACAGTTAGAAATGTTGGATTGGGGATCCCTGAAGAGATTATGGCATCCCATCTTTAGTCACCTTTAAGAACACAACTTTTGCCTTAGGTATTGTTTTACCCAGAACAAAGAAGCATGCATCTGATGTCATGGAGGCATTCTTTTCAACTCTGAATTTTGTGAATTGAACATCAGAAACCAGAGTTAGGGTGCCTGCGGGGGCTCATTTGGTTAAGCGTCTGACTCTTGATCTCAGCTCAGGTCATGATCTCATGTTCGTAAGATCAAGCCCTGTGCTGGGCTCTGGACTTATAGCATGGAGCCTGCTTGGGATCCTCTCTCCTCTCTCTCTGCCCCTCTCCCTTGTGTGCACACACACTCTCTCTCTCTTTCTCTCTCTCTCAAAATAAATAAATAATTTTTTTAATTAAGAAAAAAAAAGACACCAGAGATAACTGAGCTTGAGTAATAATGTAGGTAAAAGGCAAGGTCAAGAGCTCGAACAACAGAATCTGACAGCAGGGTCTAAAGGTCTGCCTGATGCTCCTACTGTGATGCTAGTGAACACGTAGGCACACTCGCCTGCATGAGTTTCTGGTGTGGCAATACGTCCCTGGCCAGAAAGCAAAGGAGAGTATGTTTACATAACAACTACATCTACATTTGATCTTTATGTCCAGGACGGTCAAGGGAAATGCATCAGCATTTGCTTCTATCATTAGATATGAGAAGGTCCTGCTTATCCTCTATAAGCCAAACCTGACAGTTCTCCCTCATTTTGTTGTATTCAGCTGCTTTTGGAAAGCTACTTTGGTGCTTGGAGCTGCTGCCAACCTTTTTCAATATAAATTAAAAGTCACAAGGCTCTGCCACTTCTCTGCATGTGTTAAAGAGTTGCAAAAAGCCATTCTGAGTTCACTTTCCTTAAAGAGTCCTTTTTATTATTCACATCGAAGCTGTCAATTCAAAAAGGCTTGTTATAAATGGATTAATTTATGGCAAGATTGTTGATTGACAGGAAAAAGTTTGTTATGTATGGATTTGACATCACAACCATGCATAGCCAATTTTCCCACTAACAGCTTCTTTATGGAAGAATTCTTCCAGCCACATTGCATAAACAGCTGTTGGAAACACCTTTGCATCGATCATTTGTAATAGTTTATTAAAGTGGTACCTGGCAACATGTCTATATAGTTAAAGCCTTGCTCATTACCAAACCCCATTTTTCAGGAGTTTATTACTCAAGCTTTTCAAATCGTATCACACTCAAGCCTCATGTGTGAGCACTCACTCTAGGCATTGTTTCTTTTGTTAGTGAAGGTTCTAAAGCAGGGGCCTCACTTCTTAGGAAGTGGCATGGACTGCAATTGATTCTGCTTCTGATTTTTGAAAAAAGTTTCTCTTCTTATAATCTTTTTTCTATGAAAAAAAAAGAAATGCTTATATCTTTTCTTCTCTAGAAATAAATATTTATTAAAAAAAAGAGAGGTCCTGGGGTGCCTGGGTGGTTCAGTTGGTTAAGCGTCCGACTTCAGCTCAGGTCACTATCTCCCGGTCCGTGAGTTCAAGCCCCGCGTCGGGCTCTGGGCTGATGGCTCAGAGCCTGGAGCCTGCTTTCTATTCTGTGTCTCCCTCTCTCTCTGCCCCTCCCCCGTTCATGCTCTGTCTCTCTCTGTCTCAAAAATAAATAAACGTTAAAAAAAAAAGAGAGAGGTCCTAATTATCATAAGGATGCCCTTACAGTTTTTTTAGTTTATACTTTTATGCGCTTGTACCATATTTGGAAGCTTATCTCGATCATTTAGATGCTTGCTATTTTCCTTCCTCTGTTCTTTGCTGTTCTCCTTTCCCCGCAAAACAAAATCCTCCTTAACTGGTTTTCCCCTTTGTCTTTGAATCGAAGGACAACTCTCCTTCCTTAAAGGTTGTATGTACTGCATAGCAGGTAAGAAGATGGGCTTATTATTGAGACTCCAGGTTGGAAATGCCAGCTCTTTTACAGGCCATGTGAGCACAGGCAAGTTATTTTGCCTGTGCAGTCCCTGTTTCTGCTTCCTCATCTTAAAACAGGGACAATAACAGTACCAACTTTTTAGGTTTGTTTTAAGACCTAAGTAAGCCACTATGTGTAAAGAACTTAACATAATGTTTGGCACATAGTGAGAGATCAATAGCTGGTTGCTGCTGCCCTCAAATATAGAGCAAGACAGAATGAGTAGCTGATACTAATTCTCCTGCATCCTTGGAATGCCTTTGAGCCTTCTTCCAGGGTCAGGACACATTTTCTTACAAATATCGATATCCCTTAGCACCTCCATAGGATATTGGCAGCTCTTTTTGGCAGCTTCAGTGGCAATGATGCCTCCTGCCCCAAACCTGGTATACACTGGAGCTTCCTCACAGGGGGTAGAAGAGGAAGGTGCATAATGAACTGTGATACTCCATTAGCCTGGATAAGCCCCAGAGCATATGAAGAGCTAAAGGAGCCAGCTGGCTCCCCAGTAAGCCCTGGTTCTGCCAAGACCCACTGATTGCTGACGAGGAAGCAAAGAGGAAGCCCTGGTGTTGGAGGAATGAGGAGGGCATTTCCCCCCCAAGATTACAAAGTCATTGGCTCAAGCAAACTGTGAGGATTGAAAGAGCTAACGAACGCTTTGAAATCCATCGAGAAAGACGTTATTAAAATCCACTGTATTAGTCTGTCATTTTTAATCTCTCGGGTATGGGTCTTTGAATAGGGTGGGAGCAAACTTTCTTGTTGATGATTTATAGAGTGCCTGAACTGACTTCCAGATCACAGTCATACACTGCATGCAAAGCAGTATGCTAGGCTTCCTCCAAATGATCAGAGTTCCACAGCTGGATTCTTAAAAAGAAAAAAAAAAAAAAAAAAAAAAAAAAAGCTGATGCTACAAATGTTATTGGTGAAAAAAAAAATCGTGTAGGGTTTATTTCTCTTCTTTCCTTTTTTTTTTTTTTAAGTTTATTAAGAATGAAAAGACCTCTACAGCTTGGCTTTACTTGTTATTTTCCCAGATATTTAAAAGAAATTCATAGGCAAAAAAAGTAACTTTTTCCAGCCAAAATGCAGCATTTTTCCTTCTGTCCTCACAAAAGTGTTGCTATCTGTGTCAGTTATAGAGAATACATCACCCTCTTTTCCTTGGAAAATGCTCCTTTTGTGGCTGGTGAAAATAACAATTCTCCTACTTGGCATGCAAATTCTCATGGGAATATGGTTTTGTTCCAGAAAAATATTACAAAGTAGAAATTGAACATGTCGTGATGTATTTTCAAAATTATCAAAAACGCTCATGCAAAGAAGGGGGCAGTCTTTGACATCACTATGAAAACCATATGCAGCATTGTAATGTCCAAAATCATGACTTCAGAGACTCTTGCTTTAGTACATGCACCTGAGAATATTGTTTCCTTCTTTTATTTTCATGAGAATCAAACTTCAAACAAATAGAACTAATCAAACCAGACAGTTCTCAGTATAGGCAATAAAAACAGCTGAGGGATCTTATTTAGAGGTACCAGTAATTCATGAGCTCTGCTATCTTGATACCATTTGGTGATCTGCTCACCTGTGATGTCACTCCCCACAGTGACAAAAGGCAGGAAAATCAATGTTCTTTGACATTATTCCAAAAAGCACTCAGGAAATACTAAAATTTTTTGAGATGACTAAATTTTTGAGGTGGAGAAGATTGGCATTTTTTGAAGACAGAAGTGTACCCCCATGACCCTAGCAATACCACCATTCTTTGATCCTGCTTAGACAGGTTGGGAGGAAAATAGTGGCTAGTCAGAATATTCATCAGTTTCATCCCCTTTACCTTGGTGAATGGTCCAGTGTTTAAGCAATTGCTGATGGACTCCCCCAGTAAGAGGTCATCTCAAAGTCTTCTGTTGAGTGAAATCATTGCATTTGTGATTTTGGGGGCACATTCCATTTTCATGACTATTTGAGGATATCCCAAAAGGCAGTACAAGGAGGTATTTGGACCAGGAATGATTGACAGTGTCTGTAAGTACTTATTATGTCAAGGTTTCAGCTCGTCGATTGATGGGAAATGATGTATAATAAATTAGAATGATCACACATCATTTCCCATCGATTGAAATGCCAAATCCTTGACGGAGTAATGAGTTATGGCCAATACCACTCACTGTCTTAGGGGGAGATTGATTGCATATCCTTTCATCGATGTGATCAAACAACTAAGAAATCCTAAGTACACATCTAGCTCCCCAATTTTACCATCGTTCCGGTGCAGAGCATGAAGTTAGTGTTGCCTCAGTGAGCATTGCACAATGCCATGTGGGTATTGAAGCAAGGGTATTCTTCATCATCTGATGCAGTGAGATCCTCACTCCCTGAAGAAATACAGATGCATCCTAAGTGCAGAGAGACTCAATGAAGCACCATTACCCACCCTAGCTACAACAAAACAAGATAGGAAGGCTCCCAGGTCTCTCCATAAGAGCAAAAAGGAGGAAGTTGTCAGTAAGCTCAATGGAATGAATGTTTAGTATTCTCATGTACCAGTGGGTGGGTGTTTTATCCTTTTTCTCTTGTGTCACTTATTCTCAGTATAATATGCTTTCTAAATCATTCCGGTGGGTGAGACCAATTCATGTTCCTCCCTGGTAAGAAAAGCAGTTCCTTCTCATCTCATAATTAAATACCAAAAACCACCAGCTGTGAAAAATTTTTGTTTATTTAGATAGCCAACCTGTCTGTTTTTTCCAGTGGAGGCGGAAGAACTGGCACAATGCATGAAATTCACATTCTTTGCTTCTCAGTCAACACTCAGTGAATATTTTTAAGGCATTTTTGGGGGCTTATAATGTCTTCATCGGCATTTTAGAGCTAAAATAAATAAAGATTCTTTGAAAACTTTATTAATTCAATAAATGTTTCTTGAGTAGCCACTTGTGCAAGACATTGTGATGACCTTAAAAATATTGGGAACCAATCCAACATGAAACTTTTGTCTCAGTTAAGAAACTATAAAAAACTTGCATGCTTAGAAAATACAAGCTGTTCCCCAGCTTCCTATGTAACCCCAAGCATTTGATTTCTTCATAGTTTGAAGGCCACAAGAGGGGAAACCCTAGAAGGGTACAAAATATTGTCTGTCTTGAGAGAGGCACTTTGTAGTCAAATTCTGGTTATTTAACTTTGTTTTAGAAGTCTAAAAATGTTGATATTCTTCTTAGTCTATCCAGAAAAGCTAATGTATAAAAAATAGGGTGTGTGTGTGTGTGTGTGTGTGTGTGTGTGTGTATGTGTAAAAAAACAAACAAGTAAGTAAGTAAATAAATAAATTAAATGTGTTAAAAAAATATTGTCTGCCTTATTAAGGTGCCATATACCCAAAGCCCAGACAAGTCCTGGCATGTTAGGCATTTAGTGAATATTGTTGAATGCATAAATGAATAAATGAATGAATGAGGTATTTGAGATTATAGATCCTTTTCAAACCGGTGACTTAATCCATGTTTTTAAAAATCTCCACTTTTATATTCACTTTTCCTTCCTTGATAGAATTATAGTGACCATTAGGATTATCTCCAATATGGTTACATCAAATTTAGCTATTAAAGGAGGACAGGAGTGGACAAGGAAAGCAAGCCAATATAACTGATTCCTGCTGTTTGCAGGCACCCTCTAGGGTGTTCTCATATTGCCTTACTTACAGGAACCCTGTGAAATAGGTATCATTCTCATTTTACAGATGTGAGGTCTGGAGAGGTTAAGTAACATTCTCAAGTTTACACGAATAATGAGTAGAATTGCTGAGAGTCCAACCAAACTTAAGACTACTGCTGACCTATTCTTGGGGTACCAGACTGCCAAAGGAGTCTCAGGTAGGCATCCAGAGCACCAGAGTAGGGTTATGGTTTTAGGATTCCAGTGAGAGACTCAAATAAGGTAGGGGGACATGGATAATGTAGGGTCCATCATGTCCTGTCCATGCAATGGAGACACAGAAACCACAGCTACATCTCAAATGATTCACTGAATGAAAAAATAGATGAGATTAATGAATACCCTATAAAACTTCCTAAGCTTTCAGGAAGGTTAAACACCACAAGCACAATACTTGACTCTCCATACCACTTACTCATGTCAGAAAAGAATGATTGATTATTCACTTGATTCACAGTTCATTCTGTAGTTACTATAGATGAATAATATATTTCCTGTCAGCAAACAGTCTGTAAGCAAGTATTTATAGGATGGTAATGTAAGTGCTAGTGGAGGTAAATGCAAAGTCCTATGGGAGAGTAACATGTGGACAAGTGAGATTTTGTTTGGGCTGGGACAGGACTGGAGGCAGTAGGGAAGACCATGTAGATTAGCTTGGATTGAACACACTACAAGGGGAATGGAGGAGGGAGGGTTCCTCTGAGAGGCAAGGAGGGAAGGATTCCAGGCAGAGGGAACAGAATGTGCAAAGGCATCGTAACATTTTTAGTAAACTGAATGGCATATTTAGGACACTGCAAAATGTATACTAAAATTTATGCCAGTATTTATGACTTCTTTTCTGGAAAAAACAGAATTAGGTTGGGAACATTGGGCTAGAATGAGCAGACTTTAATATGACACAATAATTTTTGTACTCGTGAGCGTTATTGCACATCCCCACGCAACTGATTCAGTCACAGCTATTACGTGGTGCAGATGGAAACAGCTGATAGGATAGGATCATCTGGACCATAGTCATTAATTTATAAGTAATTTTAAAAAAGTACTTCTCTAATAATATTTGTATCAGGTTGTAAAGAGCCCTAAGGTTTAAGAGTGGAGTCATTGGCAATGAGGAAGAAAAAAGACCAATTTCATTGGCTTCCTCCTCTTATTCAAACAAGTGGAATGTTGTATCAAAATGCTATCATTAGATAAGCACAATATAAGGTAGTAAGAAAACACCCAAAATCTGTACCAAAGCAGACTGAGACCATTCCCATGTTGTCAGGATTCTCGATAGGGCATCATGGGTGGCCGTTTACCATTATGAATTCACTAGCAGACAATTCCCTGATTCTATCCTCAGGAAATCTAACCCTGGAAGAATTTGAAACATAATTTACATTTAATTGATTATACAAGCAATCTCTAAATTTGGGTAGAGTTGCACTCTAAATGTTTATTTAAACTTACTTGTTTGTGTTTAAAACACATTTTCCTATAGAAAGAATGCCATGTGTGATGGTTGGATTCAGGGGCTGTCTATAAAGTCTTCTTGTGCACTTATCTGGAAACCAGAAGTGTAAGAGTGATGGCAAATCTTATTTCAACTACACCTGTTACATCTAACATTGTTTCTACAAGCATATGTAATGAAGCTTTGCTTCTGAATACTCCTCAGCAATGATATCTCTCCTGGCAAGGGTCCCTTCTTATTGTGTACCCAAAGTTTATAGCTCTTTTCCTTTCTACATCTGCATAAAAATAGAAGCTCATGAGGTCATCCTTTTGCTACACATTTTATATTAAGGAAAAAAAAAGATAATAACCTTCTTGGGTAGTAGGAGCTGGTTCTTCCTCCACAGTTTATGTAAATGGGTTGTTTATAATCCAGAGAAAGCCCGTGCTGTTATGATGGTAATACACAGGGTCACAATGATGTGTGTTCTACCACCTCTACCTTTGGATTAGTCTGCTCAGTGTATCCATTCAATATATTCTTAAAGGCAGAAATTATAATATAACTGACAGTTGTATAGTGAGTGATTTGCAATATACAAAGTACATTCACAACATTTTTTCATTTGATGCCAACAATAGCCCTGTAAATTAGATGTTGTTATCCCATAATGGTGACTGAAACTCAGTGCTGTGAAGTAACATACCCAAAGACCCACCACTACTGGATGACAGAACCGTGATTCAGGCAGATCTTTTGATGCACACGTCCAGTGCTCTGTCTATGATATCAGACTGGCATGGAAAAATTTATATTGTCAAAAGACTAAAGGTTGAACACTCAAATCGAGTTAAAGCATTTGTACCAGTCTTTCTTTTAGAAAATGGAGAATCCTCCTCAGCATTAACTTGGGGTTTCTTTAAGTCCACCAATACCGAAACAATTGGATTTTCTGCCAAGAAACATTAAGGCTGATTTGACAAGAATGACGAGGCACTTTAGGAGTTGATTGACTGTTAGTACAAGGCTTTTAGAGCTTTCTAAAATTGCATCAACTATAAGTGAAAGAAATGGAAGTATCTACTTCGAGTTTCAAAGGAAAGCCTATGACATGAAGAACGAATGGTAGGATGGTCAAATATGAATACATTTATCCAATATTTCTTAGATCCCTAAGAAATATACAAGTTCATTTGGTTCTTCCACAACTTTATATGGTCCTCACACTCAGAGACCCACTGAGATCTAAATTGTTGAATGTGAAAAAATCATTTTGTGTTTACTGAAGGATTTTCAGAAGACCCTTTAGTTAATACTCTTATTGAATGTGTTTGGATATGTTTGTAACTCCATCTTGGAGCTTCCTATCTAAGGCAAATTTACCCTCCTGTCACCATACTGATAGGGTCTGGCAGTATCAGAGACCAACGGAAGATAAAATCTTTGAAGTTGACAGCACCTCTGCTGAAATCTTCAAGGTGAGTGGTAGAAACTTCCATAATGAATCTGTAGTTCTTGAGGATCCATGATGACAAGAATTATTTCAAAATTATTGCAGTTTTAAAGAAAAAAAAAGATAAGGTAGATTTTTCTCTCCATGTCTTTTTCAAAGAGCACACAGAACTATAGTGTAGGTTAGTATGATTTTTCACTGCTCTCCTGTTAAAGAAAGAAAAACAAACAAATAAAAGATAACAAACATTTTATCTTTTATATATGGTTTTCTTTAATATCACAAAATTCTGGCTTTTAAAATATTTTTTAAGAAAAACTTTAACTGTGGACTTTTCCTAATTTTTGCATTTAGTTAATGATCATTTATGTTAGAATCTTCTCTATCCTGTTTAGTAATGAAATCCCAACAAGAATATATTGTCTTCTAATCCTCACTTTGTTGCAATAATATGAGCCATTGACAAGCTTAGTGTTGGGAAAAATAATCAAGAAATAACAAGGCTCAGGGTTAGGGAAAATAATCAAGTAAATGGTCAACTATTTAAATAGACTTACCTATAGATAAACCCACTTTGATTTCCAAATTGTAGCACATTTATGATGCTAAGGCATTTGGTGGTATGAAAACAGATTTTTTTAACTGCCCTTACTGAGATTAAGAGAAATGCAACTGGTGCTTAAGGTATAGATGACTAATTTTATATGAACAGGCCCACATTAATTAAGCAATTGTGACAGTTGAAACCAGTGGTGACATTCTAGACTTCTCTAAATATTTTCCAACTTTTAGAAGATAAAGTTCACCAAGCATCACCCATGCAAATCTAGAACCCAACTATCAATGTTCAAACTTCAGTAGCCTAAAAAAGTAATGGTTTAAAGTTCTGATCCAACAATCATTTGAAATTTCTCTCCTATGGTAGGGCATAACTAGAAGGTAGAGCAGGGTTTCTTAAAGCTGTGCTGTTGACATTTGGGGCCACATAATTCTTTGTTGTGGGGGTTTTCCTAGGCATTGTAGGATGTTTAGCAGCATCTCCAGCTTCTACCCACTAGTGGTAGCTTCTTCTCCCAAGTTGTAAGAACCAAAAATTTCTCCCAACATTGTAAGAACCAAAAATTTCTCCCAACATTGTCAGATGTCCCCTGAGTGGGTGGTAGGGTGGTGGGGAAGAAAGGGTGGCACAAAATTATGCCTGGTTAAGAACCATTGGGGTGGAAACAGGCTTCTAGGGTTCCACTCCTTTTTTAGCTTATGTAGATATTAAATTTGAAGGTGACTGAGCTTAATGACATGTCCTAAATCACACTATTGAGTAGGAGCAGAGGTGGAACTCAAACCCAGATCTTATTATTTCTATAGTGTTCTTCCCTTTGCAACATATTATCATTGAATATTGCTTATGGAAGGAATATTCCACTGACCCATGAACACTAAAGTGGGTCAAGATCCAAGCACATCCTGAGATCATTGAGATGACAGTCATCTGACTTGAGTAAGAAGGAACATATTATTTATATGAATGAGATAGAAATAATCAAAAAGCTCTATTTGCTGTTGCGATTCAATCTCGCAGATACTTTGGGTGATGATACCAAATGAGATCAAACTACTCAGGCAGTATGTCTGAAGTTGTAATTGCAGTGAGATCAATCTGTGCAAGTCTCTTGCCTTCTACAACCTTATTTAAGATAGGTATGTATTGCAAGTGTTCTGACACTTTAATATTTTATAACTGAGGCTAGACAAAATGTGCCTGGCAGGAACAATAGCTAAAATCTGAGTTAACAACCCAGGACTACTCATTATGCTGGAAATATGTGCTTATGTTGTGACAGTGGCTGTCATCTTGGGTTGGCCCCATTAGCCACCTCTGGTCCATCAAGGCAATAATGGAAGCCATTCTCTTCCTCTAACAAGAGATGGCCATGAAAGTACACTGCTGCACGGCCAGCTGTTTGAGGAACCTGAAGAGGGTGAAAAGGGTGAAAACAGATGGGATATATTTTGCATTTTCTACTCAGATATGAATATGTACATGTGATATATTAGGGCATCTCTCCCACACATGTCCCTCTCTTCTTGGTTAACATGATGTTAACCACTTATAACTTTCATATATCAACTTTATCCAAAAGCTATATATGCTCTTTGTTTCTTAGATTCACTCCCTTCTTTACACCACTTTTTACTGAACTGTTTGGTTGAAACGGTGACGACATTTTATAACTTAAGCTGCATGGAAGCTACCTTGGGTGAAGGGAACATGTGTTTGAAACAAAGTTTATAGTATATGGTTTGTTAAAAATCCTACTGGGCTTCAATTGAGGGAAGATTTTACATAGTGAAAAGAGTTTAGATTGTCCTGGTGCCAGATTTTTAAAATATCGCATGTAATAAATATATGTTCATTTTTGTTGTGTTGGAAAATATAGCAAGAAAATAAATAAATAAGAAAATTATCATTCTACATAGTCTCATCACATGGAGATTATATCTTAATGTTTTTCCTCTGTCTCTCTTTATCTCACACACACGTATATGTCTGTATATGGATATGTATATACATACATATGTATATATTCGGGACTACATGTAAAACACTAGTTGCTACTATTTCCATACTGTTACAAGTATTTTCTCTTGTTCTTGATTTTTTAGAAATATATTCTAATTGTATGGATGTGCTCTAACTTACTTAACTATTCTTTATTTTCTTGTTATTAAACTTTGTTTCCAATTTTATTTGGTATTTTAATATAAAAGCAAAATAATATATAATACAATAACAAATTAATAATACAACTGATTTTGTAACTTTATTCTTCCTACTTTATTATTTCCTAGATGTCAAATGCTGGGTAAAACACCATAAACATTTATAGTGCTCCTACTACATAGTGCCAGCTTGACCTCCCAGTAGATTTGTCCATTTAAATTTTCACTAGAAATTTATGAGGAGATTTTTGATTTAAATAAAAATGTAATTGCTGAATTGAAGTCAACGTTAAAGAACTCCAGAATTTCTGTATCTGGATTCCTCCCTGTTTTTGGCACTATAGATGTCTTCTTTAAAGTTAACTGCTTTTAATGAGTATACATGGATCAAAATTAAAAGAATTTTCCATGGGCTACCAAAATAGTTTCCAATTTAAAAATAATAAAGTCATTAAAGATATATAAAACATCAAATATGAAAGGGCATTGGAAATCCTCTCAACTTTCTGTTTTATTCAAAATTTAGTCATTTGTTAAGCAACTATTTTATGTCAGCACTGTAATCTTAACTCTAGTTGGGAACACATGCAAAGTGCATAATTAACTGTAATACAATTCCATAACTACTAAAGAAGGTAATGGGCAAAATGCAATGGAAACATATATGGAGGTAGAGGGATGTTTAATTTTTCTCTGGAAGATAGGGCCAGAAAAACCTTTGCAGAAGAGGTGATTCCCAAAGAATTTTTTTCTTTTTCAGGAGAGACAAAAAAAGGGTTTCTGGGACAGAGTAGCATTAAACAGATGCAAGAGATGAAATTATATAGCCTTCTTCAGACAACACTGGTAGTATTGTATGTAGTGAAGTATGGCTGAAACAGAGAAGGCTGCACATGTAGTGTTAAAGTCGAGTTTTCAGTGCCACATTAAGAAGTTTTGACTTATTCTGTAGTCTAAGAGTAGCCATTGAAGAGTTTTCAGCAGGGGACTTGAGTCTTTCCGTATTTTTATTCAAACTAAAAGAGACTGGAAGCAAGATGTGTAACCATTAGCATTGTCTAGATGAGATGTTAAGAGATTGAACCATATCAAGTGTTGGAAAGACCACATGAGAGGCCAGGGTAAAATATGTATCCCACAATCAACTAATCAACGAGTATTGATTGAATGCAAGCTAGGTGTCAGTCCTTTGGTGGTGGAGATTCAGAGAAGTGTAAGATGTGTGAATGTGTGTGTATGTATACGTGTATGTGTGTGCATGTGTGTGTGTGTATGTATATACTACATATATATACTGATGATTACAAACACTATGGTCATGAGAGTAGGGGGAAGGAAGTGTTTTTAGTAAGGATGACACAGAAGCAGCTACATGAAAGATGAGAGAAGAAGCCAGCCATGTGAGGAGCCAGAGTTCCCTCACTTGGAGAAGGGATGAAAAGAGAAAAGGCCTGCGGTGAAGAACTTTCTAAGGTAGAACAGATAACTAATTGGAAAGGCTTATAGTAGAGGGGATAATCATAAAGACTTTAGAGTCAGACACCCTTGACTACAAATCTAGGCTCTGCAGCTTAACCTACTAAGCTTCAGCTTCCCCTATAAAATGAGAATAATAATGCACACATTATGGGACTCGTGTAATGATTATGTGAAATAATGTATATAAGATTTAGCACATTGACTTCAGATTGTAAAAGCTCGATGGAAAGTATTTGCCATTATCATCATCATCGTCATTGTCGTCATCATCAAGATGAATAGAGAGAAGTTGTACCCTTAAAGTTTCGATCTTAGGTGACTAAGAAGTGAGATGGACAACCCAGAAAAGGAACATATTGAGGTATTCAGATAGTGAATCTGTTTTGAGGGACCTATTGGAAATCCAGTGGACATTTGGATCTAGAGGTCAGAAAAGAGGCTGGCATCTAAGGTGCATCAAGTCACTGGCTTTGCCCAATAAGAATAAAAGTAAAGATCAAGGTGAGAAATCTTGATCATCTCTTTGAGGGTAATCATCTCTTTTAGAAATTTCTAATTGTTTGAAAAAAATATCTTTAATGGTATTTCATCTACCTACAATTTATATCCATTGGCTCTGGTCAAACTTCTTTGGAAATATGCAGAGTAAGAACAGTTAACTATTCCAAATCAAAGCCTTTCATAAATTTGGAAAAGGGTGTTCTTGACTGACCAGTCTTTATCTGGGAAAAATGTTTACAAATATTTCAGTCTTTCTTCAGATATTGGGGTTTTTATATCCTCTCCTCATTCTAATGGTTTTTGGGTGCAATTCAGCTTGTTCTTGCAAATCTGATATTCCAAATGTGATTTGACCACCATGTTAGTTTCCACCTATTATTTTTGTCTGTCAGGTCCTTATTACCTTGATTCTGTCATCTAGCATATTAGTGATTCCTGCCAGCTTTATCATATACCAATTTGATGAGTACGATTTTTAAATCTCTTTCAAAGTCCTAGAACTATTCCTGCTGTTGACTAGTAGGTGGACATAAAACCCTTGGCTTCATTTAAGAGGGGAAAACTGTTGTGCTGGAAAGTTAGACTTTAAAGGGTTGAGTGAGAGTGATCGTAGAGAAGCCAAAAGGAACTAAAGACAGGAGATGGGATAAAAATTATTTAATATAGAAGATGGGAGCTATAAAATCTTGGGATGCTTTGGTCGGAGTTATTTGGAGCCACTTCTATAATTTATCCCTGATGATAATGATAATGATCATGGTAATAATAATAATAATAATAACAATAATAATATCATAACAACAAATAGTTTACTGGGCACTTATGTCAGACACTCAGATAAGTTCTGAGAGTCACTAATTCTTAGAAAACTTATGAGGCAGCATTATTACTCTTCATGCCTTTTCTCAAATGGGGAAATTGAGCTTTACAGTAAATAAATAATGTGCCCAGAGTCACAAAAACAGAAAATGAATGGATATGGGATTTAAATCCCGGCAATCCAATTATAAAGACACCATATTATACCACTCTGTTTTATGACTAATGGTCATCACTTTTCGTCTATGTCACTTTCAATGCCACTCACCTTTATTTTAAGGATTTTTTTTCCCCACAAAGAAACAAAGATAATATTACTGGATGCATAAAAGTGATTAGAAAAGAAAGCTAAGTCAAGATAGGGATTCTGTGCAGCTGGCCAGGCTCACTTCCTAGCTAAGTCATTCTTTTATCATACCAATCTCCCCATGAACATGAGTAAAAAAATTTAAAAGTAACTACTTCATGAACCTTCAGAATAAGTTTTGAATAGTAAAAATTAAATACATAAATACCAAGGAATTAATGTCTCCATTTTTGGGGAAAAGGAAGAAATTTAAATTACAAAGATTCTTACCTTACAAAATTCTTTTTAGGCCTCATGTTTATGTATTAAAGTTCAGGTTGCTGATGCAAAATCACTAGTGCCTCCATTGGCTCTCAAATGTGAATAGAGGATATAACCAACTAACAAATATTTCATTTGGTTGTATTAGTAGAACCCGAAAAACACTCAACTAGAAGATTTAGTGTTCAGATGGATCTATTGATATATTTACGTGAGTTAACCCACAAAATTTAGAAGCAAGTTTTGTAAAGGTAAATTGGAGAAACCAGAAAATTCTATGCATGCAGATAATTAAATGTATATATACCTTATAGATGTTAGTACTTAAATTAGAGAGACTTTTCCAAGATATTTTCAGATGTACGCCATATTTAGTTGAACAAGGGGAGAAGCAAGTCATGATCCAGTGCTTTTCGTTTCAGAAGCTCTGGTGAACTGAAGAGACTACGACATTGAAAATGCACACCTAAAAACTTCTAGGTGGAATTTAAATAACTTCATTATTTTACCTTTCTCTTCAAACCACCCCCAAATATTCTGACTATACTGTGGACCAATCACTTGACCGATTTTCTATATAATGAAAGTCATATGCCTTCAAAACTGTTTGTAAGGGGAATGCTTCTGAGATCCCTTCCCAGCTGTATCTTTTTATACTTGTGTAACTTAAAAATGACCAGGCAGAAGTTTTTCTCTTTTCTTTAAATTGCTTTGCCAAGTTTCAGCTTTGAGCACATTTTTATGACTGATTTATTAAATCTGGAAACTAGAAGTTTATAATGGAAATTCTCATAAAGCCTTAACTCTAGCAATGCTAGCAGGTACTCTGAAGAATGGGAGCCCTGACGGACCCTCAGCCGAGGCATTGCTGAAACACAACCTGAGGAATTTGGTCAAGTGTTCATTTATTTATTTTTAGGTGAATAATCTCCAACCATTCTAGCAGAAATTCTTGTTCTGTTGACAAAAAGGAATCATATAGTAGTGTGGCTATGAATCATACCTTCTGTTGTCATTATTAATTTTAAGGACACATTCAAAGAAGCTTCCTCCATAACATTGTACCATGGGAAAGAAAAAAAAAGTGTGCTTATCTTTTAGGCTGACTGAGGAGATTTATTGCAAATAAAATAATTCCAAATTGACTAAGGAGATTTATTGGAAATGAAATTATTAGAAATCCCTGTTCCTTTTTAAGATATTTAGAAATTATACCTAAGTGGAACATTTTTGCTTTAGTTTCAGAAATACAAACTTCTGGCATTGCTCATCATTAGAATTTTTCCCTGCAGGCTTTGGCTTTATTAGCAGCTTAAGAGTATATTTAGCACTGTCATATGTGAAATCTCTTCACTCTGTTAAACTAATATGGGATAAAATGTCTTTTTTTACAGTGTTACTCATTCATTATATAAAAATGAAAGCAACTACTTCAGTGTGGATCCAGAGCTACTAACTATTTTTATGACAAAAGCGAGGTGACAATACATATCCCGTAGGCACATGAGAGTATTATATAAGAGTCATTAGTATAATTGATATCCATAGAAAGAGTGTTTTATCCAACATGATTAAAATGTGCAATACATTATGTAGGTTCCAGCGTTCCAGCTGCTATGTTGTAATCTTTCCTTTGATAGATATCTAGTGAAAAATAAAATTATCCTCGTTAAAAAGATAATCTTCTACTACTTAAGGCTGTGAGAATGTGAGACAGTTGCATGCCATGTGCTCCAACCATTTACATGCAATTTTTGCCTGTGCGTTGTGCTTTGTTGTGGATTCTTGGATCACAAATAGGAAAAAAAAAAGACAAATAGAAAAGGCCTCTTTAAGAGAAGACTTCGTTCCTAGTAGACTACAGAAAAGCCTGGGTTATAATTCCATGCCTATGTCTGAAATTCTCCTTGTTGGATCCACCTTTAAATGATTCTAGGAGTGGGCCAATCAGAAAAACAAAGCAGAGAGCTTAAAATTTTCACTTGGGTTCAAGTTGAGAGTAACTTCTTAATGGCAAATGACCCAAATAATTATTTTAAAAGGGTGTTTCTCAATGCGATATATGTACTGATTGATTCATTCAACTCAGAAGTATTTATCAATTACCTATACTAAGTGCTTAGTCAGGTGCTGGGGACCCATAGAAATACAAATCCAGGAATTCCATTTCATTATTTATTTACTTATTTACTTTCTTAAATTAAAAAAAATTTTTAACGTTTATTTATTTTTGAGAGACAGAGACAGAGTGTTAGCGGGGGGAGGGGCAGAGAGAGAGAGGGACACACAGAGTCCGAAGCAGGCTCCAGGCTTTGAGATATCAGCACACAGCCCGAGGTGGGGTTGGAACTCATGGAACAGTGAGATCATGACCTGAGCCAAAGTCGGACGCTCAACCAACTGAGCCACACAGTCACCCTCATGAATTCTATTTTAAATAGTGAATCAAGGAAGGAAAAACGGGGATATTAAGCAAGTCTTGTTTTCCCTGATAAGTTACCAGCGCCTTGCATTATTGAGTTATAAAGGTGGAAAGACAGATAATATTGTGTCGACATAATGTTCATCTCAAAGAAGTGAAAGCAGATTATATACACTACTACCCCAACCCCTGTAGTAGTATCTCTGAGTTACTGTCACTTTTCTCCCTTTTGCATACATGTGTGATAATAGCAATACTAAAAGCTGGGAAAAAAGGTCACATGCTGGGGATAATGCAGCACATCCACTAAAAGAGAGTCAGTGGCTAAGGAAGCAACAGATCTCATTCTCAAGTAAGTGCCCTATGTGCTGGGGCAAAGAGGTCTGTTGGAGGCTATTCTGATAATCGAAGTCCCACTTTCTTCCCTTCAACTGACCTACCATGTTGTTGAGAGGAACAAGTGAAATAAAACATGTGAAATTTCTTTGTAAACAATCCATAAAGCGCTTCTTAGATTTGCGACACTGTTTAAAATTTTGTCGCCTACCTTCTGTGAGTTGTCGGCCTTATCTATAAATAGAGGATGGCATTTTTGCTGCCCATCTAAGTTACAAATGTGTTTCAAGTGGGATGGGAATCCATCGATTTTAAGGATCCTGGATATCAAGAAGTATTGAAATGATTAATATATGAAAATTGTGTAAGTAAATGAGGTGCTTAGCAGTCCCACGGTCTTGCCTATCTTTGATACTATAGTGTAGGGAGTAAGGTATCGGTGTCTGAAAAGGTAAATTATCCTTTAAGGACAGGACAGTGAAAAATAAGAGGCAATATTAGATTAACCACATACCTAGGTACAAACTTTCTAGGATGAAATAATGATGGACCAAAATGTGTACTAGGGAGATTGATTTATCTTTACCTGCTCCTCATTTGTCTGTATGTGACAGAATGCTTTCATTAGTGAATAAAACTAAAGTCATGGTGTAGTATTGCCCCTGCTTCCCAAGATGGTTGGATCCCATTAGCTTGTGAGTTGATATTATTACCTCCACATCCCCCCCCCCCGCCACTGCCCCCCCCCCCCCCCCCCCCGACAAACTACTCTTCTCAATGCTGGAATAGTTTGCTGGTACTTTTGTCAGCCCCACACAAGCATTATTCCTCCTCAACTTTCCTTCTGGTATCTTCCATGTCATTTGCAGCCTTGGAATACAGTAACTTGTCTTCCTACCAGTGTCCTAAAAGGTGACTTTATCCTACCTATTATTTCTTCACCATGGCAGTAATTTTGTGTTATTGTCACGGTGTGCTGGTTTACATGACATCTCCTCGCACCTTTAGGGGATGAGATTTCTTGGGAGAATATTTTCAGAATTTTCTGTACATCCTCCTTCTCACAAGGATTCAGAAACACGTGCCATCTTATAAAAGTTACAGCGATGAGATTTTAATTCTAATACTACATAAATATTGTTATTATTAACTAGGGTAATAATAATAGATGAGGATCATTATAAAGACTTGGCATGGTCTTTTCCTCAGAGTTTTCAGTGTTTCCGCTGGCACAATTGATGGTATCATTTAGTATACCAAGAAGATACGTGATCGTCCGGGAGCCATTATCAGCCTCTGTTAGAGCCTTTTCAAATGCAGTGCTTATTGTGTACGTTATGAATAAGAGAGCACAAAAATTATGCATGCGGGGCCAAATTCTCATCTTGCTCTGGACCCCCATGGACCTCTCTTTGAAGTCAATAGGAGCTCAGCAGGAGGTGGAACAAGATGGGAATTTGGAAAAGGAACGTGAAGAAAAAGGGATAATTTTCCCCGACCATATCATCATTTGGTGCGTGTTAAATGCTCACACAGTGTCTCACCCCAATCCCTTTTTACTTCAGTCTCAATAAAATTGCACGACAGATTTTTTTTGTATGTGTCTCTGTGTGTATATACTGTAGGTCATTTTCAATAGGAAGAGAATTGGATAACTTCAATTACTCTCCTGTAAGCTGTTATTATTGAACTGAGCCCGAAGTGCTTTATCTTCAATAAAGAAATATTCATATAATACAACTTTCATGCAAATTCAGGTGCTACAGGTTTTCAAAGATTTTCCAGAAAGAACATTTTTTCACTGGCCCAAATAATTAACAACTCGTCTTTGTGCCCTTGCTTTCATTCAACTAATTCTTAAAATTATTTTATCTGCCGTGGGATATCTACACAAATGTGCGCTCTCCCAGGACAACACTGTTTGAAATCAACAATGCAGTTTTTGTTTCTGCATTCTAGCATCCACCCCCCTCTTAGGATCTGAATTGTTTGGTACACACAATGGTAAAAGAATGTCCAGAGGGGAACTTTGAAAGACAACCTAACAGCCTATGAGCTGGTTGCCACACCTTCCACGGTCCAGCGGATGCCCGCTCTTTGTCAAACTGGTACATACCTTTTGTGTAGGGCCTGCCCTAAGAAACTTGGCTCTCAAGGTAAAGCTGTTTTAGATCCCACCATTTTCTTTCAGGGCGAAGCCAGACTCAATCAGAATTTCACACCTGGATGTGTGTTGATGAAATGGCCTGTAACTTAAGACCATAAATATTCATGGGACACCTCACATAATTCATGATGGCCTATGATATATGATAGTAAACAATATCATTTACACTGAATCTTAAAAATATTGACAAAGACAAGTTCCTAAACACTGATGAAATCTTGTATTTTGTGTTATGATTTCTTGGTTTTATACTTGGTGCAGTTTTTCAATTAACTGCTCTGTATTCAGAGCAATTATTCATTTATTATAGTCAGTTTAGATACGGTAAAGATTAGAGGAGTAAAACAAATCATTTTAGTGACACTGGCTAGTGATACATTGTTATTATTCTGATTTTTATTTATTTATTTTTTTATTTGGCTCTTGCATGGCAGGATTTATAGTACCTACTTTTGAATGCTAAGTCTTTTTCCTTCCTCGTCTCTATTTTTATGATTTTAAATAAGCAAAAACAGCCATAAGATTTTAACTGGAGTTACCTATTTGATTTATCAAATGATGGATACATGTGTAGAAATACTAATTCACAACGCACACACACAGTTTTAAAGTTAGTTTTTTGGTCGGTAACAAGATTTTCTTGGTTATGTGGAATCAGTATCTGGTCTTTTCAGAACATGAAGATTCCCAGAAGTGTTGAAGACAGAGCTGAATTTATGTCGTACATAAACTAGGCATCAATATATGAAGAGCCTCATAAGAAAGAGCATGTAATTTTGAATGCAAGTAAACCAAGGTAACTACACATATTAGACATTTGGAAGTTAATGATATGGAGCACAATGCTCGCCGTCAACCCCACAGTGCGGTTTTCCCAGGGTGTTGCAACGGCATGCCCTGTTATGTGTCATTTTGCTTCTAAAGGGGTTTACATGCTTTTAAAAGTGCCTTAGATTTTGGCAAAGTTTATTTTATGCATTATGCATAAAAGTTGTCATCAGGATTTAACAAAGCATTTTGCACAGAAAGATTAGAAATAAAAATCTCTGCACACCAACATGATTTGGATGGTTTTGCTAGATGGTGTGAACTTAAAAAAAAAAAAAATTAGCATGTATCTTACCCTTTTCCCAAGTTTCAAAAGATTAAAAAGCTCCACGGCGTAGAGAATTTTAATGTACAGTGCTGGCTCGCCAACGCTTTGTTTCCCTTTCAGCTGGTTTTCTCTTGTTTATTGGTTATAATGTTAACAATTCCAAATCGCCGGAGCTGCAACATTCAGTCAAGGAATTGTCAGGTTCAACAACATGTGCGAGATATTTTCTACCTGACAAGTGAAAGTATTAAATGAGGCAACCTATCCCATATGTTTGGATTTTAAAATGTAGGACCCTCAGTGAAGTAAAGCAGTATTTGTGGATAAAAAGGAGAGATTGATAGGGAAAGGTTATAGAAAGGAGAAAATGTTGAGATTTTAAGTTTAGAATGACCATTTCAGGGTGGCTCAGTCTGTTAAGTGGTTGGCTCTTGATTTCGGCTCAGGTCATGATCTCAGGGTTCGTGGGTTCGAGCCCCACATGGGGCTCTGTGCTGATGCTGCAACAGTGCGGAGCCTGCTTGGGATTCTCACTCTCCTTCTCTCTCTGCACCTCCCCTGCTTGCACACTCTCTCTCAAAATAAATAAATAAACTTAAAAAAAATGACCATTTTACAGTGTTTTCTGCACTTTAATTTTTTAAAGTAGACACACGCTAGTTCCTTCAATGTTTTAAATGAAGAATGAAGTGCCATGGGAGGGAGCTGTACTTTGAAGGATCTGCCTGTGTGACTCAGTTTTATGGAGACAGTCCCGAAGAATTCTATTTTTAAAGGCGTATGGAGAAAGAGTAACTTTTTTTTTTTTTTTTTTTTTAACAAGCAGTGGACTAATTGGGTCGTGAAACTCAAGTCTTGAAATGTCTCTTCTGAAGTTGAACTCAGTGTCCTGACTTCCAGTGTGTGTCCCTGCACCCCCAGGGTCATGTCTAAATGTGGGTGTTACCCTGGCGTATGTGTCTTTATAATAGTCATTGGGCCAGTCATTCTGCCACGTGGTGTTACTCAGACTATTTCTGGTAGCTGCTGATACGTCAGCCATTCTCACTGACTGGTAGCCTCACATCATTAGACCGAAGTAGTAAATTGAAGTCCCTGCTTTTTCTTGCTATTTTTGGAGGTTTTATTATTGACGACCTTTGGGTGCAGCCCTTAGAAACCCACTTCTTTTTGGTAACCACAAAGCAGGACTCCTCGGAGTGTCCCTGCAGATAGCAATTAGATGAGTAAACTGTGAGCAATATCCACAGAAACCCAGAGATCTTGCTCTTTCCTAGTCACTGGACGGTCTTATGAGTGTCGTTTCAGGTAGCAATTAGCATTTTGTTAGTAATGTCATTGCACATTGTTATTATTATTATTATTTTACTATACTAGAGTTCAGTGGCTTCTTCAGCACTGAAAAGGCTTTAAAAATACATATATAACTTGCTCTTTTATTTTTGGCTCCTCACTTCCAGGAAAGTTAATTGGAACTGATTGGTTTTATTTGCTGACTTACCAAGTACCACAAAGCTGGAAAGGAATGAAGAAACATTAGCTTTCCACTGTCTGCATTAGTTTTTAAACTCTATTCCTCCTAGCTTGTCTTTTATCCACAAACCATTTTTTTTTAAAGAACACCAGTCTCTGGATAAGAGGAGAAAATTGAATTGAAGGATCATAATAATAATGCTTTACACTTGCATAGATCTTTAAAAATTTTTTTCAAGTATATTCATTTCTACCATAATTGGATTCCCATAACAGCCTTTTAAAATAGGAAGGAAGGAAAAGAACATTTATTGAATATCTTCTATACAAAGTACATTCACCACATTATCTCATTTAATTCTTGTTGCGGTGCTGATGAGGTGAGAATTCTTTCTCCCAGTTTCAGGAGGAAATATGGGCTAACAGTATGATTTGTCCAACCTTTTACAGTAAGCAAGAGGGGGGATCCTGGGTTTGAACCCTACTCTGTATGGTTCCAAAACTTAGTCCCGTCCACTTGGGTGGGTGTGGGCAGTTCAGATTATTATCTCATTTTTTTCAGTCATTAAAATTTGAGATACAGATAAGTGATTTGCTTGTAGTTATTCAGCTAAGCTAATGCCACCAGCCAAACCTGAATGTACATGTGTATGTATATTTGTTTTTGTTTCCTAGGCTTGCATACTTTCTGTATGCACCTCTGATGTTCTGTCAGAAGTCAATGACGCTTTCCTGTCCAGACTGATTCCTCAGCTTCTCAGCCTGTGACGCACCCCCACTGCTTGAGGGCCCCTTAGCAGATGACTACAGAGACAGTAAGAGAGAGAGAGAGAGAGAGAGAATCAGTAGGGGAGAAGGTGAGAATCAGCCTGGATGATGCTTGTCTTTGCGTCTGTGGGTGTACGGATTGCATTATTGCAGGGTGGGTTTTATGTTCAGTACCAATTTGAATCAATGTTGAACTGCAGCATACCATAGCTAATATTTTTTGTGAGTGCTGCCTCTAAAAATCAGATCAATACAATTAAACTTTAAACTAGTGGTTTTAATGTGAATATGTTAATACTTGGCACCAGAGTTGATATTTTAAATCTGATATATTGGAAAGAATAAATATCTTAGGGGAGCACTAATGGGAAAAGAGTTGAAATCATGTAAACCTGATTCAGGTAATAATCAGCCAGTCAATTAGTCCATACTATGGAGCCTGGTACCGGGCTATATTTTGTCTATCTCATGTGCCTCAGAAACGTCACCGGCCATCACGTTACAATAACACTTTCTAGTCTTCAAAGCAATATCACGCACATTATTTCATGTTTGAAGTGTAAGGATAGCATCCTTCGTATCTTTTTCCTTTTTCCTTTTAGCTTTCCAGAATGGTGGGTGGGACTAATGAGCTCTAGTACCAACTTTCAAGGATTCCTCACTCTCTGGGGCTGGCATCGACTGCAAATAACCTTCAAAGAAGCCAATTTACTAGAAAGCTATCTTTTCCCCATTCCACGTACTTCAGAAGTGTCCATCCTAACTGTCTGCAGAGAGCTCTTATGGGAGGCAGGATTTAAAAGAGTTTCTGAATGGAGAAGGTGAGATGCTGTTCTAGAGAAATGGTTCCCCATTTTTTTCTGTATTTTTCTTATGGCCCATTGCACCATCTTTCTATCTCCCTACCGCAGGTTGCTCAGGCCCTTCCTCAGCCAAGTCCCTTGTCTTTCCTTCCATACTATACTCCTACTGCTTTAGTCAGGGCTTTGCCACTTCTTGCTTGGTCCAGTGCAATAGCTTCCCGAGTCGTCCTTCTCACCCAGTCATTCATGTGAATGCCAGACACCCTCCTCAAGCTTAGATAGACCTTGCTTCTCACCAAGAAATACACAGTGAGTTCTGATGCCTAAAGAATGAAGTAGAGACTTCTTGATCTGGCTTTCAAGGTCTCCATGAGTGACATCTTTGGAGAGTATTAGGAAAGCATTACTAAAGATGCAGCTTTAGGAGGCTGAAGAGCTCTGTAACTCACATGTGTGACATTGAACCTTGCATGTGTGACATGTGATACTTAACCTCTCTAAGCCTTGGACTCCTCACTGGGAGGAATAAAGTAAGGCAGTGTACTGAAGGCACTGAACACAGTGCTTGGCTTCCTCAGTTAATGTTATTCACTTCAACTCGCTACTCACCGTTCAACATATTTTGGGTATTAAAAATGTGCTAGAGGGGCACCTGGGTGACTCAGTCGGTTGAGTGTCTGACTTCAGCTCACATCATGATCTCATGGTTTGTGAACTTGAGCCTCACATCAGGCTGGCTGCTGTCAGTACAGAGCCCACTTCGGATCCTCTGTCCCCCTCTCTCTCTGCCCCTCCCTCACTCATGTGTGTGCGTGGGCAGGCTGTCTCTCTCTCTCTTTCTCTCTCAAAAATGAATAAACATTTAAAATAAATAAATTAACAAATGAATAAATATGTGCTAGGTATTGTGCTAAATCCTTTAGATGCTCAATCTCAATACTAGAATTAGCAAGACGGATGATTGTATTATGGCCATGATACAGAGAAACTTGGGTTTGTAGACGTTAAGCAAATTTTCTAAGGTGACACAACTAGTTAGTGCCAGAATCAGAATTAGAACCCGATCTTGCTGACTCCAGACCCTATTCCCTAAACTAGAGCACTTTCCATCCATGCTTCCCTGCCTTTTTCCAGGCAAAATCTAGGATGTTCTTGCCTCATTTTAGGTCTATGAACATTCTTCATATGTTTCCAAGCTCAGGTCAAATGAGACTTCAAAAAAAGCAGAGACAACAACAGAGATAAAGAAAAGAAGGAAATAATGGGAGGAAATTTGGCTGTTAGAGAGTAGCCAGGATGTGTCAAAGTATAGATTTCTTATATTTATCTCAATAGCATTTTGAATTAAAGTTGTCTCATGGGTATCTGTGTTCTTAGAAGATGGTAAACTCTGAGGACAGTAGTTTATAATATATTGCTGCATATATTCTGATGATCAATATACAGAGAATCAGCTCCTTGAGAACTTATGCTGGAATCCTCTCTCCCATTGACAACGCAACTCAATAGTCTCAAATGCCAAGATGTAGGAGGATGTTGAGAAGGGGGTTGTTCCTTTCAGTGAAATTAAGATTTATGTTATAGGGCATCCTAGGTGGCAGTGGGAGAGGGCCATTCAGGAAGACACTAGCTGAGTGACTGACTAGGGGGGAGTAGAGGAATGGAGGTTGGTGGAGGCATGTCAGACAAAACAAGCTTCAATGGGTGTCAGAGGGGCCTAGAAAAGTTGGAAGGTAAACACTAGAGGTCAGGTAGACAGTAAATTTAAGTGCAACTGCAAACATTTTGGGGTTCATGAAATTTTAGATGTTGAAATGGTGTTCTCCTGTGAAAAATTTGGAACTGCTGGTAGCAAAAAGAACCTCAGTCTCAGCTAGGGTACTATTTGTTTGTCATTAAATACACTCTAAGTCTCACTTCCCATATCTATACAATGTGAATATCAAAAGACCATCCTGGATGACCTCACGGAATTATTGTGAAACTAAAGTAGAAAGGAATATGTAAGGGAATTGAATTTGAAAAGTAGTTTTACAGTTTTCTAAAGTGTTTTCACAGGTTCAAGGAATTGCTATTCCTATTAATAAAGAATAGGGCAACACCTGGCCTATCAGTAGTTTTTAGTTGCGTCGTTGAGATATGGCACCCACACACTTAAGAAGGCAAGACCATGGGCTATAATAGAAATTCAGAGGACAGAGTGTTTACTGCAAAGCAAGATTGCCAATTGTCAAAGAAATTTCAAAATAGAAGATGACACTGGAGTTAGCTTTGAAGACTGCATTGCAACTAGATAGTTAGAAAGGATGAGTGATGGGTCCCAAACAGTGAGGGGCATTGGAAGGACAGGTGTACTTTACATTTTAAAGTAAAGGGTCAGTATCAGAGCAGTGGGAATGGAAAGAGGTTGGGGAGGCTTTGGGACTCAGGCACCCATGTCTGTGATAAAACACTGATATTCTAGACGCTCGTTTCCTCTTTCGTGAGCACAGCCTGGAACCCTCAGCATGGATCCCCAAATATTTAATTTATTCTCTTCTCCTTTGCTACATTCTCTTGGAAATGTTGTCAAGAGAGAAATTAGTACTATATATTTTCTAAAGCTAGAAGTTTAAGTTCTATCAACTTAGTGTTTGGTGCAAAGAAAAAGATGGCATAAATATTCGATGTGGGGCCAAAAAGAGGTCTTACAGATTAAGTATTATGCAAGGTTTAAAGTCCTCTGCAAACTAATTTTTGAAGGCTTTATTTTTATTTATTATTTTTTAATTTTTTAGAATGTTTTTTATTTATTTTTGAGAGAGAGACAGAGCATGAGTGGAGGAGGAGCAGAGAGAGAGGGAGACACAGAATCCTAAGCAGGCTCCAGGCTCTGAGCTGTCAGCACAGAGCCTGACACAGAGCTCGAACCACAAACCATGAGATCATGACTTGAGCTGAAGTTGGACGCTTAACTGACTGAGCCACCCAGGCACCCAATTTTTGAAGGCTTTATTAAGTTGGGTTAAGAGTCCTCATTGTTCTTATTGTGTTGTGAATCTTGAGCTATAATTTGGAAAAGCAGTGGGCAGGGCAGTTACACAAATAATGATCATTGGCTCAAGCTTCTTAATGGTAAATAGATGACTTGATTCCCTGAAGAAGGGAACAGGCAGCATTTTCTCATTGCTGTTAATTATAATTTAAGACAGACTCAATTTTGTATTAGTCACAGATGTTTCGTTTCTCAGTTCATATATAATGTGGCACATGGAATATCTCCAAAGAGATTTTAGAAGTGTTTGCAGTCTTGTCCATCTCTTTACCACTTGGTGTGGTCTCTTCCAAAAATCATGACATTTGGAAAGAAACTCAGATAAGTTTGAAGGCATTTTCAAGACATTTTGCTTTCAATGATCTCTAAAAATATTCCTATTGAAAGTGAAAATTGAGAACATGCTCTGAAAAACAAAATCAAAATGTATATTGTGTCTTTGGAAAGCGTGGTTTTGGGAGTGGCTGGGCTGTGTTTCAGTTGTGCCATGGGTGAGGGTGGAGATACAAATGCGTGATTTCTGAATAGATATTAGTCACAGAAACCTTTCAGAAGATCCAGTGTTCCTACTGCTATTAAGCAAAAAATGTATTTCAAATGATTAGTCCAAGCAGCTAGTTCCCAAATTACTCCACTGTGGATTAATCTAACCAGGGAGAACTTATCAGTAGGACAAATCACTTGTGAAATTGTGATAGGTTTGGGAATGTTCCAAGATGTGGCAGGTTTGGAATGCAAACCCTTGATGAGACTGGGTGTGTCTGAGATTTAAAAGTTGCCTAAATGTTAAATCAGCCACAAAGACAATTTGAAACACAGTAACACCTGTATTTTCTGCTGCAGTAGTATGATGTTTCTTGGGAAATAAAATAGAATTACCATAAGGATATTACAGTGAACTTTTCTTAGGTTATATTGACAAAACTTGGGGTTACCAAATCTTTCCTTAAAAGAAAATACCACATTAAAAGAGTATCAAAAGCATAATCAAATAGTTTAATTTTAAGATGAGCATTTATGAACACTTTTTTGGGGTAAGAACATGTAATTGTGGTACCTTATGAATATGTGATAAATTCATTATAGGCATGCATGCAAAGTTCCTTAAATATCATTCTTCCTCATTTTCAATTATCATTACATATATTATATTATTATATACTATTGTTATATCCATTAACAGAAATAAAGGCACAGTGAATTTGTATATTTATAATTTTCGTATTTTGTAATTCACATCTCTCTCTAAAATCCATCTGTGACATCCAGAGTCAATGAAGTTCAGGCAGTCAACCTTTAGAATAAAGTTCTTGCACAGTTTCTCCATGATCCATGGAGTCTTTCTTTTCAAAGTTTGGAGTGGGATGATGGGAATAAATTCATTTAAGTAAATTTTTAGTAGTGAATTTTCTTGTGTAAAGTTCTGAATCACAGTTGGAACTCCTGATAGTTGCTTCAAAACTTTGGAAATTCCTCAAATAGGGTCTGAAACTGGCCCCCATACACAGAAGGCAAGGAGAGATGGAAGGAAGAGGCAAACCACTCCAGCTGGGTAGGTGGCAGTTTTAATAAACAAGGGAATTTACACAGGAAGCTTGTCTTGGGTGGGCCCAAGATGAGTAATCTCCATACACACTGCTGGAATCATAAAGGTTTATATAAAGGTCTTAATGGAGTTTAGTCACGTGTACTGTCCAGATGGTCTTGATAGCACATTACTCTCTCAAGGCTGTGTCCTTGACAAGGTTCCTACTGTGGGAACAGTGGGCAGGATGCACATTCGCAGGACAGGAAGGCCGCCGATTGTCCACATCCATCTCATGGGTCAACATATGGTCACGTCCTCTTGATAATCTCCTCCAACATTAATACTTTTAGAGAAAGAGCTGGAGACAGGGAGAGAGGCAGGGAAAGGAGGGAGGAACAGGATGGAATATACGTTTTCTTGAAAATTAAAAAGATTACAGAAATGATTAAGTGGGGGCTTATTACACTTAAGCATTTTTCAGGTCTGCACCTCTAGTCCAGAAACAGTATTTCCTTTCCCTTGAGAATGCCATGTTGGTATTGTTTATTGCATCATTTTCTCAGCAGTGAACGTCCAGTGTCCATAGAAAAAGCAACAGGCTGGGAGTCAGAAGGTCCAAATTCCTGTCTAAGTGTTGCTTTTGTTTTGCTTTAGGGGTAAAACACTTTATATTTCTGGTCTTCTTTCTTCAAACTATAGCATAAAGACAATAACACTGACTTCTTCATAGGGATAAGTAAGCCAGTATCTGTGAATTGTTCAGAAGAGACTTAACTGTAGGTAATTGGAATAGTGAGGAGGGGGGATTTTGAAGATCTTGAGTGGAGGTGTTTGTATCAAGTGGACAAGCATGACAGAGCAATCACATCATTCGTCTTATTTTAAAAGAAATGTCCCTCCAACTCATTGCAGCTCTTGACTGAGAGGACATCTGAGACATCTACTTTTCCAAGACAGCAACTCAAGTTTGAAGGCAGGTACAGTTCAAAGTCCAAGAAATGTTGCTTACCATCAATTTTAAGTCTTTGATGTGGTTTGGCAGGATGCCAGACTTGTGTGGTGTCCTGCACTCCGTGGATAACCACTGAAGGTTTGGTGATTTGGTATTAGAATGTTCCATTTCATTAAAAAAAAAAAAAGAATATTCTATTTCAAAGCTTCTGAAGGGCAAAGATTCTGAACACCAAGTAGAATTCTGTTGCTTAAGGAGCCCCAGTGCAGTGGACAGCATAACAAACTGTTTCTAAAATGAGGTAATATACACATCCTTCAGTCTCAGAGAGGCTATCAGAGACTCTGGGGTCCTGTCACATTTCTAGCTAGATCTAGAGTGTGAGTGCTGAGTAGAAGTACAATTAGGTTTGCAGGCATAGCTGCCCTCGCTTCAGTTTTGAACAACCTCACATTAAGTTTCTTCCCATTCCTTCAAACTGTCTTCCTAGCTTTGCACATATATCTATTTGTTTCAGAGAAAAAAAAAGACGGGAGTTGAATGACTTTCAGAAGCGATGTTTGCTTGCTCAATATGGTAAAATGACATTTAAAGAACATTCTAAATTAATATTTTGTCCTCAGAAATTTTGTAACATGTTACTGTGTAGCTGTAAAGAGAATTTTGGATTGACAGTTTCAAGACTAATTTTGGGCATGGTGAACTCTATTGTTTGGCATCGTATGAACCTCAAATATCTATTTGATAATACTTCTGTGTATCAGTTATCTATGGCAACAAAAATGCTATGTAACAAGCAACCTCAAAACCTAAGTGGCATACTACAAGAGATACTTATTTTTACTCATGGGTCTGCAGGTTAACTCATGGCTCTGCTGATCTGACCTGGGATCAATGAAGACAGCCCCTTTGCCAGCAGCAGAATATCAAGGCAGCTACATTCTCTGACGTGTCTGAGGCTTTGACTGGGAAATTTGGGTTGGTTTGGCTCTGGACCCATGTCTCATCTACCAGTGGGATAGCCTGGGAATGTTCACGTGGTGAGGGCAGAAGAGCAAGAGAGGAAACAAAAATGTGCAAGTACTTTTTCAAGTCTCTGCTAGCGTCAAGTGTGTTCCTGTCCAATTGGCCAAAGCAAGTCACATGACTGGAGTCAGAGTAAGGGTAGGAGGAGCTTATAAAATGTCAGAGCAAGAAGGGTTCACACAGGAAAATCATTAATTTGGGCCATTAACGAAATTAATCTGCCACTTCCATCTACGGTGTAATGATGGTTTTATAAAGGTAACCTTGAGATTCATCATGACCTTGAAGTATACTTTCAATGAAAAAAAGCATATTGTTTATTTTGGTGTGAAAAACATTTAGTCATGTTCTCATTCTTTATAAATTTGTAATCCATTGTTTGATATTATGCATTCGTATGATGATAAATATTTGGTTAACCACATACCAAATCACATGTTAAGAATTTATATTGTTCTTGGTGTTGGTAGGCTTGGGGCTTGAGTAATCACACAAAACTATACAATTTTCCCTAATTTAATCTTCACAGATTGAGAAAAAATTACTTTTAAATGAAAGAAGAATCACATTTGTGAATACATGTAATTGATGAATAGTTCTTAATTAGACAGTTACTCCAGATACTAAGACTAGTATAATGGAATGAAGCATTAAAAAGAGGCCAAGGAGAGTATAGTGAGTGGGCAATTGAACTGAGACTTGAAAAGTTAAGGTCAAGCCAGATGGGCATTGGCATGACTTATGAAGTTTTGTGGCACACCCTCCTTCTCTGCTCTACCTTTGAGTCTTATAAACACAGTCCAGTTGGCTTTGCAGACTGTGAAAGTAATGAGTTATTGATGGGAGTGAGTGCCAGGTGAATAACTCTTTCCTTGAAGATCTCTTCAGGCTGTGGTAACTGGAAGCAGCACAGAAGGAGAAATTGATGGCCCATATTCAGCTTTTGAATAGTAAAGCTTGAAGAGCTTTTAGGTACCGAACAGCTTGAGGAAAGGCAGGATAATGGGACATAATTGTACTGATTATGCAGTTGAGGTATGTTAAAGAAAAGTCTGCTAATTCTGTTAAATGGTGGCATTTTGTAGCTCCTGTTAATATTTTTAGTAGAGGAACAAGCAATGAGTTTATTGAGTTTTATTCAAAAAGATTAGCTCTTAAATCAACTCTAGCACCTTGGCATTTAATGGTTCAAGGCACTTCTCAACATAACCTCACTAACCCTTCCAACATCCGTGAAGTGTATGTGGGTGTCAAACGTTTATGACTAAGAAGTCTTAGCAAGTAATAACAAGTGACTTGCCCAAGGTTATACCTAAGGTAAAGCACTAATTTCTCCTCTGTGCTAAGCCTATCCCAGATTTGGGGGGGAGGCGATCAGGGGGCCCACATTATCTCAGGAGGCTATTTAGCTTGCTGAGATAGAACATTCAGAAGCAATAAACAACAACAACAACAAACCAAAAGGAAAATCTAAGCTCCGAATCATTTTATACAAGAAACTTTTCCAGATTAACTTATGTTGTCTGGTAAATAAAAGGTATAGGAATTAAAAGATTATTTTTGTTAAAATGTGTTAGTGATTTGATGACTCTCTTTTAAGTGGAAACTGTTAGAAGACTGTTTCTTTACATTTTATTGATGTTGTATAGTGTCTATAATCTAGGAACTCTGTAAGTATAAATTAACAATGGGAAAGAAATTTCTTTCTTTGATATGCTGAGTTATTTTATCATTTATTAGGTCACTGAACCTATTTCTTCAAGTACTCCTCTGTGATGTTCAGTGTTGTTCATCAAGTATATCTAGTTCCCCTTCTGGGCATATTGTAGCCTGTCATCTCCAACCCTCTTGGAGTTAAGTATGGCTATGTGGCTTGCTTTGGCTTGTGTGGTGCATGTCACTTCTGGTGGACACTTTAAGAGACAGTGTGTGATTCAGCACATTCTCTCTTGAAACCTGGAGTGGTGACCAGCAGTTTTCAAATAGTGGTTGGAACCCTGAGTGATAGCAATGAAGAGTTATCCTTGACAATCTGCAACACATACATAGCATGAACAAGTAAAAGCCCCCAGCCCTGCCCCCCCTTATAATCCATTGAGATTTGGAGTTGTTTTTGAGTTCAACATAAGCTAGTCTAACCTGACATAAGAATTTGTACCTAGAATCTGGGGTGCTGCTCTAACAAATGACCTAAAATATGGCTAGCATGGGTTGGCTGCATCGGGTGTGTTTGGCAAGGAATTACAAGAAAGACAAATTTATTCTATTGAAAGATTTTGTATATCTACAAGCATGGAGTCCAAAAACTCAGAGACGTGCATAATTGCTTCCAATTAAAACAGGAAAGCATAAAAATGAGAAATTCTTATAATTGTTCCAAGGGACACCTATTGTTAAAACCTATGGATAGATCAAGTTTTAGCCAGCAAATACTTTTCAATTGGACAAAAAGGGCTAAGAGAAAAGATATTGAAGTTGTGGATCTCCTGGAGAAGCCTGATATTCCCAAAGTATCAGCAATTAAGACAAGGAAAGAGGGGGGTGGCAATAAAGGAAAGGAATATAGCAAATCTGAGAATTCTGTCTAGAAAAGAGCTATAATTATTGGTATATGAAAATTACGAAAATATAATTGATAAGAGGCCTACTAAGTTTTAAAGAATCTTATACTACCCAAGAAATGACAAGCCCACAAAAAAAACCCTCAAGATTTAAAATGACTCTTTAAGTTATAATTGTCTGAGGTCAAGAAGAGGTTGAAAAAGCTATTCAGTTTCAAAGGAGGGTATATTCCTTGAAGCCCATTTCATATGTGGCCATAGATTATAATGGGAAGGAATAAACTTCCAGAAGACAAGCCCAAGGACCACAGTGAATAAGGAAATAATCAGGGCCTCATCGAGGAGTAGTTTTCTTTTTTTTCTTAAAAAATTTTTTTTAATGTCTATTTATTTTTGAGAGAGAGAGAGACAGAAACAGAGCACAAGCAAGGGAGGGGCAAAGAGAGAGGGAGACACAGAATCTGAAGCAGGCTCCAGGCTCTGAGCTGTCAGCAGACAGCTTGACATGGGGCTTGAACCCATGAACTGAGAGATCATGACTGGAGCTGACCAGATGCTTAACCGACTGAGCCACACAGGTGCCCCAAGGAGTATTTTTTACCTCCAGACAGGGCCCATCAAAACACCTGCTCAGGACTTTGGGCTTGTCCATGGGCAATAGACCATGGACAAGAGATCTGTGTATCCTGGATTTAGTGATGATGAATGATAAAGAGACCACTGTGCATTCTTCCAAGATCCTAGGCTTTGGGTTTGATGCTGTAATCACATGAAATTTTCGAGTTCTGTCTCCTGGGCAGATATAATTATGTTTTGTATACAAGAATGAGAATGATAATCAGAAGGACAGATTGCAGTAGTTACCAGTTTTGTTTACCAAATTTTTCTGGTTCTCTTCTTAGACACATGGTAGGTTGGAATTTTCTCAATTCCTTTATCCAAAGACATGAAAACAGAAATTCCTTTGGGTGAGAGCTTAAAGAGTCGGACCTATGCTCTTTCTTTCCTTTTGGTTCGGGTGCCAGCATCTTTCAACAGTCCCTCCCTCAGCTCAAACCTGTGTGGGTTATGAACCTAAAGTCTGAAACACTGATCTGCAATGGATATTGTGTGTCTGAAAAGCAAACCATTGTTGTTTTAGACCACCGTTACTTTGGGAGTTGTTTGTTACTGCAATGTATCCCACTCTAACTTGACAGATCTGTTCCCCAGTTGGAAAACGGGGATGCTAAATGCATATTGATAAAGTGCATAAATTTAAAATATTCTATTATGCTATTGAGCACTGGTATATATTTTTTCCACAAAACAAAACAACAGTCAAAAATACTTAAGTTTCTCAAAAGCAATTTTACCCTCTATAGGAAAAGTGTCTTATTATCTGTGAGATTAAAAAGTGTCATCTTGGTGGAACACTAGTAATACTAAATAACCTACATATCTCAGAATTTGATAAGGGGATAAACACAGGTAGAGTTGAGACACATTTGTATTTGTAAATACACAAACAAATTTAGGGGGTTAATCAAATTTTATTATTTCTAATCCTGAATCTGATCTCCTACTGGGGCCTGGAAGAATTCTGTTCTAAGCAAGTCACTAGAAACATAATGTGTGTATGGTGGGAGAGGTGGGTGTGTGTGGGTGTGTGTTGAGTTCTACTGAATCACTGGGCATGGGCTATTCTTGGAGGCAGCTAGACACTAGATTTGAAAGAATCATATTCTTATCTGATATATAAATGCTATGTTTCTCAATAATTATGGATAGGTTGAGTGTAGATTCTCTGACATGAGCATGAGCCTTTCTTGCAAAGGTTATTAATACTGTGCAGTGCTCAATGCTTGTACTTAACAATATAGCCGTATTATATTCTGTACTTATACTTACAAAGCAATTTTGCAATGCCTCTTATTTACTTTATGGTATCCTGCAATGCCTAGGGAACAGTAACTTAGACAGAATCAGCCAACTACAATAACAAGCCAGGCATATGTTATTATTGCTTTAATGGTAGACTTTTGATATTCAATTACTCAACAGTTGCCTGGTGCTTGGGTTTGTGACTTTTTTGAGCCATTGATTTCTACCTCCCCTACATTCTTCCACATGATATAAGCAGTAATCATTTGGTAAATGCTAAATCCCAGTATACTAAAAGTGGCTTTGGGACATGGGACTTCATTGACCAATACCAAATTCATTTGCAGAAAAAGTATAGGGTGGTACATGAATTCTCAAATTTGGCTACGTGTTGGTATTACCGGCAGGATTTTAAAAGTAGCCAATATCTGAGTCACACTCCCAGAAATTCTGATTTAATTGGTATGGAGATTTTTTTGAAAATTCCCAGGCAATTCTAACATGTAACAAAAATTTGAGAATAACAAGTGTACTGGTTAAAAGCACATGCTCTGGAGTCATACAGATCTGGATTTATATCTCTGATTCCTTGTTACTAGCTGTGTAAGCCTAAGCGAGTATTTAAATTCTCCAAGCCCTAATTTCCTTATCTTTAAAGTTAGCATAAAATGTTACTGTAAGTTTTAAATGGGTTAATATATGTAAAGAGTTCTGTGAGTACCTGACACATAGAAAGCTCTCAATAAATGTTTTAACGCTAGATTAATTATTAATTCAAGGTTGGGGGTCTTGAAAGCAGGATAAGGATTGACTTGCAGAACAAAGATTAGACGCTTCAGAGAGAAGAAGGAACATATGTAAAGGTGTGGAGTTGAGCAGGTATGACGTATTCTGGGGATGATGTGAAATTCATTGAGGTGGAAACATGATATGGGTAAGACAGACTAGAGAAAGACGAGGCTGAAGATATTGCTAGCAGCCAGATTTTAAGAGTTCTGTATTCTAAGTATTAGAGCTGGGTTTTTACCTTTAAATTAATGGTAGTTCTTATTTGGACACAATGATGTTTTGCAATTAATTGTGAGTTATGTTACAGGTAAAGTGAAAACGAGATTCATTTTTATTCATTCCATAACATTATTCTTCCTCCCTGGCATTCTGATATCTTTCCTTAAATATGAAATAGTAAAGTAAATGCAGCAGGTGTGCCAGAAATTACTCATAACCTACCACACAGCTTAGTTTAGGTCCAGGCCACCCTTACTCATGTCGTATTATTATTTGTGAGGATTGAGAAATATTTTTATGTTGTGAGATGTCATTTCAGAGCTATATGTATTATCTTTATCTGTGGATGAATTTCTGCCTCAGACCATGATGGAGCAACTGGTACTAGACTGGCCTTCCTGCCGTAAACAATGAGTAAACAACTAGAAAAGTGGGCATCTGTGTGAAACAACTCTTTGGACATTAGACTACAAGCAGCACACAAGGTCGATGAAAACAAAACAAAAAAGGCAAGCCCTATGATGACCCTGCTTTCTCCCTCGAAATGTTTACTAGACCACAGCAAAGGGAGGAGAAACCAAGCAGAACACAATGGTCTTGCTGAGCTGAGACAGAAATTAGAGTGTGGGTAAGCTGAAGCAATCAGAGTTTGTAGGACAGAGTACCAAAGACGAGGGAGCCATGCAGAGAAAGAGTTTCATACACCAGCATGGAGTACCCTTGTGTTTTTTAGCTGAATAGCAAGTTGCATGTGGACAGGGCAAGACTTCCACAAGGCTTGGCAAAGGACAATTACCGGGAAAGAAAGCACCAAGGACATATAAGCTGAAAAAACTCTCAGGGCTCAACAGGGTGGGGAGACATTTGATATCCAATCAGTCAGTGTAGAGAGACTTCATGGCATACTCATGGTTGATAAAGATCCCATCCCGGGGGGAAAAAAAAAAAGATCCTGGAAATCCCAAGCGTTAAGAGTACGAACAAATTAACCATTGAGTAAAGATTACTCTATACCTGTCCTAAAAACAGCAATGACAACAACAACAACAACAACAACAACAACAAAACAAGCCTCCAAATAACCAAGCTGATCTACAAGTAAATTAGCTGCTTACCAGGAGTAAGTAAGAGAGAGAGGGAGACCCAGAATCCGAAGCAGGCTCCCGGCTCTGAGCTGTCAGCACAGAGCCCGACGTGGGGCTCAAACTCACAGATCGTGAGATCATGACCTGAGCGGATGTCGGATGCTCAACCGACTGAGCCACCCAGGTACCCCAGTAAGACTAACATTTTTTAATAGAAAACAACAAAACTCAGACACTGAACACCGTAATGTTCACAATGTTCAAATTCCATCCAAAATTATATGACATGAAAAAGCAGTACCAGTAGAACCATAAACCATACCAGTAGAAATAGATACAGAAGTGAAAGAGATGATGGAATTAAAAGATAAGGAAATTAAAATACTGATTATAATTACATCAACAATTTAAAGGAAACAGGAACATGAATAAGTAGAGAAATAGAAAGCATAACAAAGAAAAAAGAATCTTCTAGAGAAAGAAAAAAATACAATATCTAAAATGGATAATTCACTTAATGGATTTAAGAGCAAATCAATCACTTAAGAAGAAAACGTCAGTGAACTTGGAGATTACAAAAATTTAATAGAGTCTTTCAGACCTGTGGGCAATGTCAAGTAATTTTGCATATGTTTAATTGGAGTCCCAGAAAAGGTAGAGAGTGGAGCAGAAATACTATTTTTAAAAATGGTTGAAATTTTCCAGATTTGGCAAAAAATATGAACACACAGGTCCAAGAAACCTAACAAATTCCAAGCGAAATAAAAGAAATTTCCACCATGGCACATCATAATAAACTTGCTGAAAGTCAATGATAAAGAAAAATCTGTGAATAGTCAGATGAATAAAAGAAAACATGCCAGGGGAACCTGGGTGGCTCAGTCGGTTGAGTGTCCGACCTCGGCTCAGGTCACGATCTCGCCGTCTGTGAGTTCGAGCCCCACGTCCGGCTCTGTGCTGACTGCTCAGAGCCTGGCGCCTGTTTCACATTCTGTGTCTTCCTCTCTCTCTGACCCTCTGCCGTTCATGCTCTGTTTCTCTCTGTCTCAAAAATAAATAAACGTTAAAAAAAAAAAAATTAAAAAAAAAAAAAAAGAAAACATGCCCTACACAGGCAAAAATATGAATGACTGGAAACAATGCAAACTAGAAGAAAAGGAATGACATCTTTATATTTTTATTTTTATTTTTAAAGGAATGACATCTTTAAAATTCTGGAAAAACAATGCTATCAAAAAACAGAACAAAATGAAACAAAGCAAAACAAAGTCAATGGACATAATAGTGTTCTATATCAAGCAAAAATATCTTGCAAAAATGTCTTTCAAAAATAAGGACTAAATAAATACATTTTGAGACAGTAAAAAAGAAATAACTTATTGCTAGAATATATATTTATAAGACATTTTAAAGAAAAATTTTCAGGCTGAAGGAAAAATATAAGTTGGAAATTCAAATTTACATAAAGGAGTGAAGATTATTAGAAATTGTAAATATATAGGTAAATATAAAGATTTTTTACTTAAAAATCTTTTTAAAAAATTAATTTAATTTATTTTTATTTTAGAAAGACAGATAGACACAGAGAGAGAGAGCAGGGGAGATGGGCAGAGGGAGAAAGAGAGAGAATCTCAAGCAGGTTCCATGCTCAGTGTCAAGCCCAATGTGAGGCTCAATGCAGGGATCCATTCCATGACCCTACAATCATGACCTGAGCTGAAATCAAGAATGAGATGCTCAATTGACCGAGCCACTCAGGCACCCATAAAATTTATCTTTAATAAACAATGTATTGGGTTGTCTAAAAAATACAGAAATAACATGTATTTACAGGAAAGATGGAACATAGGAAGTAGAAAAATACAGCTGTCTAGTTCTTAAATTATTTGTCCTATAGATTATTTGAAGGTACATTGTGATAAGTTGATGATATTGTAAACTTTAGAGCAACAACTAAAAAATATATAAAACAAAGATACATATGTAATAAATTAAAAGAGGAGATAAAATGGAATAATCAGAAGAAAAATCACTTTTCCAGGAGAAGGAATTAAAAGAAAAAAGGGAAAAGAACAGACACCAATAGCAAAATGGTAAACTTAAATCCAACCATATCAAAATTACAGTACACACAAATAGCCTAAACAGATCTATTGAAAGGCAAAGATTATTAGATTGAATAAAAAAATCAGGGGATGGCTAAATGCCATTTATAAGAAATGTACAAGTAAGGTGGGGGGGGGGTGCCTGGGTGGCTCAGTCAGTTAAGCATCTGACTTTTGATTTGTGTTCAGGTCTTGATCTCACAGTTTGTGAGATCAATCTAGGCATTGGGCTCCATGCTGACAACACAGAGCCTGCTTGGGATTCTCCTTCTCTTTACCTCTACCTCTCCCCCCACCCTGCTCTCTCAAAATAAATAAATGAACTTTTTTTTTTAAAGGAATACATTAGTAAGTTAAAGTAAAATAATAGAAAAATTACACCACGAAAATAACATAACAGATCTGGAATGGCTTGATTCATATCAGACAATGTAGACACTGGGACACCAATTATTAATGGATAGACCTTTAGAAGAATATTAAAAGGGTCAGTTGATTAAGTAAATAAAACAATCTTATGTGTATGCATTTAATAACAGTTACAAAATACATAGAGAAAACCTGATAGAACTGAAAGGTGAACATAGAGAAAATTTCACAATAATAATTAGAGTTCTCAGTGTTCTTTCAGCAATAGATAGAGCAACTAGACAGAAAATCAGTAATGTAGAAATCTTGAAAAACAATATCAACCAACCTGACCTCATTGACATTTGTAGAATATTGTACTCAACAACAGTACTATACAAATCCTTTTCAAGTGCTATTCTGGGGCTATCTTCACATATTTAAAAACATTTAAATCAAACACTATGTTTTTTTTTTTTTTTTTACCATAACAATTAAATTAGGTATTAATAACAGAGATATCTAGAAAATCACCACATACTTGGAAATTAAACAACATGCTTCCAACTAACTAATGGGTCAAGTAAACAATTAAAAGGGAATTGTATAATACCTTGAACTAAATGATTATGAAAATGCAGTGTATGAAATTTTCACCTAAAGCAGTACTTTGAAGGAAATTTGTAGCAGCTAAAACCGCGCCTCCAGGGATATTTACAGCTTTAGATGAGCATATTAGAAAAGAAGAAAGGTTTAAATTCAGTGATCTAAATTTCACTTTAAGAGACTAGAAGTGAAAAGGAAAGTTAAATCCAAATTAGGTAGAAGGAAAGAAAAAACAAAATAATTTGAAACAAGTCATAGCCTAAACATAAAAGCTAAAATTGTGAATCTTTAGAAGAAATCAAAAGAGAAAAATATTCAGCACCTTGAGATAAGAAGAGACTTCTTATATAGAACACTAAAAGCATAAACTAAAAGAAAAGTGATGAATTAGACTTTACCAAAACTAAAAACATCACTCTTTATAAGATACCATTAATGGGAGCCTGGGTGGCTCAGTGGGTTGAGCATCTGACTTCGGCTTAGGTCATGATCTCACGGTTTGTGAATTTGAGCCCCATTTGGGCTTTGTGCTGATAGCATGGAGCCTGCTTGGAATTCTCTGTCTCCCTCTCTCTTTGCCCCTCTCCTGCTCTCTCTCCCTCTCAAAATAAATAAACGTTAAAAAAAATTTTATAAGACACCATTAAGAAAATGAGAATATATTTGCAATACATATAGCTGCTAAAGGACTTACATGCGGAAGACATAAAAAATGCTTAAAACTCAATATTAACAAGTTAAATCCAGTTTAAAATGAGAAAAATATTTGAGAATACTTCAAGCAAAAGAAAATATACAAAATGACAAAAGACACATGAAATAGTGTTCAACATCCTTAACTGTTAGGGAAATGTAAATTAACATCACAGTGGGTACCTCCACATACTTGCATGGCAAGAGTATGGAACAATCAGAATTGTCGTATATTGCTAACGGGAATAGAAAGTGGTACAACTACTTTGGAACACACTTTGTTAATTTCTTATAAAACATTTAACACAGAAATTCAACTCTTAGGTTTTTATTCAATAGAAATAGAAACATTTCTAGATGGAACAGAAACACACAAAGACATGTATACAAATGCTTATAGTAGCTGCTGCTACTGCTTCTCCTTCTTCTCCTTCTCGTTTTTCTTCTTCCTTCTCTTCCTTCTTCTTCTTCCTTCCTTCTTCCTTCCTTCTTTCTTCTTTCTTCTTTCTTCTTCTTCTTCTTCTTCTTCTTCTTCTTCTTCTTCTTCTTCTTCTTCTTCTTCTTCTTCACTCCAGTGCCTAGAATAGTGCCTGGTATAAACATTTTTGGGATGGGTAGGTGGGGGTAGGCTGGCTGCATATTTGAATGTTTCAGAATGATAAAGATTATGAATGAAAAATTATCAATATATATCATCATAAACTTTTTTTAGATACACATATTCTGATAAATATATATGTACATTCTGATTGTATATGTTTCATTGTTTTAGAGAGATTTATAGGACTCCATGTAAGAGTGACTCAAAGTAATAGCTGAGAGGATAGATATCATTGTTTCTTTTATTGTCAAATTGTACTTCTCACAAGTGAACCTGTTTCATGGATCACTCATTCATTCATTCATTCATTCATCCAGCACTTACCAAGAACCTTTGGGCATTGACAATAGATAGATACAAAATTAGATGCATGGGAGAAGTAGTATGGAAGTACAGAGATGGAAGAAAGAATCTGCGTTTGGAAAAGAGATTGAGGAGGTGGGAAAATCTTTGAAAAGAACTTGCCTAGTTCTAATTGATAATAGAAGTATATCAAGTGGAGAAAGAAGAAAGGGATTTCCAGGCAGAGGGAGATGCTTTAGCAAAAGCAAGAGGTATAGAAACTCAAGAAATCATTTGTGATGACTAAAGTATAGTGTGTGTTAGAGAATGGTGGAGAGTGATGTTGGAAAAACATGTTGAAGTCTGATAATGAAGGATCTCCAAAGCCACGCCAAGAAGTATATCTAGTAGGTAATTTAGGAACCATCAAAGGACTTTATCTAGGAAGGTGACATGAGCAGTTTCGAGATTTACAGGATAATTCTTACTGCAGTTAGGATGAGAGAGTGAGCCTGAAGGCATGGAGATTAGTTAAAAGACCACTAACAGTTTTTAAGCAAGAAATGGGGCCTAAATTAAGACAGCAGCTGTATGAATAGGGAGGAAAGGACTGATTTCAAGATTAAAATTGATGGGTCTTGGGACCTATAGGGGAGTGAGAGAAAAAGAGGAGATAGAGCTGACTCTGAGTTTCTGGTTGGGAGTCTTGCAGATGGGGCTCTAATTGATCCACTGTGACCTGCAATTGATTGGCCTTCCTGGTTCACCTCCTTTCCTCCATTGACCTTTCTCCCCAACTTTAACTCCAGGAAAGAGGTTTCCTTCTACTTTGGGCTCATTAATACCTCTTTTCATTCACCAGGTATAGAACCTACTAGCTAATCAATCTGCAGGAGTAACCTTTCCTTTTCCTCTGTGTCAGCAGCTGAGTATCTTACAGATCGATTCAATATGCTCTCAGTTCTGTCAAAACTGTTTCAGGAGACCTAGAGAGCTATTTCACTGCCTTGTAGGTTTGCACATCTTCTAACAACCTGCTGTAATACTTTAATTCATTCAACTTTTTCTTATTATCCCCTTGTATCCACTTATATCAATCCATAGATGATATCAATTCCAGTCTCAATGGTCTCTAAAGGTTTGTTCTTAGTCCTTATGTGGGATGTAGATTTCTGACTGTGGATTCAATATTGAGATAAGTACTGTAAGGAGAGAAACAGTGCACAAAGGGTGGTTTCTTACTTTTCAGAGTTCAATAATCTAGATGAAGAGATGAGACTCTACCCCTTCTCCCTTTTCTTCCTTCTTTCCTTACTCTCTCCCTCCTTCTTTCCTTCCTTCTTCCTTCCTTCCTTCCTTCCTTCCTTCCTTCCTTCCTTCCTTCCTTCCTTTTTTTCCTGCCTGCCTTCTTTTTTTCTCCTTCATAAATTAAATTAAACTAAACATAAATACTGCGAAGGTATCAACAGTGCAAAGATAAGTAAAACATGAAGCTTTCTGATCATACAACAGCCAATAATTAAGTGACAAATTATACGGCACAAAACTGAAAGCTAGTTTAACAGGGAAGTCCTCATGGAAAAACTAGTACACATTTAAGGAATATTTATTATTAGTAGTATTATGTGTAAGAACTCTCATAAGCATAGGACATCTTGATTTTAGGAATTAACTAGCAAAAACAATCAGGATATTCATCTAGATTAGTTGAAAAATGTAGGTGAGATGCTGGTATAGTTAGATGGATTAAAGGGCAATTCTCGAGATTATGAATAAACTAGGGCTGTGTCAAAGTGAATAGAATTTTCAAGGAATATGTGTTAGGACTCTGCCTTTAACCATATCTTATTCATCAATGGTTGGATAAAGTCATATAAGGCTGGTTTATCTAAAGTATAGACAGTGAAACAGGATCTTATTATACAACATATCACATCAAGGTTCAATATGAATATGGAAGTATAAAATTTCTGAGTCAAAAATAATAAATAAAATGAACTTAGGTTCAAAAAATTCATGATGGTAGTATCAGGGCAAATTGCCTTAACAGGTTGGAAAAGTTTTTGGAGTTGTAGTTGCCTATGTGACTTGGAGTGACATTGCTGCAAAACTAATCAAATACCACATCAGTGGGAAAAGATCGTGGGGGCAGGCGTCTCCCTAAAAACAGCATTAGCTAAACCACATGTACTATTGAATGTCCAATTCTGTGTCCCTTATGTTTAGAAGGTTACAAGCAAACTAGAGCATGCTCTGACAGTACCACTCATGATGTTTTAGAAACCATATCACATAGAAACTAGACAAGAGATGACTATAAAAAACATCTGAAAAATTACTTCGAAAAAATTTTTAAATGTTTTTTTAATGTTTATTTATTTTTGAGAGAGAGAGAGAGAGTCCAAGTGGGGGACGGGTAGAGAGAGAGGGAGACTCAGAGTCGGAAGCAGACTCCAGGCTCTGAGCTGTCAGCACGGAGCTCGATGCAGGGCTTGAACCCACAAGCAGTGAGATCATGACCTGAGCTGAAGTCGGACGCTCAACTGACTGAGCACCCAGGCACCCCAATTACTTCAAAATTCTTAAAGATCATGAAAAATGAATAGGCTTGCTCTGTCTTATTTCAGAGAGCAGATACAGCAAGAACAGATACAAATTTTAGTGAGGTGAATTTGGACTCAAATCAGAGAATTTTCAGTTTGGTATTCTAGAAATAATTGAGGTAGTTTCCATCATTTACACAATAAGTGCCCTTTCACTGACAGTATTCCAACAAAGTCTAAGTAGATGGTCATTTGTTGGAGATGTAATTAAATGATATCCTATTTGAGTGGAGAGCTAGATGAAATTATCTATAAGCTTTCTTCCCGTGCTAAGTCCAAACAAGCCTTATTTTTGTGTTTTCTCTTAGTAGAGGAAGTTGAACAATGTATTGATTAGATTAATATGTCAATGATAGAATTATGGGAAGGAAGTAGAGGGAAGAATATTGAATATTTTTTTATACTGTGCTGTAAAGAATGTATATTTCCCTAACAACACAAAGAAAATTTTAGTAGATATCTTAGAAGTTGTTTTGAATTGACTTATACCAATAATAGAATCCTTTACTTCATTTTAGTCCCAAAGTGAAAAGGGAACCAGTAATACATTCCACACATCCTTTTGAAATAGTTAATTGTCAATGCCTAGTGTGGAATAGATTAAAAAAAAAAAAAACACCTAGTAATTAGGCTTCTAGTTAAGGCATTTTATTCAACAAATACCAATGCTTAGCATACACGTGGGACTTTATATTTGCCAAGTTATTAATTTGTTTTCATATTAACCATGGGAAAGCAATGAAGTGATATCTTTACCTATCAGATGAAAAACATTAAGACCACTAATATGCAGAATCACCAAGTCTATCATTTTTCAAAAGACTTGAAGTGGTATTTATTTATTTATTTGGGGGCCTTGATACCGTATTTCAAGACAGTGAATCCAAGGAGCCAAGTAGTTGATGTGATTCATGTGTTAACATTGCCCAAAATATCAAGCTGATTCTCTTTTCTGAGGCCCATTCTTTGAGCTTAGCTGATAATTTTATAGTTATTATAGAAACAATACTTTTTAAATTTTGTAACTCATTTTTGTTGCCTACAAAGAAGCTTTAAATTACTCAATATCATTTAACAGATAAAATGAAATACATGTTTCTAACTACCCTATATACTTCAAACAGTTGTTTTCGTAAATCCAAGGAAAAAATTCAAGCAAACTTGTTTACCACTGGCTGAATATAGTTGAAGTTCAGACGGCATAGTTATAATTTATTACTTGGCACACAGAATTATTTTAAATTACTGCATTAGCACTGACTCATTCAGAATAGCATCTGCTGGAAGACCACCAAAAAATCCTAGGGATTTGGTACAGTCAACACAATGACAATAAACAACAAACTGGCAGCCTCTGGGGCTGGCAATTTTATTTACACATATTATATATTTTTTAAAACTTCAGCAGAATCGATACCAGTGATTTCAAGTTTTTAAAAAATTCTATATATCACTGTTGCTTACTTCATATTACTCAATACTGTCAGGCGTTTTAATCTTTGCTGTTCTAATGGAGATAAAATCACATCACATTGAAGCCTTAATTTGCCTTTCATTGGTTGCTAATGCAGTTGTGAACCTTTTAAAATATTTATTCACCATTTGTGTGTTCTTTACTATGAATTACCTATTTATGTCTTTTGCTCATTTTCATAGGTTATTTGTCCTTTATTGATTTGTTCAATTTTCAAATATATCAGGGAGAGTAAACTTTTTTGGTTACATATGTTACCAATGTCTTCTCTAAGTTTGTGGTTTATTTTAACCTTTTTGATGAAATATTTTCCTAATTATTTATTTTTTTGGATGGGGGATATATGCTAATAATTCATTAAGTAACAAAGTTAAACTTTTTAAAAAAATTGAGTGTTGGATACTGAGTCATTTAAATCATGCCTATCTATGGCGAAAGCCTTGTTTAATGCAAGACAATTAACACTGGTACATAACAGGTTAACCAAAAAAAGTAGGCAACAGGGCACCTGGGTGGCTCAGTGGGTTAAGAGTCAGACTTCAGCTCAGGTCATGATCTCACGGTTGGTACCTTTGAGCCCTGCACTGGGCTCTGGGCTGACAGCTCACAGCCTGGAGGCTGCTTCAGATTTTGTGTCTCCCTTTCTCTCTGCCCCTCCCCTACTGGCGCTCTTTCTCAAAAATAAATAAACATTAAAAAAATGTATAAAAATAAAAATGAAAAAAAGTGGGCAACACAAAACATGATAAAATAAGATATACAACTGGAAAAAAGCAGTTGTGGAAACATACTGAAATAGTTTTGGTAAATACAGCTCAAATATGGAATGAGTAAAGACAGGTCACTAGCTTCTGAAAGTCAGCCTATAGTCACTATGTTCTGCTGAGGAAATGTTCTGCTAATCATTTCTTGATACCAATATTGGCAAATTTATCAGTTTTACCCTATATAGTCAGTAGGTTTTGGGTTCTTATTTAAGAAATCCTTTGCTACTAGTGGTGATAGAGATATTCTCTGATATTTCTTCTAAAATTTTGAAAGATTTGCTTTCCACATATATATATTTAATCCATCTAGAATATACTTTTGTATAATATAGAGATCCAATTTTATTTTTTCCAGGTGGATAATCAATTTTCCTAATACAATTTATTGACTAGTTTTTTTCTTTTTTCAATTATCTGTAATGTCACGGTCACATGTGGGTACATGTAAGCCTGTTTCTGGACTCATTCTCTACATCTGGCAAAAAACTTTACTGTTTCCACCTGGTCCAGGCCTGGGCGAGGGCTCCGCGGTGGTCAAAAACCTGCCTAGGGGCCGCAGGGCGAGCCTCAGCCAGAGGCCCTGACACCAGGGCCGGGGTGCCAGAGGGGCCCCTCAAAGCCTGCCGGGCTCCGGAGGCTCCTCGTGGTGCCGGAGGCTGGGCGTTTGGCAGCTGTGCCCGCCCAGCCCGGCCCGGGGCCGCCGGCCTCCCAGGTGAGTCAGGTGGTCTCCATCTTCTGGATGAGCTTCACCTGCTGACCCCCCGGCGGTTCTGCAGGAGGCCCCGGAGATGGGCGCCTGCGCGGTTGGAACCGGGTGCGCAGATAAAGGGCCGGGTTCAGGGTCCGCTCCAGGCTTCTGGCGGCTCGCGTGGCGTCCAGGGCTTTCCCCCAGCTCTTCTTGGGACGGCTTGTGCCTCTGCTCGTCCCGGAGGAGGCCGGCCGCCGCCGTGGCTCTGCCTGTTCAGGAGAGGCCTTCTGGCTTCACCTCCACCGGCTCTCGAGAAGCGGGCCGCGCTCCGGAGCCACCTCCTGGCGGCGGAAAGAGAAGCGGGAGAGAGGTGGGTGCGCGAGCCCGCGGCTGCGTGTTGACCAGGCGGTGGGCGGCTGGGCGGCGGCCCCTCGAGGGGAGGCTTTCCGACCGGTCCCGGGGCTCGTGCTTGATCCGCTGTGAGGAGGCGAGCGCAAAACACGGGGTCTTCCGGTCCGGGAGGCACAGGGGGCCCACGATGGTTCCCAAGGTTGGGACTGGAGAGGGGGTTGCGGGGTTGGTGGGAGGCTGGAAGACGGGGTCCCCGGGACTGCTGTGCCCAAGCACTGTGGAAGCAAGAGGCAGATCACGGGACCGCTTGGCTCATCGCCTTTTATTATATTTTCGATTAATTTTTGTGTATTTTCCCAAATACGTAATTGGTTTAATTAATACAGCATAATAATGAACTTTGATTTCTGCTAAGAATATTATACTTTGACCTTGCCACCAGTCATTTTGAGAATGTTTTGGCTGTTGTTAGCTTTTTGCCCATATACATTTTAGAATTGTTAAATTTCTCAAATATTTTGTTTGGATTTTGAGTGGAATTTTATTGCCTTTAAGATTGTTCTTGAGGAAAACTATTTTAACTATGCTAAGCTATTTTATCCATGAATCTAGCATATTTCTCAACTTATTTAGGGATTTAGATTTTTTTTTTTTTCCCAATTAGGGAATCTTTTATTTCCTTCCTAAAGAATACCATTTTGTATTTTGTTTAGTTCAGGCCTTTATTTTTTTGTTTTGTTTTCTAAAAATGCTTTTATTTAGTTTACATTTTTGATGGCTCTTTCCATTGGGTATAACATTTTATGGTAGCAGGTATTTGGTTTCAGCATTTTGAAAAGTCCTTCCATTGCTCATTTGAAGGTGAGTATCTTTTTTCTCTAGCTGCATATAGGATCTATGGAATGCTTGGTTATGGTATTTTTAAGATCTCTCTTGAAGTTTATAGTATTTTTTGAAAATATGGCTTAATGTCAACAGTTTTAAAACATTGTCTATTATCTTCTCAGAGAACATTTCAACTTCCTTCTGTCATTTGTCCTGGGACTTTAATTAGACCTAGATTAAACCTTTTAACTTCATTGACCATATTTCTTATACTCTTATGTTTTTCACACTATACTTTTCCTCTCTGAAAATATCTGTGATATTTTCTATTAATGTGTTTTTGTTTATTAACATTGATATTTCTGTTGACATATTGATATATTTCCTAATATATCTCGTATATTTTTGTATATTCTAAATCATTGGTAGTCCCTCTAATTCTATTCTGCAGTTTAATTCTAGCCATGAAGTTTTTTTTTAGCCATGAAATTCTTAACTACAATTATTATATTTTTTATTTCTGAAATTTCCATTTTTATAGTTTACATTCTGTGCTAGAATTGTTAATCTTATTTTTTATTTATATGAACATAATAACCATAGTTCTTTTTAAATTGCTAGGTGAGAACTCCATTATTCAGATTCTGTGGATCTGCTTCTATGCTCTATTAGTTCTCTTAAGTTTTGATTACATTATCTTAATTAAATGCTTGGTTACTGTTTTTTTTGTTTTTGTTTCTAAATACTAATCCCTGCATATAAAAAAAATAGAGAGGTAACTTGGGGCTTGGAGTGATGTTATTTTCTGCCAGAGGATATGTGTTTATTTCTGACAGGTGGCTAAGGCCATTAGTAATCAAGGTTTACTTTAATGCAAATATGACTTTAGATCATTTGACACTGGTTTATGTTTTGTTCACCCTTATTCTCAATCCTAGGAGATTTGCCAGTTCCTCCCCATTTGGAAAGTTCTGGGCTAGAATTTCTTTCCATCTAGCCTAAGGTCTCTGCTTAGCTTCACTCTCAGCTCTTTGTTCCGAAAATACAGACAGCCATAGGAGAAACCAGACTCAAATGGAGTTTGATTACTCTGGGTGTTTATCTTCTTCTGAATTTTGACTTCATAAGTCTTTCCTTTCTTGTTGTATTTCTTATGAATTCAGACATACTATTTAAAACATTATGCCCACATTTATTAGTTGTTTTAAGTTAGAGAAATGCTATGAAATATCTAGTTTACCAGTATCAGAAGCAGAATTCTCTTCCAGTAATTTTTAAAATTCAGTGTGTGTGTGTGTGTGTGTGTGTGTGTTTGTATTAGAAACATTTTATTTAGTTTTCATATCTGACTGGCCATTTTTCATGGTGTCCAGTTTATTTTTCACATATGTTGATACTTTTCCTCTTTTTTAAAACATTTCATTCATAGTTATTTTACATTCTATAACTAATGTGTTCAGAACCCTAAAGGTTTAAGGGTTGATAACCCGTGGTTTGTTTATGCTCACTCTCCTAAATTGTGGAGTGTTTGTTCATGTTCATAGTATTTTTTTTTTTATTATGAGTTCATATTTTGTTGAATTTGTTCTGTGGTCGTCTTGAGGGCCTAACATGGGGGAGCTTTCCTCCAGAAAGAACTGGTACTTGCTCTTTGTGGGTACTGTTGAATGTAACTAAGTTGATATCACTCAAATATAATATTTCGGCTTCAGATTTCTCTGGATGAATTGATAGCATATATTTGAAATTGTGACCTGAATGATAGCAGGTCTATTGGGGCCAATTCTCATGAGAAACTAGTGTGCGAGTGTGCGCGCGTGCGCGAGTGTGCGCGCGTGCGCGAGTGTGTGTGTGCGCCACCTGGAGTCCTCATGAAGACAGACTGATTTCTGATAGGTTTCTATTGCTATTATGCAGATGTTGTTAATGTCTTTTTAGTAGTGCTGTAGCATCTTTGAGGTCCCAAATTAAGGAAGTCCATATCTCATGGGTCCTTTACTGGGTTATAGCTGTGAATACATATCTTAGATGTATTGGGTGAGGAAAAGTACATCTGCTACATCCAAGAACAGATAGAATAGCATATTAATAGAGAAGTAAAATAATTCCTTAAGCCAGAAATAATACAGAGGTCAGGCAGGTAATGCAAAGGTGTAAAGTTGCTAAAAGTAAGACAAGAAGAGGCAGTGGGCACACTGTCTGAAAGATTCAAATTAAAGTTTAAAAAAGAAGATGGCCAGGAAAATATCTCCTAGAAGTATCTGACTCAGAGACTACACCCAACACATACTTGATAATATACTTTAAATAGACTTAAATATGTGTTAATATTTTCTAATATACTGTGACAGCATTCAATTTGACATTTACATGTGATCTATAACAGTCTGGCTTGCTTAGGCTTATGTATTTAAAACCCTATGCTTGGTATAGCCTATGCTTGGTATAGCCTTTGTTCTACATTTTTTTTTCCAAGATGCAGAAACATCTTTAGCATATGTTAAGAATAATGGTCAAAAATAATGGAGCAAGGATTTCCTAATCATAGTAAATTGAAGGAGTTTGGATAAAGAATCAATTCCATAAATTAGGGATTCTAGAGGCTAAAATTAGTGGTATTCATGATTTAGAGAACAAAAGTTACTATTAAAACATTGTGCATAAAATGCTTCCACCACTAATCCATATTCTATGATGATGAGAGAAATGAGGTGAAATAGAAGATTAATGAAAAAATCAATGGTAATTTCTGTCTTCTTACTAAATAAGAGTCGATTTGTATCATCACTATTAGCATCTAAGTATAAATGGGAATAAGATCAGGTCTAGAGGGAAGAGTTGTGTTGAATTTTATGGCTCAATGTAGGCAAAACGTAGTGCTTTAATTCTGCAGCTTTCCAGTTATGTTGTGGCCACACACTATTTTTTCCATCTCCGGACTGATATTCGGCAAACTCCTTCTATACATCAAGAAAAAAAAATACTGCAGAAATATATTTCTTATTTAATTTCTACTATTCTTTTAAATGGTGGTTTGCAGAATGCATCTGGGTGTACAGCTAATGACCCATGAGCAATAAGCAACTGTTTAAGTAAAATGCACTATGAAAAAGCTTTTACCAAACAGCATTTTAATATTTTAAATAGATTTTCCATTGCAGGCTCTTTGTAACTGGATTAGTTCTCTGATGTGTTCTGACAGAGCTGTGGTTAGGGATACTCCATTAACTTTGTCTGTCATCTTATTTTCCCTAGTATCCAGCAGAACACCCTTATATTTCATAATTTGTATTGCTATCAGTGCTGATTTGTAAATGTGCAAATTATAATTAACAGTGGCTACTACTTCTATTAAATATTAAATCATTCTTGCAGCTTATATTTTCCACAGCAGATGGAGCCCTGTGGTATGCAAATAGACCTTCCTTACATTGTCAGCAATTTTTAACCTATATTTTAGTTTAAAGAATACATTTTTTTTCTGTTTGCTTTATGTTTTCTATAGCATTTAGGTTAATATTTATTTACTGCAGATTTTCTTTCTACCAATAAGAATTTCACGGACTATTACATCCCAGCACTGTGGTTTTGTTTCCCTTCATTAATAGCTCCTTAATCATCTAGCTTGCTTATAAGTGTGAGAGCTTGTTATTTGTACGGATACTGCAGTATTGCATAAGAAGCATTTAGTCGTATTTTAATATATACAACAGAAGCAAAAATGTTGGGTACACCATCGTAGGTTTTAATTTGAAATCCAATCTATGTGCACATTTTTTCCCCCAGAATAAGCAAACACATTTAAGGTTTTATATTGTGTCTTAAACATTCTATTAAATGTCATCAGCCGATTCAGGAAAATGTATTGCAAAAATATTAGAGAAGTATAAAATGTGTAAATGTAATAGATGCTTGGGACATGGAGAGGAATGTAAAAGTCCAACATTTATCAGGTAACCATAAACCACTAAGAAACATTGATAGAAAGTAACATTCTTATGATATATAGTATCTTAAGCATGAACTCTTATTTCTAGTATTTATTGCAGTGCTGTTGTATTAAAAAACACTAATCCAGAATTATTGCAACCTTTCCTAACCGTGGATTCCTAGAGTATGAATATTTTGGTTGTGGAGTGAGTTCTAACTTTCTTAACAATGAAAGGATATATACTCTTTAAACCCGCTGGAATCAGAAGGTTGTTTCCTTGACAGGTTTTTAATGGCAAGTTAAGACTGCCGGGGAAACCATAGAACTCAAAGGCATTAACTGACAAATTAAGCAAAGAGTAATGAAAACTTCGATGTGTTGGAATCATCATTCATTGAACTGTAATTGCCTTAGCAGCAGAAAATTAAATTGTAACAAGTAAGGGTCTTGACACTTCCCGCAATTTCTTTAAAAAAAAAAAAAAAGTTTGTGCCTGCCATGGAGGATAAACAGCAGTCACATGAAATACTGGATGTGAGTCTTCTTAATTAATTTTATTTATTTTTTGGAATCAACCCTTCAATAAGATATGCAAGATTATTTTAACAGTTTGCTTTCTGAACACTGAAAATTTGGGTCTGTAGCAGATGATGCACTTATAAATAGGGTCACGTTCAAGGTTATAGGGCCTGTTGGTTTATGGAAACAAGTAGAAATGACTTTCTCCATCTCCTGGGGGGAGGAAGAATACTCAGGAATAGGAGGGATAATTTTTGTCAGATTTTGCCTTTGGAGGTGACAGTTAAGGGTCTAGTTGAAACTTATTAATTCATTTGCGACTGGCCAGTGAAAGTAATCTCCAAGTAGCAGGTTTTTCTTCCAAGAAAAGGAATATCTTGGTGGTGGTGGTGGTTGTTTTTAAGAGGTATGAATGCTAGAGAGCATACAGGATATTCAGAAAGAAAAACCTATCTCTCTTTTTCTGTGGATATCCTATAGGAGTCAAAATAGAGTACACAAGGCTTTATAAAACAACGTTTTGGATTAATTGAAAGTTACAGTTACGGAACCCATGAGAACAGCCTGACCAGCCTCTCCGTGAACTGTAGAGAGTGTGAATTTCCCAGCAGATCATGCTTCAGCTTTGGGTGGGAAGCAGTGATAAATGTTTGAGTGGGAAAATATGTGTCTGAGTTACAGCATCTGCTTTCATTACTTAGTTTTCAAGAGGACATTGTGAGTCAAAGAAATGAGTGGGTTTTATTCTGGAAAAGATCCAGGGGAAACTAGATCTTCTTAAGACAAAGGAAGAGCTGATTTCTGGAATGGTGGACAAGACTGACTGGGGTGCGGTCTCACCATGTTGGTCAGTGGTGAACTCTGCTCATTTGGGAGCAGCGTCCTCCCTCAGCACCACGGAGCCTTGTTCAGGGGTCAGGGTTAACTTGTTTTAAAACTTCTCATTAAAACCTTCCAAAACGAGGTACCCTAAGAGAATGCCTTTGCCTCAGGAAGCTGTACTTAACGGGGATCTCCTGAAGAGAAGGCCTCTATGGGACATTTATAAAAGCCTGGATGAAGGAGCATAATGGGAACATGGAGAACAAAAAGGAAATGGGTGTGCAATTGCAGATTTTAAGTTTAGGGAAGAATCTCCATAAAGGGACTGAGTCTCAAGGTCAAGTAATTTCATTAATGATTCATAAACCACTAGGTTCAGAGGGGATTTGTATATTATTCAAATAGTTTGTAAGTTTCCATAGCTTTAAAAAAATATAAGACCTAGTACAATGGTGACAAATACAGTATGTGTTAATATCCATAGGAAAATCTGTCCTAGCAATGTAGACAGTCAGACTAGTTTTTATCCCTTCTTTATTCATGGGTAAAGGCTAAGGGTGGTGGCTGGGCTGGAGTGGATAAAGAGGGGGAAAAGGGGATATTTCTGGATGAACCAGATGAAAGGCCGCTTTGTGTTCTTTTGACTTTGAATGCCTGTGGTTGGCTTTGGGGACCTCCTACTATCAGTAACTTCTCATGTTTGCTAAAGTCAGTGTCCTTTTTGGACATCACTTCCTTTCCCATGGTATCTTTGTATCTTCAGCCACCAATACCTACAAAACCAGGTTGAGGTCTCCTGGCTTCCTGTGAAAGCTCCAATATTTAAGATCTGTTATCATGGCCACCATGAGGCTAAAGTATAAAGTGGACAACGTGGAATTCACAGTTCATTCCCATTTTGTTGGATCCTTCTTCCAGTAAGATTTCCCCTCACCTCCTTCAAGAAGCCCAAGTACAACTGTCCTCCTTTGACATACCCTAACCAACTTCTTCTTGGCCTCCTCTAAGTATATAATTTCTGTGGCCTATGTCCTCAGTGCCTTGTTGGGCTTATTTAATCTTGTAAATTAAGTAAGATGCTATTAACTGATAAGTGTCTTTGGATAACATTTGCCTTTTGATAGAAATTTTACTCACATGGGCCAGGAGACCCTATGCTAAGACCAGCAGGACACAAACATCCTTTGTTTTCCTTCCAGTCATCAGTTTAACTACTTTGACTATGAGCAGCTTTGGCCTTCTCCGTAAAATCCTGAGATTGTGTGAGGCCCCCAAACCAGTGCCTTCTTTAAAAGCAAATCAGTGAAATAAACATCAGTCTTTTAGCACATGCCCCAGTGTAATGGTTGTCCAGGATTTGTGAACTTACACAAACCTAGTCTTAGGCTTAATAGAAAGTAAACAGTAAATCTACATAAATTACCCTGTAGGGGATCTAGCTTTGCAATAAATGTAAACTCTCCTTGACCTCTTCATATTCCTCATGTTCCATTTGAATTTTTTATGGATTTGCTTTTGAAGACTCTGAGTGCATTTGTTGTAGATGCACATGTGCTCTGGAAAGCTTGACTTGATAGAAACTCCATGCAAAGAGCTTTGTTTCCAGTGGGATGCAAAATGCTGTAGACACCATATAAATTTTGAGGATGTGCAATATGCATTAGTGTAGTAAAGGCTCTGAGAAGTCCTGTAGTGAAAAAGCCCGTTTGAATTTGTTTAACTCAGCATTTCCTAAAGGCATATTTTGTGCACAACATTCTGGGAACTAGTTTGCCAATTAGCACAATTGTGGAGGATGGGGCAGGGCATGACGCTGTGAACATCTGCTTGTAGTCTATTTTAGTGGAAGCGAAGGGAGGAAAATGTTTTGGAAGATGATATAAGTAAGCAGCACCAGTAAACACATCCATTTGCTTTGAACTCCTTCATTTATTCATTAAGAATTTATTAGACATTAACCATATAAACAATGCTGAACCAGGAGTTGGGGGTCTTCCCTAAAAAAAGAAAAACTAATCCATGTTGGGAAACATTTATATAATGAGAGTATTCTAGATTGCACTTATGTGAATGAATCAATGATCAGGGTGAGAAGATATCTTCCAGTGGTTGAGTCTTGACTTTTTAGGGCTTGCAGAGAGTACTAGATGCTGATAAATCCTGATTCATCTAAGTTGCATTTTATGTAGACCTCCAGACTCTGTAAAGAACATCTAAACAAAAAAGATCGCTTCAGAGACCTTTCAATCTTATCTGTTAAGATTTTGAGCTGGAAGCGAGATGTCCTTTCTCTGATATTGGGGAAAGAGCACAGGGCTTGGTCTCAGAGCACTTAGGTTTGAATCCTGCTTCCATCCTACATAGCCTTGTGTTTGGCTCTATCCCTAATATTGCCAAGGCAGACACTGAAAATCCAGTACTTAATATTTTCCTGGAGTGAATCTGGGAGGATTCCGAGAGGATCTAATGAAAACAATTCTGTCCTTCAAAAAGTGTAAATGTTTGTTAAATGTTAGGTATTGTTTTTATTATTCTTTTATTATTCTTGATCTAATCCAAATAATCAATTTACAAAGCATTGTCTTAAACACTTTCTAGTTATTTTCTCACTTAACCTTTCCAACAACCCTAAGTGTTACATACTATAATTGTTCCATTTTATAGATGAGAAAACTGAGGCTTCCAGAATTTAATAAGTAAAACATATATAAATTTTCAGTGTGTTAGATCTGTGCCATGTTCAGCAACTTTGGGATTTTTAAAATTTAGTTAATAATATCAAGCACCTAGTATGGCCTGTGTGTTGTTTCAAGTTCTGTTTGTACAGTAGTGAACCAAATGGACTAAAATTTTTCGGTGTGGAATTTAAATTCTAATGAGGAAGAGAGACAATAAACATCACAAATATCTAAACTATATAGAATGTCAGAAGGTGATGAGTGCTATGGAGGAAAAAAATAGAATAGGATAAGGGATAATTGGGACTGTGGGGAGAGGGGATGAAATAATTTTAAATAAGTAGGACAGAGTTGCCTATTGAGATGGTGGCTGTTGAACAGAGATTTGAAGGAGATAAGGGAGTGGGTCGTTTTGGACATTGAAGAGAGGAAGGCTGTGGTTAGAGGGGACTGATAGTGCCAAGGTCCTGAGGTACGAAAATGTTGGTCATGTTTGAGAAACAGTGTGTACAGTGGAACTGAAGTAAAGTGAGCAGGGGTGAGAGGTAAGAAATTCATCAGAGAGGACAGATCGTGTAGGTGCCTATAAACCACTGCCAGGGCTTTGGCTTGTACTCTTCATAGAGTGGGAGATAGGGGCGAATTTGGAGCAGAGGAGGGACATGATTGGATTTATATTTTAAAAGGATTGCTTTGGCCATCTTATTGAGAATACACTATAGGGGTTAAAGGTGGAAGCAGGGAAATCAAAACCTGTTCGTTCCTGATACAGAATGGGGTGAATTGGAATGTGCTTCCAAATCTCATTTGGTGTATATTAAACTCAGTTAGTTCATTTTCCATATAGCAAAATGAGTAAGCTGGGGAGGCCTGTTTGAACACCTATTTATCTTGGCCAAATACTTTCTTCTAGCATCTTGAAGTCATTTATTTGGTCATGTTGGCACTATAACCAAAATGAGTTTTTCTATAATAGTGACATAAATCCTGGACTTCCAATAGAAGATTGGATTAAATAGGATTTTTTGGGAGGTTGGTGGGTGGTATATTCCAACTATTTCTTATCAAAACCAGTATAATTTCTAGTATAGACTGGGTAGTGGTTTGGAACATCATCTATCCAGATACCGTCTGATGGTAGAATATAGGATTAATAGTGGAATATATCTACCATGCAGAATTAGGATGAGGACCATGATCTTTTGAAGAAAAATCATGGAATAAGTCATGGAATACTGACACAATGGGAATTTGAATTCATTTCGTGTAACCATTGGTATTATCCAATCCCTAACCTTCAGACATACAACTGAGCCTGCATGAGGAATTTGATGCTGTTATTCTTATAGAACTGATAGAACAGGAAATCACATAAACTGTAGTAAGCTCATTTATTGATATTTGAGTAACTTTATGAACCATGCTTGGGTTAATGATAGGGCAGAAATGCCATTAAAGCCGAATACTATTAGTTAATCCACTGGTGACATGCGTTAGTGATACTAGAAAAATTGTACAGTAGTGAGGACTTTTGTAGTGTTTATCCCCCTAGTAAGATTTGTAGGTGTTTTACATGAACTTAATTTTCTCCCTTCACCCTCAGTGAATGACTCCGATCCCTTTAACCTACCAGGAGACACACGCAAGAAGGCTTTCTGTTAATGGAACGTGACTGCCGTGTTTTCTCTCAAAATGCAGTACAGTTACTTTGGAATTACAAGTCTACTGTGTGACCAAGAAGCATCCTCAGTTGGATACCGATTGCACAGTTTATTGGAAATGTGAATCATACTTCCTTTATTTACTCCAGGGTTCATGGTTGGGAGTAGAAGTGCAGCAGAAAGAGAAGACTGTTCAAGAAAGTATTGGATTAATCTGAGGTCCTTCCCTTTCGTATCTGATTTATCTTTTGCCGAGAGTTGGCCAGCGCCTTCATGGCAGATATGCTCAGGAAATGACGGTCATTTACCTGTTAGAAATATCTGTGGTGCTCACCTTGATAGCTTGTGTACAGAGGAAATTAGCATGGCCCCTGTGAAAACAAATTCATCAAGTATTTCATATTTTTAAGATAAACTTATGGTGATAATCATCTTGTAATAGTTACATATGTCAAATCATTACATTGTACACCTTAAAATCCAATGTTATGTCAATTATATCTCAATAAAACTGGAAAAAAAGGAGAAATATTTGTGTTTGGAGGCTGAAGAGGGGGCCAAGAGGTCAGAGAAGACAGTCCCATCTTTTGAGACTGTAGTCAGGAATTTAGCAAGCAATTGAAAATGCAAAAAGCTGTAGTAAGCACATGTGTAGGTACCTGAAATCTGGCATCCTTTTAAAACAAAGTGGTTAAGAGGGTATAAATGTTAGTATTCCATTGCTATCCCTGCCACCACAAATCTACAGCCTACTATTTTCCTACCATACGTTTCCTAATGATGCTTCTGTTGATAGAAAGCCCCAGTCATTTTTTATTAATGGATGCTGTGACTTCTTCCCACTCTCTTTCCATTGGCACAGCATTTACTGATTAAGGATGCTGGGTGAGTCAGAATATTCCTTGCATAATGATTGGTTACTTGGAATGGGTACCAGCTCTTCCTTTGTGATAAAGAACAGTGTATATAAATAAGGGTAAGAGATTTTCTTGATGTTCAAGGTCTTTGGTCTCTGAGTTACAGACTATAAATTTCCTGGGCCACATTCTAGATGCAAAACTTCCACTGAAGTCAACAGAAGTTTTGTAAAAAGAAATAAAAGAAAATAAAAATAAATTAATGGCAGGAAAATGCACTATTATTTATTATTTCTTTTTGACTGCTCTGAAGATAATTTGGTGCATAAAGTATTGAAGAAATTTTGGGTTTTTCCAGTGACTCATTTTCATGCAAATGTTTATCACATTTCTGGGTATTGTTTTCCTCTATCATATGTATTTCCATCTTCCATGGGTAAATCAACATCTTCATCCATATTGCACATTCAGCGGCTGTAAATTCAGCCTGTATTCTCATTAAATGTTACAAATATGTGATTTTCATTTATGATTTTAGCGGGTGTTCCTGAAATTTCCACAGCAGCATCTGGCCAGGAAATAGTGTCTGTGAATCAGAATTACTACACCTAATTTTATTTTTCTTCTGTCTACTCATTTCTCTAATCCTTTCCTAGCAAACAGGAGACAATGTGGATTCTTCTGTATCCTAATTCTCAGAGACCCCCCTCATATACAGACCTTAGGTTTGATTTTGCCTTTCCTGTTATACATGGTTCAGGGAACAATGGAAGCAAATCCTGAGTCCCCGCCCTTTCCTCTCTGCCAGCAGTCACTTCTAAGCCACCACCGTGGTTTAATCAGACCAGTGCAAGCACTTCCTAAGAAGTTTTTCACTATGTTCAGCTTCAGTCCCTTCTAATCTCTTGATACTGCTGTTAGAATGATCTTTTAAAAATGTGGAGATGATTCTGCATCTCTCTGCTTAAAACCCTTCTTTTGCCCTTAGGACAAAGACCATGGGCCTGGCCCATGGAGTGCTTCCTACTCTGGTCCTGACTTGCCTCTGAGGACACTTGACACCCCTCCCCCCCCCCCCCCCCCCCGCACCGGCCCCCATCTTTGTGCTCCAACCACAGGCCTGGAATTCAGACCCCCACATCATCACTTTCTTCACCTCTGGGCCCTCGTACATGCTCTTCACTTCACTTGGCTCATTGTTCCACTAAACCTGCTCCTGAATGTATCCTGCTCATTCTTCAGCTTAAGCTCCCCTCTTCTGAGCAGTTCCTCTAACTGCCATTGATTGGCTCTGTATTCCCACAGGATCCTACGCTTGACCTTTCAAAATAGCCATCACTCCTGTGGCTTTTTGTTTAACACCTACCTTCCCCACTAGATTGCTCTCTTTGTGAGGCCAGTGACCATATCTGCATCGTTACTACTCTCTCCCCAGCACCTTGCACATAAAAGGTGTTTGGGGAGCTAATGAGTATAACAAATGTTTGCTGATATCACTTGAGAACTAATTCCACCACTGACCTCAGTGACTCTCTTCTGTCATTGGATGCACGTTAGTCTCTTTCCAAGGAGACCATGGGATGTTCTTCTTCTGAAATTGCACAGATACTCACTGTCCTTTATCATTCCTCTCTTGGAGCTTCTTCCTGATGCTACTTTTCACTCTAGGAGCCCAGTTTGCTTTGGAGTGACTGAAACATCTCTTGGTGTGTGGGAGATCACTAGCCTCAGAGATGAGAGGCTTGAATTTGAATTCACCTATGATATTTGTTGGGGTTTTAACTCTGGGCAAACTGTTTAATCTCTCTGGTTATTATTCCCCTAGGCCCCAAAATGAGAGGAATAGACTGGACTGAATATATGGGCATCTCTGTGACCCTAAGAAGCCATTTTGTGTACTTTAAAGAAGATTTAGACAATTGTGCTGGAGTATACAGAAGATAAAATGATTGAAAGGTGAACAAATGGCAATTCAGCATATCTTCCTATAGGGAATACTAGATTTTGACGTAGAGAGGGGTGAGGACAGGGTGTCTGTTTCCTCTAGCATGTGCCCTCCTCCCCATTGCTCTGTGATTCACAGCAGCCCACGCAGTTCTGGCTCAGAGAGAGCTGATGGTGGACATACATGAAACATGCTCTCACGTGGATTAGTGGCAAGCCAGGGTAGTATATGGCCACATGGTGGAGGTTGTGGGGTGATTTGATGAAGTGTGGTTAATGCATAATTAATGAAAAGGCATAGGATTTATAATTAGACTGATCAGGGTTTAGATTCCAGCTGCATCATCTTATTGTGCGTGAGAGAGAGAGAGAGAGAGATATCCAAGGCAATTAATTTGATTTCTATGAGTCTCTGTTTCCTCCTCTGCACATTTATGATAGTAACTATGTCATAGAGTTGTTTAAGGATTTTTAAAAGACAATATCTATGAGTTATTTGTGTCCATTTAGCATGCCTTCTGTCTTCTGATAACAGCATTCTCTTCTAGAGGAGCCATCCTCTCTACTTAGATCATGACTATGATATAAAGGCTGCCAATCAAGCAGTGATTGGTTGCTGTATGGAAGTCTACTCCCAATATCCCCAGAGTGAGGGATCTGTTGATGAACTGAGCCTGAGAAATCAGAATATGGTCCTGGATCTTTGAAAATGAGTATAAGGTGAGGCTTTCTGGTGGTAAAGGTGAGAAAATGCAGACTCAGAAGCTTCTGGCAGCTGGGGTCCTGGCTTCTCAGAGGCTTCTGATTGGCAGAAGACTTGGATGGAGTTGAGGTAACAGAGCGGAAAGATCCAGGTACCATAACATCTTTCCTTGTTGCCATTCCCAATTATACTTTTCTTTTCCCTTGTCATCTGAGTCAATAAATTTACCTTTTTGCCTAAGCCATCTCAAATTGCATGCCTGTAATTTACATATCAAAGAGTCAAGGACTAGTAGAGTAGCATACTATAGATCCTGAGGGGACTTCAGTTCTCTTCTCCACACAAATATTATCTTATTTATTTATTTATTTATTTATTTATTTATTTATTTATTTATTTATTTATGTTTCCTCTCAGGATAGTCCCAGGCATTATTGATTGAAATAATCAAGAGTTTCTATAATCTGAATTCCAAGTTTTTAATCTATTAGGAATCTCTCCTTTTACTTTTCCCCCAAAGATTTAACTACTAATCTAAACAATGTTTTTTATACTTTGGAGGCTTTAAAAATATGTGGATATTTACATATGCTAATGTATATTATTATATAATGTATATTATTGCAGAGTACAAAACTGGTATAATTTCTAGGTGATGATTTGGTAATAAGTATCCAAAAGTTTTGTTTATACATTTTTACTCATGAATTCCATTTTTGGTATTCTATCCTGTGGCAACAAGCCTGCATATGAACAATGCTATATGTACAAATTTATTTATTGTAGCTTAATTTGTAAGGATGAAGATAAAATTACTTAACGCTCAAATCTTAGGGGTTATTTAAGTGCCTTGCAGCCTTTAGGTAATTTTTATAATATTTGATGACATGAGAAAACTCTGATAGATTTTTCAGAAAAAAATAAAGGCCAGAAAATGGTGTATATGATTCTGATTTGCAATATGCACATATGCTCACACACACACGTGTGTGTGTGTGTGTTCACAGCTATATAGCAAAAATACCAACAATGGTTTTTCCCTAGGCAGTTGCATTACTTAGTGTAAGGAAGACATTGCAATTGATTCCCCAGCATCCATCCCATTATTCCCTCCCCACTTCTATACCATGTGCAGCAGCCATGCAATTTGGTGAGGTTGACCTTCACCTTGAGTTCCATGGGTGGTCCATCATTGTGTGAAATCAATCAGTACGATCCTATCTCTCTAGTTGTGGTTATTGGGTTAGTGGTGGACACATAATCTAGGCATGAACCATTTAGTGGAAAGCATTATCTTGGCATTAACGTCTAGTTCAGAGATAGGCACATAATTTCATTGGATCTAGTCAGAAAGAGTTGAAAGACTATTAGTTGGATAGGAGGCACCCAGTCTCTCTCCCTGATATGGATAAGGACACCTAGAGTTCTAGGTAATATTGGAAGAGATTTTGTGACCTTAGAGGGAAGCTAGCCTTGGGTAAACTGTGTGATGCATACAGGACAGAACAGAGGTGTAATGAGATCTTTTATGTGCTGGCATTGTCACGTCTCTGAATCATAACACTAAAGTCTGCCCTAATTTTAGAATGAACTAACATATTACCTAATTAATTAGGCTAGGTGGCATTGAGGCTTTCATCACATGAAAATAAAACAGATCAGACTTAAGTGGTTTTCATTTTTTTAATGTTTTCCATTATTTTTAAAGATTTTTTTCATCGAGCACATATTAGTTTTATAATTTAAAAAGATTACTTATTATGAAAATTGCCATTAGCTAAAAACTGGCAAAGACCCATTAAGTCAGTGTGTATTCTTCTCTCCTTTCTCACTCTCCCCCTTTTGAACCTCTTTCAGTTCTTTTCCCCAAATTCCCACAAGAGCCAGAGAAGCCAAAAAAATGTCAAAATTTTGTCACTTCATTAATTAGGAGACTTGAACTGGGGGAGGCACAACCTACATTCTGTGAAATTGATTGGCAAGTGACTGGCAGGGCTACCTTCTTGCTAACAGGGCAATGGCAGAGATGAGATGATCACCACTGTTTATCAGCATGTGGCTAAATATGTGGAAATGCAGGAGGATTCACAGGGACACTGGTTATCATATGCTGACCAAAGAAGCTCCAAAGCCAGGCACTAGAACTCCCTTGCCAAATTTGGCAGTGTGGTCAAAGGAAGAAACCCCAGGAGCAATGTGGATTGCAAAATCTGAAGTAAATTTAGCCTCGACATATATTCACATCTAATGAGTTGCAGTCAAATCAAATTGGCTAGAATTTGTAAGGCATGACATGTTGGAGAGGGTACTTTTTGAGAGCGGTGAGCCTGCAGCAAATGGTGAGAATAGAGAGCAGTAGCTCAAAATTCTGTTGGGAAGATAATTCAGAAGTGGACCTAGAGAGGAACAAAGGAGTCAGTGGCCAAGCATCTTTAAGATACCGAGTGGACAGCTGTAGTAAATGCTGCCTTGGTGAAGAAGAATGCTCCCTGATAGGGGTGCCATCATTGGATGGATTCTATCTCTATTTCCCTATACCCCATTGCTCCTGGTTGCAGATTATATACACTATGGGGCTGCCATTAACTAGATGTGAGATCTTAGGCCAGCCACTTAACCTCTCTGTCCTTGAGTTTTCTCACCTGTAAAAGGTCTGAGAGGCAGTCCCAAGTACTTCAAAGGACTCTGCATGCTCTATAGTTGGTCCATCCTTCCGCCCGTCTGCACAAATCAGCCAATGAGGAAAGCTTTGAAAGCCAGTACACTCTGCAACGCAGTGTTGACTCCCTGCTGGCCAGGAAGGCATCCTCCCAAAGTGGTGCTCTCAGGGAGGCAGGGGCTTTTGAAGTTATTGCTGCTCTCCTTGCAGCTGCTCTGCAGAGGGGAAAAAAACCTGGATTTTAAAGAAGCAAATGGTCTTGTTTTTTTTTTTTTTAAACAAAATTAACTCACAGCTGCAAGCAGCACAATGAAAGCACATTTTAAAATAATCAGATGCTTTTGGGGCCTCCTTCTGCTCCCAGAACAACTTCAGTCCGAGCTGCTCCAGGCTACCTGTCAAGGCTGCAGCCTTGGGCGCCAAATGTCCAGGGGTGAAGTGGGGCCTAAAGCTGTTGGTGTCAGAAAAGAGGCCGCAAGTTTTATGATCTTGGGGACCCTAAAGGCCTCAGCTGTTTGTTTGTTTGTTCTGTTCTAATTAGGATGCATTATATATATTTGAAAGGCATCTGACAGCTAATAGGTTGTTTTTAAAGGGTAATTTTATTAAACACTTTTAAAAAATATTTGGTGATCTTTTACATTTCATTTAATCAATTAATCTTTATTTTATATCGGTAATGAATTGTGAGCCCATGCAGTCCCTGAAAGGTGCTTGAGATGACCAAGGTCTAAAATCCTGGTGGTTTCTGAATTTCCACCTATGCTTGGTATACTGATTTCTAGATAAGGATGCTACGTGTTTAGAGGGTAGTTTACAATACTCTGCTCCACCGTGATGTGTCTGCATGTGAACTTCTGCAGGTTGTTTAAGCTGCTGAGTTGACCTTAGAAGGAAAAGAAGTAATGGAATTGAATATCTTGAGAGAAGCTTAATGAGATATTTAATACATGGGAGAAGCCAACTTTGTCTAAGAGAATTAAGATCTTCATCATGAGGAGCTGAAGGCCAAGAATCCCCCTGATGGGTAGAGCTGGGTGCAGGGACTTATAGTCAGGTGACCTCAGGGCAAGTCCCTTCAGGGACATCTATTAGTGGTGTGACCCTAAGCAAGGCCCTGCATCTTCTAGATTTCTTGCCTGCACAGAGGAGATGACGATCACTACCTTATCTAAAGTCATGAGGCCGAAATAGGAGTTTATATATATAGGGAGCATACTGTCTGCTGATATTAAGAGTCTGGCCTGACAAACTCATGAGGCCGAAACAGGAGTTTATATATATAGTGAGCATACTCTCTGCTGATATTAAGAGTCTGGCCTGACAAACTTTTATTGAGCATCTATTGTGTTTTCAATAAATGCTTCCTTTTCTTTCGAATCTTAAGACTGAATGGGTTTAGTATCTTCTGAAGATTGACAGAAGAGATGTATGACAAATGAAGAGCAATGCTGGGTAAAAGGAGGTTTTCACCTCAAGATTAAAAATATCACTAAGTTGAAAAAAGTTTTTATGTAAATTAAGGGATGCTCCATATTTAGTAAGTTTTAAAGGAAAAAACTAGGAAAAAAAATGAAACAGGTTTAATCTCTTAAGAGTGCAGCTTTCAAAGTAATCCATGTTTACAGCAGAGTCAGGAACCTGGCTGTGATCGAAAGACCATTCCTTTGCTCTCATTATAATTAATAATGATGATGCTATCTTATTTTGGATTTTGAAGACAGCCAGACTATTACTGTCATAATTAAGACTATTGGGTGGAACCCATTCACATTAAGGCCTGGGCCTGCCTTTCTTTAATTTGACAATGGTAGTAACAATGATAATGATAATGTCACAGCTGTTCTAAGCTCTGTACATATAATAACTCACTTATACTAAAACAACCCTTGTGGTGGTTAGTTTCTTGTCCCCTTTTACAAATGAAGAAAGAAACTGAGACAGTTTTTAAATGACTTGTCCAAGATCATACAGCTTAGTGGTAGAGGCAGGATTTGAAGAAAGGCAACTGGCTCTAGAGCCCCCACTTCACCCACTTACTATGCAATCATTTATTTAACTGTGAGTTTCATGTTGTCACAAGCTATCTTGAATTATGATAGGTCATCTTAAATACTTAATCTGGGTTACATAGTTATAGTTTGGAACAAATATTTTCCTTAACGTTTATGGTGGTGGTTCCAATTGGTATGTAGGGGAAGGTATATTTAGGAATTTACTATATTCTTCCATGCATATGGACTTAGAAGCACAATGACTAATGAGTCATGTCACCTGAACACTGAAAGAACAAAGTAACTGAGGATTGGGGAATACATGCCTATGTATATCAAAAGTAAAATCTAATAAACCATTCTATTCCTAAATATCTTTCAAATCTATTTCCTCTACCCAGTCCTGACTCAGAGAGCCTCATCACTTTCTCCTCCAGCATTGCAATAGTCTCCTTCTTGGTTGCTCTTCTTTTATTTATTAAAAAATTTTTTTTAACATTTGTTCTTGAGAGAGATGCAGAGTGTGGCAGGAGAGGGGCAGAGAGAGAGAGAGAGAGAGAGAGAGAGAGAGAGAGAATCTGAAGCAGGCTCCAGGCTCTGAGCTGTCAGCACAGAGCCCGATGCGGGGCTCGAACTCACAAGCCGTGAGATCATGACCCGAGCTGAAGTTGGACGCTTAACGGACTGAGCCACCCAGGCACCCCTGGTTGCTCTTCCTTTTACTACCTTCCATTTTATTTTGCATATTCTTTCCATGTGATTGTGATGACAGAATAATTACCTCATTGCTGTTGCTGAGAACCTTCCTCTGATTTTTTACCTCCACATATCAAACTTGAACTCTTTAGGATGACATATAAGGCCCTCCACAAAATCATCTGCCTAGTTTTCCAGCCCTTTCTTCGTGATACACTGTGCCTTTCATGCTTGGCTCTTTCAAGCATGTGGAATGCCTTTTCTGCTCTTGCCTGCTGGGAGAAATCCAGTGAATGCTTTCAGACTGAATTTAACCATCACCTCATTGGAGAACCTCTTTTGACCACCTCCTTACTTGTCTCTCAGAAAAAATTCTATCACCTTTGTGCTCCCCCTTACACTTATTCAAACATTTAGTATAGTCTTTCCAGGGGTGTTTTATAATTCTTGAACTACCTGTCAATCTTTCTCACTGGAGGGAGGGCTCTGTAAGGTAGTGGTTGTGTCTTCATGTTCTATCTACTGTATCTAATGCAGTGTGTGACACAGAAAACGTATTCAATAAGTGATTGTAGATGGAGGAATGAATGGATTAACAAATGATGGAACAAATTATATCCTTCAAATAAGAAGAGAATTCTGGAAGTTTTCTCTGAGTTTCTTTAATGAACTCACTTAAACATCCATCCAGTTGGAATAGAACATATAACATGGACTAGATGGCACAAAGTCTGGGGTCTACTCCTAGACTGTCTCTAATTGGTCCGGTGGCCTCGGACAGATCGCTTAACTTCTCAGTGATTCAGTGTCTTCATCCAGAAGACAAGGATACATATATAAAACCCTTCAAAGTTGCCATTAGGATTGGATAAAAATAATTCATGGTCAAATGCTTTTGAAAAATACAGATAATAAGGCATTTCAGCAAAGCTTCTAATGATCAGATTTCTTATGGCTAATTCTATGTCAGGGAGGTGTAACATATTTTTTGTGTTCCTTATCTCGTGGTCATCTGCTTGTCCCTTTACTTGCACTGGGTCATTGAAGATACTCTAGTAGGTTCTTTTTAATAGGTCAGTATGCTCACCAGAGCCTTGAATTGCAAAGGAATCTTAGAAAATATAGTACATGTTCAATACAAAAAGAGCATGCCCGTATTAGACCATCAAAAGTCAAAGGCATAATTTGAAATGATGAACGTATCCATTTTAAGTTACACATTACTTTGCATAGTTAATATCACCGTAATTAGTCATAGTTCCTATAATTTATTGAAAAAGATGCTCATCCCCTCTAGTGTACTACAGTGATGAATGTTGGGAGAGCAACTTTGGAAGCTGGAATCAAGAAAATGAGTAACAGTTGGAGAATTAGCATGTAAATCAATAATACCCTTTCTTCATTTTGAATCCAGGATTTTCATGACACACTGCAAAATCAGAGAGCCCCACAAGTTAGAGCTGTCACTGCACCCCACAGAACTAGGCAGACCGCTTCAACTGTAGGAAATGTTTAAAATCCTCTCAAACATTTGAGTAAATCTCTAGTAAATATTTAAACTCTGTATAACTAGTCACAAATAAATTAAGCTGATTTTATGCAGTCTCTCTAATTAGAAGGGCACAGCATTTGTTGAAACGTGATTAGTATTATTCATTAAGCAAAAAATTCTCATTTGTATCTTATTATCACTATTCTGCATAAACCAACACAATTTGTCATGAACTCCCTCATTTGCTGTATCCTCAAAAAGCAGATTATGCTTATTTTTCATTTGGACAGTGGAAAATCAAGCCAGGTGTTTGGCAGCACCAGAGTGTTCAGGTGTAACTGTGCCAGTGATGGAACATTACGAGCAGCACGGATGAAGAATGAGGCATGGAGAATCTTGGGACTGAGGTGCCTTGAGGCCCATCCCTTCCGAGTGCCCCTGCTGATGAGACAGGTGTTGCACTGGGCTGCTGGGAAGGGAGAGGGAAACAGAAACTTTTTTGTAATGTCAGATCTTTTCCCTTCCATCAGAACCTGAACATGCTTGCTTGAATTCCTGCTGCATTCAAGCTATGAGCATGTGCAGTGTAAAACCACTACAGCCGTACCTTTGTTTAAAATATTTCTGAAGCATAAAAATTCAGCTCAATGATTTGTCTAGAACTGTCTGTCTGTCTAGACACATGAGCACTGTACATATTTAGCTTTCAGACTTCTAGATATTGACAGATAAGACAAAGATGATGTTGTAGGAACTGGACGAAAGGGGACTGAAGGCTGCTTCTCCTCCTCTGAGATCTATTCGTTTTGTCTTTAAAATATTCTTTGTTCCCTGGCTCAGGTTAGAGATTCCATTAGGGCTTGTGATTGAAGCTGCTTTATGATTCTGGCAGAAATAGGGGCGTGAATAAGGTAGGGTCTATAAAATAGTGGCACGATGGTAGGAAATGATTTTTTTTAAGATAGTAGTGGACTTAAAAAAAGCTATTTTGAATCCTGTCTATTCTTTGGGAACTTTAGAGCTGTGAAGGATTGCATACTATTTGGCCTGTGTGTCAGTTTCTCTTTTTTTGTGTCTCTGTTCCTCTTTGTTACTTCACTACCCTCTCTTGTTTTTGTAAATACTCTGCCTTTCCCAGGCCTTACTCCTCACTACTGATGTGGTTGATTTTCTGAGACACCAATCATGTGGAATAGTGTAGGGAAAATATACAACAATATATTATTGGAGAGAATGGAGGTATTTACCTAAAAACATACACAGCAAAGGGGAAAGGTATGATGGAGGTCATCAGATGTCTATAGGGTACTCAAGGCCAGGTTAACACTGTGGAGTGGCTGCAAGAGTCTCTCTACAGCAAGCAAGGGGAAGATACAGAGAGGCAAATTATGGTTCTGCTTGAGGAAGCACTCTGTAATAGTGGTGTCCAGACATGGAATAGGCTGGCTTGTGAGGTAGTGAGCTCCCATTACCAGAAATAGTAAAGCAGAGTTTGGCTCAGGAACTCGAACTATATGAATTCCAGATTCCTTTCCATTACTATTTTTGATGTTTTTCTTTATTGGAAAGGTTATTCCCATCAAGAATACTAGGAGAATCCCCACTGTGATAGAAGTTCAAAATATTCAGGAATCTCCAATCCTTGCTCTTCTGTGCCTCACATTTTCTGATGCCTGGAAAGCAGTTTACCTGCTACCACATGTTACCTGGAAAATATTCTGGTAACACCTGGGGTGTCTGGTCATGCTGAGAGACCAGTGGCCTAGATGGCATTTTTAAGTCCAGCTTTAGGGTACCCCTTGTCAAATTTCAGACAGAAGCCTGTCTAGTAGACCAAGAGCCTCCTGTCACTGCTGTATAGCCAATGTACAGCTATAGAGAACTTAATGGTCCATCCAGAAGCCATTCTCTGCTTTCACAGCATTTCCTTGTTTTCTCCATGAATGAGGACTTGTCCAAACACAAATTTTGGGTATCACATTTGGATACAAATCGGTTATCTACCTTTGAGACTTTTACAAGGTAAAAATGTATTCAAGGGTTATATCTGTGTGAGGTGGAATTAATGACAAATTATCTTATCTTCCCAAGCAGGAAATTAGTTGTGAACTTAGTCTGTTAACAGATGGAATGAAAATTATGAAACTTTCGAAGAACGTTTCTTAAGTTGTGGTCAGGGACCACCTACTTGTTGAAACACAGATTCCTGGGCCCAGCCCTATATTTATTATATTAGTTTTTTATTGCTGTGGAACAAATGACCACTAACTTAGAATAAAACAACATGTATTTATTATATCATAGTTCTGAAATCAGAAGTTCAGGCCATGTTGCTAGGTTCTTTGTTAAAGGTCTAACTAGGTTAGGTTCCTATTGAAGGCTCTGGGGAAAAATCCAGTTCAAATCTTACTTAGGTTGTTGGAAAAATTCAGTTTCTTGCTGGCTGTCAGCTGAGGGCAGCTTTTTGCTCCTGGAAGCCACCTACATTTTTTCCCACATGGCCATTCCCATATTCAAGGCACATGGAGTCCTTTCCATGCTTAGAATCTCTCTGACTTCTTTTGCTGTTATGTATCAGAGAAAACTCTCTGCTTCTGAAGCACTCATATGATTAGAGTAGACCCAACTAGATAATTTCCACATTTTAAGTTGCACCAGCTTGAGACTTAAATTACATCTGAAGAATCCCTTCATAGCAGTACCTCAATTAGTGTTTGATTGAATAAGGAGGCTATGGGAATTGTGGGGGGCCCATCTTTAGAATTCTGTCTACCTACTAAATCAGCATCTCTTCAGGGGAACCAATGAAATCTTTTTAGCAGCACTCCAAGTGATTCTGATGAGTAATAAACTTTGAGAACTATTGGTATAGAAGGATAATAAGAAAAGCAGTGAATGTTAGGTGTTAAGTGAGTGATGTAGAAAACAACTGGCATAGGAGTTCCAAATGAGGGACCACTGAAAACTGAAGATGCCATTGATTACATGGATGCAATCCATGGGCATTAAGACAGGAACAGCAGGCTTTCCAGGCAGAGCAGAAGGTGTGAACAGAGATTTGAACTTGGGAAAACACATAATTGGCCTTTCAGAGTACAATTCAGTTGAGTTGGGTTGGAGTAGAGAAGTGTGCAATTGTGATTTGGGGGACAAGTTGTGGGGTTGGGATTATATTAACTTGTAGGACTTTGAAATAAAGGGCAGCCAAAGTTTTTACAGATAATTATGGTTAAAAGGCCATGTAATTTTATTCACTTTATCTCATTTACTCATGGAATTTCTCTGCAGTTGAAGGTTATGTTTTGATTTGCTTTTAGTAAATTCAGGGTCGTGGTTGGATTCCAATGATGGCCAAATATTTTTATCATTTTTGTTCATGGGGATGAAGAAGAAGGGAGTTTTTCAGGCTGTAAGAAATGAACTGACATTTGGAAAAAAGTAAGATAACCCAGGGTCAGACTCTTTGGTTGAGGGAGAGTGAAAATGACAACCTGAGTCTCTTTTACAAGCACCTTTCTACATATTCTGATCCCTAAAATGTTTTCCGCTCACCATGCTCCAAGTATAAATGTATTCCAAAGATCCAAGATCCTTACCGGGGACTTGTGGGGGAGGGAAGTATTATTAGTCACTACATCGTCGCTAGAATTGAAAGATGAGAGTTTTGTAGCTGGGAACAGAAGGTGCACTACCTTGGAGCCAGGTTTGATAGCTTTGAATTCCAGATGAAGACTGCAGATACAGGAGGGTATCATCTGACAAGCATCTTAAGCAGATGGATGACAGAGTGGGTGCACTGGAGAGTATTGTTAATTTAATGACTCCAGATAATGCTTCTTTAAAATTGAAAGCAAGCTACTGGGAAACAGCCAGCAAAGCTGTAACTTGTGGGTTTCTGGCTTCCTGGTCTATCCACATAGGGAGAAAGGGAAGGACATGTATAGTTCTGAGTTCTGAAAAACTCAAATTGCTTCTCAGAAGAGGTAGTATAGAGCTTACTCATTGACATTTTTGAGAATTTAATCAAATCATCTTCTCAGGAAGGTGGGTTATCAATTTATTTTAGTGGAAATTCTAAATCTTGTGTTTAAATATTAAATGAATTAGAGAAAAGATTATCTGGGTTCTTCCCTTAGGTTTAGTGAATCTAAAACTCCAGAAATTTGAGCCCATGAAGTTCATTTAATCCTATCCTCTCTTTAATTCATTATTTTATTTATTCATTTAATTATCAAGAATAGCTGTATCATGCTATATGAGGTTCTAGAAATGTAAAGATGAGTCAGACACCTCTGTCTCTTCACAGAGCTCATGCTCTACTCTAAGAAACCAGCAAAACAAGGTTCTACTGTGAGCCAAATCTACAGTTACCCCAGCAGCAGCAAGACATGGACAGATGTTGAGAATATGGGCTTGTCACTACTCTATCCTTCACCAGTGTTAGTGGGACCCAGAAGATTGCTGAGGCTCCCCACCCTGACCTGGAATCAGCGGGACTGATAAAAGTAGAATGTGTTGCTACTAGTCAGTCCCAAGCTTCTGACCTCCTTGTACCAGTGGGGCAGAGTGGGAAGCTAAACTGAGTTTATACCCCAACTTGAAGGGAATGAGGTGGTGCCAGTCAGTGCTCCACTGTAAGCAGGAAAGGTGTCTTAGGAGCTGAAGAGGGAGCTAAACTTCCACTCCACCCATTTGCAATGAGGCAGTGTGAGTAAGTGCTCCATTTTTGCATAAGTAATGCCAGTAGGACCCAGCAAGATGCTGGACATACTCACCTAGCCATCATACTACACCTTAACAGGGGGACTATCTACAAAACAGAAGATCAAATAGGATCTAGAGCCCACTAATACAACATACAAAATATCTGGATACAATAAAAAGTCACTTATCAAGAACCACAAAAATAATAACTTGAAATGATAATCAAGAGACACCAAGATGATTCAGATGTTGGAATTATCTTACAAGAATTCCAAAGCAGCCATCGTAAAAATACTTCAACAGCGGTGACAAATTCTCTTGAATCAAATGAAAAAAAAAATCTTAGCAAAGAAATAAGTTATAAAAAAAGAACCAAATGGAAATTATAGAACTGAAAATTATTAAAAGCAAAAGAAAATAGTGAATGGGCTCAGTAGTAGGGAACAGATGATAGGGGATAGAATCAGTGGACCTGAGGAAAGATCAATAAAGTTTATACAACTTAAACACAGAGAAGATAAACTTATTTTAAAAAGTAGAGGAAGGAGAGAAGGAAAGAAAGAAGGAAAAAGAGAGATTATTTGAAAAAAAATAATGTCTGACAATTTCCTAAATTTGATGAATGCTCCAAACCTACATATTCAAGAATCTGAGCAAACCCTAAGTGGGATAAACCCAAAGAAATCTATGCTAAAATACAATAAAATTAAACTTTGAAAACTAAATACAAAGAAAAAAAATTGAAAGCAGCTAGAGATAAATGACACATTATTTATCAATTGAATTGAATGTTAGTTTGAATTTAGTATCGATTCACATGATGAATTTCTCATCTGAAACACAGAAGGCCAGGCCGAAAAAAAGTGGCACAGAATTTTTGAAGAGTTGAAAGAAAGGAACAGTCAACCCAGAATTTTATATCTAGCAAAAATATCCTTCAGGAATGAAGACAAAATAAACATTTTCAAAAGAAAACTAAAATTTGTCACTAAAAAATCCTACCCTTAAAGAATGGCTAAAGGAGTTCTCTAAACAGAAAGGAAATGAAAACTCTTAAGGATGTTTCCTTAAGAAATGAAAGAACATCAGAAAAGGTAAAAAAAAAAAAAATCATGATAAATATAATAGACCGTTCTTCTCATGAATTTTTTAAATTATATGTGATAGTTGAAGCAAAAACCAATATACCTTCTGATGTGATACTTGAGTAGAAATACTCAAGAAAATTATGTTTTAAAAATGGGTAAGGTAAAGTAATCTAAATGGAAATAAGTTTTCTACACTTAAAGTTACAAATATTGGTAAATATTTTAATTGTGTAAGTTACAGTCTGGAAAGGGAAAAATATGTTTTCTTGAAACTAGAAATATCCTCATCCAGAACACCCTCAGTAGACTATACATAGGTGAGAAATATAATTTTATTGTGTTCACACTATAAAAAAATCATTCTGGTACTTACTGGATTGCACTGGATCAAAGAGATCTTTGGCAATGCAAATTGGAGATGGAGTGGGAGCAGGAGCAGTAGTGCTTGAAGAAAGGGGATGATTCCAGTACTTGAATTCCTTCCTAAGTTTTCCACAACAAACAGACTTCAGCTCAAGTTAGAACTTATCAAAAGAAGACCATCCCTGTCTTTTTCAGGCATTTTTACCTTTGATTCGCAGTAATATCCCTGAGTGATTGAAATAGAATTCTTGGGTGCCTGCATGGCTCAGTTAGGTGAGTGACTCTGGATTCTGGTTCAGGTCATGATCCCAGGGTCATGGATGGAGCCCTACATCATCAGGCTCTGTTGTGCTGCTGAGCGTGGAGGCTGCTTAAGATTCTCTCCCTCTTTCTCTTCCCCTGCTTGCATAAGCATGTGCGCTCACACGCCCTCCCTCCTCCGTCTCTCCCTCCCTCCCTCCGTCTCTCCCTCCCTCCTCCGTCTCTCCCTCCCTCCCTCCGTCTCTCCCTCCCTCCCTCCGTCTCTCCCTCCCTCCCTCCGTCTCTCCCTCCTCCCTCCGTCTCTCCTCCCTCCCTCCGTCTCTCCCTCCCTCCCTCCGTCTCTCCCTCCCTCCCTCCGTCTCTCCCTCCCTCCCTCCGTCTCTCCCTCCCTCCCTCCGTCTCTCCCTCCCTCCCTCCGTCTCTCCCTCCCTCCCTCCTCCCTCCGTCTCTCCCTCCCTCCCTCCCTCCCTCCGTCTCTCCCTCCCTCCCTCCCTCCCTCGTCTCTCCCTCCCTCCCTCCCTCCCTCCGTCTCTCCCTCCCTCCCTCCCTCCCTCCGTCTCTCCCTCCCTCCCTCCCTCCCTCCGTCTCTCCCTCCCTCCCTCCCTCCCTCCGTCTCTCCCTCCCTCCCTCCCTCCCTCCGTCTCTCCCTCCCTCCCTCCCTCCCTCCGTCTCTCCCTCCCTCCCTCCCTCCCTCCGTCTCTCCCTCCCTCCCTCCCTCCCTCCCTCCGTCTCTCCCTCCCTCCTCCCTCCCTCGTCTCTCCTCCCTCCCTCCCTCCCTCCGTCTCTCCCTCCCTCCCTCCCTCCCTCGTCTCTCCCTCCCTCCCTCCCTCCCTCCGTCTCTCCCTCCCTCCCTCCCTCCCTCCGTCTCTCCCTCCCTCCTCCCTCCCTCCGTCTCTCCCTCCCTCCCTCCCTCCTCCGTCTCTCCCTCCCTCCCTCCCTCCCTCCGTCTCTCCCTCCCTCCCTCCCTCCCTCCGTCTCTCCCTCCCTCCCTCCCTCCCTCCGTCTCTCCCTCCCTCCCTCCCTCCCTCCGTCTCTCCTCCTCCCTCCCTCCCTCCGTCTCTCCCTCCCTCCCTCCCTCCCTCCGTCTCTCCCTCCCTCCCTCCCTCCCTCCGTCTCTCCTCCCTCCCTCCCTCCCTCCGTCTCTCCCTCCCTCCCTCCCTCCCTCCGTCTCTCCTCCCTCCCTCCCTCCCTCCGTCTCTCCCTCCCTCCCTCCCTCCCTCCGTCTCTCCTCCCTCCCTCCCTCCCTCCGTCTCTCCCTCCCTCCCTCCCTCCCTCCGTCTCTCCCTCCCTCCCTCCCTCCGTCTCTCCCTCCTCCCTCCCTCCGTCTCTCCCTCCCTCCCTCCTCCGTCTCTCCCTCCCTCCGTCTCTCCCTCCCTCCCTCCCTCCGTCTCTCCCTCCCTCCCTCCCTCCCCGTCTCTCCCTCCCTCCCTCCCTCTCTCCCTCCCTCCCTCTCTCTCTCCCTCCTCCCTCTCTCCCTCCCTCCCTCCCTCTCTCCCTCCCTCCCTCCCTCCCTCTCTCTCTCCCTCCCTCCCTCCCTCCCTCCTCCCTCCCTCCCTCCCTCCCTCCCTCTCTCTCTCTCTCTCCCTCCCTCTCTCTCTCTCTCTCTCTCCCTCCCTCTCTCTCTCTCCCCCTCCCTCCCTCTCTCTCTCTCCCCCTCCCTCCCTCTCTCTCTCTCTCCCTCCCTCTCTCTCTCCCCTCCTCCTCTCTCTCTCCCTCTCTCTCCTCCCTCCTCCCTCCCTCTCTCTCTCTCCTCCCTCCTCCCTCCCTCCCTCCCTCTCTCTCCCTCCCTCCCTCTCTCTCTCTCATCTCTCTCTCTCTCTCTCTCTCAAACAAAACAAACAAAACAAAACAAAAGTCTAATTCTAGTGTGGGTTCAGTGCAGCAGCAGGCAAAAGCAGGAAGTGATTTTGCTGCCATAGGCCTGATGTCTGCTTCCCAATTGTAAATCATAAGCAAATACATTTGTAATGGATGGAACCCTTCTGTATTACTCTGACATGCTGTGTAATCACATAGATCTCCATGGAAGGGTAGGTAAGATCCTAAATCCAACTCAGGCATCCACTGGGACCTCAGTACCTGTGTAAAATTTAAAACATAGTGTTGTTTTGAGCAAACAAGTTTTGACCTCGGCCTTAGTACTAATGCCTGTTTTGGCCTGCACTTGTGAACTGGGCTAGATTACACATAGGCTTTGAGAACTGCTTTTACGTAACTTGAAATCCCTTTCCTCAAGCCCTATCTGATGATTATGGTCTGCAGAAACTTATCACTTTCAGAGTTAGAGAAGGATGCAGAGATCCACTTCCCTGTGCTTCCCTGGTCTTGCTGGGCCTTGCAATTAGAGTCAACAAAGGAGCCACACTGGAAGAAGGTAGAAGAGAGATAAGTAATGTGAACCATCCAAATAGGAACTCAGAAACATGGTAGAGAAGCAGGGATAGCTCTTCGTCTTTTGGCTGTACACATCTGAAGTTTCTTAGTTATCATAGCCCAACTGTCCATCTAGGATGATTTCATTATGTCCTTGGATTTTCCTTCATGGAAGGTTGGAATGAGATGTGAAAGGCTTGAAACCCTTCTACATTTATGGTTTTCAAACTTCATTGGAGCATTGGGCTGGATATTCTGCTTGCAGTCAACAAGAGTGACATTTATTCAGAGAAAATGTACACAAATAAAACAAACAAGAAGCTTCTCTTTGACATGGGAAATAAGGATTCCAGATTCTTCATTTCTCAGCATTTTCCTCAGGGCTCCTGTGAAGTACCTTCTTGGACTACAAGGGCTTCACACAGTACAACTGGAAACAACTGAGTTAGGGTAAGACGGTATGGGGAACACACAGACCCAGACTTTTACCTTCTCATCCAGATGAACACTGCAGGCTACCCTTCTAGAGGCCTGTTCAGGATACCAGCCAATTACCCTGTAGCTCTTACTTTCTAACAAGGACTGATTCCACCTCACCTTCTGCCAATTAGCTGTTGGCTGGAGTCCTTTTCCCAGTGACTGTTCACTTGAGGGTATACAGCTGTTAACCTACCTGATGTAGAAGAGTTGTTTATGTTGGTGCTGCTGTGCTTACCATCCTTGGGTCTGAGTTGGTATATTGGACTCTTTGGTTCTCAGTACTAATGGTCTCTGATAGGTTTCTCTGGATCCTTACACAGTAGGTACCTGTTTTATTCTCTGCTTTGAGTGGTGCAAGTATACCAATGCATGTTATGATAGACCATTCTTTCATGGATAGCTCTTGGCTAGCAATTCATTTATAATATCTGGGCAGAGCTTACATCCCAATGATCCTCACTCTGCTCCTTGAGAATATCATGGAACAAGGTTAATTGTCTCTCACATGGTAAAAGTCCTGTCTTCAAGTTTCTGAAGAAAGACCTCATGTTTTCTCTGAGCCTTCTCTTTTTGTGTTACGTATTTTCAGGATGCTTTTATTTCAAATACTAAATAGTAAAACTTCTTTATCTGGTTACCTGCAGAAATGATATTTTCTTTGTCTTAACAACAACAAAACCTTCAAGAATCAGGACTTCTATAGGAAGTTCTATAAGAACTTCAGAGTAAGATGGATTTTCTTTGTGCCATCATCCTCTGCTTCTTTATTCGGCTACTATTATGGATCTGGAGCAGTAATTGATCAAGAGTGATGTTTCTGATTCTTGAGGTTTTAGATACAGTAAATGTATGGAAGGGGAAAGGTCAGTTGGGAGTGACCGACACATTATTTTGGATAATCCCTCTACCTCCTCAATGAGGGATCCCTCTACCTACCCCACCAATGATCTGCGCTGTTGGTTGCTGGGCCCCTTTCCCAGGCTTTGGAAGGAACAGGTATTAATGTTTATTCATCCCTATTTTCCTTATACATGCATATCCTTCCAAATGAAATAGACGTTTTGTCTCTCCAGGGCCCAGCACAGTGGGTAATACAAAGTAGACATTCAGTAAATGCTTGGTGATTGAATGAATAAGCAAATCAAATAAGGAAAAGCCCCAAAGATAGTCTTTCTTCTGTTCTCTCTGTATCTCTGCATCCCTGTCTATATGTCTGCCTGTCTGTCTTACTTACACATACACCCCTACCTAGAAGGGTCCAATCACACACTGAGTCCATGCACTAAACCTTCCCCTCACCAGCTCAGGGTTTTAGTATCATGTCTCCATGGCTGAAGGTTTCCTCTGACAGTTGATGCTGTTTGCAGGATTGGAATTTCCCTGACATTCTAAGTGTCAGAGTCCATTTATTCTACTTGCAATAACTGATTCCTGTCTTATGCTTCCCATCCCATATCTGTCCCATAGTTTCCTGTTCCTGCAAATTTTGATTAGGAGTACTCCTGGCCTGGGCCTCTGCTACCTACAGTTGGATCTCCCTAGTCCTAATTATCTAAGCCTCTGCTCATGCCTCATTTTTCCTCCCTTCCTTGCTTCTTTCTTCCTTCTTTCTGGGGCAAATATATACTGTATGCTTACTCTATTGCCGAGAAAACAGCAATAAATGAAATACTAGTCCTTGCTTAAGAAGCATAAAGTCCAATGGAACCCCATTCTCCTGTGAGAGCCTCCATCTCTTGTCTGCTGCTACCTCTTGAGAGTTCACCTTATTCCCTCTGAGTCTGTTCTCTGGGTCCTGGCCCCATCACATTTCCCTTTACCACCACCTCACTGCTGTTGCTTAGGGTACTGCATTTGATGCTTATGGGTCTTTAGAATCCTGAGCTTGTTGAAGTCAGTAGCATACCTCATGGCTGCCCATGACCTTATGGTGGCATCATCATACCTCACCATGGTGCCCATGGTGCCCATGGTGGCATCATCATACCTCATGGAGCTGACCAGTTTCCCACAAGCACGTGCATGTGTGCATGCACACACACACGTTTATGCTTTCTCTGTTGTACTCCACCAGAAAAGACGATATTCATTTATATTAGTTACATTTTTGATTCTAAGACTTCCTGTTATATTCCCCAAAACCTTTGCACTTGTATGGGCAAGGTGACTGGGGGCTCTGATCGGGTTTCCTGGAATACATGATGACAACTGCCTATGATACCAAGCTCAGCTCACTTGTTCTGTATCTGAATATGAATAGTGGGTGGTAACAAGGATAAACTTTTTTTCCTTTTTTCCTAATTCTATATTATCACATTGAATGTATCAGGGCACATATTCATTGCCTTAGCCTCCTGGGTTGAGTTGCTGTGCTCATGCATAATCAGATAAGGAGAAGTGGGCCCCATCCTCATTTAGAAACTCAATGCACCTGGAACAAAGAACTTCTGATTCTGCTTACCATCTGCTGGGGGAAGAGAAGGCCTCCCACTGCCCCATTTGCCACACTTAAATTGGAGGGTGCATTCCCAGCAGGTGGTTGAGAGTGTGGATCCACATCCCGGGTGTGGATTTCACCCTCAAATGCCCCAGATGAAGTTGTGTGGGAGTTCTTTGACTTCCCACATTTGGGAGTAGAATGCAATTGAATTTCTGAGTAGGAGGACTGGTAAAGAAGAGTCAATGTTCTGTAAACCATAGACTAAAAGACAGAGACAAAAAGATAATAAGTATATGTTTTATTTAATAATGTTCTCAGTAGTTTCAGTCATTTTTCTGTAATTTTCATGATGAATGCAAGCGATACTTTTCTGCATATCCTTAGTGTTGAGAAAACAGGCTAGGGAAATAATTTTTTAGTCAAATATGAAACTGTACATGATTCTAATACCTTGGAGGAGATTTCCTTCTACTTTCCATTGTTCTGTAAATGAAAAGTAAATTATGCTTTGTTAAAAAACTTTCCATTGAATAGTTTTATAGCAAATGTTTCATTCACTTCAATAAATAAATGTACAATATTTTTTGAAAATTGAGACTCGGGCTTTGTAAAATTTAACAACTCTACCAAATTAGTCTCTCTGGTTCTTATTCTGCAATAGAAAATTATACTTTTTAACTTTTAGTCAAGTAGCAGTTAAATAAAATGTCTAATTAATTTCCAAGCCTTTGTGAAGCATTAGACTTGAGATGCACAAAGGTAGTTAATGTTAGAAAGCTAAAGGATTTTTTATGATGATGCTCCATCTTTCTTAATGAGAGGTAGCATGGTTGAGTAGATAGAACACTGCTTTAGAAATTAGGCTTCTGGAAAAAGGACTCCTCATAGGACTTCCAATGCATCACTCTGTAGCTCTTTGCTGATGCCTTAACCTCTCTGGGCATTTGATTTTTTTTTTTTTTTTGTATAAGATGGAAATAATAAATGCTGATGTCCACAAAGCTCTCAGGGATCTTTGAGTAAGATGAGCTTTTTACATGCAAATAATACAGGAAATCATGGTGGACCTACCTAAAATTTACAAGGGACAATCAGCCGATTTCATTTATGACCACTAATCTGAGTCAGAATTATTATAGATCATGGGTTAATTTCTTTGTTTTGTGTTTGTGATATTGTTATTTTGATTGATTTGGGGGAATGGGCATGAGAGGAAAGGAAGAAGGAAGAACTGAATATATTGAAACAATTATTTTTGCTTCTAAATGTAGGATTGCATTTGAATCAAAACAATAAATAGAATACATGCACTACCCTGCATGATATGGTATAAGAGGTCTAGAATCTTCACAGAACCTCAAGTCTGGCTTTATGCTTAGAAAAAAACTGGGGGAGAGATACTTTTTGGCACTTTTTAAGCACAGAACAAGCTACCCTCAGTAGTCTTTTGATTCTTACACAGCAACAAAGAAAGGAGGAGGAAAGTGGTATTTTAAAAGCTGTGCTCCCTTAAAATTACCATTACAGTTGGTCAACCATGGCCAGTCAGCCAGTTGGGGTGGGGCTAGAACCTCTCACTGGTTTCCCCACCCATAGGGACAGGAGCTGTGGGAGCCAAATGCCTTCTGGGGCTATGGCTGTGCCAGGAAAATAGTCTGTTATGGTAACCAGGGTAAGTAGAGGAGACAGTTGATAGTCATGGGGAATCTGGAAGGACAGGCAGATTCTTGGGAGGACAGGAGGTAGGAAGGCAATGGTCATCATCAGTGGGAATTAAAAGTAGGCAGTCAAGCCCAGTGCTGGGCTTTGGAGTGAAACCTTGAGCTTCATGGAGAAAAGATTTTGAAGTCCTAGGAATCTAGGGCCAAACCCTTGTTCTATCATTTACTTGACAGCATGATTTGGGGGAAGGTATGTCACCTCTCAGATTCTCAGTTTCTTCTTCTATAAAATGGGTTGAGTAATACTTTGTTGGCTTGTTGTGAGGATTTGAACAAGTAGTGTTAGTAAAGAGCTAGTAGTTTCTGGCATTTATTAGTATTGGAAGACAGATTGTGTCTTCAGTCCAGGAATATTGATACCTAGCTGCAGAATGTTCAATTCCTTTTGCGTATGGTCAGAGTTGATCTGGAGAGCAAAAGTGAGTGGGGTAATAGATAGGTCTAAGCCTGAAAGTGGTTCAGGACCCCAACTGCGGGGAATATTACTGAGCCTTGCAACCAGACTGAGGCTGACTGTGTAAGCTTTGTTGTGCATGTATGGCCAATTTCATGTTTATCTCCAGGATGGGTTCGTGTCTTAGTCATCTTTATATCTCCTCTACCTGGAACAGGACCTGGCACAATATATAAATAATTATAGAATAAAACCAAATAGAACAAAAATATGGTATCTTACATGGGGTTGTGTAGCTTCCGAGAAAGATACAGCCCATTTTGGGATGCCAAAATGGCATTCATTTTGTTCTTAAAGAGAAACAGCTTAATCATTCAATCCTGCTCTCTGACACATGGCTCCAACATTGATATTGTGTTTTGGCTATCAGATTAAGAAATTATCTCCAGAGTATCAAGAAAATATATGAGGACATCAGGTGGGGTGCTATGGCATACGTCTACGTGGGCGTAGTGGAATATTAGCTTGTAGACAAAAAATTATTCCCGAAGAAGAATGGATAATCCATATTCTGTTGTACAGCTGCTTCCCTCTAGAAAGGCAGTGTATTATATGTTTCTCTGTAACTTGTAGGATTAGATTTAGAAACAAAATTATTCATGTAGTTATATAATTTTTTTAGTATTGTTTATATACCATTTTGTATATGTGATATAATTGATTCATTGACCTGGGTTTGTCATAGAGATACCAGGAGATATCAGAAGCATGTGTCCAGAACCCTGTTTGCAAGGAGTTCAAGAAATCATTTATTGGGCTCTGACACAGTGTGTTTGCAACTCATGTGCTTCTTTGAGTCTCAGCACAAACATGTCTGGTTGCTCAAGGAGTATTGTTATTACTGGTTAAAGCCAAATAAAAAGAAATCATTAGGTATTGGATGGTTACTGGATGAAGGTATAAATCTCTTATGAATTCCTAGTCATTAAGCTGTGTATGCACTTACAGTTTATTTCAGGGGTACCCAAAACTTAACTCAGATTTTTCTCACAGAATTTACCAAAACTGGATTGCTTTTGAGCAAAATCTCTACGTGGACAAATGGTGCCTGATGTATAAATACAATTGGGAATTTTGTTAATTAAAAGTGGTTTCTAATTTTATATAATATATTGAAAGAAATTTCATAAGCCAAATGTGAATCTTCATTGTAAAACAAACAAGGCCAGCAAAAAATAGTCTAGGCCATCCTTGGAGCAGATCAGTTTTCACTTGTTACTTTGAAGTGATGAAGGTCTTGGGCATAAGAGTATCAACCCAAATAGAGAATATACTCCATAGAAACATTTTCCAGATTTGGGTAGCCAGGCAATATTGCCCTGGTTTCATAGATGAGCCCAGAGTTGTATTAGTCTGTATTTATGGCTGCCTTGTAATCACCAACTTTAACACATTTCAAGACCATGTATGTCTGGACATTCACTGATTTTTAGGTATCAGAACTAGAGCTCCTAAAGGAACCCAGTGCTTTGGAATGAAGAGTTTGTAACACATCTTACCCCTAGTGCCTCACTTAGGCTGAGACCTTAGAAGACACTCAGTGATGTTTGTTGGTTAGTGTTGTTCACTATGTTTTTTGTTTGTGTGTTTGTGTGTTGCCTCTTATCATAGTTGCTGCTGTTTGATGGTCACAGTTGTCCTCAGCCTTAGATCTGATGTTAGCTTTGGTTACCTATTAAAGACCCAACCTGTGACAGCCTCAATTCAATGACAGTTCATGATTGCCTTAAGAGATAGCAGGAAGAAATCTAAAAGAGGCAATGCAAAGGATCATGTTAGGTTCCCTGGGAAATAAACAGAAGTATGAAATGCAGTCTGTGTTTTAGAAAAGCATACCATCCTATATGGAAAGGAACAAAGCAAATTTGAGGAAGCATTTAAATTTGACTATTTAACAATGTAAGTGATCAGAAATGTGGCACAGGAAGTGTTAGTGGAAGTCAGAGAAGGGGGAGGAGGAGACAGTTTCATGGAGGAGCTGGGGCTTGATCCAGACTGATGACATCATAGAGTTTGGATGGAAGAAAAGGTATAGCATATTATGTAGAGGTACACAGCTAATCTCCACCAACCTTGGTGAGAGGAACTGACCTTTTCTTTTTGGGACAACTGTAGTATTCTAGAAACATTCCAAGGTTGTTGGGACCACCTGTTGGGAATTCCCATTGAAGAATGTAAAGAGACTAGTCATTTGCAGTCCTGCTGTTAGTGTGGTACAGAGGATCCAAAAAGAGCAGCTGTGTCAAGTTCACTTGGCTTTTCATGGTCAGCACCAGAGCCTTCTTCCATCTCCTCTGTATCACCAGATTGTCCAACCTCCCTGGGAGTGTGGTCCCTTACCCTATCATTCCCTTCCAAGGGGCCATGGTAGTCATATTAATTGGCTGTTAAACTATTGATTCTAAAAGTGTGATATTTTCTCTGGGGCACTGGGCTATCCAAAGGAACAGCTCTCTCTTAGGTTATTTGATTATAAGTATGCATGAACCTTAAGAGACTCGAGCATTTCCTGCAGCATATCCACCATGGCCTATTCAGTTGGCTTCACTGAGCAGAGTGGATCCTTGAAAGCTTATACAGTATCTACTGCATCACATCAGAACAACAGGACAGAGAATCTAGTAGGTAGAATGATGACCTTACATTGATTTGAGTGTTCCACACAAGCACAGTTTTGACTGTCCTAAAGAACTTTAAGTTAGTTCAAAAGAATAAATAAATGTGGTAACACAAACTCAAATTAGGTATTTGTGTAGCTGTTTGTATATGGAGATTGCGTTTGGGTTCTATTACAGAGCTAACTCAAGCTAAGATTTTTGTTTTTGTTTTCTGTATGATTTGCACATTTTCCCATATTGCTTTGTAAGTATTTTAAGTGTGTATGTATGTGTAGTTGTGTGTATGTGTGTGCACGCACACGCACTGCTTTCTAGGCTAGCCTGTAAACTCCTTGAGGGTAAAAATTCCATCTTTTGAAATCATTCACAGTGCCTACCAGATGGACTTAGCCTCCACTAAGGGCATAAATGTAGCCTAATTTAATTCAGAGAATTTGTTTCTGACTCCCCACTTTATTATATCTACTGCTCAAACTCTAGTTTATCTCCTTCAAAAGCTATTTCTTCCTCATGTTTCATTTCATGCTCAGTGTATATGTGTATAACCAGTCAACTTCATCTCACTTCTTTTTATTTCCTTGCATGGGAGCCATTTTAATAGTATTTGTTTCAAACGAAGGCCTGTTATTCAAAGCAAACACACAGAACTTGGCTAGAGAAAACTACTTGAATAGTATTCATACAGCAATAAAGCCTTGAAAATGTAAATTCAAAATACAGTATCACGGTTAGTAATGTTATGCACATACTTTACTAAGTGCATTTGGGATAGAATATAACTAATCAAAGAAGAATCATCACCTATATTCCATGCAAGCATCTTTCATCTGAGAAACTCAAAGAATTTTTACTAAAGATATTATAAAACTTATCCATAATCATTCTTTTCTCACCAATGTTTAATGTCAAAACAGAGATGGGTCAAATTGTGTCTGAAGACTCCAGTTTTTTAAATCCTAAAATATTGGTTGGGTGCATGTGAAAGCTCAAGTTGTTTATGGGTAAGTATGGAATTTAGCTCTCTCTCCATTCCTGCTTCCTAGCTGTTCAGTGCAGTCAGAGAAAATTGTTTTGTTCCTCACATTTACAATTCCAGTGGAGAAGCCATGAGGTTGTTTTTTCCTCCCAGGGTAACTATTTTGAGCACCAAAGCATTGTGAAACCATTAGATCATAGATGCTAATGATTGTGGACTTGTAGTGTGGGTAGGGGGAAACTAGAATTCTAGGGAAAGTGTTACTCATCTTATTAAGGATGACAAACTGGCTGCTTGAAGAGTGCTATTGAATGACAGGATCTTGTGGAAAGAGCACCAAACTTAGAGTCCAAATACTGGAATTTGGAACCTGAGCTCTGAGCTGTGTTAGAGCATGTGACTAGCCATGCAACTTAGGCAATAATAGTGATTATAAATACACTAAAAGCTATTCATTGGTAAGTGGTTTCTATTTACCAGGTATTTTGCATCTGTCATTCTAATCCTTACTATGCCACCAAGTGGTACTATTACTTTTCCTCTTTTATTGGTGAGGAAGTAAACTGAGAGAGGTTCAATAACTTTCTAAAGATCACACTACCATTACATTGGTGGAGCTGGGATTTAAAATAAGGTCTATTTCAGGCCAAAGTCTAGGCTCTTTCCTCTAGACCGTGATGCCAATGAGGCCTTTCTAAGTCACTGTGTTTTAAGCAGCTACTATAAGACAGAATAAGTGCTTAGCATATATTATTTCATGTGATCTACAGAAAAATACCAAAAGGCTGTGAGGCCAATATCATTTTACAAATTCATAAACTCCAAAATATTATACAGGTAGATAAAGTGGCAACAGGGAATCAATTAGGGAACAATCATCATTCCCAAAGTAAGAGATCATGGAAATGTGACCTAAGACATAATGGTGAGGGTGATAAGAAGTAGTCTGAATCCAGTGGCACAGCCGTCAAAAGTTGGGGATGGCTTGGCTGTGGAAGGTGAAGGAAAGAAAGGAAGTAAAAATGTCTCCTAGGTTTTGCCCTGAGCACTTAGGGTGGAGTTGGTGCCTTTAGCTGAGTCAGGGAAGAATGTGGGAGCCTCAGAATGGATAAATATTTGAAAGAACAACAGTTTGTTTTTGTTCATGTTAAGTTTGAGATACTTTAGGACATTAAACTGAAGATACTAAGCAGACATCTGGAACTTAGACACCAAGGGCTGGAGATTTACATTGGGGAGACATTCATGTAGAGATTAGGAAATCATCCATTTAGAAGTCATAAAAGTAAAGATTTAAATAAGCCATCAACATGCAGTCATCAATGCATTCAGTAACATGGAACTAGATGAATTTCCTTGATACAGTGGGCAAAGGTGAACTAGAAAAGGGGGTTAGAGACAAGCCCTTGAGGAGCTCTAACACTGAAAAGGACCCAGAGGATCTGAAAGCTGAAAGAGAGATAGCCAAAGGCAGGAGAAAACCAGGAGGGATACCCTTGAGCATCCTTTTCCTTATTTTCAAAATGGAAGAAAAAAATACCAGCCCTGACTACCACCGAGGAAACTTATCAAGGTCATGTGAGACACTGCAGGTTAAAGAAAAGGACTGTAACTTAGAAATGGTAACATATTACATATTTCCTAATTTATTTAGTCCAAGAAGTTCAAATAAGTTTAATATTGTCTGAAATTTCACAATTCTTGGTTTTCTTTTGTTGCCAAGGCCTTTTGAATTCCATGCCATCTTATTTTTAAAAGTACTAGTATTCTTCCCCTACTTCAAATCTCTACATCCTAAATGCCACATGCTGAAATCTTGATAGCTTCAATTTTATCACTTCTTTAAGAATTATGTAGTGAATTAAGAGGCAGAAAATGCTGTCTGACAATAGAACAGAGTATTTTGGAAATGATCTGTCCCGGAATCTTATCTGTAGGGTCATTACAACCGGTTGTGAGTAGCATAAGAGCTGGGATGGGTCTCATTTATCCTGCTTCTTCAGCGTTCTACAGTATACATGCTGATTACAGGTGTTCCATAAATGTGCACAACGTGAGTCATGAGTGAATATCTGACTCCTAGTCTTCCACTTCGGTTTTTTTTTTTTTTTTGGTTTTGTTTTGGTGTTTTATTTTAGACAGTGTGTGAATGGAGAGTGGGGCAGAGGGAGAAAAAGAGAGAATCCTAAGCAGGCTCCACACCCAGCTCAGAGCACGATGTGGGGCTTGATCCCACAACCCTGGGATCATGACCGGAGCTGAAAACCAGTTGGACACTCAACCAACTGAGCCACCCAGGTGCCCCCCCAGTATTCCACTTTGTATGAGCAAGAACATATTGGTTCTTCCAGAGGTGGTCCTAATACGAGACATCTTATGGTGGTGGAAGGGAACAACAGCTGCACTGAGTTGGTTGCACAGAAGATAAAACATCATTGTGAAATTGGTCCCTAGCCTAATTTGAGACATTGTGCTACTCAACATTAGACAGTATATGTCCAGAGCAGTTGTGGTTTCATGCCAGATGTTTTTAGGTCACACATGGAGTCTGAGAGTTGTTGGACTATAAGTACCAAATGGCACAGAATGTTTCAACACATCATTTGAAGATCACGAGTAAGAAAGGTCAACTCCACTCTGAACTTGTTCATACTCAGCCCATTTGATTTTTATTAGCATTGTTGACATCGTATGCTCTTGATTTTCACCTTCTTAAACTTCAAAATCTAAATACTACCCTGTGAGGCCTTAGCATGAATGCCATTGTCCTCATTTGCTTCCATTGTTCTTTACCTTTTTGTAGGCATAGAGGCATGTAGGCGTGTATTATAGATCATGTTGGGTATTGGACTCTGGTCTGGATCAGGATCAATGAGTTAAGAATAGAATAAAAATACACATATCTCTTCTTTGACTTCTGATGGTTTTGCCCATCTTCTTTCTAATACGGTTTCTATCTATAAAATTTATAAACATGCAAAAAATATAAAGGGTAGGGAGTACTTTTACATCAGGGGAAGCTCTTTATTTTCTATCTTCACTTAGAAACCCTATTTATTCCTTTTTTTAAAGTTTATTTATTTTGAAAGAGAGTGTGCACGTGCATGAGTGAGGGGCAGAGAGAGAGGGAGAGAAAGAATCCCAAGCAGGCTCTGTGCTCACAGTGCAGAGCTCGATGTGGGGCTTAAATTCATGAACCACGAGATCATGATCTGAGCTAAAACCAAGATTGGATGTTTAACCAACTGAGCCACCCAAATGCCCCAATTCCTTAAAAAAAAATTTTTTTTAGTTAATTTAGTTTTGAGAGGGAGGTGCAGAGAGAGAGGGAGAGAGAATCCCAGATAGGCTCGGCACTTTAAGTGTGGATCCAGAGGGACACAGGGCTCGAACTCATGATCTGTGAGATCATGACCTGCGCCAAAACCAAGAGTCTGATGCTTAGCTGACTGAGCCAGCCAGGAACCCCAGACACCCCTTTTATTCCTTTGTAGGGAGTGTATGCAATTATTTCAGAGCTCATTAAAATAGTGGAGTTGATTTCAGCAGTTCCTCTAAGTGGCTTCTGTTCATTCCCCTCAACCTCAACCTCCCTGACAGAGAACTTTGGCATCCAAAGGGGCTACTTCCCAGTCAAGTTAATCCTACTCTGTATTTACAAAAAGATATTTTATAGAAGAGGTTAATCACACTAGTTAGGGCAAATTCACAATAGTTAAAATAGGTCATTAGGAATTCATTCAGGTGTGGCTCCTGTAAATTGACTTCCAAATTTTCAAGGGAAAAGAGGAATGCTTAGTTCTAAGGACAAGATCTGTCCAAAAATAATGTTACATTATCAGGAAGGATTATAGTCTGTCAAAAACTGTCAAATCTCAAAAAAAAAAAAAAAATCAATTCCTGTTTGAAAAACTTGGTAAAAATCTTAATCTAGAGTAAGTTTGGATATCTATTTTGCTCAAATAAACAGGAACAATATAGTAAAACCTTGGTTTGTGAGCATTTGTTCTGGAAACATGCTTGTAATCCAAAACATTCATATATCAAAGCGAGTTTCAAGAACCATTGGCTCAGTTGTGATCATGGGATGTTCTGCATTATGCACTACTCATATTGAAATACATCACTCCTTTATCAAGTTAAAATTTATTAGAAATGTTTGCTCATCTTGTGGAACACTCGCAGAACAAGTTACTCACAATTCAAGGTTTTACTATACTGTTAGATTACGTTAGAGTGTAAGTTCCTTGAGGGCAGAGGGCATTTTTGGTCAACTTTACAGCCCCCTTTAGTACCTTACATAATATCTTGCACATGGAAAATGTTTAGTAAGTTGGTCTTGAGTGAAACTGAGTGTCTGGACTTGGTTCTTTATATTCAAAGAATATACAACGAATAAAATTACAAAGAAAAAGTGCAGCTTGGCCTTTTCTATATAGTGTATGGAAAATAATGGGACCCTTAAGTGCAAGAGACTGGGGATCTAATTTGGCTCTGCCATTGACTAGTTATTTAACTTTGTGTTGATAACCTCTGCTGACCTTAATGTATCTTAACTTTAAACTGAGAAAGTGAGGGCTAAGTGCTCTAAAATATCATTTTAATAATTATTTTACAATTATTCTAAGCCTAATTTTTACTTGTGTTGGTTACCTAAATAGAGATACCAATACATTCATACCTTTAGAAACTAAATTTTATACCAAACAACCAAGCCACTGTCCAGTTTTCTCATCCTAGGGAGACTTCTCCAGTCACATCAATCAGATCCATTCTGTCTGAATATCTGACTGATTGTGTGGAGTTTTGAAAACTTACTTTGAGAACTTGTAAAAATAGGACAGAGTAAAGACACAAATGACTGTCCTTGCTATACCCAGTTGAAGTTTATGGTATTCTAATTACAGTGGACCTGAACCTTTGGTGAGCTGGAGTAATTAAACTATTCGGTGGGAGCAAATCATTACCCATAGGAGATGGATTTGCCCTTCTAGGATGCTGATTAGTGCTCTGAAAGAGGAAATTTACTTAATAGTGCCTGGAAAAGTGAAGGGCATTTTGTTTCCAGAAAGTTGTTTCTTCACACAAAATCAGGCTGGATGCTGTTTGTTTTTCTGTGATCATTTTATAATCACTTCAGCTTTAACAAATAACTTGGAGAGGAGGGGAAGGGTGGTGGGAACAATAGAAATAGAAGAATCTGGCAAGGAGGGGCAGAGTCTGCTTTTGTTTCACTGAGAATCTCATGGGATTTCTCAATAAAAGCACACTGTGAGGTCATTCTGATGAAATCATAAAAATAAGAGAGGGAGGAAACCCTGTCCTACAGTTGAAAGAGGACTGTATAGTTGAGGTGGTATTTCATACTCTTCTCTATTTAAGATTATTAATTGTTCTCAAGGGCTCTTTCTCCCACCAATCCCAGTGGGATGGGGACCAAACATCATTCTGCAAGGAGAGGAGGCAATATTTTTTTTAAAGGGAGAAAGAGTGTGTGAATGGGGGAGGGGACAGAGGGAAAGAGAAAAAGAATCTCAAGCAGACTCCACGCTTAGTACAGAGCCCAACATGGGGCTTGATCCCATGACCCTGGGGTCATGATCTGCGCTGAAATCAAGAATTGAATGCTCAACCAACTGAGCCACCTAGGACTCCGGAGAGGAGGCAGTTCTTGATGTGATTTGCCATCTTCTGGAGAAGAAATAATCATGCATGAAATCAGAAAGGAACTCCCAAGTTCCTTCTAGTGTGTGGGTATTGTCCAGATGGTTTAGTTAAGTATCTGTGTGGTAACATAACATTTGAAAAAAAAAAAAAGTAATAAAGGAAATTGAAACACAAACTCATATTTTTATTCTTTTTTTTAAATGTTTATTTTTTTGTGTGTGAGAGAGAACATGAGCAAGGGAGGGGCAGAGAGAGAGAGAGAGAGCTGGGACAGAGGATCCAAAGTGGGCTCCATGTTGACAGCAGAGAGCTGGATGTGGGGCTTAAACTCATGAACCATGAGATCATGACCCCCAGCTGAAGTTGGATGCTCAGCTGAATGAGCCACCCAGATGTTCCTCGTATTTTTATTCTTAAAGAACTACAAATACTTACTAATGGGATATGTACACCTGTTGAATACCTCACAACTTTTCAGATTCTGGAATCCAATTGAATAATGCCTCCCTCATTTTTTATTCCACAATGAATTTTGTGTGTTTACTTAGTTTTTATCATAGCAATCATCAAAAATGTACCTTGGCAGAGATACATTATCATTGAAAGGAGTGACAAGACCTAATGTTGAAACCATGCTAGTAGTTCAAGGGATGTCTGAGAAATGTGGCTGTGCCCTGTGAATTTGTTGAAGTATTTCACAGTGCCTTGGCACACAGTCTGGGAACCATGGGATCAAATAGATGCACTTTTAGGAATGATAAATATGAATAGCTGGGGTCAGCTAAAGACTAATGCAGTCACAACTCAAGGGATCTAGTGGGCCTAAACGTCATGTAATTATGCTTTGACTCTAGGACTCCTGAGATAAATGGTGGTTTGGGCTGACTGCCAGCAATCGAAGCCTGCCCAAGTTTATCTAATTTGTTGATTTTGAACTTTCAAGAGAAATGAGAACACCTTGGAAGGAGAGTCACTGCTCGTAACTTTTAGTCATTCTAATGGCCTTTATCTACTCGCTGAAACTCAATTATGCACACAAAGAGGGGCAGTGTATTGTGCTAGTTTTTCATGGAATTAGTGTTTGGACTGTTGTATTAACAAAATTAATCCCCTTTCTCCCCCCAAATTGGATTTTTCTCTTTCTGATCCATCACTGGGTTTTCTGGATTCTATTTAGATATGTACTTGGGGTGTGGTGTTGGTTTATCTTCTATTTTGGAGGAGAGAACATTGTTTCTGGTGGAATTGATGACATCTAGAACAAGAAGAAATTTTTGAGTAACCTGCCACTCCCTTCACATTTTGCTGATGAGAGGTCAGGTGACTTTCCCAGGGATACTTCTCATTTGGGAGCAAAATAAGAAGGCAGTGTCTAGCCTTCTACAACAATGAGTGGTCTAATTGACTGTCCTTTTCTACACAGTACCTGCTTAAAGAATCCTCTTTTCCATTCATGGGACTATAGAGGTGTCAGGACATTTCATCAGAAATGACCTCTCCTGGATTCTCAGTCACCATCTCCTATGGAATTAGCTGGTGTCAATCTCACACACAGAACATTTAGTCATTACTGCTAACATCACACTGAAATGGGGAAGCTTCTTTTTAGTATTTTTAGTTTTCTATGGTCATTTTCTTAAGTCAGTGGTTCCTAGTATATTTAGAATTATAAACCTTTGTATCTAAATGAAAGCAAATGACACTATCCTCTCCTGAAAATGCACACACATAGAACTGCATACATTTAGGGGGTTCTGTGGACCTTCTGAACTCCTGTCAACTTCAGGTTAAGAACCTCTGAGGTAAGTGATAGAAAGCTTTTAAAGTATTATTTACTACAAATAATTATTTTGCTCTGGTGTTTTTTGCTAATATGTGTAAGTCTCATGTCTTTTAGCCTTGAGGTTGGTTTACTTTTTGGATCTTTTCCCCATAAAAGGAAGAGTAAAGATTATTAATAGCTTGTTTCCAAGATTATGACAAATCATAGCCAAAGTTTCTTTTGAAATGAGAGATCATCTATCAGTGGTTTCCAGATCCAGATGTCCTTCATGGGGGTAGGAAGTGGGCTTTTAAAATTAGACCTGCCTGCCCTATACCAACCTTGGCCCCATCTAAAGATTCTGATACAGGAGGTATTTTTAACATGTGGCAATGACATTGATGCAACATGCATGAACTGCTGAAAATCCAAAATTCTCACTTTGTATAGTTACTATCGGAAGGCTAGAGAGATGCCAAAATTAGTGAAGTGGTTGAGAATTTATTGTAAAACTCCTGACTTCCTGGATCTGATATAGTTTAAAAAATATTAGAAAATATTACTACTCTACAGAAAGTCCTAGAGAGAAATTAAACAAAAATCAGCCTGATCAAATGTTATTAGCATGTTGCCATATATGCTTATGATTTAAAAATTACAAATAGGCCAGGTTTATTTTTATTTATTTTTGTTTTTTTTTTTAAATTTCTGAGAGACAGAGCATGAGCAGGGAAGGGGCAGAGAGAGAGGGAGACACAGAATCTGAAACAGGCTCCAGGCTCTGAGCTGTCAGCACAAAGCCTGACATGGGGCTCAAACCCATGAACTATGAGATCATGGCCTGAGCTGAAGTTGGACGCTTAACCGACTGAGCCACCCAGGTGCCCCAGGTTTATTTTAATTTATGGTTTCACCATTGTTCCTTAATTCCTGTGACTTATATTTTTCTGGTATTTGTCAATCTCTAGTTGTAACCATTCTTTGTGATTTTGTTTAAATGTGTCTAGTAAGCAATATGGTGCTATTTTTTTTGTCAGTCTATTCTGATATACACTTTTCTATTTTCATTTATTATGAATACTGTAAGATTTGGGCTTATTCTATAATCTTATTTGGATTTCTGTTTGTGTTTTCTTTCCTTTGTTGACTTTTGGATTGATCAAGTTTTTAATAATCTTTTTTACCATCTTCCCTTGGCTTCCTTTCTCCTTCTATTTCTCATTTCCTTCCTTTAAGCAGTTGTTCATAATTTTTAAAATAAATGTATGTAACGTAACAAGATGTAAAATTATCCAGTATTTCTAGTTGTCTCTTAAAAAAATATGAATTTTAGCCAATGATGTGCTGGTAAGTGTGTAGCCACCTGCTCTCTGAAAGAGGAAAAAAACCCTGATTTATAGAATTTACTAATTTTCCGGCATAAATAGTTCCATTTGAAATCCCATGGCTGATTTCCAGTTACAAACATGATGTCATTGAATGCATAGATGGGAAAAAATGCTCAATAGCACACAAGCATAAATATTTCAGATATAATGGCATAGATTACCTTAAGAACATAGGAAATAGTTAAATGTAAAATAATTAGAAAGTGACAGGTTTTGAGTATTTATTATCTTTGCTTATATTAGAATTAATTGTAAGTTTACATAATTTTCAAACTTAGCTGTGTTTGGGGCACTTGGGTGGCTCAGTCAGTTAAGCATCTGACTCTTGGTTTCAGCTCAGGTCACGATCTCATGGTTTCGTGGGTTCAAGCCCCAAGTCAGGCTCTGTGCTGACAGTGCAAAGCATGCTGCTTGGGATTCTCTCTCTCCTTCTCACTCTGCCCTTCTGCAACTTCAGCTGTTTCTCTCTAAATAAATAAACACACTTAAAAAAAAAAGGCTGTGTTTAACAACTGGCTTGCAAAATTCCTGAAAATTTAATATCTGGCTTTTTTGAAATAGTTCTGGCACACCACTGATCTTCGCTGCCACTGAACACTTTCTCCCTTCCCTCCCCACAACACACACACAATATATCTTATTGTTATGACAGTTTTTTTAACTTGCTTTATTTTAAATATGCAAACACACAAATATTGCTTTTACAGTTAACCATTACATGTGTTGACCTATTTTATCAATTTTTGGTCTCATCCCTGTTCCTTAATTCCCATGTCCTTCAGTGTTAATTTGTCATTTTCCTGAAGCATATTCCCCAATAAATCTTTCAGTGAAAGTTAGTGAGTAGTAAACTCCTTTTGTTTTTTGCATGTGTGAAAGGCTTCCATTTTGCTTTCCTTTCTGAAAAATCCCTTAGCTGAGTAATAAGTGCTAAATTGTTCCTTGAGCATTTCCAAAGTGTTTGTTCATTCTTTTCTGGCATTTATTGTTACTACTGACAAGTCTACCATGAGTATAATTGTCATGATGGTTTTTTTTTTTTTTTAATACATCTTCAATGTCCTGCGGTTTTGGTAAGATGCCTCTTGGCTAAAATTTTCTTTACTTACCCTACTCAATACTCGGAGAAGTATTTAGAACTAAGTATTTGTGTTTCTCTTCAGTTCTACAAAATTCATAGGTACTATTTTTTCAAATAATACTTCTTCACGATTTTTCCATTTTACTTCCATTTTCTGTAGCATTAGGTGGATGTAAATTAGATCTTGTCATCTTTTGTTCTTGTATCTGATATTTCATATTAAAAAAAAAAAACCCAAACCCAACAACCCCTGAAATCTCTTTGTCCCTCTAGGCATCATTCTGGGTAAATCCCTCAGTTCTGTTTTCCAGTTTTATAATTCTTTCTTCAACCATTTTTAGTCCAGGGTTTATCATTGCTATATATACACACACATATGTATATACATATATATGTGTGTATATATATATATATGTATATATATATTTTTTTCCAGTAAAATATTTCTTACTTCCAAGACTTCTAATTGGTTCTTTTTCACATTTGTCTGTTTTTACTTTATATATCCTTTAAAAAATAACTTCTTATTCATTTTTAATGAACATCCACAACATATATATTATTAAAATTTTTGTTACACTGCCCCATAAAACTAATTTCTTTAGAATGATTACTATTCTGAATGTTTATACGGTGACTACTTTTCTTCACACTGTGTTTCCTGATGAGTTTTGTAATTTTGATGTAACAACTCATGTTGAGAGGGATTTGTTGTTGTTGTTTTGCTATGTTTTAATTTTTTCTTTCTACTTCTATGTGCCTTCTTCCCTTTTTTGTGCAACTGCCACTCCCAACCAATGTCATGTGACCTCTATCCCTTTCCAGACCCATATCCTCTCCTGCTATTTCTGTTCTGTTCTATGGTGAAATGGGAGATCTTATAGATGTATCCATTGAGCCCATGGATGGCTGGATTCAATTCCTGACCATGGTGGCTGGCAACATGTTTTGGCTTGTTATGTTATGTTTTAAACCATCTTCATAGGTGGCAATAGTAGTGTCCCTTTCTGCCTTCAAGTAGTAAACCAAGCTCTGGTTGCTCTTCTCACACCCTCTCCCACCCTGTTTCTCCAACCCCAATCTGACTTGAAGCACTTTAATTTCCACTTACTACCTAGGCTTCCTGAACTCGGCTGCTGCTTTCAGATTTGAAATGCAGTGGGTGTACAGCTTCAGCTCACCACATCCAGCTTTGCATTTCTGTTCCTTTTGGAGCCCAAAGGTTCTTCACCTTGGTTTTAAGCCTGATCATATCTTTTTGCTTTTTTATTTTTATATTATCCATTGCTTGTGGAAGAGGGGATTTGACAAGCACACATTCCATTCTACCACGATGCTTTCTGCTTTTAGAAGTTTAAAACCCAAGGTAGACAGGATTCAGACTGAGATTTTTCAACACATCCTTCATGTTAAGAATCCTTCCTTTTATGTTTTTAATAGAAATATGGTCTTTCTGTTACTCAAAATAATATTGAAGCCTTTCGACATAATCAGAATAGTCTGGGCCTTTCTATTTTAAATAAAGATTTAGATGAGAAACACTGCAGGTGGTTTGGAGATGATATACCATACATACAATTGTCTCCTGGGGTGTTATTGTTTCCTCTGCTATTTTCCACGATGTCCAAAGTTTTATGAAAGATTCTGCACATATCCAACATAGCGTTGGCTTGAGCACATTTTATTGGTTAGTTTTGTCTGAAGCTGGTATATTGCCTAAAGCTAGTGACTAATGTCTTGTAACATAGTGTCTGCTTATTTATGTTACCTTGACCACTTTTATCTGCTGGCATTCCTAATACAGAGAGTTTTATTTTCTTAATGCCCTCTTTCTATATATTTCTCTGATTCAGGGAAACTTCAGTTCTCAGTGTTTTTAGTAAATCTCTTCTCTAAATCATTTTATTTAAACCCAGAATGGAACTATACCATTTTGTTTTCCCTCATCTTCTGATCAAGAGTGCATGCATAAATGAAAACTATCATCTCCTACCCAAACAAAAAATAAATAAAAAAATCCCATTGTGTTATAGCCTGCAGGACACTTCTATTGATAATTAATGTATCTGAATTTCACACACATGAGACTCAAAGAGTGATACAACAGAATTTTGTTCCAGCAATATCTATATATAATGTAAACAAATATTAGCCTGAATTTTCAGAGCACAAAAATTGTTCTCTCGGTACTCTCAGAAAATACAGAAAGTTTTAATGTCATATAGCTAGACCATGTCGATGTTTCTTCCAAAACTGATGACTAACAATGCTGCCTCATCTGCATCACTTTCAGTGAATTGGTCAAACTTGCCACTTTCAGAGGGATCAGTAGGACTTTACTTGTAACCTCTTTTTTTTTTTTTTTTTTTTTGGTGGATGTAGCTTTTCTTTCTGGATGGAGTCCTATATTTAAATATAACAAAATAGATATTTCTGTCATGAAGCCAACTGATAGAACCTGGAATTTGACCCCAATGTATTATAATGTGTATAAATTTCCTGAGTGATTACGCCCTCACGGATAGCATAGTCTAGTGTATCCTTAGGCCCCTCTACCATTGTTCATGGCTCCATTTCTCATGTGGCCCTTTTATTTGAATTATAACCATGATTATGGAGTCTTCAATAACCCCTGTAGCCCATGTTAGAAGCCTTTGCCATGCACATACTTTGCACCTCATGCAATATATCCTATTAGGTTGCCTTGTAGTCCCAAGAACTCTTCTTCCTCACTCCCCTTGCTGCCATTGGACATTAAAAATCATGAGAAAACAGCCTGCATCTTTCAACGTTATATGGTGCCTGGAATAAATGCTAAATACAGGCTTTTGAATGAATGTACACACCACTTCTCTAAGGCAGTCTTAAAAAAACCAAACACTTGGGCTTTATTACTATTGTGGTTTTCAGTTCAATGCTAGTATGTGGGAGACACAACAATATCCCTGATTATATTAGTCAAAATCTCAGTGGTTTCACAAAATGGAAGATTTCTCCCTCATGTCTTGACTTGGTGTGGTCATTCAGGACCAGGGTTCCTCTGTTATGTGGCTCTGCCATTTACCGGGGCTTCATCCTGAAGTGTATGGGAAACAAGGGAAAATGTAAAAACCCAAGTTTCACATATAACTTCAACCACATTGTATTGGCCAGAAGTCAGTCCAGTGACTCTAGCTGTTCAGAAGGTGTGCGAAGGTGATCTAGTTATGTGCCAGGAGAAAAATGAGATGAAGGTTGATTAACCCAGCTTTGAACCTGCTATACTACCGTCTAAGGAAGCATAGAATCTAGTTGCCCCTATCATACAGTGGGTTATATATCTCAAGTATTTTTTTTTATCATAACAGATTGACTATTAGCTACTTAGGACTTAATTGTCAACATGTTCCTGAGCTTTTAGTGTGTCATTTGTTATACTCTCTTGATGTGAACAGAAGTTGGTAGGAATATTTGATTGACAAGTGTATTTTTTTTAATTTGAGAAGTAACTTTGTACCTTGATGACAGAAGTAAGACATGTTGCTGAAAAAATTATAATGCAGAAAAATATTTTTTAAGAACAGATGAAATTACCTGCCTGAGCACACACCTTAGCAAGTAATACTTGTCTATCAAGGTTTATTTTCTCTTGTTCTAGTCAAGTGGGTATTTATAAGCTCTCACAGTAGAAATCATTTGAGGGAAATAACATCATTTCTTTTTCATTAAGTGTATCTTTTTTTGTAGGATCCATTTCTTCTCCATCACTAATCTTTCAACTACTAACTGGTCTGGGATGTGCTCTTTTAAATGAAACAAACTAAAGTAGGCACAATTAACTTACAATAACTGGAGGCAATTGAAATGTTTTTCTTTTTTTTTCTTTTTTAATTGTAAGCAAATCTGGTTTAGCAATTCCTAAGAAGTGACCAATTTAGCAATTGCTTTGAAGTGTATTTAAATATAAGTTTCAGTATAAAAACAGCTATTCCTTGATTTTTGTGTATGGAAAATAAAGAAATGAAATTTTCCTCTGGAATACTCTATTTTCTTCTGTTTCAAAGAAAGGAGTCATGATTTGGTAAATAAGGTATCTGCCTCCATTTTATAGGTTTTCTTTGATTTCCCAAGCCTAGGTAGTCGACTGAAAGCGTTCATTCAAATCAGAGATATAAGACTTACTATACAATGTGCAGTATAATTTTTTTAACTTACATCTACCACCGAGAAATTTATAAGTCGATATTTAAGAGGGCAGGCTTGAGGACTGACTGGCCTCCTATAGTTTCTCTGAAATCTGAAAGATTATTATATCAAAAGTCAGCATTTCATGGCCCCCTTATATCCATAAAGAAAATTAAAATCATATGCTGCACAGCAAGCTTAAACCATTCAGAATGCTCATAAACATATTTAAAGCCAAAATTACAGCTGTTTCTCGACTCTCGGTACCACGTATAGCTCTAGATACGGTTCTTACATTGCTGTGCACACACTGTAACAGTAATTACTGTATTTTAAGCACCACACTATTCTACAAGAGCATTCTTTGGTGGTGATATGGCAACCTGGTGACAAGGAGCCCCTCCTGTACCACAGAACTGCCTTTGCTAGGAAAACGTGGAGTGTCCTTAATGTCCTACCAGAGCTTTGTCTTCCTTTGTTAGGAAAGGAGACAACAGTCGTTTTCAAATATAGAACCAAAGGAAGCATTTCATTAAACGTGCACCGTTTGGTAACTTACTGGCAGCTTTTCTTTTCATACTTTTGATGCAGTTTCAACTTTGGAACTTAATTGATCGGATATGCGTTTAACTGAAGAACTAACTGGTGCCAGTGGTAGCCCAAGTTTGTGTGAACACCTTTTCCTGCCACTATGGTCTGAAATAGGGATGAATCAATAGTCACACATGAACTTTAATTAACCACTTGAACATACCATATGTTACACGGGGATGTAGGAAGTGTGAAATCCTTTGCAAAATAGAAATTTCTCAGAATCTGACAGTGAGAGCACATTTATTATTATTTAACCTTCATTACTATTATTTTATGTTTTTATGGTCTCTTTTACCCCCACTTTCAGAGTTTGAGGTAATTAGTTTAACAACTCTTCCTCAAATAAGGAAGACAAAATGTACATTGAAATGATAATGGACCATACAGTAGAGAATTATTTGCCTCTAGAAAGTACTTACTGTAAGTTTGGTGTCTTCTGTTCACTTATATTACCATCTATCTAACAATGTCCAGTAGGAAAGGAGCCTATATCATATGTCACGGTCTTCCCTTGGCACAAATGTAAAATGCGTGTCTCACCCTGCTGGTGTGGGCACTTATGCATAATGTAAAACTTGGCAGCTCAGAGTTTAACAATTTGGGCTAAGGACCATCTCCTAATGATATTTTTGCAAAGATGTTTAGCTTACATGTCTGCTCACCGAATTAATTTAAAAAAGAAATAAGGTTCCCCTCTATTAAGTGGACAAATTAGATATTCTCCACTAGGAATTCTGCCTCTATGCAAAGTAAAATAAACATAGGTTGTTTATATATTAATTTTTATTCTCAGGAAAGATTCCAAGGATGAACTCTGTTTAAAGCCCGTGAATACGACTTGTCTGTATATTTCTAAGGAGCCTAGAAGGAGACAAAGTCAGGTGGGTCCTAGTATTTCAAAGTCCCTGGCAGAATCTTTAGCCAGGAGAGGGAAGTTTGCTTGAAGACTACAACTACAGAAGATAGATGGCTCAGTAGAAAGTCTCCTCTTCTGGGGAGGTGGGGTGGCTTGGTTGGTTAAGCCTCCAACTCTTGATTTCAGCTCAGGTCATAATCTCACAGTTCGTGAGTTTGAGCCCTGCGTCGGGCTCTGTGCTAACAGTGCAGAGCCTGCATGGGATTCTCTCTCCCTCTCTCTCTCTGCCCCTCTCCCTCTCTGAAAATAAATAAACATTTTAAAAAAAGAAGGTCTCCCTTCCCTTTGGGCCCATAGAGTCTTCATCTCCCCAGTGCTGTTCTCCCTAGAAAGAAGCTAACACTGTCTTTAAGCAGAGGAGACCTGTCTTCGGGCAAAATCTTTCATATGTGAAATTAATAAAAGTAGAATTGCCTTGACTAAGGAAGGAAGATGGAAGGACAGTACCTCTGTCTCAAGCTCAACCTCATGTCTTGTCTTCCCCAAGTTTGCTCTCCTTGGAAGCCTCAGAAGATATTTATAGTTTCTCTGAGCACAGTCTGAAAATCATTGACCCAAGACAACTCCTTGGGACTCATTTCCCTTGACCTGGAGAGAAGTCACTTTTTACTCTCTACTTTGATGAAATAGGGAGGAATATTGGAAACCCAATGTTTGAATTGCGAGCTATTTTATAATATAGATTCCCCTAAAGATGGTAGAATTTCTGTTTGTATATAATAACTAGCAACATGCATGTATTTCCAAATATGGGAAAGAAAACTATGAATACACATATGTATATGTTTACAGGGTCAGAGTTATGCTTGTGAAGAATAAGTAGATACTTATGCTGTGTGATTAGAAGAAAACTTCCTCAGACAAAATATACTCCTCACTGGCCCTGTTGCCTGTGTTGGATCTCCCATAACTTAGTCCTTTGGGTAAAGGCAGTTGTTGAAAAAGAAGTATCAGCAGGGATATGGCATACATTTTGCCCTTATTAACCTTTAATATTTTATTTTCAGTCAGTACTGCAGAGAGCAAGATTAGGAGTGTGGGAAGCACAGAATTAAAAAGATTCAAAGAGAAAAAGAAGGATAGAGAAGCAGTTGGGTTTTGAGGAACGTTGTTTAGGTTGGGTTTGGAAGAGTGGTGCTTTGACAAGCTGCAGTGTGACAGAGGTTAGCTGAGATAGTCATACATTTAAAATCAGGACTGTCGAGGGGCACCTGGGTGGCTCAGTCAATTAAGCATCCAACTTCAGGTCATGATCTCATGGTTCGTGAGTTCAAGCCCCACATTGGGCTCTGTGCTGACAGCTCAGAGCCTGGAGCCTGCTTTGGATTTTGTGTCTCCCACTCTCTCTGCTCCCCCCTCCCCTTGCTCTCTCTCTCAAAATAAATAAACGTTACAAAAAAAAAAACACAAAAAACTAAAGAAAAATAAAATCAGAGCTATCCAGAAAGGAGGATAGAAGTGCTGAGGAAACCTTGTGGCTTTTGCAATTGTTTTTTTAACTACTTAGAGTTTGTGTGAATATACCATGTATATAAAATTAATAATCCGTTGGCGTCTGTATGTGGAAGAAAGTAAGAGGAAGATTGACTTGATGGTCTGACTTGTACCTGAATTTTTCCCATTGTGTTGACTTGCTTCCCCACAGATTCCTTTGCTTTTAATCTCTTTGCTTACTGAAACATCTAGGTTCTCTTTCCTAAAAGTCCACTTAAAAAAAGCATCCCCAATAAGCTGTTAGCAGCATTTGGAAATGCTTAGAATTGATCAATTTCTGTATCTACCTTGGGCTGCATAGCAAAGGACAGGTGTGTGACAGGGATGAAGGCAACGTGTCCTTCTGTAATACTGAACAGTTATTCTGCACCCAGCGGGCAGTCAGTTAACCATTCCAGTAGCAGCCGTGCAGTTCCTGAAACTAAAAGATAAACAACCACGCGAGGTCAGATAAATTTCATCTGCATACTCAAAATGTGGATCTTGCATAAGGATTCAGAGGAGAGGAAGAGTTTTAAAGATAAATAAATAAATAAAAATAAAGCCAGATGAGAAAGAGGCCTAAAATGATAAATTGCAAAGTTTTAAATGGCCATTAAACTGGAGCAAGTCAAATGGCTACCAAATGGAGTTTCATTTCTCATTTTATTTATAAACATTCACATAAAATTGCAAGGAGAAAAAAGGGAAAATCCTTGAACTCCTGTGAAAGACATTTTGTGCCGCGTATGTTGAATTACTATTAAGTATTCACCTGTCTTAAATGGGCTTTTTCTCCAGCCTCTGCATCATACATCTTAATGTCAGTAACATCTGCAACTGAATGGTAATGTGGATCAGTGAAGATAATCACCAGTTAATAAGAGCTTCAAATTGTGCTTTGGCTAGTGTACACCCTTTAATGTATTTCTTTGGATAATTTACCAGTACAATTTTATTAAATGCGTATGCTTGATCAAAAAGTGCTTGTGTATGAAATTAGCTGCAAAATCTGAATTTTTAAAAATTACTAGCACGGTGGTCCTTTTGCGTCATGCAGACCTTTTCGTTTTCTTTTGAGCTTAGATCTCAGAAGTCATCACTTATAAGTCATTCTTGGTTTCTATTCAGTGCGTTCCTGATGCAGATGTAACCTTGCTCTTTTTTACCAAGTCCCTGCACCACAAATGAAAAGATGGGAGGTGGAAAGCCTATGTGTTTTCCTCCATTGATAAATCTCGAGTGCATTGGGTCTTGTGGGGAAACTTTGACCTTTAGTATTTCTGTTTTTGTTGCTCTGTATTTATTTTGCTGCAGAATGCGATTGGTCATGAAAAATAACCCAGGGGCGATGTGGTGGGTAGTGGAGGGAAGGCGGAGGAGTGACCTGGTTTTGATTAGTTAATTCAGATTAGGGAGTAAATTCTGATTTCACAGCTGCTGTTCAGGTTCAGTGGCACTACCAATTTTTCCATTCCAAGTTCCCATATATAAAGCTGACAGTTTCCTCGGCTAGAACCCTTTTTAATGTTCCTCTTTGGCACAGGCTCTACCTTTCCCCCCATGATTTTCAGTAGCCTTCCTCCCCCATGCAGCTTTGCCAGAGTTACTCAGTTGTGAGCTTCAAATCTCCTGTAATTCCTGTCCTAGCAGGCCCTTAAAAAATGTAGCAATGCACAGATGTGCAGTGAAAATTTTAAAATGTGCACTTTCTTTTAGGAATATGAACACTGAATATCACATAAACTTCTGATGTTCCCCTTGCCACCTTCTAGAGCTAAGCTAACACTTCCTTCTGTGTTTATATTCGTGGCTCTTAGGTCCGTGGTCGGCCCTGCTTTTAGTTCTTGCGTTCCCCCATCTCTTTTCTTCTGTGCCAAGTAGCGTACTGGTTTTATGATGTGGGCAGGGGCCGATGAGGGAATAGTTTGTGTCCACAGCTTCCATTTTCATTCATGGCCCAGGCTGAGTTTTAATACAGACCTTAGTTAGAGAGAAGTTGAGCTCTCCACAAAGCTCTCTTTTACAGTTTAAATAAAGAAATGATAAATATCAAAAGATCAACAGTTTTCCAAAGAAGCCAATATGTAATAGTCATGCTCAGGAGCACTGTTATAACTGAAAACCTTACAATGAGTGTTGAATTATAGCTTTTGTCGTTTTGGTTTTCCTCCCAAACGATGGGGACGATAGGGTCCCTTAAAACGGAAGGGGAATAAAAGGAGGGAGGGAAGTTTGAGGATCGAGACTGAAATGAGTCTGATCATTTAGATGCAATGAAGCAAAAAGGCAGTGTTCAGTTCTGGAGGCTTTTTGGTGGTGGTGGTGGTGGTGGTGTTGGGAGTGGGTATGATACACTGAGAAACAGTTCTGTGTGATCCACTTGCAGAGTAAGTTCTATCACATAAGTCTGTATTATCTTCAACAAGTGAAGGGAATATTTTGTGGGTATATGTGTGTGGTGGGCCAGCCAATGGAAAACACCCTCCTAGGGGCTCTACATCCTTTGAAATAACAAGAAATGATGGCTCTAATATTTTGCTCTTGTTAAAAAAAAAACAGCACATTTGTTGTAGATGTGCATCTTCCTGTCTTCCTCATTACAGAGTATTTATGAACTTAGGATTTTTCCTATTTTAAAGATGGGCAGTCATCCTTCAAATTACACAGTGAAACCTCATGCATTTCAGGGTTATTGGGTCTTTAAAATGCCATCTCTTTTAAGAGACCTCGATAAAGTGAGGGAGTCTGACAGTGACGCTGGTTTCAATAATGCACTGGTAGCAGACGGGTTAACAGGCATGCAGCAGAGCTGAGTGATTTGCATTGTTTGGTATCTGGCTTAGCTATGAACTATAGCAATGGGTTTTTGCATAGAGGCCAGCTGGGTGGGCTGCTTGTCGTCGCCTAGAAATGGCCACTTCTTCTAGGATGGTGGGTTTGTGTGTTGCTTTACTCTTTTTTTGCCTGAAGTGTCTGTAAATATAGAGAGTCTCTCTGATGTTAAGGGTTAATCTGTGATTACAATGATGCGAGCTTGACGATACTGGATGAAAGGCACTGTAAGTTTGCTATAGTCAAATCAAGGAGGTAAGATGGGGACTGTGATGCAGGAAATTCAGGCTAATGCCATTCTATGTATCTACAGAGCAAAGCCAAAGAGGCAGTGCAAACCCAAACAGACCAGCCTGCTGCCATCCTGGCTGCATAGGAGAGATGGAGATTCAGTATTTAGGACTTTGGTCCGGAAATCAGGAGGCATAGTTCCAGTTCCAGTTTTAGTGCTGACGTCTGTATTAAAACATTTCCCCAAAGGCCAGAGTCCAGTGAGCAAGCAAGTCATTTTCATGTTTTGTGTGTTACATGTGCCCATCTATGAAATGGGGATGACGACGCTCTCTGCTGTTCCTTTCCTTGCTGGGGATTTGGTTAGATGGATGAGGCAACATGTGTGTAAGAGCCTCAAGCTCTTTGATGGAAAGGTGCTCTGGAAACCCAAGCTTGCATGTGCCGTTGGGAGGTACCGGCAGTCTGCGGTGACATAGATGGCCAGCAGTCATCTGCAGTGTAACCCCACCCCCCACCCCCCACTGAACCCGACCATCCTCCAACCTGCCTGAAAGGCAACATTTATAACATCATTGTGGAAACCCACTTTAGGCATTGACACCTTGAAGTAAGATTCACTTAAATGCAGGGGGAAAAACACCTCTCCCCCCCCCCCCCCCCATATCCTAAGTCTTCCACTGCTACAAATGAAAATAAGGAGATTTATGAAATGGCAATGCAAATCTTCACGCTAATCAACAGAGTTTAGAAAAAATCAGCCAGGAGCCCTGAACATGCCCATGGCAAGTGTACTGCTTCAGCCTGCAAGAGATAAAGCACACTAGTGCATATCGGTTAGTCTAATTTATTCAGAGTTGTTGCCATATCACAACCTTGTGTTTGATTTTCTTATAAACTAATAATTTCTTGAATGAACTAATACTGCTACAGCCACTAGTACCTCTACCTTGTAGAAGTTTTTTATTGTTGTGTATGCAACTAAATTGAAATATCTTTCACTTGAAATATTGACTTTAATATCTCATTTGAAAAATTCATGAAGCCTTTGATGTTAAATCCATACTCAATTTAGCCAAATGCCATTAGAATATGCAATACGCCTGAATACAGAAAGCATTATTGTCTGTGTTTCTGCAGAAGAATTACATTTTATGACTGTAACGTCAGGATCTTTTTTGGATTTGTGCATGAGGAAAAGAAAGGGAAAGGCAGCACATTAGATGCAAAATGAAAAGTGGTATTGATTAGGCTCTCATTTACCCACTCTCTGCCTCATTCCCTAAATGCATGGAAATAAGGGTTGTGCCACTGCAACTAACAATGCTCTATAATGAATGGAACAATCTTTAGAAAATTAGTGTGAGCATGTATGATAGTGCACAGATGTTGCTCTGAGTAACTGTCATACATTTCTTTTACATCTCCATTTACATAAGTCTCTTTATTTCCTAATAGTATCATAATAGAAACATGACAATAGTTAATGATTTCATAAAACATGTAATGTAAAGCCTGTCAGAAAGGTAGAACGTTAATTGAAACCTATAGCTATACTGCATTAGAATTACATTTCCTAAATGACTCATGTTAAAAATATCCCTCTTGCACAGAGAAAGACAAAGACAGGTATTGAAAAAACAAAACAAAACTCAGGCTTTCAGCAAATTAAAAAAATGTCCCCCCAGTAAAACACAGACCAACAAATATTGCAGAATCTACTGTGTGCTAATAGAATGTTTTTTTGCCTTTAGTAATTTATGGGCACTTTCCCCCCATCTATCGATCACATCTTAAAAAGTAAACTGCATTAACATTTTAGACTATAATGGCTCCAGAAAATGTTTGATTTTATCACTACTAAAACATCGTCATGGCGCACATTTTCGTTAGCCAGTGCAGGAAACAGGATCCTTCTTTCTGAATGAAAGGGCTGTCCGCACCGGTTATGTTTACACAAGTACTCCATGATGCCCTGAAGGAACAGGCTGGAGAATGGCACTGGGGATGGGACACACTATTTTTAAGACTACAAAGAGCACATTTATGACATTGGGAAAAAAGTGGAGGACAGAAAAGATGGAGAATGGAGGATCCTTGCTCAATGAGGTAACTGACTAGCCAGAAGACTACACAGATCCTTTGGGTAGTGTGCCGCAGGCCTTGAAGGGCTCCAAGGAGTTAAGCCCCGGTAGCTGCCTGCTCTGTAGCACCATCTGCTGGTCAGTCTGCAGTTTCTGTCGGCCTGGGTGGAGCAGTGGCCTGTTGTGCTCCAGACAAAGGTCAGGTCTGATTCAGTTGTAACATCCAGCATGCCAGTTGCATTTTTCACCAAATAGGGGGAAGGGTAAACTATAGTCATTTCCGAGAAGGCTAAACAGAGCTGGAAGGGCCTGTAGAATGTTATGCACAGCATCTTTTTTAAAGAAGAAAGCAAAGGGGAGTGAGAAATGTAAGAATCCCATGGATTTTGAGAACGACACTAAACCGTCTGTGCGAGATTTATTCTCACCTTGATCCTTCAACATCTTGTGTATCTTCCATTCTATTAAATTAAGGCATTACTGAAATATGTTTAAAATTGAGCACCATCCATCATAGAGATTGAGTTAGAATATCTACATAATATTTACACATCTCAACAGGAAAAGTAATTTTTCTTTTCAGTAGTTATCATTTTTGAAAACCCAGGTTGACTTGCAGGCCGCTCTGTCTCATCCCTTACTAAGCGTTTCCTTAGCTGATGCATTTCACTGATTTGATCTCACTGATATGGTAATAAAATCATTGGTCACTCAGACACACAGAGCCCGGTAGCCATGTGTTGAATCACCTGCTGTTAATTCAGATAGAGGTATACAGATGGGACTCAGGGACCCAAATGTGTTAATCTGAGAAATCCCTGGGCAATATCCCATGGATTACAATATTGCTGAAATATCCGGTATATTACTGCAAGTTAAATACTTCTAGAATTAATTATTAAAAGTGTATTTACCAAGGTTTAGTAACTATTTAATATGTGTTGCTTCCCAATGGGAGATTAGCCTATCTAAGGGCTGTGGAATCCTGGGGCCTTTGGAATTAACAAATGATAAGCACCTGATTAAAAATAAATTAAATGCTAGTTAAAGTATTTAGGGAGCTCATTTAAAGTGTTTCATTAATAAGGAGTTTCCCCGTCCCATCTTTATTGTTTTAGAATTACTAACTTTATATACTGGAATAGGAAACAAGATGGCTGCCACGGAAGACTTGGATGAATAACCATATTTCTTAATTACTTTTTTTGTCCCTTGTGAGAGTTTTAATTTTTTTTAAGGAGATTTCTATTCACCACCCCATGGGGTTTTTTTCACCCCCATGAAAACAGGTTCCTTAATTCTGTGAAATTTGGAAGAAAGTATTTGATAACAGGTTCACCAGTTGCAAGCTCTTCTTACAGAATTTGCCTGGATTTTTTCTGTTTTCCTCTTGGAATACATATGTAAGTGTCCCTGACTGTCTTTTCCAAGTTTTTTTTTTTTTTTCTGGAGCTATAATTTCCATAGTTAATGCAAGAAAAAATTCATTCTCTCTTGTATAGTTCTTCATAGAAAAACATGTAAATCATAATTTATGACACAATGGTTTGAATTTGTCTTTCACGCGTACTGAGTGCTTATTATTTGCCAGCCATTGTACTAGGCCCATTCATATACCTTCTTTTTGAGGTCAATTTTCAAGGAATTGTCACACTTACAAATTTACATGCATGATATGCACAATGCCTGTCTGCTTGAGTTTGAATCAGAAAAGTTCAAAAGCTCAGACCAACACTGCTCTTTCCTGATAGAGAGCTTTTTGGTGGGGGAGGGGGTGGGGAGAAAAAAAAACAGGATTTTTTGAAGCCAATCCAGAAAAACAATGGGAGTTTTACATCAAAACAGACTGAAAGACATGTTTATGGATGAAACTGTGTATTTTGTTTTAATACTTAAATTATGTTTCATGTGTTTGAAATCACTAACTTTGCATCTAAGCTGTTGTGGGTTTTTTTTTTTTTGTCTTGGAAGTAAAAGTTCCTTGAGCCTGGGGTCTCATCGTTATGCAATTAAAAGACATCCTGACTCTCAGTACATTATGCTTAATGCAAAGAAGTTAAAATCATGATGACTTCTGACTTCCAAGCTTGGTGCTCATTCATATCCACGTCTAAGCTGTGGGTCTGTAGGAAAGATATGGTAAGAGGAAACTGAATGGGAGTGGGGGATCTGGGGAAGTAGAATACAGGTGAGGATCTGGTGGAGAGAAATGCAGCCTTTGATAATGAGGTGTTTGTTTCTCCTTGTTATTCATTGCAACTTTCCAGCAGATTTCTCTGAGCTCAACAGCAGCTGTGTGTCTCTCTAGATGTCTAGAAGGACTAGATCATAAATTCAAGATAGCCATGAAGGTGCACCCCTTAAAAAATGTGGCAGATACGCCAGATTTATTCAGAGAGGACATTCCTGCCATTGACCAAGTGTAGGCCAAACAGGAAGCAACAACCCTAAATAGGACTTGGATTTGGAGTTTTGGTAACAGAAACCTCTCTGGAACCACAGCATAGATAGATAAAGTGTCAGCTAACGGGAGAACCTGATCACAATACAGAGTTGGAGATTGACTTGTGTGGTTGTGGCCAAGAGCTGAAAGTCAATGATAATAATTGAGTCAGTTTATCTTAAGGATCAGGGATAATCAACCTAAAAGACAAAAGGAGTTGCCTTCTTCATTTATCAACCACATCTTGAAACCAGAGGACAGAACTGCTTAGGGTTCGTGCATTAGGCAACTCCAAAGAAAAATGTAGCATTTTCACAAATCCTGATGATAAATGTATGTAAAATGAACCTTCCACAGTTAATATGGGTAGATTGACCATCCTGGGGAGGGAGAATAAAATCAAGTGAAAATAGAATGTATCTTGGCAGTGCTCATTGGCCATGGCCAGTGAGTGGTCAGGCAGCAGATGTGGTCTTTATGTCACTAGCAAAGGCTTTGAAACCTCTCCTGGATCACCTCCCACCCTTGTGGCTCCCTGAGCAATGCTGATAACAACTAGCCAAGTGACTGATGTTGCTGCTGAAATTACCTTTTTGGTTTCACACAGAGCCATCCTCAGTCCATGGAGAACAGCCAGCATATCTGTAGAGATGGCAACTCAGAGGCTGAATGCATCCCATTGTATGTGGGGGCTACGTTATTCCATGGGAGACCTTTAAGGGGGAGGAATATCTGATGATAGCTGTTGCTGCCAGACAGTATTAGTAAATGCTGGGCAGTTTTGTCTTCAGGGGGACTCTGAGAAGTTACCTTGTGTCCCATGAAGTGTCTTGTTTTATGACACCTAAAGACACTGATACCTAAGACCTGGTTGTTGTCACTATTTATGGGTACATATTATTATCATAATGTTCAGGTCTAGAATTGTGGGAAAACCAACATGCTGGGTATATGCCTATAGTGTCTAAGTCATGGTGAGACTATTCCCACATTACTGTCATATTAAAATTCTTTCTGGTGCATTAGCCCCAGAGCCTATCCATCCCTGATTCCTGAAGCTAAAAAGAATGAAATTGACTGTTTTCCAAAGCACAGATGTTTGTTTCAAAACATAGGGGAATGTGGAATTGGGTTCTAAGGGTAGGGCTCCTCATATCTCTTGGTAGTATATACTTGGCTTGTTGCTCAGGAAGGAGAGCTGAAAATGGATGCTGATTGAATACAGTCCAAAGCTGAGTGGAATTACTAGCAGGTTGCTCATTGAGAAAGTGTAAAATGATTATTGGTGATGGCTGACATTTATTGAGTACTTCCTGTATGCTAGGAACAGTACTAAGTTCTTGTATGCATGACCTAATTTATTTCTCTCACCACTCTTTGAAGGAGATACTCTTATTTCTGCATATTTTTCAGAAGACTAGATCCATTACTTAGAGTGGTTAAAGAAATTGCCTAATCTATTAAGTGACAGAGAACAGGTTTTGATTCTGGCCACTTGACTCTGGGGCTCAGTTTCTTTACCTTGAGTGTTCAGGTAATGAGAAGGTTGGTGCCATAGAGAACTGAAGGCGTTCGGGTTAAAATGCATTATAAACTATATTTAAGACTCTCAGAAGGCATAAAGACTTGTGACAGTAAAGCACTGCCCCTTTCCCCAATTTAAGATACAAAGCTCGCCCTCTCTGATGGCATTGCTGATTCCTCTGTAAGTGGTAACTGTGAGAATGAATTTGGTTGGTGCACTCCTTTACACATTCTTTACGTATACATTTATCCTTAAACAACGTACCTTGCTGTTTTGCATTGCTTTTAATTAGGTCTGATATGAATATTTCTTTGGAAGTTGGAAAGAAGGAGCCTAGACAGAAAATGGCAATCATGGAGCTTGTCTCCTAGGTGAGTGTGTCCTGCAACAGTAACCTGTTTTACAGGGTTTGGTACTTTCTCAGGACTGCATTCAAGAACTGAACGATTTTGCCCGCATGTTTTCAGGGAAAATGTTTCTGAACCACAAGTACATAAGACAGATCTTGAAACTGTTGCCCTTTCTTGCAACCTGGGGGGCAGAACCCAGTGTGCCCTGTTGTCTGCACTGTGTGATTGTCAGAATAGCTAATTTTCTTTGATTCTGCATTTTCTGGCATTTGGAAAATGTACCCCAAGAAATTAAATCCTTTCTCGGTGCTCCGTGGCAGCTGCCTGCCTGGTGGCTTCTGGTAGTTCCGTGAAACGTGTGGGCAGAGGAACAGAAGGGCTGAGGAAGGAAATAGAGTGACTGGAATAGCATTTGCCGGCAGAATGTTTGTAGCTGAAGGGGGAGCATATCCAGAGGACACTGTTTGGAATATTTTAAAATCACAGGTGCACTTGTGCTCCCTGCAATTTAAAGATACATTGCAAATGCAATTTGTATAACTGTTTCACAGAGTGGATACATGGCTTCCTTGTTTCTAAGTTGGGGTTCTTGTGGGCCCTCCATAGGCAAAGGGGAAATGAGTTGTGTCTACTTCTCCCAGGAGTGAATGAGTTTTAAAGCAGCTCTCCTTCTCCAGCACCCAGGATAGAGCCTGTAGGAATTTAAGAAAGTTGGTTTTGTTTTGTTTTTGTTTTGTTTTTTGGTTTTTGGTGGGGTTTTTTTTGGAAAAAAAAAATGAATAAATAGACATGTCATCTCTTCCAACTTGAGGCTAACCCAATTGTGGTTACAATTTTTACTTATGTCTGTTAGCCCCACTATACTTATCTATTTTAGCTCTGAGGCAAGACAAGTGCTAAAGACTGCTTACCCTTAGGTGGATTCTGAACGTACTTTCAGAAGGTGAAAGAAAAGACTTTCCTGTGTTCCCCTTCCATTTACTTACTAAAATCTGAAATTCCACTTGAGAAATTTTATTTAAGGGAGTAGAAGAAGGAAACAAAAGGGAACCTCCTAAAAGTAGTTCAAAATTCTAAAATTATATATCCCATCAATAAACTTTTTTGAATACTTACTCCAAAATATGCATATTTATCGATTTATAAATTATATATGTACTATTCCATGAATTGTTAATACATAATAGAGCCTATGCAAACATTTTAACTGGAGGAGACAAAAGTGAGATAAAATATTTCATATAGTAATGGTACAAAGTCCTTTACTTTCACAAAAATTTTCATTGTGACCATGATTGGTTATAATCAACAATATTTTATCATCTTGGTTTAGTACTTTCTGATGTAGCGTGGTCTGGTTCTAAATTCAGCTTATTTTGAAATTTTGTGTTGGTGTCTGTTACAGGTAAAAAGGATACTTCATCAAAGTGTGTAGGCCTTTGGCTGCACTTACTAATTTGTGATACTCAGTTTTTAGTTTTCCCTTCCCCAATATACAGGCAAATGTCCATCTTTCCTAATGCTAATCAGTTGTCTTTACAGAAGAATTAGAAGGTATACATTCTTATATTTTAAACAAATTGATTTAAATTCCTCTGAGAGCTTTGATCTGGGGATTTTTAAACAGGTTATTCTATTTTCAAGATGCTATTTTAAACAAGTTATTCTATTTTCAAGTTGTTAAAAAGTATGAATTATGAAGATATGGGAGCTTTTTATAGCATTTTATAGGCGACAGACATACCATTTTCAGTAGTAAAATCATATTAAAATGGAAATAATGCTAAATACCAATTTTTAAATATTCTTTCCATGGCCCAAGTTTTAGTTTTAGTTTTTTTGGGTTTTTTTTTTTTTTTTTTTTTTTTTTTTTGCTTTAATACAGTATTTCTTGCCCATGAAATACCAAGTTAAACCTTACAGGCCAGATGAAGTATGTTTTTTTTTTACTCCAAAACGTCAGCAAATTCATACCCTTTGATTTTTTTGTAAAAGAAAAATGCAAACATATTTATAAGTGTCCCAAGATTTTCTTTTAAAAAATTTTTTTTAAAGCTTAAAAAAAATGTTTATTTTTGAGAGAGAGGGGCAGAGAATCCCAAGCAGGCTCCATGCTGTCAGCACAGAACCCAATGTGGAGTTTGAACTCATAAACAGTGAGATCTGAGATCAAGAGTCCAGACACTTAACTGACTCAGCCACCCGGGTGCCCCATTGTCACCAGAGTTTCTAGTTCTTGGTCATGAGATAATCAGCCAACCTCTGTGTGGTATAAAAGATTTTTATGGGCTTTTTCTGTCTTATTGCAGAGAATTATAAATATTTTACTATATTTTAAAGGTTTTGTGGTTTTCATGGTTGTTTTTAATGCTGTAGGACTTTGACACTTAAAGCTTCAACATTTTTGCTATAATAGCTTATTAATGATGCCAGTGGAAAGTTTTTGTTTTTTTTTACATAAATTTTTAAATCTTCTCACTATCTTGTGTTTAGTTTACAATTGTCTAGTTACAACTTGGTAACAGGAATCTATTTAAGCAAGCCTGAGGGAACCTCACAGTAAACTGTAAGCAGTCTGATGCACCCTTGTGAACTGCTACATAGTAGATTTCCTGATCTCTCCTCAGGGTACTTCCTGTACCTTATGCGACCTATGACCACTTGAAAGGCAGACTTACCGGGGAACTGGAAAATTTCTATGTTAAATATTAGTGAATCTTTTAATTATTCTACATGAAAAATACATATTAAGAACTAGTATTTTTCTTCCCTACCCCAGTGTATCGCTGTGTGCATCCCAGATTTGCAATTGCCTTTCTAACATTGATCCTGTTACAAAGCAGATCTCCTTGGGTGATGGAAGTTCTTGAATTAACTCCACTTTTTTTTGGGAAATAGATTTTGGTAGGGTGGGAACATGAGTCAAGTAAATAGTCTTGGCCCCTGGTGGTAGTGGGTAGTTATTTGGAACTCAAGGAGAGATGGAGAAGATAATGTGCAACAGTGGGAAGCTAGGAGAATGAAACCTAAATTCTGGGATTTTGTAACAGTATGTTCCTTCTTCTGACTTCTGTAACAATTCAGAACCATAGTACAGGGCAAAGCAGACACCCCAGTTGTCCTCTCATCCCAGCTCAGAGTGCAGCTCTGTACTGGGCCCACCAGAAGGAAAGGTATGGGGCCAGGACCAAAGGGTTTGGTTCAAAGCTCAAGTGATTTGAGGCCTAAGGATGATATTGCTCCATGGATGGTTGACTGCCATCCCTTGGATTATGAATATAAGTCTGGAATTCTTTGTGAGGTCTAAACCCTACATGTTTGGGTAGCTTTTCCGGATGATGCCATTTTCCAGTGGGGGAGGTTGAGGAGGCTGCTTAGTTTAACTACTGCAGTAAGGTCTCATACCAGCTTAGTGGCAAGGTCAGTATTTTCAAAGACTCTCCCAATCCTCTCATGAAGGTTGGTAACTTTCTTCCTCTTATTCTGTCTTGAGCCTGGCAGCAGAAGTAGGGGATGTGTTTTCTTTGCTATATTATTTTTATTTCTAGCTGCTAGTATCATGATCTCACTTCTTTCCTCTGTTTTCCTCTTGCTCACTCTTACTTCACTCCCTGCTGAAACGCTACCCCCAGACTCCAGAAGTCACTAGTGGTAGTTGACATCTTTATGATATTCACCATCACAGATGATCATCATCCAATTACCTAATTAAATCATGACTCCTTTATACTTGATGCTGAGAGGAATAGGATGAGCAGTTTATAAGAGGACATTTTAGACCATTTATGTCTTTCAACATCTATCCGTTCTCTGGAGAAAACATGTTCTCCCTCGCTGAGTAAAAATACATCTATTTTCTCTAAATCCTGAATGCCACATCAGCTTATGTTACACTCCATGAGATGAAAAAAACCCCTCCATGTAGCACATGGAAGATAAAGTCTCTACTCTGTTTGTGCTGAGTCTGATGCTGATGGATGGAAACTTATTAGAGGAATGTGCTCACCATGCTTGGAGACTTTGCTGTTAACAGTTTTCCATATCTCATTTTTCTGATGTGAGTCCTGTTTCAGAGAATGCAGATTAGATGATGAAAGACTGAGGAAGAAATCTAAAAAATAAGAAAAGGGAATCCCCCTAAACTTGTATACTTTTTAGATTGATGTAACTCATAGGTGAAGGTGGATGATGAAGAGGAACCAAAAGCAGTACACATTCTCAAGTTACCTTCCTCTACAGAATCCACATGAACACCTCGGATTTCATTGGCTCTGTAACACGAAAAGCAGCTCACCAGCCATAGAAATAAATTCTGTAAAGTATGCTTAACTGGGGGATGGTCAGTCTCTGGGAAAATTCTGGATTATGGAACTTTATATACTCAGTGTTTTAAAATATAATAGCACTATACCTGTGGAGAAGCCAGATCGACATTTCGTCATCAAGACTAAATTCTAGAACTCAGGAAGACTTGGCGAAGGCCTTACTGGCAGTGCAGAGACAGGCTTCCAGAAATGTAAGGGACTTCCTAGGAGAGCTTGGCATTTCTCACAGTCCCTCATCTGGACCATTGTGTGTACAATGAGGCACTTTACTAGAAACCCCAGAGACATACTGATAGATAATGAAGAGCAATGAAAAGAAGGAGATGAAAAGCTATTAGAGGCCAACATAAGTGTGATAATTTGACATGACTTAATATAGAAAAAAGTGGTCTTGTAAGGCATAATACAGTTATTTTCATGATGATGATTTTGAATAAATAATGGGTTAAATTATGATCAGTGCATTTGGTTTGATAACGCAGATAATTGTGTGATATATTTTTCTAAATCCTTTCAAAAAGGCTTGAGTAATAGTAATTTTCATGTATTGAGCATTGATTGGGACAAACATTGATCTGAAGGCTTTTATAGGCATCATCTCATTAAATCTTCAGAGTGACTCACACTATGAAGAGTTACCATTGTTTTCCCCATCTTACAGATGAGGAAACTGAGGCAAAAGACATTAACTTGCTGAAGCTAAAGGCAGAAGTAGACTCAGCCTCAGCCCCCATGTTTAACCATTATACCATACCTCCCTAATTAAAATAAATAACCATTGCCACTTAAAGTCAAAATCTTAGTTGTCTGGGAATTTTTCTTACATGGATTCCTGATGACGCACTGTAAAAGAGACATTCATGCATATGTCTAAATAGCTTTCATTACAATGAGGTTTCAATTTTCTTTATAAAGTCTTTTCTGAGACTTTAAGTGATAGATAAGAATGTTTTTACAGTTAAAGCTTTGAGTATTTTCTGTAGGTGGTGGTTTACATACAGTGTGAGGGAGCTTCAAGGTTGACAACTTGGTGTCCAGATACTTAGGAGAATGTTGATTCTGTCCCAGAATTTTAGATTTACAAAATCATCAAGCCTTGTTTATGTTATTCTTTTGCTTTGCAAAAATATGTTTTTAACAGACAGTACAAAGGTAAACTTTAGCTTTGCTCCTGTCAGAATTATCTAATTTCTAATTAGGGGAGCCTGATTTAATGAGATTTTCCTAAGTAGTTTGGATAAGCCTTGGATGACTGACTTTAAGTAAGTGATGTAGCTTTTTTTTTTTAACTAGTTAATCATTTGTTGCTTTCATAATTGATCAGTCCAGCATTTCTCATAGAGCTGGGTAATTAGGCATTTGTTACAGATACTGTGGGACTGAGATGAGGGATGAGAAAGGAGAGCCCAGAAGAAGAGAGGCAAGCCCTGTAGTTCCCCAGTCCCGTGCAGGCTGTGAAGGGGCGGGGCGGTTCCAGCCAGCACACCTGGAGGCCTGCCCATGACAATGTTCATCACCAGACCCAGGGTCCTGCTCACTACCTCTGCTAAATATTGGAGCTTGTCCACACATTTGCACCAGTGGTTTGGTGAAGTCAGTGCTATACTAGCAGCCAGTGCAATTGCATTTCTCCACATTTTTAAAAATGTTTTTAAATGTATACAGGACCATTGGAAATCACTGAAAAGTAGGGAGGAGACAGCCATCTGAAAATGTATGGGACACCATATTATTTTGAGATGATGAAGGGCACCATAGAGTAGAATATCCTGGAGGTCTCTAACAGTTTATCAGTTAAGTTCAATGACGTGCTTGGAAGTTATCCAAGAACAGGCAAACAAAATGACAATCTTAGCTACCAAGTAGTTGGTTTAACCTGAGTTATTTTAACCAAGATATCTATTAATCATTTTCATGAATTTAAATAAAAAATATTTCCAGAAAGTGAGAATGCTCTGGGTTTTCCAACTGTCTCCACATCCGTGGAGTATACCAAATTCAAAAGGCAATGCCTTTATGGAGAGCCTGGTGTGGCAGCTTGGAGAATTTATTTTGAACAGACAAAAGGTGGCCTAGCCCTCACATGTATAAACATGTGCTCCCATAACCCATTTCTTTTAAAAAGTAATGAATTACCTCCCCTGTTTTCCTGAACTTCAGCCTTTTTCCAAAGGGCTATGCAGAAAAGTGCATTGATGTGGAACAACCAGGTAAGAGGAGACAGGGTGTTCAACCCATGTTATTAAAGAAATTGGTTCACCTTTTTGATTCTGTGTCATTGTAGTTTCAACCATTCATTTGTTCAATAAGCAGTTTGGTATGTTCTGGGAAATAATGAATATTGATCATAAAATCGATCACTTATTAAGAAACAGACTAAGGGAAATTGTTTATCCAATCAATTGTAATTTTTGATTTGTTATTTATATTTTCCAATTTCGTCCACCCCTCCCCGAGGCTCTCCCGCTCTCAGGAACACCAAGGGAAAGGCATATAGACACTGGCTAGAACTTTGGAAAGAGTACAGAACCCAATACATTCACCATAGATCACGTTGGCTGAAATAGCCCATAATAAAAGAGAATGTGATTGAGAACTGCAGACACACTGCCTCTTGCACCTGTGGCTATTGGGATGAAACTTTATATAGTAATCCGACTTGCTAAAAAGGGTGTGTGCTTGCTGCTCATGATGTGTAAGCTCGCTGGGTCGTGCTTTGGGAGACAAAACAGTTGCACACAATTAAGATGTTTGCACAAGCCAACAAAGATTTTGAGCGAGCCGGGAAAAAGAGGTCGATTACTTAGGATATACACAGTTTTTGTTTTACTGGAAGCATTCCTTTTTTTTTTTTTTTTTTTAATGTTTTTGGTACAATAGAAATGAAATGCATCACTCTAGAATTTTCTGAAGATTTAACACTGAAAATGTGTCCGTTTGAGGCAGGTTTGAAGTCACAAAATGATGTGATGTGTAGACAGATCTTCCAGGGATATAGGGAGAGGAAGAAGGCACATGTTTCCTTCGAGATCCTGGGAAAAGGGACCACTGTCTTCTTGTGTAAAATATTGACACGTACTTGGATGAATCCTTGGGGAGAGATTGAGTGAGTCCTGCAATGAAACAGCCAACCTGATCACCATTCTCGATGTTCTTGTTAAAACAAGGAGTGAATCTGGTACCACCTCAGGGTATATGTTTCTAGATTCATTTTTCACTTACGTGGAAAACCAGAATATGAAGCCAGTGTATAAACAAATCTCATTCCTGGTGGAATGATTCCAACTTTTTGCCCTTTTTCCCACAGTGCATCTAAGGTAGAGAAAATGTAACTGCATCCCCAAGTGGCTAATTAACTTTCTCTGGGATTTGTGAGCACCGGGCGAATACTCTGCTCATGCTCATACTTCATCTGAAATGTGATTTTGAATATCCCTTTAGCTGGCTGCAGACAGTGATGAAAATTGCCTCTCTTTATCTTTCTCTTTCTTTTTTCCACCCTGTTTTCCAACCCCTTCAAGATCAGAGACCTTCATTCATTCATAGCATATGGTAGTGGGTCCAAATTCCAGCTGAAGTTTCAAGAGAAGATGTTCAGTGCTTATCTTAATGACTACAAAACCTGAGAGTCCTTTGTTAAAGAACCAAAAGAATGGTCAATTTTACTAGTTGGGCATCCTTCTTGCATTTGTTTTTAGACTTGACTCATCTTTTGTCTTTTGCCTGCTTTTACCTATTATCTTCAAAGTTTTCCTGTGTGAAGTAGTTTTCAATTTAGTTTGTTCAAATGCCTTTTCATTGTGAACCTACATTCACTATAGGAGCAAGGACTACTACTAATGCAATGTGATAATAATCTTATGAACATTGTATCACAGTGAGTTCTTGTGACCATCTCTTCAAAATGATTTCTTTTATTAAACTGTATTATGTCTTTTTATTTCCTTCTTTTTGTTTTCCTACCTCAAGGCCTATACTCCAGCCTTCCCTTGCATGCATCCAGGTTCGTATTTTTAGCCGTAACCTCTCCCTTGGGCTCTGGAACTGTGTTTCTAACTCTTTATTTTCAGATTTTTGTTAAAGCCACAGCCTTCCTCCTGGGCATCCTACTTGCACTAGTACTTCTGTAACTATATAAAGAAAATTTCTTTCCCCAGGACTTTGCTTGGGGATGGCCCAGTTGATCCATGTTTACAAGAAGTGCTTGGAAAAGTATGTTGAGATGGGTGGTGAGTACCTCACAGGGCTGCATGGGTAGCGATATGGCAGCTGAGCTCCTCTCTGAGGTGGACAGTCTCTGTTGGGATCTCAGCTCTGAGCTTTTCTAAGCATGGCCTAGGGGTGCTGGGCTATGCAACATCTGGAGTAGCAGCCAGGTCAGAACTATGTTGCTTTGTGTAATAAAGGGCTGATACATTTTAAATTCTCAAGGGAAAAATTTGGAAGTGGGAGATAAGTGCTAACAAGGCTAGATGCTATGTGGGAGCTTGAAGACAGAGAGGCAAAAAACTTTTTTTTTTTTTTTGTTTTGTTATAAATCTTGAGGCAGGCGTGGGTGAAAAAGCTTGGGGGAAGGTATGTATCTGTTGGGGGATTTTGAAGCAAACAGCTACCTTGCTGTGAAATGTAAGGAAAGTCTCCACTGCTGTTCTCTTCATAAAATTGTCAGTGAAGGCTCCATTATGTATTGGTAGGTTGTTTTTGTTTTTTGTTTTTTGTTTTGCGACTGAATTCTTTGGAGACTTTCCATGGATGCTGAGTCCTGTGGTTGGGTTGCAGAGGGTTTAAAAATGAGGCACTGCTGGGGGGTGAAGTGAGTGGGGATTAGAGGAGCAGCTACTCATACTTACTATAGTCTTCTCTCCCCTGTGACTGCAAACTGTTACCCGGCCTTGGTAGTGTCATACCACATTTATTTCCTCTCACCTGGAAATATGTGCTGAGGTTGTATCAACTGGGCTTCTCCTCGACCAGTATAAATTTCATGAAACTGTAGTTATCTTAAAACACAATCCGATCACGTTAGAAAATGGGTGGAGTTTCATCGGTTTCATCATGAAAAACCTGTGGCTCCACTTTGAGTGCAATTTTGATTGGCCTCAGCCAGACAGCACATTTTTCCTTCATTTTGAAGCTACTTTTTTGAAGTGTGTTTGTTTGTTTATTGAGAAATAGGGGAAGAGAGAATCTCAAGCAATGTCCGTACTGTCAGCACAGAGCCCAACACAGGGCTCGAATTCACAAACCATGAAATCATGACCCGAGCTGAAACCAAGAGTCAGACACCTAACTGACTGAGCCACCCAGGTGCCCCTGGAAGTTTTTATGTATGTCATATTTGCTATAATTTCCCCAACTCCCTGTTATCTGACATCCAGCCTGCGTCACACTTAATTGGTTATATGCCTCTGAAGCCAGTGGAGTCTACACTCCTAGAAATTAAGACCAGAAGGATTGAAGTTAGATGTGAATTTGAATCCAGCTCAACTACTTGCTCTGTGATCTTGGGCAAGCTCTGAGAGCATCCTGAACCTTTAGTTCTCTCATAGGTAAAATGGGAATAAGATTATTTTACTGTGAGGTTGTGGTGATTATATGAAATTCTATTAGCACAGAGTAAGCCCTTAAAATGATAGTAATTAATTTTTATGTCTTTCCTCTACACTGAAACCTTCACAATTTCTTATTGTTTTCTAAGTAAAGAAACCAAACTTATCCTAGCCTCTGGACCCTAATGCTTTGACCCTGCTGTGTCTTTTCTGGTCTCACTTCTCATTATACTCCTGTGCACACTGTATCCATCGACTTATTCGCTGTTCTTCGAATAGGCTCCATTTATTCCTGTTTCTGTGGCTTTGGTCTTGCCTTCCCCATCTATTTATATTGTTTCTTTTCAGATCTTCACCTGTCATAAACCTACTTACTTTTCAACACTCAGTTGAAATATTCCTTCATGAAGACTTCCTTCTTCCCTACAGATGGAAGTCTCCCTGCCCATTGCCAAAACCCAGTGATTATCTCAAGACAAAGGTCACACTTGCCTTACACCTTGAGAATTTAGTTTCTGGATCGTCAGCTCTTTGAAGCATGGACCATATTTGCTTCGTCCTTGTAGTCATCATGACACCAGGAAGTCTGCAGTTCTCCGTCTCATTCCCCAAAAAAGGTTCCTGAGTGCCTGATCTGTGTGGGACTCCAGATGTATGCCTGGTGCTCAGCAAAAATATATTGAATGTAGGAATACATCAGTGAAGAAATGTGTTAGTAAATGGATGGTAAGCCAGTGAAATTTGTGATATCCTAACTCTCTTGATGCATTTTAGCAATGGAATCAGACCAGTCATCTAAACACTTAAGGTATTCTGTTTCTTAAAAACTGCAAAAGGAGTTCTTTGGAAGTTTATGTTCTTTTAACCCACCTTGGCCTCTAATCTTAGTCTATTATCATTTTTGCTCCTAGTTGCTGTTTTTAGTGTACCTCTCTTGCAAGGTCCCAAAGAATAGAACTTTTAGGAGTCAGATTCTTTCTGTTTATTACTTCCATTCCAAATCTTTCTCTTTCTTCTTTTCTGACTGGCTCTCACCCTGGCTTAGTGTTGGTAAATTTCTCTCCACTGTTTTTAGGTGGTAATCTTAATTTATTAGTTTACTAAATAAGAGGAAAATTATAACTCTCTAAAGAGATGCATTTGTATGTATTATTCAAAGTATGTAGACTTGTGTATATAACTTTTCAAAGGGTATTATATGCATTCACTTTTCTTTTGCTTACCCCTTTAAGTTTTAATTTCCCAGTAGATACTCCAGCACCGTTGATCTGTGTCAGGCTTTCTGGGAAATAAAGAGGACAACCCCAGTGTCCTTGGGTGTTGCGTGGGCATAAGAATAGGCACTCACTCTGGTGGTTGAGCATTGGAGACCTGAGTCATAGAGACCTGAAACATCCTTTGGGAAACTGTCCCAGCAGGTTACGAGCAACTCTAGCAGTGTGCCATTCTTGTGTAGCACTTTCAAGTAGTCTTTGCTGCTCCCTCCCTCTGCTTCCACTTTCCTTTTTTCCCACTACATTTATGAATGGCTTTTCTCCCTACTCTCATTCTGTTATCTTGTGGCATCTACATCCCTATGACTTCTGATATTTCATAGCTTCAGTTTACTGCCCTTGTGTCTTTCAGAGTGTGTGACACATTAATTCCTCTCTATAGGTCTTTCCACATGACACCTTCAAATCTCCCACGGTGAAGATATGATTGACTAGTGTTCAGTATATAATGACCCCGTTGGTTAGAATTCTGCACAGAGTCACTGAATGGGTTTCCTTTAAATCTGTTCCTCAAGTGTCTGGCTTTGGAACAGGTGCCTGGTAAAAACATTTAGAATATTCCTGGTACAAACATTTAGAATGAAGATTTCAGGAATAGAGGCCTCAAAAGCAGAGTAACCCATGAATGAGTAACTAGATATGGCTTCTTTATTCAGAAGATCATGAGTCTATAGGTTTTCATTCTTTACCAATTTTTTTAAATCTAGAAAATATTTTAAATTATTTGTTTATAGATAGACATAAGACATAAGACAAGGTAGGTATATTGGAGATTTTGATTCTCCTATGAAGTTTCTCGCTATAGGTAATACTGTCTGATGATGTCTGGATATCAAAGAATCGTAGTGCTGAAAGGGGTCTCAAATCATCTAGTCCAGTAGTTCTCAAATCTGTTGATAGGAGGGCTACTTAACAATCTTAAAAATTATTGGGGCTCCTGTGTGGCTCAGTTGGTTAAGCGTCTGACTTTGGCTCAGGTCATGATCTCAGTGTTCCTGAGTTCAAGCCCCGTGTCGGACTCTGTGTGCTGACAGCCCAGAGTCTGAAGCCTGCTTTGGATTCTGTGTCTCCCTCTCTTTCTCTGCCCCTCCCCAGCTTGTGCTCACGCTGTCTCTCTCTCTCTCAGAAATAATAAATGAATATACTTTAAAAAAATTAGGATCCCAAAGAGCTTTGGTTTATGTGAGTTGTATCTGTCATTTATTGTATTAAATATTAAAGTAAAATGCTCATTAATACATTAAAAATACATTATAAATAAAGATTTTTGTGAGAAACAATACATTTTTATTAGTAAAAAGGGTGGCATTGTTTTACTTATATTTGTGACTCTCTTTAAGATCTGGTTTAATGGAAGATAACTAGATTCTCATGCCTGCTTCTTCATTTAATCTGTTATGATATTACATGTATTAAAACATAAACTGAGGCACATTAAAATTTTCAGGAGTTTATTTGAGCAAAAATCAATTCACATTGGCCAGCACCAAACTGAAAGTGATTAGGAGCACTCCATTGACAAGAGCTAGGGGCAAGATTTTTAATAGGGAAGATGCAGAAACAAAGAAATTACTTGACTGGTTATAGCTTCAGGAATGGCCTTATTTGGGAAAGCCAAGTTGGCTCTTTGTGATTAGTTGTTCTTGTTTCCTTTTCTTAGATTCAGGTGCCTGGACTATGGCTTTGGTTTTGATCTGCTTATGTAGGTTATCAAGGCATGAGCACCGCCTCAGTCTCATGACCACCGCCTCAGTCTCATGACCACCTCATGTGCTTTTGGAAAACCACACCGAACACTTATGAGCAAATGAGAATAAAATAGGCAGATTACATCTTAGTATTATTATGAAAAGTTTTTTTTTTTTTTTTTTTTTAATCTCACAAACACTCTGAAAGGATTTCCGAGCCCTCTTGGGTCCTGGGACATTTTGAAAACAATGAAAGAAACTCATAGAGGAGAAAACAAGGGTTCAGATACTGGAACTGACTTGTTCAGGGCTGCACGGTAAGTCAATAGCAGAGCTGGGGTTAGAACTCAGCTATCCTCTTTCTTCATTCTATCCAGATTCAAGTCCCAAAGAACCAACTTTGCCCAAATTGTGATCCAACGAGTTGATATAATGCCAGGTCTCCACCTATTTCCTACTGTGGAATCTTGGCTTCAGATAGTTAGCTAGGCTCTAGGAGATGAAGAGGGGTGGTTACATACCATCAGAAGGGGCACAAGCATTAGAACACAGGATCCAGGAGAAACCCATCCTCTCGTTAGCCTGTGTGTGCTGCAGTTTCATTCAGAAGCCTTACCTACCAAAGGTTTATTATAGAAAAGTAAACAAATCAGGACTTAAGAAGACATGACTGGTTCACACCAGTTCCTTCTCAGCATTTCTCAAGTTAGATCAGACGGGGCAATTCCAGAAGCACATTCTCCATTATTGCCTTTAATTTCCCCATGGCTCACGACTAACATTGTCCGTTCCTTTGTTGTGCTCTTGGCAGAAAGCCATTCCCTCATGGTTAGACTTAATTGGAATCCACGCCAAAGGGGGATGGGACAGGCTGCCAAGTTGTGCCACTTCCCTGAGCCAGTTCTTTGGGGAATATCTGTGTTTAGTTGATATAATGATGTAATACAAGGTTTATTGCATGGTACGTGGTATTAAAGGAAGAATAAAATTAAAAAAATTTTTAAGATTAATTTTAAGGAAGCAAAAAAGATGTGTTTTTTACTCAAATTTTCACTTGAATGTATATGTATATAATGTATGTATGTATGTGACTGTGTATATATGTGTATTATATGTATATGTACATATATATGCACACGTGTGTATTTCAATCTCAAGTTAATGGTCTTTAGGTAATTATAGTAGTAAACACTCTCAGAGCAGGTGCATGTCCTTTTAGAGAAACATCTGAAAAAGATTGAAATTGTTCAGTTTTAAACTTAGAATTTAAATCCTGAGCTTACTATTGACAACCTGTAAGTATATGCATTTTAACCCATAGGAACCTTCTGATTATCTGAATAAATGATTAATTTTTAGAAGTTTTCAGATTTAAGAATAAAATGCTATTTGTGTTTCAAGTGGGTTGTTTCCCTTTTGAATGAAGAATTTCCATGTTTTGCAATCTTTATGCCCCCTGTCTTGGAATGTAAGTGTCCAGGTACATTTTCATCTCTAACTATGCATATTGTTGAGATTGTAGCTAATTAATCCCTGTGCCATGAGGTGGGATTACACCCTCTTCCAAGGGGAGTTGGAGGAAGTGACTGGCCAGCATTCTGTTATTCCATTTTCTCTGTTCTCTGATTTTGCAGAGTATTCTAATCTTCTCCAGATGAGTGCAATTGCAGTCCTTTTTGCTTGACAGCCAAAGACAAAACACCAAGCTGTCCAGAAGATCGAGTGCCATTTTATTCCTCTGTCGACATTCCTGATGAGACAGGCAACACATCAGGAAATTCTCCCAAGAAGACTTTCTGAGCTTTCATAATATTAGAACTGACATTTTCTAACTGAACTAATACCATAATCTTTTTCTTTCCATGAAAATCTTAACAAGCTGTCCTTACCAAAACAATTATATAGGAACAATGCTTTGCCCACTACCCATCAACCAAACTCAGAATATTTTCTGACCTTTGGGATTTATTTTTAAAAGTTTTTAGAGGATTTTGGAAGTTCTTTATGTAACTCTTCAAATCTCATTCTCTCAGCCTTGTTTCCTCTAGGTAATAATAACCTGCATTTTTAGTTAACCATTCCTTTGTTTTTTCTATTTGACATTTTTCAATGTTATGAAAATGGGCTTATTCTCTATGCAGTTTTCTGCAGTTTAGTCCTTTCTTGATGTGTTAGGAGATTGAGATTCAGCCATTATTTGAGACTCATTCATTACTGTAACTACTTAATTTTTTTAAACCAAAGAGAATCAGAACTATCTAAGTTAAGTGGTCATTTCTCTGTCACCTTTTTTTTTTAGAAGATCTTACCAAGTTTTTAGCCACTTGGTCACTTATTCCTGTCAAGTTGTACATGCTGTGGTTTATTTTTATTTTATAAAAGCCAACACTACTTACCCATGATTAGTTGAGAGGCTTTCAGAGGCCGTCGCTATCAACCACAAGCAAAAAAATCTCTAAAATGCCATGTGTACTTATGATTCAAGTATGTTTTCTGTGACAGGTTAGTTTAAAAATTGGGTAAGTGCCTTCTAAAGTATTTACAAAAAGGGAAGAATGTGAAAGAACAAACAATAGCGTTTATAGTCTTATATATACTAACAAGAGAAAAGATATTTTTACACATTGGAGGCCTAAAATGTCCCAGTTCCAATGAATTGGCCCTTGACAGTTATGAATGGTGGACTAGTTGCATTAAAGCAATGAGGGAGCTAATATCGGGGTTGAAAACTGGGTTTGAATAAATCATCAGCCGAATGCATAACGGCACTGGGAGAACAGGCCAGACCCGGTGCAGCCATGTACTCCCTTGCTGCCTGGAGACCGTGAATCTTGGGTGTTGTATAAATATTGGAAATGTGTTTTTGGCTACCTAAAATTTTCTAAATTATTTAAAATATAATATATTTAAAAATTAAATTTAAAGTTCAATATATATTTTTCTTAAACTAACTCTGCCACCATTATACATAAAGTGTTCATGATTATATGTAAGGTGTTTGGCAGCTTTAAAATTAGGGTGTATATTTGAAGTCTTAAATGGAATTGACCTTTATATCACTCTTGAATAGGTATAACAGGACTACTGTGCTACCTCCTAGAATCTTTTCAGTGATTATATAATTCCTCCAATATGGTATCATTAAACTTGTAGGAGGTGGAAACCATTACAAAAAGTCCATTCAGATTTGGTTAAAACTCTTATGAAAATGATTTATTTAATTTATACATATAAATAATATAACCAAAATGCAGGAAAAGAGTTACTAAAACATAATTCTGTATTAAATTAAAACTGAGTGTTTTCATTTTGCCTCTCTTATTATGAAAGTTGAATAGTATATGCTATATGAAATAGATGTCTGGTAAAGAGCAAAGATCAAGAGATGAGTGTTTTGAACAGTTATATGTTAAAAATCTATAAATAGCTTAATAAATATATTATGTGTAGAAAGCAGAAAATTGCAGGCTACAAAATGATTATCTAAACGGTGCTATTTTGAAAGCACCTTTGGAACAGTACACATTGTCTTATCCAGTTTTATAGCTCCTGCATATAAAACTTGTTTTTAAAAAATGGGTCCTTTTGAAATATATATTTTTTCTTTTATGTTTCATTTCATTCCTGAAATTATTTGAAGTGACTTACATCTTACTGGGTTTAGGAGGGCAGAAGTTGTACTTGAGGTAATCAGTAGAGAGAAAATCTGAGTAAGCAAATGAGAGTCAATGACCAGGAATTCACAGATCGTGTGTCCACAGTCCTATATATTTGCTAGTGTGTTTGCTATCAAACCACGAATATGTCTCTGAATTTCTTAGCAACCATGGCAAGGAGGGACAGGCTCTTGTTGTTGTTTTTTTTTTATGTTTATTTATTTTAAGAGAGCATGTGAACAGGGGAGAGACAGAGAGGGAGAGAGAGAATTACAAGCATCCTCCATGCACCAGCATGGAGCCTGATGTGGGGCCTGATCCCACAACGCGAAGATCATGACCTGAGCCAAAATCAAGAGTTCGATGCTCAGTCGACTTCCCAGGCACCCCTCGTGGTTTTGTGATATATATAAAAACAAGTTTTTTTAAATGTAATATGTACATATATATCTGTATATAAAGCAACCTAGATTTTTCTTTTGCTGAGAGCTGGGGAAAATTTCTTTTAAACTTGTATAGCTGGCCTAACTTCTGATCTCTCACCATTAAGTTACCCTTAAAGTTATCCCTAAAGTCTACCCTATTTCTTAGCGGGTATTTTATGCTTTCTTAATAAGTAAATACTATAGAGACAATGGGGCTCTCCTCAGCCTTAGGATAAGGCTGACTCCTTTTAAAGCCATAGGAGCCCCAAACAAACACAACACAATATTTGTGTGCACAAAGAACTAAGTGTAAGTCAGTGGCCTCAAACAAATTTCATTTTCCTCTGATACAGCAACCCAAAGTAAACATTCCAGGTCAATAGGTGGCTGTGCCACACATTCAGGGATCCAGGTTTTCCCTCCCATTGCTCTACCATCACTGTGGTTCTTATCATCATCTTCATGGTTGACACAAGGTTGCTGTGGGTTTTAAGCAGCAGCAAGGGGGAAGAGCACAGAGAAGGCACACCCAGTCTTCAGGACTAGGTCTGGAGGTGGCACATTTTACTTCTCTTCCTCGTCCTTTGGTGAGAACTATCCTGTAGCCACCCCAAGATTCAGAAGAGGCTGGGAAGTATAGATTAGTCGTGTTCTCAGGTAATAGAGAATGACAGATTTTGGCAGAAAACTCAGTCTTTTAGAAAGGAATATTTTCAGGGAAACACACTGAGTTCTTGTCCATCTGTTGAATACCTAATAAATAGAGTATTGTGTTCAATTTTAGTGCCCTTACTGGCAGAAATGTAGAGAAACTAAAAGTAAACTCATTTCTTCTGATTTCCATTTCCATATATGCTCTTCATTTCTTCCTTATGTACATTCATTTAATGTTATTTCCTAATTTTGTGTATTTTGTATTCCGTAATCAGGTTGGTTTCTCTCAATTTTTAAAAAATGTTTATTATTTTTGAGAGAGAGAATGTGTGGGGGAGGGGCAGAGAGAGAGGGAGACACAGCAACTGAAGCAGGCTCTGAGCTGTCAGCATAGAGCCCAGTGCAGGGCTCTAACTCATGAACTGCGAGATCATGACCTGAGCCAAAGTTGGACGCTTAACTGACTAAGCCACCCAGGCGCCCCTCTCTTCCTTTCTTAAACTCCTATATCCAGTTAATCAGAATCTCTGATAACACTACCCCTATAGTATCTCCCAAGCCTGTTATACTTGGCCATTTCCAACACCATTGACTTAGGCACTTACGACCTCTTGTCTGGATCACTGCCCCCTAAGCAGCCTTTCTGTATCCAGGCTCCTCCCCACTCATCCCATTCTAAACCAGTGCTCTATATTACCTCCATGGTTGACAGCAAATCTGTCATTTTCAGGAAACTGTGCTGGGGGAACAGAGGTGAAACATACAGGAAAACTGCCCTCTGGAAGCTTGTTTTAGAGGAAGATAAAGCATGCACTCAAACTACACTATTATGTAAAAACTTAGTAATGCAATTAGAGATATTGCAGTGGAAAATCACAAGGTTCATGATGGATCACCCACCAGAGGAACTTTATGATATCAGAGTCTTATGTTGTGAATTTCCCAGGAAATAGAGGAAAATAAGTTTGGGGCCTGAGTCCTACACACTTTAGGGAAAAAAATAGTAAGTGGAGAAAATGGCCACATGGGCTTTCTTCTAGTAATGCTCCGAGAAGCCCCCTGAGGCAGGGAGAAGCAACCCTCCGGGATGCAGGGTTGTGGTGGGTATTTTACTGTCTCCTTTCTAGCCCTTGAGGATTTGACCTATGTTCCATGAGAAAGCAAGTGGTAAATATTAAAAAAATTAACTTTTGGGCAAGAAGGGGATTATTTACTCACTCTAAAGTTAGAGTATCTAAAATTTTCTGAAATGATTTTCATACAAGGAGAGGAAAATCTCTTGAAAGGCCAACAACGATAGAGCCAAACATAGGAACTGTAGCAGGTGCAGCAGTTACCGTGTACAGGGAAGGAAGCCCACAGACACATTCTGTCTTTCCTTCAGACCTTTTTAGGGCAGAAGTAGGACTAATTTTTAGGCCAGTGTGCCTAAATTAGGTAATTAGGTAAATTAGGAATTTACCTAATTACCTAATTTACCTAGTTAGGTAAATTAGGAATATCCATAAACTTTGTAATTATTTCTTAAATCTTTATTTTCCTGTAGTCAATGGAATAGAATGATTCAGTAGTTCTAGTTTGATAGGGGCACAGAATATGAGGCATGAATCCTTCTAAGGGATAAGTCCAATAGTCATGGAAAAATAGAAATAGTTTTTTTATAAGTTACCTTCTATGTTATCAAGCTAAATTTGAGCTTGTAAGGTGGTAACCACATTGTCATATAGGATGCTTTCAACTGCTAGTATAAAATAACCCAACCCAAGTGGTTTATCCACATAGGAATTCATTAGGTCACATGACAAGAAGTCCTGAGGTTGGGTGGCCCTAGGATTAGTTAATTCAGTGGTTCAGTGATGCCACCAAAGACCCAACTTCTAATTTTCCTTAATGCCTTTGTCAGCAACTCAGCTTCTTTTATAGTTGAATGAAGTATGATAAGAGGAAGGGATTCCAGACAGTGGAATGGCATGAGTGAAGGCAGAGAGTCAGGAGGTCCAGAGAAATCTAGAAAACAGAAATTGTTTTATTTGACTGAAGCATTGTAATTAATGGGAGCTTTTACCAAAAAAAGGTCTTTGGGACCAGGCATTGTGAGGCCATGAATATGAAACTAATGAATTTGGACTTAATTCTACAGACTCTTCAGAAGCATGGGTATATTTTAACTAGGGCAATGATAGGACCAACAAAGTGCTATAGGAAGAAGAATCCAACCAGTCAGTAGTGTGGGCTGGAGGATAGAGGGCCTGGAGGTAGCCTAAATCCAGCACAAAGCCTAAAACAAAATGAAGCAACTTCTCCCTTCTAAAATGGGGAGAAGGCCAAGAAACTCGTGAATACAAGAGCTGGTGCAGAAAGAACATTGAAGGAGTTTGTCCACTGGTTGGATGGGAAAGAAGTGAAGTGTCAAAACAAATCTGAGATGTCATTAATGCAAATAGAAAACACAGGGGTGTGGGAAAAAAACATTTGTTGAGCATATCTTCTATACTAGGCACACATATTTTAAAACACCAATTCACTTCCACAATATATCATATTGGGGATTTTATTAACTTATTGTTTGCTATGTATTTATTTAAAATCCAAGTTAACATATAGCATAATAGTAATTTCAGGAATAGATTTAGTGATTCATCACTTCTGTATAACACCCAGTGCTCATGCCTGGGTCTCCTCCTTAATGCCACTCTTCCCTTCAGCACTTCCCCCAACCCAGCACCCCACCAGCAACCCCCAGTTTTTTCTCTGTATTTAAGAGTCTCTTATGGTTTGTTACCCTCTCTGTTTTTACATTTTTGCTTCCCTTCCCTTATGTTCATGTGCTTTGTATATTAAATTCCACATGAGTGAGATCATAGGGTATTTGTCTTTCTCTGACTGACTTATTTTGCTTAGCATAACATACTCTAATTCCATCCACATTGTTGCAAATGGCAAGATTTCATTCTTTTTGATCGCTGAGTAATATTCCATATTTGTGTGTGTGTGTGTGTGTGTGTGTGTGTGTGTGTCTGTACAGGCACAGATACACACACACACACACACACTTAAGTTCCATTATATATGTGTGTGTGTGTATATATATATATATATATATATATATATATATATATATATATATATATATGCACACGCACCCACCCCATCTTTATTCATCTGTCAGTGGACATTTGGGCTCTTTCCATACTTTGGCCATCGTCGATAGTGTTGCTATAAACATTGGTGTGTACATGCCCCTTGAATCAGCACTTTTGTAGTCTTTGGATAAATACCTAGTAGTGCAATTGTTGGGTTGTAGGGTAGTTCTATTTTTAATTTTTTTGAGGAACCTCCATACTGTTACCATACTGTCTTGATGAGTATAGCTTTATAATACAGCTTGAAGAATTGTGATGACTCCAGCTTGGTTTTCTTTTTTAGGATTGCTTTGGTTATTCGGGGTCTTTTCTGGTTCCATACAGATTTTAGGATTGTTCTAGCTCTGTGAATAATGCTGGTGTAATTTTGATAGGGATTGCATTGGATATGTAGATTGCTTTGGATAATATGAACATTTTAAAACTATATGTTCTTCCAATCCATGCGCATGGAATGTTTTTCCATTTTTTTGTATGTTTTTCAATTTCTTTCATAAGCTTTCTATAGTTTTCAATGTTTTTTTGGTTAGGTTTATTCCTAGGTATTTTATGTTTTTTAGTGCAGTTGTAAATGGGGTTGATTCCTTGATTTCTCTTTCTATTGCTTCATTATTGTTGTGTAGAAATGCAACCGTTTTCTGTACATTGATTTCATTCATGAGACTTTGCTGAATTGATGAATCAGTTCTAGCAGTTTTTTGGTGGAGTCTTTTGGGTTTTCCACATAAAGTATCATGTTGTCTGTGAAGAGTGGAAGTTTGACTTCCCCTTGCCAATTTGGATGCCTTTCATTTCTTTGTGTTGTCTGATTGCTGAGGCTAGGACTTCTAATACTATGTTGAATAACAGTGGTGAGAGTGGACGTCCTTGTTGTGTTCTTAACCTTAGGGGGGAAGCTCTCAGTTCAGGATGATATTAGTGGTGGGTCTTTAATATATGGCCTTTATGATATTGAGGTATGATCCTTCTATCCCTACTTTCTTGAGGGTTTTTATCAAGAAAGGATGCTGTATTTTGTCAAATGCTTTTTCAGTGTCTATTGAGACACCCTTATTTATTTATTTATTTATTTATTTATTTATTTATTTATTTATTTGAGACAGAGTGTGAGGGGGCAAAGGGCAGAGAGAGAGAGACAGACAGACAGACAGACAGACAGAATCTGAAGCAGGCTCCACGCTCTGAGCTGTCAGTACAGAGCCCGACATAGGGCTCGAACTCACAAAACATAAGATCATGACCTTTGCTGAAGTCAGGCGCTTAACTGACTGAGTCACACAGGAGTCCCCTTATCCTTTCTTTTATTAATGTAATGTATCACATTGATTGATTTGCATATATTGAACCAGCCCAGCATCCCAGGAATAAATCCCACTTGATCCTGGTGAGTAATTCTTTTAATGTATTATTGGACCCAGTTTGCTAGTATCTTGTTGAAAATTTTTGTATCTATGTTCATCAGAGAAATTGGTCTACAGTTCTCCTTTTTAGTGGGTTCTTTGTCTAGTTTTAGAATCAAGGTAATTCTGGCTTTATAGAATGGGTTTGGAAGTTTCCCTTCCATTTCTATTTTTTGGAACAGCTTCAAAAGAATAGGTGTTAACTCTTCTTTAAATATTTGGTAAAATTCTTCTAGAAAGCCATCTGGCCCAGGACTTTTGTTTGTTAGGGGATTTTGGGTTATTAATTCAATTTCTTTACTGGTTATGGGTCTGTTCAAATTTTCAATTTTTTCCTGTTTCAGTTTTGGTAGTTTATATGTTTCTAGGAATTTGTCCATTTCTTCCAGATTGCCCAATTTGTTGGCATATAATTGCTCATAATATTTTCTTATTATTGTATGTATTTCTGTGATGTTGGTTGATCTCTCCTTTCATTCGTGATTTTATTTGAGTCTTTTTCTTTTTGAACAATATGGCTAGGGTTTTCTCAATTTTATTAATTCTTTCCAACAACCAGGTCCTAGTTTCATTGATCTACTTTTTTTTTTTTTAAATCATTGATTTCCACTCTAATATTTATTATTTCTTTTCTTCTGCTGGTTTTGGACTTTATTTGCTGTTTTTTTTTTTTTTTTCCTAGCTCTTCCAGGGGAAAGGTTAGGTTGTGTATTTGAGACCTTTCCACATTCTTTCCAAAGGCCTGAATTGCTATATACTTTTCTCTTATGGCCACCTTTGGTGCATCCCAGTAATTTTGGGCTGTCATGTTTTCATTTTCATTGGCTAATGTGTACTTTTTAATTTCCTCTTTAATTTCTTGGTTAACCCATTCATTCTTTAGTAGGATGTTCTTTAATCTCCAAGTATTCATGGTCTTTCTAAATTTTTTTTCTCGTGTTTGATTTCGGGTTTCATAGCATTGTGGCCTGAAAATATACAAGGTATGATTTCAATCTTTTTGTACTTGTTGAGGGCTGATTTTTGTCCCAGTATATGATCTATTCTAGAGAATGTTCCATGTGCGCTCGAGAAGAATGTGTATTCTGTTGCTTTAGGATGAAATGTTCTGAATATATCTGTTAAGTCCATCTTGTCCAGTGTGTCATTAAAAGCCAATGTTTCTTTGTTGATTTTCTGCTTACATGATCTGTCCATTGCTGTAAGTGGAGTTTTGAAGTCCCCTACTATTATGGTATTATTATTAATGAGATTTCTTTATGTTTGTGATTAATTGATTTATAATATTTGGGTTCTTCATGTTGGGGGCATAAATATTTACAATGGTTAGATCTTGGTGGATAGACACTTAATTATGATATAGTGTTCTTCTTCATCTCTTGTTACAGTATTTTAAAATCTAGTTTGTCTAATGTAAGTATGGCTACTCCAGCTTTCTTTTGATGACTGTTAGCATGATAGATGGTTCTTTATCCCCTTACTTTCAATCCGCACGTGTCTTTAGGTCTAAAATGAGTCTCTTGTAAGCAGCGTATAGATGGGTATTTTTTTCTTATCCATTCTGATACCCTGTGTCTTTTGATTGGAGCGTTTAGTCCATCAACATTTAGAGTGAGTACTGAATAATATGAATTTAGCATCATTGTGTTGCTGGTTGAGTTGGTATTTCTGGTGATATTCTCTGGTCCTTTCTAGTCTTTGTTGTTTTAGGTCTTTTTTGTTTTGTTTTGTTTTGTCTTTTTCTCACTCAAAGGGTCTCCCTTAAAATTTCTTTGAGGGCTGGTTTAATGGTAACAATCTCCTTAGTTTTTATTTGCCTGGGAAACTCTTTATCTATCCTATTTTGAATGATAGCCTTGCTGGATAAAGAATTCTTATCTGCATAAGTTTTTTCTGATTCAGCACGTTGAATATATCCTGCTACTCCTTTCTAACCTGCCAAGTTTCTCTGGATATGTGTGCTGCGAACCTGATCTGTCTTCCTTTGTAGGACTTTTATTCCTTTGGTGCTTTCATAATTCTTCCCTTGTCGGTGTATTTTGTGAATATGACTATGATATGCCTTGGTGATGGTCTGTTTTTTTTTAATCTAATGGGAGTTGTCTGTGCTTCTTGGATTTTAATGTCTGTGTACCCAGATTAGGAAAGTTTTCTGCTATAATTAGCTCACATAAATCTTCTGCCCCTTTTTCTCTCTCTTCATCTTCTGGGACTTCTATGATTTGGATGTTATTTTAAATAAGTCACTGAATTCTCTAAGTTGTGTACTGTGCTCTTTTGCCCTAGTTTCCCTCTGTTTTTCTGCTTCATTCTCCATAATTTAGTCTTCTATATAGCTGATTCACTGTACTGCTTCATCAATCCTTGCTGTCATGGCATCCATTCGAGATTGCATCTCGGTTGCCATTTTTAATTTTATCCTGACTAGATTTTATTCCTTTTATTTCCACAGAAAGGGATTTTATGTCTTTTTCAACTCCAGCTAGTATTCTTACTATCATGGTTCTAAATTCTAGTTCAGACATCTTGCTTTTATCTGTGTTAATTAAGCCCCTGGCTTCATTTCTTCCTGTTCTTTATTTTGGGGTGAATTCCTTCATTTTGTCACTTTGGAGGAAGAAAAAAATTAATAAATAAAAAAAAATTAAAAACAAAAAAAGTCAAAGAAAGCTAGATATTAAGTGTGTTTTGGTCTGCTTGTTGAAAGAAACTTGATAGAATAGAGAAAAAAGGGAAAGAAAATAAAAACAAAAAAAGATAAGAAAAATTTAAAATTAAAAAATCATATAAAATAGAATAAAATGAAATAAAATGAAATAGAATAAAAAATTAGGAAAAATAAAAACTAAAGTAAAAAAGAAATAGAAATAAAAATTTTTCTTTCTGTATCCTAGAAGAAGGAAGAAAAAGAAAGAAAAAATGAAAACAATTAAGCCAACACAGAAACAAAACAAATGAACAAATAAATGAACTAGTAAACAGAATGAAACCCAAGTGAAGTTACATCCAGTTTCCACTAGAACTGAAATTATGAAGCCTTCTATATTCTGTATATTAAGTAAGTGGAGCAACATGTGCTATTCTTCTATGGGATGTGCTTGGAAGGCACAATTGGATGGCGCTTGGTGTAATGGCTCCATTCTCTGCTAGATGGCGCTGCTTATCTTACAGAGGTGGATCAGTTTGGTGCACATTTGCATATGCTAGTGCAGTGGAAATGGCTTCATCCAGCTCCCTAGTCTCTGGCACAGGAACTTGGTGCTCTCACCCACCCAGAATCAAGCACTCCTCCTTTGTCTCAGGCCTCTATCCACTCCCCACCTCTACCTGTCCATGTCCAAGCTGTCTGCCTGCCAGGCAGCACCTCCCTCCAGAGTTTTATCTCAGATGGGTTGTATTTCAAAGCCCCACACTTTTAAAGACCCCTGTGGCTTGGACCCATTGGACCCATTGGCCCTCTGTGGGAGGGTCTTGCTGAGCAATGGCCAGGTGCCGGCTTGCCCCAGAAAACATTTGTGCAATTGCACAGCAGTAGAGGTTCAGAGATGCTGGCAAACCACAATCCACAGACAGCACCAAGTTTCATCACACTCTGGCTTCTTTGTCCCAATACCAGCAAATGTGGCTGCTCTCTGGGGTCTGCTGGGACTTCTGCCTATGGGGAGGCCGTATGGTCTCTACCAAATGCTCTCCAGGCAGAAGAACTGCTTCTCCCCATGTGGCACATGGACCCCTCAAACTCCACTGACTGCTCTTGGGGATTTGCCATGCTTCTTCACCAGAGCACCACCAGGCACTGAGCTTCGAACTTCAGAATCCTGGTGGTATTGAAACCCTTTCCTTTCTTCCTGTCAATGGTTTTGGGGAACATATTTCTTGTTCAGTCCCCTGGGAGTGTTTTCACACACTCTCTCTCTCTCTCTCTCTCTCTCTCTCTCTCTCTCTCTCTCTCTTTGTCTCTAGCTATGTTTTTCCTGCACTCCCTCAATGCACCACACTCTCCTCCTTTCTCTGTCATCTGTCAGCAAAAACAGCTCCCTACCCTCCACGGCTTTTCTCTCTCCCAGTTCACCTTTACACACCACTTACCTGCCCAGTTCTGTGGCTCAAGTTATGCACGTTGTTGTGTTAATCCTCAGATCAATTTCCTATGTATTCAGAATGGTTTGGTGCTGATCTAGCTGCATTTCAGGGATGAGACAAGCTCAGAGTCTCTATGCTGCTCCACCATCTTAACTCTCCTCCCATATCAGAGGTTTTGTTTTCCTAGTCTACAAAGGAGGAAACTGAGGCTAGAGGAGAAGTTTAAGAAATGTTCTCATTATTAAGCAAATGGAATAGCCAGAATTTAACCTGGTTCTGTCTAATTTCAAAACTCATGCTTTATGCACTCTCCTTTCTAAGAGGCAAGGAAACTAATTTGTTTTTATTGATTTTGCTGTTCCATTCAAAAGTCCTCAGTGGCTCTACATTGCCCTGGATAATAAATTCCAACCATTGTTGCATGACATGCAAGGGCACCCAACCTTTGCCTTCAACTTGCTTTTCCAGCCTTATCTTCCATGCAATCATTTGGTATCTTACTACATTCACCCAATAATGATTATTATTTAGAATTCCTTAAGTACACCCAATGCTCCTTTGTTCCTTGTTACATGGCTTCTTTACCTAGAATGTATTTCCTCCATTCTTCCTGTGGAAATTACATCTGTCCATTTCCTCCATCAATCTTTTTCTGATTATTTATTTTTACTCACTCTGATACTTTATATTATGGTTTCCTTAGTAACACATTTATACTGTCTTCCTGACAGAGCTGTAAGATCCTTAAGGGCAGGGATTGGTTTTATCAGCCTTCATGTTCCACGCATAATGTCTATCAAGATCATAAACTTATAGAAAGTGAGGGAGATAGGAAGGAAAGAAAGAAGAGACAAATAATATAGAAAAATAAAGTGACTTGGAGATAACCTTCAATTATATTTTCAAGGTATACTGTATACTTATTAAAGCACTACTTATTGAGGAATGGGAAGCCATTATGAAGGTAGACAACTGTAACTGGAATGTTTTACTCCAGGGAAGACTAAACATTGGCTTTATGATTGTCTTTAATTCATAATCTTTTTTCTATAGGAAATTAAAACCAGCTTTTTTTCTATGGTCCAGGAGATTTTAACGATAGGAAATGGATTTAAATTAGAGTATATTCCAGTTTGACTTAAGGGAAATCTAGTCAACATTTTAGAACTGAAAAGATCCTCAGTAGTCTTCTAGAACAACATTACAGTAAGGAATAAAGCCACAACATGGAACAAAATACAAATATGTAAAATATCCCTAGAGATCTTTGAAAGAGTTGATAATCTATTCTGAGAGAGTCTTTCCTCTCTGTGATTCATACCACATCATGTTCAACTTACTTGTTTATGTGTCTCTCTCCTGCACTAGAGATGGGAGTGAAAGCAGGGCCTTACTAATCTGTTTTCTCAGAGCTTAGCACAATGCCTGGCACCTCGTAAACATGCAATCAATGTTTGATAAATGAAATTGTATGTACAATGCACCAGGCTAAAGGGATAGCCACTGCTGAGATTCATTTACAGGGAATTAAACTGGTTAGAAAGTTTGGTAAAATTTGCCTTTTGATAGCTGGTGATTCAAGCAGTACATCAATTAGTATGCTACCAAGTTTTGAGTTTTATTTACTGTTTTATTTAATGAGCATAGAACTTGCTCCTAACATGGAGATACATATATACAACATGGATCCTACCTTTGAGGAGCTTGTTCTCTCTGGTAAAACCTAGTTTGAGGAAATATTACCAAATTAAAACAAAATAAAAGCTGTACCATACAAAACCATAGTTATCAGGGATATCTTGGAAATATTGCAGGTTCATTTCCAGACCATGGCAATAAAGTGACTATTGCAATAAAGTGAGCCAAATGAAATTTTTGGCTTCCCAGTGCATATTAAAGTTAACTTTACATTATACTGTAGTTTATTAAGTGTGCAGTAGCATTATGTCTTAAAAAACCAATGTACATACCTTAATTTAAAAATACTTTAGTACTAAGAAGTGTTAACCATCATCTGAACTTCTGATGAGTCCTGATCTCTTTGCTGGGGGAGGGCCTTTCCTCAGTGTTGTTGGTTGTGACTGATCAGGGTGGTCATTGATGAAGGTTCGGGTGGCTGTGGCAATTTCTTAAAATAAGACAACAATGAAGTTTGCTACACTGATGGACTCATCCTTTCAGAATTTTTCTGTAGCATTTTATCTGTAGTAGAGCTTCTTTCACAATTGGAGACAATCCTGTCAATCCCTGATGCTGCTTTATCAACTAAGTTTGTGTCATATTTTAAATCCTTTGTTGTCATTTCAACAACTTCACAGCATCTTCACTAAGAATAGATTCCATCTCAAGAAACCACTTTCTTTGCTCATCCATAAAAAGCAACCCCTCATCTGTGAAAGTTTTATCGTGAGATTGCAGCCATTCAGTCACATCTTCAAGCTCCACTTCTAAGTCTAGTTCTCTTGCCATTTCCACCACTTCTGCAGTTACTTCCTCTACAATGTCTTAAACCCTGCCAAGTCATCCATGATGGTTGGAATCCACTTCTAAACTCCTATTCCTATTGATATTTTCACCTCTTTCCATGATTCAGGAATGTGTCTTAATGGCATCTTGATTTTTTTTTCTGAAATGTTTTCAATGGATTTTGCCCAGATCCATCAGAGGAATCACAATCTGTGGTAGATATGGCTTCATGAAATGTATTTCTTAAATTAGGGGACTTGCAAGTCGAAATTACTCCTTGATCCATTGACTGCAAAGTAGATGTTTTGTTAGTAGGCATGAAAACAACATTCACCTTATTGTCCATCTCCATCGGAGTGTTGGGTAATCTGGTGCATTATCACTGAGCAGTAATATTTTGAAAAGAATCTTTTTTTCTGAGCAGTTCTCAACAGTGAGCTTAAAATATTCAGTAAACTCTGATGTAAACAGATGTGCTATCATTGAGTCTTTGTTGTTCCATTTCTAGAGCACAGATAAAGTAGGTTTAGCATAATTCTTAAAGGCCATAGGATTTTCACAATGATACATGAACATTGGCTTCAACTTAAGTCCTCAGCTTTGTTAGCCCCTAATAAGAGAGGCAGTCTGTACTTTGAACTTTGAAGCCAGGCATTGACTTCTCCTCTCTTGTGAAGAAAGTCCTAGATAACATCTTCTTCCAATTTAAGGTTGTTGCATCTACGTTGAAAATCTATTGTTTAGTGTGGCCACCTTCATGAATTATCTTAGCTGGATCTTCTGGATAACTTGCTGCAGCTTCTACATCAGCATCTGCTGCTTCACCTTGCACTTTTATGTTATGAAGACAGCTTCTTTCCTTAAACCCATGAACCAGCCTCTGCTAGTTTCCAATTTTTCTTCTGTAGCTTCTTCACTTCTCTCAGTTTTCATGACATTGAGGAGAGTTAGGGCCTTACTCTGGATTAGGCTTTGGCTTAAGGGAATATTGTGACTGGTTTGACCTTCCATCTAGACTACTAAAACTTTCTCCATATCAGCTACAAGTCTGTTTTACTTTCTTATCGTTTGTGTGTTCACTGGAGTAGCACTTTTAATTTCCTTCAAGAACTTTTACTTTGCATTCACAACTTGGCTACTTGGCACAAGAGGCCTAGCTTTTGGCCTGTGTTGGCTTTCGGCATGCCTCCCTGACTGAGCTTAATCATTTCTAGCTTTAAGAAGGGGAGAGAGATAGAGAAACGCCGGTGGGTGGGACAGTGAGAACAAGTACGTACAACATTTATCAGTTGAGTTCACCGTCTTTTAAATGTGCAGATTGTGGCTCCCCAAAACATTTACAATAGTAACATCAAAGATCACTGACCAAAGATTATCATAACAAACATAAAAATAATGAAAAAATTTGTAACATTGTGAGAATTACCAAAATGTGACCCAGAGGCATGAAGTGAGCAGATAGAGTTGGGAAAGTGGCACTGATAGACTTGTTTGATGCAGGATTTCCATAAACCTTCAATCTGTGAAAGCCATAATATCTGCAAAGCACGATAAAGTGAAGTACAATAAAACAAAGTATGCCTGTACCTTGATTAAAAACTCTGTGGTAAATGGAGTGTCTTTATAACAAAGTACACATGAAGCAGAAATAGAGGCATTTGTCTTCTGGACAATGTCAAAATGCCTCTGCACATGTCTTCTCTTTGTAGCCATCCTGCAGAAATCACATAGTATTGTTACATACCCATGTTGACTGTTGTTCTCTGGTGTGAGTGAGTCTCACCTTCACAGACAATTGCCTTCTAGCCATTTAAATTTTAAGCTTTAATTAATGAAAAACTTTGCCTTCTATTAAAAGACCTTCATGAACTAGCAAAAACGGTATAGTCATTTACATAAATGCATATCTATTTCTGGGTGGCTGTCTATCATCCAGCTATATTTGGCCTGGCGGATAGTGGGGCCATTAGGATTCCGTCCATGGTCCTTCCTTCAAAAGGGCACTCTCTTCTCATATAGGAGGCATGGATCCTCTTGCTGAAGGCCCCATGGATGCTGCTTCTTGGGGAAGAGGAGGCTGTGGGTATTCACCACCAGTTCTATCAGGGGCTTGTCCTCAATGCTGTTTGATCCCAGATATTCTAACCTCCTGGAGTTTTTTTGCATCTTCTGCTTTTCCTTATCTTCCCTCACTAGTCTAAATGCATATCTGATACAATCAGTAGCCTCTCCTAATCCTAATCACACAATTCCTTCCCTTTCTCTGCCCTAAAATTCACATTTTATGTCCTCTAGTAATGTTGACATTCTTTCACTTCATCACATTTTTGCACAACAGCCCACCTATTTGACATTTTGGAATGCACATTTGTTTCTAGTATTAACTTCCACCTCAGAAATTTATTAAATCGTATGCAAATATTAACTGAAAAGACATGGCTGCTGCTCTAAGGTGTTGAGTCTGGGAAATGTTTTTGGGAGAGAAGTGTGTTACCAGTTACAAATGCCCTGTATTAATGGCGGAGTTAATCTATAGTGACAGGAGTTCATCGTAGGGTGCACATCATTGTGTTTCTGGGATGCCGGGAAGGAGCACTGAGGGTTAGCAGAATACCTGGAGGCTTCCTGGATCGGTAATCCTTATGCAAAGGCCGTGAGGGTGGGTATGATTGAGCTCTATTAAATCCTAGTCAGTGTAGCATCATAGGTGCAATTGTTGTTACCAGTATTTTCTAAAAAGTTGCTTCCAGTGTGAAAACAAACTTCAGAATAGGAATTGGTACCGTTGGATTCAGCAGGGTTTTGTCACTAGGAAGGTGGGTAGATTGTCTTCCCATCTAAGGATTCAATCAGGCATGAATTCAGAGTGCACTTGAATTACGTCTTAAGTAGATATAATGAATACACCAATTATATTCTTTTTGTAAACTAAATTAATACAGATTTAGTATTCCTTTATTAAAGTGCTTTTTTTTTGTGGTAAGGGGAGTTCAGTCAACTGAGACTTTCTTTTTCAGAAAGCTCTGCTTTGCATAAAGCAGCTACATCACAAGGAAAAAAAAGTAGGGAAGGAAATCACTAGCCAGGGTTTGGGAGAGAAATCGAGTGAGTGAAACTAAGGGCATGTGAAGAACAGTCAATATCCAGCAACAGCGGCAAAACAGTTTCAATTTTCTGGATTATTAATTCAAATTCACACGCACATGCCAGTTAAAATTAAAGGCCTCTTTTTACTGCACTAGTTTAAATTAAAGATTATATTCTGCTCCACAAGTCTGAATTAAATAGCTTATTTTGCACACCAAGCTCTCATTTTAAAGCTAATAAAGAAAAGACATAGCATGTACGCGCAAGCTCGAGACAGGAAGGGTCTAAATTACTACACCTGTTTCACTTGGGAGCTACTTTATTAGTGTTACAAAACTTGGCTTTCAATTTGGCACTCAGAAGCACATTTAGAACAAGCATTTCTTTGTTTTGACAGAGAAGCCGTGGTAAATGAATGACGTTTGAGCTAGGTGTGAAATGTGAAGGTACAAAATTAACTGGTAAGGTAATTACTGTTCTAATTCTGCATAAACAAGCGTTTTGAAAATCATTAATAGTTCAGGGAAATAATGTTAGTGATTAAATAAGGTGGCTTGCATCACTGAGCACAACTAAGCTTCTTTAATTACATTTGAAAGCAAGGGAAAGCAGCTAATTAAAATTAGCACAAGGTTCCTGAATGACCAGCACTGCATTGTTGCTCTAACCTGTATAATTGTGTGTTTATTAATACGTCTTCATTTTCCCTCTTGAGCATTTAACAAAATTATTTAAAATAACTAATAACCTTTAAGGAGTAAATGTGACTGAATCCAGTTATCAAAATGAATCCTACAGGCCTTGCTCAGGCCTGCCATCAATTCCCTTTCCCAGCGCCCATTAACACTGGTGGGAGCCTCATGGTTGAAACCCAGCAAAGCAATGCTTTGCACTTCGTGCCACTGGAGGATTAGCATCCGTGGCAGTGCTTCATGGGATCCTGGCTTGGCCCATCATCATCCCTTTAAGGGAAAAAGAAACATAATTTGGGTTTCAGTGTCTCAGTTGTTGACTGTTTTCAGAGTCATTCATTCATTCATGCATTTAATCCATTCATTTGCTGATAAATGTCATTCTTTTAATAAAATGTATCAAGTTTTTGTACTGTTCCTGGGGTTATAGAGATGAAAAATAATACGGTCCCAGGCAGAACCAGCTGTATAATTTGCGGGGCCCAGTGCAAAGTGAAAATACCAGGTCTCTTGTGCAAAAATTATGAAGGGTTTGATGACAGAGCATTAAGTCAAGCGTGGGGCCCCTCTAAGGGTGTGTACCTGTGTGTATATCTGCACACATTTGCACTGGTGAAGCTCAACTCAACAAGCTCATCAAGTTGTAAGGGTAACACACATGCAAACAGGGACAAGAAATGGGATTCCTCTGTACACTAGTAAGGTGCAGGCAGAGGAATGGTGGCCCAATGCTGGAAGGGTTCTCACCTGTGCTGGACTACACTGATGAGGACACCATTTAGATAATGAGTCTCTGCCTGTTTTCACTGATTTCTCCAACCTCAATCTGCTGGAACCAAAATTCAGCCCTCTAACTGTAAGCTTCCTAAAGACAGTAACCCTGGTTTATTCACCTGGAGATAGGAGCTCAATACAAGAATATTAAAATGTGTTCAAAATGTGTTGACTCTTGAGTAAATAAAATTTGTTATCTATTATGATATCAGCTTACATTTTTTTGGAATGCTTGTAACATGCCAGGCACTGTTCTAAGTGCAGTACAGTAATATTTAATGTTCCAGCGACTCTATGAGGTAAGTACAATCATCGTCCACATTTGACAAACGCCAAATTTGGGAAAGAGAATTTTAGTGATTTGCCCAAGAAATTAAGTGACAGAACTGTGTTTCAACTCATATGGTCTGACTCCAGGGCCCGTGTTCTTAATCCCTGTGTGAAAAGAGGACTTTCCTGGCAGGGTCTCCTTACTCCGTATTTCGGTTTGTGAGTATAGACGGTAGACTTGGATCACTTGAGAATCTGAAATGTTTGTTACATGCCAATCAAATAATGTTGGACACCTGAGATACAGGTGTGGAGGTGTGTTCTTTTTTAGTTTATGGAAAGTAATCACTGTTCTAGTGTTGGGGAAATTATACATCGGTAGAAATTTTATGTTTGTGTTGTTGCCACAAGCCTCCTTGTGAAGTGGCCCAGTGGACGATGATGGCTACTCTGTGGGGAGACCCAATACTCCTCAAAGTTTTCCTGTGTTAGCAGAGGTCTAACCTCAGGGTACACCACATCGGAGAGGAAGGCAGCAGAGACTGTGGAAGGCCCTTTTGTATGTTTTGAGAATTTTGAATTTGTATAAAATTTACGGTAAAGTAGTGGTGTGATGTGTAAAGATGAGCCCTGTCACTGTAGCCTACATAATTATTTTTAAATGTTTGTTTATGTTTGAGAGAGACAGAGTGTGAGTCGGGGAGGGGCAGAGAGAGTGGGAGACACAGAATCTGAAGCAGGCTCCAGGCTCTGAGCTGTCAGCACAGAGCCTGACACGGGGGTCCAACTCACGGACTGAGAGATCATGACCTGACCTGAGCTGAAGTTGGATGCTTAAACGACTTATCCACCCAGGTGCCCCTAATTTTTTTTTTTTTTTTTTGAGGAGGAAGAGGAGGAAGTACAGCTATGGGACTTTGTGTACTCCAAGACCACTAAGGAAGCCTGGGTGGGAATAGTAAATGCTTCTATATAACTGCTCTAAACAATACTCTTAAAAGAAAGCCTTTCCTTGCCCTCACCCTTTTTGGGGGTATAAAAGAGGGGGTTTCTGCAGTCTCATTTCCATTTTTGTTTTCTTTTTAAATTTGCTCAGATGTGAGGGGTGGGTCAAATAATACAGCACTTAAAATTTTTGATTTTGGAATCATTCCTTTGGCAACCACCTGTCCTTGGCTTCTTCTCCATGGATCCATGTGACCATGGGTCAGATGTATTGACTTGATTGACCATGCCAGTTTCAATCTAATATGGAATGATGCAACTGGAGTTTCAGAGAATGGCCCGGTCTTAACTCCCAGTGCTAAACGAAATTCGGCTACAATAGAAAAAAGGCACCACTGAAGCAGTCTGAGGGATTTCTCTTTGCATTTTGCATTGGCTATGTTAGCCACGCTGATGGTGTCCATTGTGATTTTTTGGAGGATGGCTTTTCCTTTACATTTACTTATCATAGTTTGTAGTTGTTTGACGATGCAGTTCTCAGTAGACTCTTCGCTGTGTGGATACAGCATGTATGCTCACATCTCTTATTTCCTCCCTTCACCCTCACCCCCAGCATCTAGCACAATGGTTGAAATGGAGAAAGTATTCAATAAATATTTGCTAAATGCATAAATGAGTGAATGAGCATCTTCTGTGTCTCCAACTTGTTATTTCTCCTGTACACTAGTCCTAGGTCTTCAGCTGCTCACATGGATGCCTATAGTTTAATGTACCCTCTTAACTCAGTATATCTGAATACCAACTGCCATTATCTCCCAAATCATATCTATATCCAGCTTCCCAGTTTGTCAGCTTCCCAGTCTCCCAGCTATGGAGATTCTAAATTATGGAGTTAGTCCTGACCCCTTTCTATTACCCAGTATACATTTGTTTTCTAAGCATTTCTATTTGCCTTATGTGCATTATCTCATTTGGTTCCCATAAAGTATCTATTGGATATACTTTATATGATGCTATGTATGTTATATATTTATTATATACTGTATCATATATGTATAATGTTATATATATATATATATATATACACACACACATACACACTCTTTCCTTAAAATTTTTTGTTACTGTTTATTTATCTTTGAGAGAGAGACAGAGCATGAGTGGAGGAGGGACAGAGAGAGAGGGAGACACAGAAACTGAAGCAGGCTCCAGGCTCTGAGCTGTCAGCATGGAGCCCAGTACAGGGCTTGAACTCATGAACTGTGAGATCCTGACCTGAGCCGAAGTTGGATGCTTTACTGACTGAGCCACCCAGGTGCCCCTCCCTTTCCAGTCTAGAATGAAAACCCCCCTGAGGCATTGACATGACTACTGAGTTGTAGAGCTGGATTTTAAGCCATATGTATATATCAGAGTTTAGAGCTTGGACTCAAAAACCACTTTTCATTTTTATTTGTTATGTGGAAGTTCTTCCTTTCCATTGCCATCCCATAATCCATTTCCTCATCCTTTGAGCCTGTACTGTTGTAGATTTCTCAGAAAGTTTATTTTTATTTCTTTCCCTCTCCTAGCTTTTTACAATGGCCTCAAAATACTATACTCTCTAACTTTCCATGACTTGCCAATGTCTTTGAAGTAAGATCCATCTCCTAAACTTTATTTTATGGTCCTCTCCAATCCAATCTCCAGCTAAATATCTCATCCAGCTCCAATTAGTCATAAATATATGCTGCTTTCTGGCCAAATGGACTTACCTACTTCCCTCATCATCCACTTTGTTTTGCCATTGCTGTCTTACATATACAATCCATTTGCTCCTTTTTAAGTATTAATCTTATTCAAGGTCCCAAGTCACATGTTAGCTTCTCCATGAAGCCTTTCCCAATTGCTTCAATGGATACTAATCTCACCTTATTAAGTTTTTGAAATACTTATCTATAATATTATGTGATATCTGTTTAGTAGAATGCCTTGCACATTATGCCTAACAAATCCTTGTCAAATGAATGTGTATGTTATTTTATTTGTATGTTTTCCCAGTGACTAATGTTACTAAAGTTAGGGGTCGTGTCTTATGCAAGCCTGTAAATCTTATCTCTGATTATGATTCAGTCACAAGCCTCTGAATACCTAGGTATTTTATTCTACTTGTCTTAAAATTGCTCTGTTTTATATGGAATAAGAGCACGGCTTTCTTTCCTCTAATTAAACTTAACAAATAATTATTGAGCACTTATTGTATGTTAATCCCTGGGAACACAAAGATAAATAAGAGAAGATTTCACAAAGCCTGAATGTCCCTTAGGGGAAAATGAAGAGATTCAATTGACTATAACACAATTAGAGGAGTGCTCATGGCATGATAGTGTTTTGGAAGGACAAAGAGGAAGGATATTATTTCTCTCTGGTATGGTGGTGGTCAGAGGTGTTCACAGAGAAGGAAACGTTTGACTTGAGCATTGAAGAAGAATACGATTTCATGAGGTAAAGAATAGAAGCAAGAACATTCTCAACAGAGAAAAACATCATGAGCAAAGGCTTGGGGGTTTGATGGAGTGTACCTGTTGAGGGATTAGCAAGTAGCACAGGATGGCCAGAGCTTGAAGGAGAGTGCAAGGAACTAAGACTGGAGCTGGATTATGTAACATCCTGAATGCCACGGATGGCCTCTGAATGTTATCTGGGAGACAGAAGCCATCAAGTATTTGGGAACTGGAAACGGCATAACTTGAACTACGCTTTTGAAAGAAAATTCTGTTAGAAATGTGGTAAATGATTTCTTTCATGTGTAGCAGGCTTGGAGCAGGAAACCTAGTTTGGGGTCAGTTTTAAACTCCAGCAGTAAATGTTGAGGTTTAATGCTAGGGTGTATTCGAAACATGTTACAGAGCAACTACTTAGATTCCACAGATAATGCACCAGTTGCAGAATATTGTCAATTATCCACCCCACCCCCCGCATTGTAGTGATGGATTTGTAGGGTTATGCTCATCCCCTATCATCTACTTTTGTCCAAGAGCACCCAGTTATTTGTAAGGCTAAGGTTAAGGGAGGGAGACACATTACAAGGTTTTAGGACAGAGAAACAGATGCAATTCAGTGGGCCAAAAAAGGATAGGTGAGACTGTTTTCTCTTTAGCTCTCTATTTTAATCAATTCTCCACTTGAATAAAAAGAACCACTAGAACAAATTATGGTATATCTCCCTGGAATCTCTCATTGTGTTTCAGAGACTTCTGTGTCTCAGATTTTGTAGGTAAGTCATATTTCACCAAGTGAATTTCTCTGATAATTCATGGTCAATCGTGTAGACATAATTTTCACTTGTGTGACAACTGTGGAAGGTTCACATTCCCGTAACCTGGGGAGGGGGTTGGTAGAGAAGGTGTGGGAGTGGGGAGCTGGGAACAGAGTTTGATTTGGTGTTGTAACCATCCTGACACTTTCCACCTCTGGGTACTTACTTTATTTTAAATCTCAATGTCTCATTCCATTAGTGTTTTGATTTTTTTAAAAAGGTGCAGCTTCTTTAACCTGTCCTCCATTTCAACGATGTTCTCTTTGAGAACACAGAGCCAGCAAATTACTTAAAACAGCAAAGTGTCATGATTCAATAGTCGTAACTTTTCTTCCTATTAATAATGGTTTCCCCCCTGAATCATATCTATGTGTCAATCACATCAATAGATGAGACAAATGATGTTTGGCAGTGTTACAAGACACAGACAGCTTGGAACCTGGTTATTTTCTATTTTTTAACCTTTAATACTGAGCTAAGATCAATAATAAATCTGAAAAATAATCAATATGGATATATTACATTCTGCTGAAAATTTAGTGTAAATCTTTCAGTCTTTACAAATTTTGGCCTTATGGAGGTATAGACAGGTGAATTGTAAATTAGGTGTTTTTAAAACACATATGTTTTTAATTAATGCATGATATAATACAACAATAAATACAACCAAGAATAAAATGCTAATTTATATTTTATATTTAGATATAATCAAGTCAGGTTAAAACAGACACTTGATGTTTCCCACATTGATTCAGCATTTATATCTCAGATGCAAAAGGATCCAATGAATAATAATTTACATATATATACATTTTAAACAGTAAAAATAGATGGAATCATATATAGGTTTGCATGGCAAGATAGTGGAATACTAGAAAGCAGTTCAATTGTGAGATGTTAAAAACTTAGGAAATTGATATGCAATTTAAGAAAGATGTAAATTATAGCTCCAATTAAATTATGCAGTATTTGAGAGTCTCTATTAGTGTATTCCATGTGTTCTGTGTTCTTTAGCAGTAACCTTCATATTTTTAAAAATTCGTTGGGACTTAAAATATCCATTCTGGCTTGAGAGCTTTTTATCTCTGTTACTGTTAGGGTAGGTCTGGAATGGGGTTGTTGACCCTGCAAAGGTAGCCCCAGTGAGTCAGGCTCCAATAGAGGCAGTGTCCCAGGAGGGTGTTTATTGCACAAGTTTTCTTCTTTCTGCTGGTGACCTGTTTTCCAGGTATGAACTGTTCTGATTGAGAAACTCACACAGCATGGCACAGATGGGCGATTATGAATATAAACTCTGATCATTACACTGACTGTGAGGCCTTGGACAAGTAATTTAGCCTTCTTTGCCTTGGTTTTCCCATCTGTAAAATAGAAATCAAACCATTAGTGTTGAAAGACCTAATTCAGGTAAAGACAAAATAGCATTGTGCATGGCACATAGGGACTCTCAGCAAATGTCAGTTATTGCTGTGTCACTATGAGCCTGGATTCCACCTCCTTTTTCACTCTGACTTTATCTTGGGTTTCTTCCTGATTTTGAGAACCTAAAACTGAGTTTGCTGTCTATTGGCTGAATCTGTTTCATCTCTTTTTTGCCTTTTTAATTCCAACTTGGTGAGTTTACATTGCTGTCTGGGTATCCCCTCTAAATCCAATATTTATCTTGGACTCCTTACCTTCTCTCTCTTCCCACATCAATTCATCTTGAAGTTCAGACAATTCTTTTTTTTTTTTTTAATTTTTTTAACGTTTATTTATTTTTGAGACAGAGAAAGACAGAGCATGAACGGGGGAGGGGCAGAGAGAGGGAGACACAGAATCAGAAGCAGGCTGCATGCTCTGAGCCATCAGCCCAGAGCCTGATGCGGGGCTCGAACTCACGGACCGCGAGATTGTGACCTGAGCTGAAGTCGGACGCCTAACCGACTGAGCCACCCAGGCGCCCCCAGACAATTCTTTATTACATCTTTTATATCTGTCACTTCCTTTCTGACACATTGCTGCCATTTAGTTCCAGGTTCACACCATTCCACAGGTGCACACCCTCCTGTTCCTTCTCCTCCTGCTCACAGATGTTATGTTATATTAATCTTCCCCAAATGCGACTCTTCACTTAATCACGTTCACGCCCACTACCCCTTCAGAAACCCCTGCCTGCTCAAGTATAGTGACACTTTCCCTGACATTTAAGACTTCTACACTTCACTTTTCATCACTACCCTATGTTAGTTCATTCATCAAATATTTATTTTAGGCTAGATTTCATAACAGGCAGTGTAGATAAAATAACTTTAAAAATTAGTCAAAGTCTTTGCCCTCAGGAAGCTTACAATCTAGTGAAAAGATTTTTTTTTTTATAAAATCTTCTTCTAGATCTCATGTATGTTCTTATTTCTGTTCTGAAAGGACTCTCCTCTCTTCTTCATTGACTCTAGTACTTGCTTTCCTCCAGGTCCTCCTGAAAGTTCTTTGTAGAAACCTCCTCAGGAGGACTGGTGCTCTGCAAGCCTAATTCACTGCTGGTTTCAGGAAACACTGCTACTGATTGCATTCACCTTTGTCTGTAACTCACTGCTCTGCCCTGCCCCAAATGCCAGACACAGGCGCTGAGCATCTGTCTTTGCCTCTAAGATCCTCAAATCATCCCTTTTACAGAATCTCATGGGGGAGAAAAGGAAGACTATAAACAGCTTGATTTTTGAATGTCTTTTCTGCTTGATTTCCTTGGACTTACTTTTGTTTATTTTAGGCCCTAAAAACATGGGTAAAAGCTCCTATGATTCTTTGAGATTCAGCTCAAGTTTCCTATATAATTCAAAACAAACTCCATGTTTAAACAGTTATTGGAGACTGGAACATTTACTGAACGTATACATAAGACTTCTACTGGTTTTATGGGGGAATGCTGATGTGAGCAAGAGGAGTGTCTAGCTTCTGTCCCTCTAGAGTTAAGTAAGGCAGGGGATACATATTAATGTTATGGAGGACGGAGATATAAAAACAACCAGCACCATTGTGAATTCTCCCAAATACTTAAAAAATATTTAAGTTTTTTGGGGGGCGGGGAGAGAGAGAGAGAGAGAGAGAGAGAGAGAGAATATATGAATGAATGAATGAATGAATGAATGAATGAATATCAAGCAGGCTCTGCACCGTCAGCACAGAGTCTGATGCAGGAAAGGCTTGATCTCACCAACTGTGAAATCATGACCTGAGTTAAAATCAAGAGTTGGTTGCTTAACTGAAAGAGCCACCCAGATGCCCCCCCCCCAATACTTCTTAATAACTATCCACATAACATCTACTCACAATTCATATCTATCACTAGTGCTTATACTATGGTTCACTTTTTTTTGTTCCTAATTAGTCTCAGCTTCAGACTCCCACATGCTCTCCTACCCTTATCAGTTATAAAGTTGTATCATGTCTGTTGTGCCATGATCCTCTTTCAAAATGTTTTTATGACTAGCCATCATTCTTAGGGTAATACTCAAACTCCTTACCCTGGCTTGCTAATAGTCTTTCAGAATTTGCTTCCTTGTAACATCAAGTTTTTTATTTGTTTGTTCTGTAAATACTTACCAACACTTAAAAGGCATCAGGAAGTATTCTAAGTGCTACATATATGGTGGGCCCCTAAATTTGAGGTCCTTGCTTTCAAGAGGAGTTGAAATAATAAATAAGCAAAGGATTAAGATAATGACAGAAACAGTTGTTTCTGTAAAAAATAATTCGAAAACTTTGAAAAGAATAACAGTTGCTCAAAGTTAGTTGTCAAGTTAGGTTTAGATAAGACAGACAAAAAATTGGGGGTGGGGAACACTGTAAAAATACTATCTGCATTTAAGATTACTTCAAAATTGTTTTTCGATTTTGTCTCTATCCCAAGCAAATCTAAACGGGAAATTGTTCATGATGTATTACAGGTATGGTTTACGCAACAGAGAGAAAACAAACCTCCAATGAGAGGACTCATTCCCTACATCACATGACTGATAAGTGAACATATATTTATGGTGTGAGTTAAAAATAAACTGTTTAGGGGCGCCTGGGTGGCGCAGTCGGTTAAGCGTCCGACTTCAGCCAGGTCACGATCTCGCGGTCCGTGAGTTCGAGCCCCGCATCAGGCTCTGGGCTGATGGCTCGGAGCCTGGAGCCTGTTTCCGATTCTGTGTCTCCCTCTCTCTCTGCCCCTCCCCCGTTCATGCTCTGTATCTCTCTGTTGCAAAAATAAATAAAAAAACGTTGAAAAAAAATTAAAAAAAAAATTAAAAATAAACTGTTTAGAGTTTTTGATATCATGTCTTATGTTTGTTAAATACCATTTTTAATCAGCTGATTCGGTATAGGTTCCAAATACTACAGGATAACGAGCTTCTACTATACTGACAAGAACTGTGAAAACAATGAGACAATATAATATCGTGGAGCACAACATGGTGGTGACTTATGGGGTAGCATTAGCTTGAGTGTTGTCAGTAAAGGCCTTTTTTGGCACTGCCCTTGGGAACTTGCATTGCTCTTTCTGGTGCTTTAACATTCAGGGTTCCCTCTCCTGTTCCTTATCTTCACACATGCTCTTCTTTTGCCTAGATTATTTGAATTGATTTCCAGTCGTCTCTCTTTTTCTTAGCTGGTTCCAGTAGGTCAAACTGAGATATCTCACTCTCCCAGGAGCTGGCTTCCCTAAATCTGGATTAGGTGTCCCTCCTATGTGGTTTGTCTGCTGTTTGCCACACAGCGTCATAATTGCCTGTTTACTCATCTGCATTCCCTGGCACACTGAGCTTTGAGAGGATCAGGATCTTTGTTTCTTTTATTTCCTTCTGTATCTCCAGTACTTAGTATAATGCTTGGCATATAATGCTTGTCAAAGACATATTTATTGAAAAAATGCATGTCATAATAAATAAGTTCAGATGAAAGAAGGGGAGGACATACCTAGTTAAGTAAACAGCATAAGGCAAACATTGAAGATTTCTGGAGACCTGTAGGTAACATGGCTGAAGAACCATGGAATGCTTTTGAAGGAACTACTTAGCGCCACAGTGCAACCTTATGGCGAAGGAGCTATACTAAGTATGCCACCTATACGTAATTGGGATTCTTTTTCTGGAATGAGGTCAATAGGAGTCAAAGGGATGTTAGCGAAGACAAGGCAGAGCATCAGATCTTAATTATTACAAAGAGAAAATCTTTTATCCTGGTTACTTATACTCATTGTTACAGAAAAAAAAAGCTTGGTGCCATGGTTACTACTTTATTATTTTTTAAATTTTTTAAAATGTAATGTTTGTTTATTTTTGACAGAGAGAGACAGAGCATGAGCCAGGGGAGGGGCAGAGAGAGAGGGAGACACAGAATCCGAAGCAGGATCCAGGCTCTGAGCTGTCAGCACAGAGCCTGACACGGGGCTCAAACTGACGGACCGAGAGATCATGACCTGAGCCGAAGTCAGACACTCAACCAACTGAGCCACCCAGCCGCCCCAGTTACTACTTTATTTTTAAAAAGGAAGAATTTATATGCATCAACAAACATTTTTGGGCAAAGCAGGCCATTTAGTCATTCTCAAGTGCAGGTTATGGAGTGTCAGAATTCGGGGTTTTAATTTTTTAACTTGGATATTATTAGCTCTGATCAGCTAATCTACTTTCTAAAGTGAAATAATGCCCAACACTCACTATTGATTATGATTAGCTGAGAAGGGAGATTAAAAGAGTAGGTATATAAATGTGCTCATATGGAATAAAACAAACAATAACAAAATTGGAAGAAAATATGTTTTAAACTACCCTGTGAAACTATTCATTATATATTGGAATTCAGAGTAAAATGGAGCCACTAGAAACTTCTGAGGGGATTCATTTACTGAAGTACTTATGCCAACTCAGAAGAAGCCATCTCATCTCTAAGAGTGCCTCTCAGCATGGGTCCTCAGGGGAAGCATTAGATCAAGACTCCAATGTGTTCTCTCCAATTCATTTACATGCCCATCTCGTTCTACCCTAGGATCATCTGTATTGCATATGTGAAAGACAGTCTTATCCTTCATCTGCTAGCACCACATAAAACCAGGCATTGCTAACCCAGCAAGATACCCTGTGATGTTACACATGTATGCTAAAAGTGGATGTTTTCTTGCTGTGATGTTCTTGATTTGGTTTACAGACATTTTATAAAGCTTTTTGTTAGTGGACATGGCCAAAACAGACTTTTTTTCAGGTTTCTGGAGTACTTTGGCTAAAAAAAAAATGCAGGCACATATTTCTTCTTATTTGGAGCTATAATTTGGCAGGATTGAAGATACATGAGTTTATACCCCCTCTCCTCACCCCCCCGCCCCCCACCAAGCTTGAGAAGAAAGGACTTGAAGAAAGAACTCTCAGGTAGTATTAGGCGAGATACAGGATAGATCAGGTACCTTTTTAATGTGTCTCTTTTCCCACTAAAGCCCTGATGTTAGAAGACATTGACTAGTGACAAACAGTGCAATTTTCTTTGTATGTGAACTAGAGCATTTCGGCTAAAAGCTTAAAGGAGCTTACAGGTAAGATGTCGCGGCAAGAGTTTCTCCCCTGAAAGAATACAACTTAATAAATGTGCAGTAGCTCTGTTTGGACCCCCTACCTGTCTAGAAATACAAAATCACAGTCTGTCTGCTGCCTTAAACTCATGCCTCGTGCACGCATGAGCTGTCCCCCTCTGAGGTTTACTGGAGTGTATTTCATTAGAACCTCTTCGTGGCATCATGAACCTGATTGTAATGAATGGGTTGAACTCTGAAAGCACTGGGCACTGACCTCCCATCTGCTGATATCCTAAATCAGGCCATTAGAGGATTCCACAAGAAAGAGCATGCTGTTTATAGGTTAATTTATCTCTCATTTGGTTCAACTAGATGTGTGCTTATAAAGGTCTTCTAATTGAATCTTATAGATGCCACAGAGATCTTTCCATTTTAAAGAAGTCTTTGGGAATAAATACAGTCAGTTCTCAATTATCTATGGTAATGGAGACCTGGCCAATACAGATGAGCATAATACAGAGGTGGTTTTTTATCCTCATTTATGTGATTAATTTAAAACCTCTATCCCCATCAAATATTGAACCAGAACTACTACAATGGCTAATCTTGGTCACTTTCCCATTTATTTTATTTGATAACCTTCCAATCAAAATGCTATAAACAACAAAGGAGGCCCAATGTCTGATGACCGTGTGTATCTCCATAAAACTTGAAGGAGCGTAGGCACTGATAGAGACAGATGTATGAACTCCCCTGATTAATGACACTGTGCCATTAGAAAAGCAAGGCATTCCTAGTCTATAGCATATGGACATCGCACTGGCCTGAGACCCAATAATGGTAATGACAGTGTCTATTCATTGAGCACCCACTGTATGCTAAGTTCTGGACTAAACATTGACATTTGTTTCATCTTCACAGAAAATCTGTGAAGCTGGCACCATTGTTATCTCTGTGTTGTAGATGAGGGAACTGAGGCTTGACAGAGATTAAATACTCACCCTGCATGCATTGCTAGTGGTAACCTGGTGGGGATTGAAGGCTAGGTGTATTCAACTCCCCAGCTCTTCTCCTCTGCCTCCAGAGCTGGCACCCCCACTTCACCCTTCCTCAGCATGTGAGGCTTTTGGAAATCACCCACCCTGATGCCCATGACGCCTGCATGCTGGCCATCCTCTCGGCACTTATTCCCTTCATTCTCCACATCTTGATTCAGCATCTTTCGGAGGTTGGTTGACCCCTCTTCTACAAGTTCCTGATAGTGATATACCATGAAATGACCCCTTTTTGCTAACTTATGATCATGTATACTCTAGCACCTGGGAAATCCTATCTGCTTTGTTTTGATGCTTTTTGAATTCTCTCCATGTTTGCCCCCTTTGCTGGAGCCAACATATAAACATATGCTTCATTTTTTTTGGTGTGTGTGTTTAAAAAAATTTTTTTAACGTTTCAACCATAAGGAGCCCTCATGTCAATGTCTTACTAAAGTATCCTTATGAGTAAAGTGTTTACAAATCACGTAGAATGCCTACTTGTTGATATGACACTGTCCATGTACACTTTGCAACAGTCAATTTCTAAATATTTGAAGGTTTGTGCTTCTAGTACTTAGTTAATTCATTTATCACCTACCTTTGAGGGATAATTGTGGGTGCATAATTTTAGTAACATCATTATGCCTGTTGATATAATCTAGAGCCGCCACGGTGGTGCAGCCCCTGATTATATGTTCAATTAACTGCCGCGTGTTGTCAGCACCTCTCATCCACCAGGTTTCCTTATGTTGGATACTTGTAATAATTTATAGCAAAAATAGTCCTGCCAGGAATTATTGCAGCAATCCTATGGCCTTAGAAACCCATATGTACAAGTGACGTATAGCTTTGTTTTCCAGTCTACATTTTTGGTGAAGAAAGCACAGGGATAGGCTGCCTGATTTCTGGTGTGAGTTTCATGTGACTTTGGGCAAGTCACTAACTTTGCCCAGAAACTACTTAGTTTGGGTATGAAATGAACATGGAAGTGTTTAGCTTGTCTAACCTCACAAAGTTATTGTGAAGTTAAATTGGAATAATATATTTAAACGCACTCTTAAACCTGTAAAGCAGAGGCAGAATGTGATGTGATTACTCTTAGTCTTGACACATATTTTCCTGATGTTATATTCATACACACTAAGAAGCATTTTTACTTTCCAGCCTACGATTGTGCAGTTAAACATTTTTAATCCATATTTTCTATGACAGAGAAAGGCTATATTCACATTTTTGTACTCCATGTGAATTCTCTACAGGCGGAGACAGAATCTCCTGCTTCTTTGTTTCCTTGATGAAACCTACATATAAAGAGTATCTTAGCTTGGAGTGCCTGAACTTGGTTACTTGGAGATTGTATGGCTTAAGGAACATACATCATTGGCACTAACTATGCCCTTTCTTTGGTCTTTATGAAATTAGAGGGTTTTTTTTTTATGGTGTTTTGTCATGGAGGGGATGGTGTTACAATACTGACTTTTAGTTTACATGGAGGCTTTTTAGGACAAATTATAACCTTGCACCCCAGACCACAAAGGCCTCCATTTTGATCATATCATCTCCATCCCTAGAATAGCTCTGCCCCACTTTTCCATTTTGCTGTATAGTCATTTGGTTTGGATATATATATATATATATATATATATATATATATATATATATTTATTTTAGTGGAAACATTAGTGTTTAATATGAAACTAATATCCATGTATTCTTCTGTCCAAGGGGCAGAGGAAGACAAAAGAACAGGAGTGCAACTGGTTTGTAAGGTGACTTGTGGCAGTTAAAAAAAAATTCACTGTGGGTAAACAAATTAGGAAAAGATGCCACTTCTGTGAGGTATTAGCCCCTGCCAGGGCCTTGAACTTGGAGAGTAGAGTTTGGGCTTGTTTCAGCTGCCACTTACTGCCTTGGTGGTGCCTTTGTGCAGGGTACAAACTGCATGGGGGCGCACAGCAACCCTGAATATAAGAGTCTGGGCGCTCACTTGCCATTGAGTGGAGGGTAGATCATAAAGCAGTCTTATCCTGCTATATAGACGAGTAGAGTGATCAGCCTAAAGTGAGCAGGCTTTCAGAGAAGGGGAGAAGAAAAAAAGAGGTGATGTCCTTGCCAAAGAATGGGGCATCACTGAGAGAGAGGAAGGGGGCACCTTCTCCTAATGCGAAACAAAACCACCCAGCTCCCATAAACATATACACGGCACCCAAACCCCAGCATCAGGTGGGCCTATGGAGTGTCACTGCCATGTGCTTTCTTCTCCACCTGTCCCCTACCCCACCACGGATTCTCTGTTGCCCTTTTATGGCATTTTTCTTTATTTTATTTTATTTTTTACCCCCAATCTGGCATTATCATCTTCGTCAGGTTTTATCTGTACAGGACTATGGGTAAGAAAAAGAGGAGGCTGTCCTCAGGTCCATCAATCTCTAGGCCTTTAGACATGGCTCTGGGTATAAGAAGCCAAGTACTTCTGGAAATGGAACGATAGGCATGAATCTATTCCATAAATATTTATCGTGTATCTACAGTACGCCAGGTCTTGGCAACACATCAGTGATCAATTATACAAGCTATTTTCTCTGTCTGAATATTTCCCCACGAAGTATTCAACTCTTCCTTATCATTCAGGTCTTTGTTGAAATGCCCCGTCTTCACCCTCCCAACCAAATTCCTGTAAGTTTTTGGGGTATTCTAATACCTCTGTCTTTCATAACATTCTCCACTTTTGTGATTCCTAGTACAATTGCCTTCTTACCTGCTAGACTGTTTCGGGAGGTTAGGGCCATGGCTGCCATAGCTCTGGGCCTAGCTGAGTGCCAGGCACATACTAGGCCCTCAGTAAGTGCTGGTTATGCATGAATGAATGATTGACTGCCAAGCATGAGACCCACTAATTTACCTTTCCGGAAACCTTTGTGAAAACACTATTATGCATTTGAATGGGAGGTATTTATCCATCATTGAAATCGAGTGAGCTTTTACAAAAACCACCAAAGTTTCCTGCTTAGAGTTTTTCCTATGACCTCTGCCTAAGAGATCTTTTTAATAGGAGTATATTATATCAGAATACCAAAAAATGTCTTTTCATAAGTTTTAACAATAACACAGCCATCTTACATGACAAAAGGGGAATCTCAGAATTTAGTTCCCCCGGTGATTTATATGATTAATTGTGTCCTGCTGCAGTTAGGCAATGGTGATAAATAACAATGCCTTTGCGATATTTTAATTGTAAAATGGCCATTTCTCTTGTCTTTGATTGATCATGGTTACTGTGATCATGACTGAAACCTTTCATTAACCTTTTTATATTTAATTTCTGTTTTTGAGCTGGCACCATTGTTAATCCTATTTCCATGAACAACATAACATGCGCCCTTTCAATATGCACCTAAACTTGCTGGCACTGTATGGCAGCTGAACCGAAAGCAGAGACTAACCTTTTCCCAAGCAGATCTGAGAAAGAAAGGGCTACAAAAAGCCTTTGCTGTCTTCCCTCCTAGGGAGGTCTCATCAGGATGGGGAGGGGGGGGACACCCAGTGAGTATAATGTTCTAAAGACCCATAAAACATTATTTGACAAGAAAATTTTGCCTCGCCTATGAGCTGCCTCTAATGAATTACATATGATGCAAGAAGCAGCATGGCTGAAATATTTTTATTAATACTAATAATATTTTTTGCTTATGCAGCAACTTTCATTGGAGGAAACTCCAATGAGTTAGGAAGGAAGCATTAAAGACATACTTGGGGTAAAATTACTGGCTCATAACTTTTTAGACTCACTGCTGCCTCTCCGCCATGCTGGAGGCTGGGGGCCGGCTACAAAGCTAATGGTGTTAACCTCAGAGAATTTCAGTATCCAGAGATTCCTAGGCTTACAGAAGCCACAGAAAACAAAGTGAAATTGTTTTGTATGTTTGTTGGAAGGCGCAGCATATAAGGATTTTCTTAAGGGGTGAAGTTCAAACAAATCCACTTGAGAAAAAGTGGTAGTGAGAGCTGATTTTGTTATGCTGTTGTTGGTTGCCAGTGGCGGGTCACTCTATTGTGTACCTGGGATTGTTTCAAGTGCTTATATGCACACATTTTATTTTCACAACATCCCTGTGAAATTGGTGTTACTGTGCTTATCTTATAGATGGGGTGACTGAAGCACAGAGAGGGTAAGCAACTATCCCTGCTTGCCCACACCCTGCTAAGAACTGTTCCCACCTGTGACCCTTGGGTTCCAGCCTGCATAAGATAGGAAAACTTGGACAACTGTTGGTGCATTCTTAGGAGAGTATGTCCTGTCTTTTGGCGCTTAATGTAAATTCACTTGCATTTTATTCCTTTGGTTCCCCAACTAGATTGCAGGCTCCATGAGGATAAGGATTTGAAATTAGGCTTATAAAATTTAGCTTAGGTTTTTGTAACTAAAAACCAGGACATATGTTTTGATCAGGGCAGAGGCTGTTTTCTCATGGCAATAGTTATAGAGGATTTTGAAATTAGGGACATTCTGGCAAGCCCAGGACATATATCATCATAACTATTGTGCTTTCTTTTATAGAAAAGGCCAAAAGGAGGGGCTCCTTGGTAGCTCAGTTGATTGAGCGTTCAACTCTTGGTTTCGGCTCAGGTCATGATCTCATGGTTTCTTGGGTTCGAGCCCCGTGTTGGACTCTGTGCTGGCAGCGCAGAGCCTGCTTAGGATTTTCTCTCTCCCTCTCTCTTTGCTCCATCCCCTCTTGTGCTGTCTCTGTCTCTCTCAAAATAAATAAATAAACTTAAAAAAAAAAAGATCAAGAGGAGAGTAGAGAGTAGCCCACTGTCATTTTTAGGCTAAGTTTATAGGGTGTGTCCATTTTGGTAGAGAATAGGGCCCAACACTCTGTATTACATATTCAAAATGTCAGTATTATTACTATTTATGGGACAGTCATGCTCCAGGGAATTTGTTTAATACAAAAGCCAAAATGTAGAATTTATTGCCACTGGAAAATACACTTTTAAGGTTGTATCTCTATGACATACTTTTTATGTCTGAGTTAGGACATCTAAAAAAACAAGCAATCCAAGAAGCTTGGAGACCATGGAATGAGGTGTCCACCACAGCTATTGCTGAAGCCACAGAATTATTCCTAGTCTTTTAACCTATAGAAAATATCTTCCTGGTGGCTTGCATTCTTGGACCCAATGTACAAAGTGTAGCTCTCCATTGGACACCTCTAAAGAGGTATAAACTCTTTATTACCCATCCTCCCCCCTTTTTGTATTGTTATCCGAGACTTCTTTTTTTTTTATTATTTTTTTTAATTTTTTTTTTTTAACGTTTATTTATTTTTGAGACAGAGAGAGACAGAGCATGAACGGGGGAGGGTCACAGAGAGAGGGAGACACAGAATCTGAAACAGGCTCCAGGCTCTGAGCTGTCAGCACAGAGCCTGACGCGGGGCTTGAACCCACGGACTGTGAGATCATGACCTGAGCTGAAGTCGGACGCTTAACCGACCGAGCCACCCAGGCGCCCCATGTTATCCGAGACTTCTAAAGAAATCTTTGTCATCTCACCAACAATCCATCTCTTACTTTCTATTCCTTAAATGTGGCCTGATAAAATTTAGAATGCATATTAATCTCATTAGCAGCATGCCACAAATCGTGTTTTAAGTGGATTAATTCCTGGACAGGGACCCACAAATGACAAGTCACTGCCATTTACATTGATTCTGTTACCTTCAAGTTCAAAAGGTAATATTCCAAGAGGGTCAGAAAGTATGGTGCCATAGCAGGAAGAAATAGGGTCTGGAATCCAGTAAGTGGTCAGCCCACTTATTCTCTTTGAACCCCAATTTCCTTATAATAATAATAATGACTATGTGATAAAATAAGGAAATGAATGTGAAAGTGCCTGAAAATGAATGAGAAAGTGCCTGATAATATATACAAGGTAATTTGATATTTTGGTTTACACCAGTTTGGGAACCATAGTATGTAGGACACTTTCAATTGCAAGTGATAGCCCAACATAAACTAACATGTGATAATGTAGGGATTAAGTAAAGCCAGTTCTGCTATAACCTGACATATGCATTTCTAAAAGCAAGTCTATATGGTGAAGATTATGTTTATACTAATTGTCTAAACCAGCACTAATGAAAATAGAATACTTACCAAAATTGGCTATATGTGTAATTTAAAATTTTCTATAGAGATATTTAAAAAACAATAGTGAAATTAATTTGAAGATGTTTTATTCCACCATATCTTAAATATTATTTTTAACATATAGTCAATATAAAACTTATAGCTATTTTACATTTTTTTCTTTTTATAAAAAAAGAATGTAAAAGATTGTATTTTACATTTATAGCATATCTTAACTTAAACCAGCCACATTTCAAGTAGCCATAGGTAGCTAGTGGCAATTGTACTGGACAATGATGGTCTAACACCTGGATCACATCCTTAGAGCAGGAGTTGGATCTCAGTCCCCAGACTACTTGAATTGAGAGTGGGGAATAAGTGAATAGAAATTGAGGTCAATTTCTTAGAAAAGAGAGAATGGAATTTGTAGAAACAAAATCATCCTCACTGTCGTTGTCATCATCATCATCATCATCATCCCCACAAAATCTTTTTCTTTTCAAAGAATTAAAATTCCTAATCTCCAGGCCATTTTAAGCCAAATTCTATTAAAATGAATTCTGTAGTTCAGTGAAAACATAGCAGATGCACAGAGTACTAGATTGGGATTTAGGACTTGGGTCTGATTGAGCTGGACAAAAGTTCCTTGATGTTCATTCTTAATCTATAACATAAGAGGGTTCAAATAGGTGTTTTTTGAAGTGTTTTTCAACTCTAGTATTGGTAAAAAGGATGTTATTGAAGTATAATTTATATACAATAAAATGTACTCATTTCAATGTGTATTTCAAAGAGTTTTGACAAATTTAACACCCTTGTAACTACTGTCATACTCATTACGGAAAACATTTCCATCTTCTTAAAACATCACTTGTACTCCTTCCCAGGCAATGGTTTGTTGATAGATACACAGATCTTTTCTAGTTTCTGGATCAAGTAACTTGCGGGCATGGCTAAGGTCAGCACTGAAATGGGTTTGGATGAACTTTCTGGGTCCTATAGCCAGTGTATTTTTAACCTAAGAAGCTGTCAAACTGTTTTCCAACAATTTGCACCACTTAATAAAACAGCAACATATAAGAACTCCAGTTGCTTCATATCCTTGCCAAGACTTGTTATTGTCAATCTTTTTAATTTTAACAATTCTAATATGTATGCATAGTGGTATCTCATTGGGGTTTTAATTTGCATTTCCCTGATGACTTAATGATGAAAAACCTCTTTCCATGTCCTCATTAGCAATTTGCACATCACTTTTTGTGAAATGTTTGTTCAAATCTTTTGCCCATTTTTAAAAACGGTTTGATTTTCTTATTTGTCTGCTCTAGGTATAGTGACTTTTCTTTTAGTCTGTACGTATTTTATTAATGGCATGTTTAGTACTTTTAATTTGAAGTTCAACGTATCAGTCTTTTCTCCTATGATTCAAGTATTTTGTGTCTTAATCTAAGAAATCTTCACCTATGCCAAGGAAGATCTTATCCTTTACTTGTCCAAAAATTGTATAGTTTCGTTTTTTACATTTAGATCTACTAACCATTTTGAGTTAATTTTGTGAATGAGGTAAGGATGGAGATTCATTTTATTCCAAATGTATATCCAGTCATTTCATTGTTTTTATATCTTTTTCCATTGAATTTTCCATGCCTATCATACATGTAGGATATTGCTATATATAAGCAATAGTGTATATAATATCATATAATACAATAAATATTTATGTATATAATATTTTATTAAATGTATCATAGATTGTTCTTTTCATATAATACAATAAATGTTTATATAATATTTTATTAAATGTTTAAATCATAGCTTGTTATTCTTATTTTGTGTCTCTTGTTTAAAGCAACTTGGTAATGAGACAGCTGAGCATGGGTTTCTTTTCCGAATGCGATAGTGAGGAATTTGGAGGCTAGTCTTGTGTACGGGGCCTTGACTACGGGCCCATCTCACAACTTTGCTCAGGAGTCAACCACGTGCAGAAGGAATATCCTGAGGGTCTTATCTGAAAGCAACTACCTGTCATAGTTCAAGGATTTGGATTTCTGGTCATTCTTTCTCTCTTTCCCTCTGTATCCTTCCATTTAAAGCCTATTATTCATATGGCCACCATACCAATTTGAAAACACTTTACTCTGTTTCTGTGGATCTGTCCCTAAATGTACTTGATACACAAGTAAACTAGATCTCTAAGAGTAGAATTCTCTAAGAGTATTCACGCTAAACTTCTAAGGGAAGCAGATTTTTTATCTTTAGTAGCCTAGAAAATAATCTGTGTGTAATCAGGATAATGTATACTCCTTGAGTTAGGATGTCTCTGGTTCTGCAGTTACCTTGGCAGATGAAATGTTCACCTGATTCTCTCTGTCACCATTTCCACCATTGTTTTTATTTATCTTGCACTGCGTTGAGCTGGTGTGTTGCCCTAAGCTGTGGCAGATTTGATTTCTTGTAGCGCTGCTTCTGTTTTTGTTATCCTTCTCATTACTTCTTCTTAGCACCCTGTCCTTGACTTCATAATCCTGGAAGGACCCTGCTTGCAAATCTGCTTTTGGCAGAGCAAGATATCTTCAGCTCTGAGGTCACGTTTCAGGCTTTTGTTCAGTCACAAGTTCTGTTTGGATTTATCCTCGGTGTGTCTACTTGAATATTCAAAAAGTCATCAGCTAGTCTAATTTGTTTTTTTTTTAGCCATGTAAAAGACTGATTTGCTTTGACAGGTGGATCAGAAACAGAATTGGAGCTATTTTATCTGGACCTAATTAAACAACCTTCATTACCGGCAGATATATGTTTGTGACTTAAAATTAGCATGATTGGAATTAAAACTCAAAATATAAGGCATTGAATTCAGATATGGCTGGTTTAAAAATAAATTCCATACATTTTAAATGCAGCAAGTCTGGCTTTTAAATATCCTATAGTGACAAATTCCATTTAGGGGTGTGTGTGTGTGTGTGTGTGTGTGCGTGTGTGTGTGTGTATGTATGTGTGTGTGTGCACGCACATGCACGCATGCACCCGTGGCCATGGCTGTAGATAATAGTAAAGATACGGCCCATATTTTCTGAACAGTTCCAGAGCAGCATTCTGAATTGAAACTTTAGTAAAATATTTTTAAAATCTCATTTCTTCTCCTTTCTTCCAACCCCCAAGTATTGAGTTCAGCTTTGAGGATTTTATGTAGCTTTCTTTGGCCTCAAAGGTTACTATTCTCTAATCAAATTATTTCTATTCATCATTGTCGAGTTTCTGAGATTTTTGTGATTGCCTTTTATTATACATATCCTGATTGTGTGCAGACATATGTATATCCAGACACAGTGGAACCTGCTTAAAATGTTCGTTCGCATGTAACATTTAAAATCATATTAGATTTTTTCTTATAGCATTTTATTTCCTTAACCTTTTGAGAAATATTTTAAAAGATTCTGTGTGTGTATGTACATATATAGGCATGCACACACATATACCTAAAATATTTCTGTAACTGTGGATGTGCATTCTGGATAATGATAAAAACCTAGTAATTATCAAATAATTATAAAATATAGGCTCATATTTTTGTCTTTCTTTAGAATTTTTGAGGGTTATTATGCACTTAGATATATGAGCCTGATTCTACCTTATGAAGAAAAATAAAAGGTTGAATAAAACATATTGACATTTCTGTTCAACATTAAGGCTGCAGGAATTATGGTGGATTCCTTTTCCTAACAAACATTAATATGAGATTCCTGGTGTGATGAGAACTGGATATCAAGAATCTAATCCCTCCCCTTTCCTTTGTGCATCAGTGGCCCTCTCCAAATTATTAAAATTCTGGTCTTTTGTGATATTTCTTGATGCATTGTTGCAATTTTAACCACTTTGAAATGCAAGCAAGAGCATGTCCTTAGTATTTATAGCCTCCTGTGTACCCACCATTTTTTAAAATAAAATATAAAATAAAGCATTTGTGTTTATCCATGTCTTTTAACAATTAGAATTTCCATATGGTCCCTTCTTTTTTATGCTTTTCTGGAATCAAAACAACAGTTCCTGCACATGTTTGCCACCTTTGTTTGGATTTGTTCAGCCCTGCCTTCTTACTGAGGAGGGGTCTGATTCAGCCATTGCTGGTCATAATTGCTCCTGATCTTTGTTCAGTCATTTCCCTTCATGTAAAAGAGTTCCAGACTCAACACGGGCTCAGTGGTAGGCATTGCTTTCATTTGCGTTCCAGCTCTTGAAATTAACTTTTTGGTGTACATTGTCACCATCTTTGAGTTCTTCTTGAATCCCAATTTGTATGTATCTGAACTTTAGGTGGTTAGAGTTTAATTTGGGAGCATTAGAATGAGCTAACTGGTCAAATTTGAAATGTTGAGTCCTTGGATTTATTTTCTCCTTCATTACAGGTGGGTGTGTCACCTTACAAAGGGTGTTTATCATTCTTTTCTTCTTTCTCCGTAATGCAGTGGGGATGATAGCAATGTCTTTACCCAAGCTTGTTGATATTGTATGGCAACTCCCTTAGTTCTGGAAGGATCTACAGATAACTGGGTGCATTTGGTGAGATGTTGGACAAGAGATTTCTGGATGGTTGCCTTAAGTGCATCAATGTGTGAAAGGTTGTGTTTGTAAAATTCTGTCAGCCTTGCTTTGTTAAAGCCCATCAAATCTCATAACATTAAAAACTGTGATGATTTTTGTGATTTTTTTTGAGATAGGCAAATGGAAATTGAAATACTAGCTTCTCTATAGGCTTTGTGACCTTGGGCAAATTGCTTAATATCTCTAAGTTTCACTTTCCTCATGTGTAAACCCAGGAAAAGCACAATCCCTCACCCAAGGAAAAGTGAAGATTAAATAAAGGGAGTGGAGTGTGGTGGTTGGGATCGCAGAGACTGGGTCTCGATGGCCTACATTCAAGTGCATGTCTCTACTACTTGCCATGTGATTGTGAACAGTTCATTTAACCTTTCAAGGCTTTGGTTTCCACATTTGAGAATGTGGATTATAGTAGCTTTGGTTTCCTCATTTGAAAATGTGGATTACAGTAGCATCTACTCACAGGCTTGTGAGAATTAAAGCACTTACAACCATAGTTGATGCATGGGAAAGGGTCTAATAGGGTCATTCGCCCAACAAATATTTATGAGGTGCCTACTATGTGGGAAATACTGTTTTAGGTGCTAGAGACACAGATGTGAACAAAAGTTTATTTAATATATTTTATATCTTTATATCATAGTTTAAAATTTATTGATTGGTTAATTGATTGTAAGGGCTAAGTAGGAAAATGAAGCAGAGAATGAGGATAAGGAGGGTCCCAGGCAGGGTAGGCTTACTTGGAAAATGGTATTTGAGCAAAGACCTGAAAGTGGGAATGATCAAGCCATGTGGTCAAGGAAAGAGTAAATACAAAACCCCTATGGCAGTAAACTTAGAGTAAGCAGAATATGACAACAGTAAGAGATGAGGCCAGAGAGAAGATAAGGACCAACTCAGAGGGTCTGGCCAGGTACTGTTAGGAGTTTGACTTATACTCTGAGTAAGATGGAGAGCCACTGAAGAGTTTCAGTCAGAAGAATGGCATGACCTGACACATTTGTGAGGAACACCTTGGCTGCTACGTTGAGGATGGATTGTAGGAAGCAAGGGTAAAAACGTGGAGAGCACTTAGGAACTGTGATTATAAACCAGATGCGGGTGAAGGTGCTTGGGTTCATGATGGTATTGGCTGGGGAGGGAGAAGTTAGCAGAATGTGGGCATCTTCTGAAAGTGGTGCTGTTAGAATTTGTCATCATCAAGTGAGATGACCCATAATTCCTTTGGAACATTGACTACTACAGAGTAAACGTTTATTAAATGGCAGGCTGTTGTTAATAAAAGTAAACTGGTATTAGTCTGAGGTTTTCTTTGTGAATTTGGGAGCAAATTGAGGCTTTCTAAATGCCTCAGGAGGATTTAAGTGTGATGTCAGGACTTCACTTCTTGTGAAGCCTTGGACTAAATATCTAAGGAGATTTAAATCCTACTTTCCTAAATTCTTTTTTAGGAAACTGCTTATGTCAAGTTTTCTTAGTTGAAGAATCTATTAGATCAGGAGTAGGTAAACTATACCCTGGGGGCCGAATTTAGCCCACCTTTTGTTTTTGTAAATAAAGTTTTATTGAAACACAGCCATGTTCATTAAGTATTGCCTATAGCTGCTTCTGAGCTACAACAACATAGTTACTAATTTGCGAAGTCTAAAGTATTTACTCTCTGGCTCTTAACAGAAACTGCCTTAGATGAACATTTATGTGTGGCTTAGTGTCATAAACACAGAGTTGTTTTCATTCAGGGCATATTTATTAAAGTACATGGCACCTAGCAATGAACGAAGGTATCCAGAGGTACTCATAAATATATTTATTTTACAGGAAGAGTCCAGGCTTTGGAACACTTTCTTCAGAAAGTGTCATCATCATAATGGTACTATTTATCTATGCTTTAATATGTTACAAGTGACTGTCCTAAGCGCTTCACATTTGCTAGTTCAGCAAATGTGAGGTTAAGCCTCACAATAACCATTCAAGAGATGATATTATTACTCCTATTTTACAGATGAGAAAAGTGAGGTACAGAGGAGTAAATGAGCTGCTCAGAGCTGCACTGTTGGGAAGTAGAAGAGCCAGGGATGCAAATGTAGGCAGACTGGCTTGAGAGCCCATGCTGTTCACCTCTGTGCTTTTCTTCTATTCAGGCAACTTCTGAATAGTTTCTTTGCTAGATACTGCATGTGACTTCTCCCATTAACAGATTCCTAAATTTGGCTATTGAACCTGATCTTGTGAGATTGTTCAATACATTGATCATCAACATCTCTGTCATTTACACTGCTTCTGCACAGTGATGCCATTCAGCTGCTGAGGGGCAGAAAAAGGAGTGGAAGATTGCCACATCCCTGATTGTGTTCTTTCCTTTTAAGTCAACAGAATAACAGAAAGGCAGTGCCAATTTTGCTGCTTGCCTTCTAAGTGCGAAGTCTCAAAGAATAATGCAAAATAATTTTCATATGTTTATGAGTTTATCCAAGCTGAGGGGTTCTTAACTCTTTAAATTTCAGTGTTGGGCTACTAAAAGTGGATATCATTTTCTTTAAATAATGGCCCATTTTAGAATAAGAGTGTCTGTCAGAAATGAAAATACTATATTTATGCTTCATTGTAATCTATTCATTGCTTTGAGGGCTCTAGGTTCCCAAGGGAGCATTAAAAATCCAAATGGTGTCCCTGAGTGCTGGGTTTTGCATTTGGATCTCTTATGTAGCTTATATGTAAGAGCATGAGTCATCTGACAATCACCTATTGATAACACACTTGAAAAGAAGCAACCCAACTTCTTCTGGCTACAGTCTACAGTAATTTTGCATCAAAATGTTCCTCCCTTTCTCCATCTCGTGGCCTATTTTAGATGATAACATGCAAATAAGTGTTTTTTCCTGCTAATTTCACTCATTTTTGGGTAACTGCCACTTTGAAGATGCAGCTGCCACAGATCAAAAGTTTCAAGAAAAGAGAGAGTGTTGTGGCTGCTGAAAAAGCTTTCTCATTCCTGGACAAGATACCAGAAGCCCTGGGGCTTGTCCGATGGCAAGAGTCTGATCTAGGGCCCATGGATGTGGCTTCTTCTTGTTTCTCTTTGTTGAAAGTTGTTGCTCTCTTATGCACAATGTCCATTCCCAAGGGAGTGGTTCACCGTTCAAGCCTCCAAAGATTGTGAGACTTTAGTTGGCCTAAGAAAAGAAATGAAAGGGTCCTGATTTACATGTATACATTAAACACATTAAACAAGTTGAAATGAAGGAACTCACCAGTTTCTAATGTTCTTATACATTAAAGGAATAAGCAGAGAAATAACCTCAAATAATTTGTTTATAAAAGAATAGCCATTATACAGAATGGTGATAGGGACCAGACGTGCTGATTTTCCTTTCTCTTTTACTTTCTTCCTTTCTTTCTTTCTTTCTTTCCTTCTTTCCCTCTTTTTTCCCTCCCTTCCTCCTTCCTTCATCCCTCTCTCTTTTTCTTTTCTTTTTTTTTTCTTCTCTTTTCTTTCTTTCTATATTGAGTGCCTACTATGACAGACTCTGCTAAGCCCTGAAGATACAATTATAAACAAGGCAAATGGAGGTCACAGTCTTTGTAAAATTTACTAGAAGAGACAGAAATACAACAAATAATTAACAATAAATTATGCACATAATTATGTGATTACACTAAGTAAATTCTGTATAGAAAAGCATAGAATGTGACAGGGGTGGGGAGAATAATGGGGACCTTAGACTGATGAGCAGAGAAGTCCCCCAGGGAAAATGCTATATAAACTGACACGTGGGAGATGAATGGGAGGAGGCAGAAGAAGAGGTGGGGGCAAGCACATTCCTTTCCCTTGAAGAAGGATTTCTATGGGGAAGGATGGAAAGAGCAGAGTGAGGAGCACAGGGGTGTGAGATGAGCTTAGAGAGGCAGTCAAGGGCCATAACTACTAGTGCCTGGTAGACCTTATTTACATGTCTGTACTTTATCCTGAGAGAAAGGAGAAAGAGCTAAAATATAGGGACTTTAGTGTGTGTGTATATGTGTTTGTAGATGGTCAAAATTACAAAATTTGATGGATCTTTTCTATGTGTTTGAGAACCTCATAGAAAATTCCTTGGGAATCCACAATCATTCTCATATGAGATTTTATCCGTAAGTACCTAATACCATTCTAGTACATCAAAACTAAACATTTTTTTTGTGTCTCTCAGGAGTCTGGTGAATCATCATGAGTAATTTTGGAGACTGAGATAGTTGGAACTGAAATCCGAAGACCCAGTGAGTGGGCAGGGCTTAGCTCACTGATTTTTGGTACATCTGAATTGGGAAAAACTTTGAGGAATTAGAAAAGGAAAGAGCAGAGTCCAAGAATTCTCGGGAACTAGTCCTCTAATTTTTTTTGTTTGTTGTTTTGTTTTTCCAGTGTATCTGAAAACAGTTAAGTTTTCTTATTAATACTGTTTAAGGAGTATTTGCCCTAGACCTTGACTTCCTGTGCACAATATGCTGGATTGCCTGTTGGCAACTTGATACCATTTCCCATCTTGTCTGCACTACCAGTAATGTAGGGATTTTGAAGCATAAGAACAAATTTCTTAGAATCTCTGTCAGTAGAATTCTGTTTTTTGTTCCACAAGAGAAAAACACTAGTGTAAGAGATGGAAGATAAAAGAGAATCAGAACCATTATTGCCTCTGGGCAGGTGTTTGGACTATAGCAGATGGCAAATAAAAGGTTTTGCCAGAGGTTTCTGGGTGTTCTGCAGTTTCTCTGTACCACTCAGGTGCTGGAGATGGCTGAGATCATCAGTGCCTTTATGTACTGAATTTAGACATTTCCTGATTTCCTGAATGCCACTGGTGGCTTCCCCAATCTTTCTCCCTCAGCCTTTCCAATAGGTCTTAAGTCTGTAATTCTTTCTGTTGGCATGACATACCTAGAATGGTTTCTGTTTTTCTGACTGAATTCTGATTGATATACACCATTATCACTCAGTTCACATTTGTTTAAAACTGAATTAAATTTGTTTAGTGAATTGACAGCTGTTTTCCAAGAATACTGTTTAACTAGCTTGGATGATTTTATTAGTATTTTCTTGAATATTCTGTTCTTATTTATTTAATTATTTGAGAGAAAGAGAGAGTGAGCAAGTGGGGCAGGGCAGAGAGAGAAGGGGACAGAGGATCCAAAGGGGACAAAGGGACAGGCTGACAGCAGCAAGCCCAATGCGGGGCTAGAACTCATGAATCATGAGATCATGAACTTAGCCGAAGTTGGATGCTCAACTGACTGAACCACCCATGCGCCCCTTGAATATTCTGTTCTTAGTCATGACCTCTGTACCCCTCTATCATTCCCACCCCCACTATCCTCCATAAAAATCGCTGATAGATCTACATAGCCTGTAAGTTAAAAATCTTCATCTCTTTAATTTGGAATATAAGGGTCATCAAGAACTGCTCCTCACCCTATTTTGTCTCCTCATCTCTGATCTTGCCCAAGAATCACTAACATGTTGAGTCTCCTATAATTGATGTTTCTGAATCTTTGCTCATGTGATTGTCTCTGCTTAGATATATACTTCTTCTTAGTCTGTTAAACCCATACATATTCTCAGAGATCCAGTCCAAATATTTCTTCTGCTCTACTCCCCCCCTGGCCCCCCGCCCCAGGACTGTCTTCCCAACAAATGCAACTAAACTTCAATAGCAACCTAGATGTAAGCCTACTACAAAGTTATTATATTATTCTCTACCTGTTTTGTTTTTGACATTCACAAGTCAGGAAATTCTTTGAGGAATTCTAGTTATTTTTTTTTAATCTCAAGAACCTAGAACCCAGTAAATTATCATGGACTGGAAATACTGAGTTGAAATAGCTTGTCACCTCTATGCCATCTGTAGGAAAAAAACCCAAAGAACAAACAAAAAAGAATACGTCTAGAAGAAGCTCTAGAATCTTTTCCATAAAAGTAAAAAAAACTTCTCAAAAGTGATCTAATGCTTCATAAAGTAGCCGAAGAAAAACTTCAACTTTTCTCTTGCAAAAAGAGGAAAACTACTAAAGAAATTTTCTTGCTTTTCAAAAACTGATGTTTTGAATATGTATTTTTTTCAAGATATAAAAATGTAACTCCTGCTAAAGCCTTTGGGCATATGTACAGTTATAAATATAACATTAAAATACAAGTATACATCATAATTTAATTGTATCATACAATACAAGGAAAGGAAGAGAGTGAGGACTGGCATATTGCTTGCAGTAGAAGCCTCTCGTGGACAGCCAGTGGGGTGGGGTTAGAGATAATAAAACTGTGTGTGGGCAGGCAGGCAGGGATTTTGTGGTGTTAACTAGGATTGCACTGAAACAGCAATGTGAGGGTCTTGGCCTCCCATCTGGTAAAACAGTCATGCATGAATTCTCCCAATCATAGCCATTGATAAACCCAAGAAGCAGTTTTAGTCCTGATAACATGGGCGTGAGCACAGAGTATGCTAAATGGCAAACCTTTGTGGTACAGTCTCAATGCCAAGGGGATGAAATTCTTAATTTTCATGTGTTACTGGCTCAGTGTGGAATTTCAAGCAAGTTATTCAATATCTTTGGGCCTCCGGTACCACATCCATTTATGGGGATAGTAATGTGTGACTTCTACTCAGTTCACAAGATGGTTTTGTACTTTTCTTCTATACATTTACATATTCACTTTCAAAGCTGACTCCAGGCAAGATTATGAAGTAGAGGAGGTTTTTTCCAGGTACCTTCCCATGTCCAAAGTCATAAAACTCTATCCTCTCTTCTGTTTCCTCATTCTGCTGTGGCTCCTATTCCTACTGGGCCCTGCTAGATAGCACAGTAACCATTCTTTGAGTTATAGGTAACACTTGCATACTATTTTATAATGTGTGAGGATTTATTTTACCCTTGCAACAGCTTTGTGAAGAAGTATTTATTATGATTCACATATTCCAGGCCAGGAGACTGAGACACAGGTAGTTGTTAAGAATCTTGCTCAGAACCACATACATTATAAGTGGTTGGTCTTGGTCTGGAACCTAAGAATTTTACTCAAAACAAAAACAAACCCTAAACTAAACTAATACTTCTTGAAGTATTTAAGAATTTTGAAGGTTTAAGAATTTTGGAACACAAAAGAATGAACTTTTATAAGAGCTCCTTGGGGGAAAGGTTTGTACTCATCTTTTTCATGGTTGGATTCCCAGCCCATAGTAAAGTGCCTCACATGTAGCAGTCACTATTTCAAAGTAGTGAGTGAATGAATAAAATAATAAATGAATGGATAAATAGAATAGCAGTTATAATATTGATCTATCTACAGTTCTATGTATTTATGATCTACCTATAGATATGTGTATCTTATATATACATTTATGTATGATATGTAAATGAGAGTATATATATGTTGTTCTGTTTTGTACAAATAGATTATCCTTCTATTCTTTATCTTGACAAAAATGCAATTTGTTACATTTTTATTCCTTTTGTTTACATAGTAAAAAAATTCTAGGCTGGTTATTATAAGAATATTTTTGTGTTTTTAAAAAAGTTTATTTTGAGAGAGAGAAAATCCCAAGCATGCCCCATGCTGTCAGTGCAGTCAGACATGGGGTTTGATCTCACAAACTGTGAGATTATGACCTGAGCCGAAATCAACAGTTGGATGTTCAACTGACTGAGCCACCTAGGCACTCTGAGATATTTTTTTGGATTTTTAAGATAAACTTTTTACTCTGGAATAATTTTCAGTTTGCTGAGAAGTTGCAAAGAGGGCACAGAGTTTCTGAATACCCCTCACACAGCTTCCCTTTAAGTTTACATTCTACATACATTGCCAAAGTTAAGAAACCAACATGGGTATGTTAGTATTAAACTGTAGACTTTATTCAGATTTTACTAGTTTTTCAAGTAATCTCCTTTTTCTGTTCCAGGATCAAATTTAGGATAGCACATTGCATTTGAATACCACACCACATTTAAACATCACATGTTTTGTCTCCTCTTGTCTGTGACAATTTCTCAGTCATTCCTTGTTTTCATGACCTTGACAGTTTTGAAGATGACTAGCCATTTATTTTGTAGAATGTCTTTTCATTTGGGTTTGTCTGATATTTTCCTCCTGATTATATTGGAGTTACACATTTTGGGGAAGAAGACCACAGAGGTGAAGTGCCCTTCTTGTCCCATCCTATCAGGGGTTGCATGTTACCAGTGTGCCTTACCACTGGTGATCTTCATCTTGATCACCTGGCCCAGGTAACATTTGGCAAATTTCTCCACTGTTAACTTAACTCCGACTCCCCCTTTACATACTCAACTTTTTAGGAACAAGTCACTAAATCCAGCCCAGTTCAAGGGCAGGGAAGATAGATGGGACAGCTGGGGGAGAACAGTAAGAACCACCTTCTGGAGGGGAGAGGATTGCCATAAATTATTCAAAATTCTTCTGTGAGGAAGATTTTTAATCTTTTTCTCATTTATTTATTTAGTCCTTAATTCATAGTATTATGGACCCATATTTATTTTATACTTTGGGCTATGATCCAATACTGTTATTTATTTTTTTGCTCAAATCATTCCAGTTTTGACAGTCTTTTTTAAGTTTTGCCTTTTTAGAGTATCTCACCTATGGAAGGAGCTCTGCCATATTAGCCTAGCACCATCAAAAGTGCTTGGCTTGGGACTTACCCTCATGACTTCCGAGGCTCCCATTATATATACTCATGTTGCAGTCAGTCACAGATTTTCTTCTCTGTGTGCTCAGTTCACCAAAGCCAATCCCACCTCTCTTGCTCAAGACCACTAGTGATTTGGGAACTGGGATTCAGGGTTCCCAAGGCTGCTTCTGAAAAGCAGAAACAGTGAATGTTGCAAAGGGCCAAGGCCCTGACATTCCAGTGCTTCAGCATGATCTTGGGAATGCAGGAAGGAATCGGGGAAATACATTCCCATGAGGTTCCATTTACTGTTCTTTTGCCTTCTTTAATTTCAGTAGCAATTGGAGGCTTAAGACAGGTGATGAATTTGGTACAGAATGAGGTTAGTTGAGAAGGAAATGAAAACAGAGGTTTAACAGGAAGATTAGTGGACTTTCTACCTCTGGGCAATAAATGTCTGCTTTGGTCCTCACTAATCAGTTTTCCACATGCCTCATGCCATTTGCTTTACTTAGGATGAGTTCTTAAAGCTCCATTAGGAAGTGTTCAAACTGCTGTTTTGAACAGGCTGATTTTATTTTTTCAATGCCTTACTTTTAACCCATTTTCTTTCTTCTAAGTGTATGCACAGAGAAGGCTGGTCAAGGGGAAGATTGTGCTTTTTAGGAAGCATGGTCCAATTAAAGCCCACATGATGGGGAAATTGCCTGAGAGTCCAAACATATGACTCCAGGATAGAGGGGCCTCTTTAACACCTACAATAAGACTTTACAGATTTCATAGCTCATAGCTCAGGGCAAAGAGAATGGGCGTCTGATCAATTTGCATATAAAAATGATGGGAGCCAACTAAATAATAATCTGTCTCTAGACATGGAGGGGAAACTATGTGGTTCCTTTAGCCCTCTGATAATGAGAAAGCATTTACTATTTTTAAAAAAGGCAAAAATAGGAAGATTAGAGTAAGGGCATAAATAGTCCTTAATTATTTCCCTCACACCTGTAATGTCCTGCTTTCTTTCTGTCCCCTCCACTCCCAACCAGACCTTTAACAGTTTTCAAATCCTCCTTCCCTTCAATTTTTAATGAGCATTTACATAATAAGGACAGGACTCAAACAGTGTTGTGAGGCTAAAATTATTTTAGCTTAGGAAGGAGGAGGACAGAGGGTTAGGGGATATAAAGGAGAAATTGCTCACTGTGAAGCACCCCTTGAAATGTTCCCCATACTTTAGTTTTGAGAAAGTTTCATAGTGGTTGACAGATTATGTAATCCACTTGCCTACCCACTGATAGTGTTTTGTCATGGGGAGATTGTACAGGTATTTCGATTTTAGCTAGTCTCTAGTTAATAATCAATAGTTCTGTTGTCTAATGAAGTGATGGCCTTGACACCCTGGCCTTTGTGCAGTGTTAAAATAACATTGATCACTATCATTATCATATGCCCTTGATATACTGAATAAGGACGTGGATATCAATCTTGGAGCAAAGCAACATTTCATAAATCTTCTAGAAAAAAACAGGATTTTCCACACAGGCATATGTTTGACAGCAATGTGACACAGGAGTCTAAGACACCAATAATTTACAATTTATCTCTAAACTCAGATTGAAGAAAGACTCAAAACTAGGATTTAGTAGAAAAAGTGTATCTTTATATGCCAAAGAGGACAAGAGAGCCTTTTGATTTTTTTTTTTTTTTTTTAATAGTAGGTGGCGTTAGGAGGAAGGATCCCATGGGCACTTATGGGGTAGAAGGAAGGAGCAAGAGTTGATAATTTCTCTTGGCTATCATTTCTTTAAATTTTAATTTTATTTGAAATTTGTATTAGTCTTAAATGGCTTGATAATCAGAGTCATGTCATCTGTGGAGAGGGCTTTAAATGGGACTGACCCTCATCCAGCCACGCTGAGGAACTTTAAGGAGAAGAATCCCTTTTTCCAACAGAATCTTGTCATCAGCATCTCAGATTTAAAACTTTTTTTTTCCTCAAAGTTAATATTTTAACCTCTTCACAACTAGCTTTTTTTTTTTTAATTTATAAATGTCCATTATTTATATGAGTATTCTTGTATCAAGGGATTGAGTTATTCCCTATTGCTCGGTGGTGGATGATACAAAATCAGGAGCACTGGATCAAAATTTCAAGATAAAATTCTTTCTCACTTGTTGTACCATTGCTCCTCTAAGACAAGGCCTTCATGGATCATAGTCTCTGGTAGACACCCTCGCCACAAATATGGAAACATTTGTTTAGAGAAGTAGGCTACACTCAATGACTTTCCATCCCAGAACAGTTACTGAAAGTTGTGTGAAGATTTCAGGATGTGGATAATTCACAGCAATTACTTTTGTGCTACAGAATTATCCCTGCACTGTCCAAAGAATTCCAGAATGGGTAAACAAGATGAAAGAGTACAAGAATTCCTTGAAATTTCCAGAATTCTCAGATGGGGAAGTCCATTTAAAGGTGGCAAAAGAGAGTAGGAACCTTAACCAGGATGCTGGCAGATCAAACACCAGGGTGTTTTTATTGTCATTAATTTAAGAATGTAAATGGTGTCTCCTGTTGTATTTTATCATTTTCGTTTAATTTTATTTTGGTTCATTTCACTTTAGTTCAACATATTTTGATTTTTTATTTCTACCTTGTTTACCTACATGTATTTATTGTCCTTAATTTATGAATGTAAAGATGGTCTTCTACTTAATAAACACCAGCTTTGTTTCTTAAGGTGCAAAGAGGTCTTGCTCATGAAAAGCCAGACGACTGAGTATGTATCACATACGTGATATACGTTGTGTGTGTGTTGTATGTGGGGGTGTGTGCCTGTGTGTGGTTCTGCTCTGTGTATGTGCATAGATCTTATTAGTGCTACTGAAGATATACCCCACCAGACAAAAAAATATACCTCTTTGTAAGCTAAATGTGGAATAGATGTTTTAAAAAAATAAATTTTAATTGTTACATACTAAAACCTACTTGGATATGTGCCATATCTACAGATACTTAATCTGGTTGGTAGTAATTTAAATTCTACTAAAAATATTCAGGTCTATAGCAAAAAATACTCAAGTCTATAACAATTCTTTTTTCTTCTTTGGCTTCCTCTTAAAAAATTATTATTTTACAGTTTTTCTTACAAGATATTTTTTGTTGTTACATTTAAAAAATGGAGTAGAAAGAGTAAAAGGAGCACCAGCTGTGTCTGGGGGCTTATTCTCAGAAATACTGAGATGGAGAGGGAGAGGGATGTGCGTATCTGTGTGCCCTTGTACAAGTATTCAGCTCTTTGTAGCCTTGTTGGGTCCCCATGCTTAGTCAAAGACACTCATGAAGAAAAACAACTGATATTTGGGCCTAGAAGTTAGGGATGGTATGTGGGGGTGGGGGTGGGGGAGTATCATTCAATGACTAAAGCCTGAAGCTTTTTTTTAATCAATCATTTCCTCCCCTTAAACACAGGAGGATAGCTTCTGGCTGTGTAAAATCTTTACTCACTAATCTGCCAAAAGTGTAAATATTTTCATAAATATATTATTTACTAGGCAGGAAGCTTTTGGGGAGGCAGTAGGGTGGTAGAGGAGCACAGATAAATGTGCTAGCGGTAAGAGCTTTATGGCCACTCCAGACCCAACTGTCATTCCTTCGGTACTTCCTGTCAGTCTGACTAAATCCTGTCATCCCTCAACCCGGTTTAAATTAACAGGTAATTTGTAAATGTCACTTCAGGTTAGGCCGCTCATTTTGTTTCTACTCTACCAATGCAAAGTCTAGGACTAATTTTTCTTGTCTTCTTTTAATAGGATTTTCATTTATAAATAGAATTATGTTCTGAAAATAAATTACAGTAAGTGATGCACAGAACGGGTAGCAGCGGCACTTTCATAGAATTTCAAGCACCTACATCAGAAGAGATTAATAAAAACACTTCAAAGGCTAAATTCTATTTAAGCAGAAGACAGCTTTTGGTTAATATTTAATCTGAGTAACTGAGATCTTGGTGGAAAATATAATTTTTTAATATCTAAATTAATTTTCAAAACAAAACCATTAATTTTGTTTGGAGAGTTTGTGCAGTGAGAAAGTTTTTAGTAATATATTTGTAGAGGGAAAAGTTAATTAATTTTGTGGTGAAAAAATTAGCTTTTAATATTGTATTTGTTCTAAATGAATTCTTAGTATTTGATCAGGTGTAGGGCTTTAGGATTCGTCTCCCTGAGTATTTTCCATAGGCAAAGAGGCAGGCTCTAGGGGAGGAATCTTTATTCCAGTTACTCCTCCATGGCTGCCATGCACTTTACCTGGTTCTTTATGCCGAAGATCTCAAGCTCAAACCCTGTACTCCCTTACCCCTAAAGACTGCAAGGCTGGTTAATGGGGTTCATCACATGGAAAGCTTTTGGTATTGCCACTGTAGCAGGTTCATTGCCATTGTGGAATTTTTTCATGGAGAGGAAATTATGGTTGGGAGATGCAGTGGAGAATCACATTAGGTTGAAGGAGAAAAGGAGAGAACTTGCCAAGCCACCAGACAAATATTCAGCAACGTTAACTGATTGCTTGAGACAAACAATGTTTGTATGTGGCTTGGATAAAGAAATTTGTGGAGCAGTCAAGTCGATCACTTGTGCCATCTTACCAGGTCTATCATTTACTAGTTTTGTGGCCTCAGAGTTTAATATCCATATCTGGTTTGATCCAGTGGGGGTTTCTGCAGCGGAAATATGTTGCCTATGCTTATAATCCTATTTTACGATAGTTACAGGCTTTACTGATCTCCTAACCAGGATTGGTGTAGCTGGACTGAGAAAGCTTTTGTCTTTCTTCTACCTTGTAGCCGAGACAGCACCATTTTACCAGGAAGATAAAGCAAATCTGTGGTAGTTAGGATCTGAAATTCGTTTAACAGAAGCTCCAGGTCCAGACCTACTAACCATTCTGGTGCTGTGTTTTCCTACCTTCTCCCTTCATCCCATTCTGCCAACACTCTTCTTGGACTATTATCTCTTTGTTGAGTGGGAGATACAGAAACAAAGAAAGCCAAATCGTGTTTGGTCCAAGCCAAATTTCCTCTCCACCGCTTGGCTGCTGTGGTTCAATGAACAAATGCACTGTGGACTTTTTAATTCCCCAAGATGGTCATCTTCCTACTTACATGTTTAATCATTGAACTCATATGATCACATTACAGAAATTTGGGAGATGGAAAGAAAATTACTCATGCCCTTACCATCCTGACACACTCTTGTCATATTTCCTTCGAGTATTTTTCTTATATATAAGCCTTTTAATTCTACTGTAACTTTAACGAGTACACATATGATTTATAGCATTTTTCTCTTAATGTGTCATTTTCTTTTCCCATATTTCACATAGCTTTTATAGTTATCATATTTCCAAAAGAAAAGACTATTAGTTAAAGGAAGCACTGTCACAATTCTTTTAAGAAGTATCCATATTACATTCATTTTGCAATAGTAATTTGGAAGAGTTTATGTCTGCTGCCTTTTGCTGTTATCAATGAATTTTTACCTGTGACAAAGAACTAACACTTTATCTCAGAAACAGTGCCCCAGTGGGCATGCCCCTTTGTGCTCCGGCCTTTCTGCAGGGCACCCCCCTGCCAGAGATGTGGCTCTGCATTCCCTAGCAAGCGCCTCCTCACCTTGTGTTTGAGCTTGTTCATGTCCATCCGTCCTTCTCTTTGGATATGTGTCATAAAATATATGGTTACGAAGTACATTTAGAGCGGGGAGAGCAAGTAAGAGAGCATCCTTTTCCCTAGTTGCCTTACATCGTTAGAGAAAAGAATAAAGAATGCTCTTACAATGGACTGTGTTAGATACATAAACGGGCGCCCCTTTTACCCAGATATTTTTTTGTGAGTTAAATAGCATTTTTACTTAAGGTCTTTCCCCTTAAGCCTTGTTTTTTTTGGAAAAAAATGAAGTAGAATGTTAGGGTGGAGGACCAGGGAAGGTGTATTTTAAGTCTCTGATTCATCATGTTATCTTATAACAAATTACTACCAAGGAACCGTAAATGAATTTTTATTGATATAGAAAAAAATAGAGATTGCTCCCCCCCACACACACACTTCTTAATTGAATAATTTAATTCCCAAATTCTCATTAGGATTAGAAGCTTTATTGGAGGTGCTAGGTGACCCTACACTTTTGAATACTGTATCTTTTTTAAAATAATAAATTTTCTTCAGGGTTTCACTGAAACCATAAGCTAAAACTAAACCCCCAAAGAGAAATTGAATGTTGGTGAGAGCCAATCCCAACATTACCGTTACAGTACCATGTTCACTTGTGGCAAATCATGTCCTTTTTTCCCTTCCCCTGCAGTGTTCTTCCTTGTAGTTAGAGGAAATAATTGGTAAGGTAGAAATGTACCATCACCAGTCAGACTTCATGAAATTGACTTTAAAAATCTTTGTAAAATATGAAGCATATGTTTAAGAATAATATTGATTAGGTCTCAGGCAGTTTGCATATGCTTTATAAAAAAAAAAACATGCAATAATAATAATAAAAAAGAGACCTGCTTCTTATTTACACAGCCCGGTACTTTGAAATTTCTCGTGGCAGAAAGCAGTCCTTCATGTACATAACCTATGAATTATCCTTGAAATAAAATGTTTAATTACAGTTGACATTTCTGAACCCATTGCAGGTGGTGCCCATGTGAAGAGTGACATTGTTTACTACACTACCAGGCTCTAGGCCTAGTGTCAGAGATTATAAACCAATTTCCATCCCTGCTTTAATGCTGGTTTAATATCAGAAGAAGAACTTTACTGTGTAAATATTAAACATTTTGTTTAAATATTAAGTACCAAAGGTCTTTTCCTTTTGATTATTAAAACAGGAAGAGCCCAACTTTGAAAGAGGTGCCTTGTTGAATTAAGAACACGACTGGTTCTTTACCTTTGGGTTAATTATCACTGGCCAGAGATGTGTGCTCAGGCAAAATGTCAGTTGTCTACTTGTGCCATTGTGAATTTCGGTCATTGAATGGTGACCAAGAGTCTGCCTTACTAATAATGAGTTTATTAGGGAATTGTGCATTTTCTCTTCTTTGCGTAGGAAGCAGTATGATGATAGTTGACCAAAAAATGCTGTCTCCTTTCTGGATGCAGGCAGAGCAGGTTGGGGAGTCTCCTCCACAAGGAAGTGACCCACGACTGCTCCAAGTTTAGTAGCATTCACGGAGTCTTCCCACCATCAAACTGGAAAGGAGCTAATCATCTGAAAGGTTGGCAAGAAGGGCCCTGTTGTGAAATACATGCTTGTGTGCCCACCTGAGATTGACATTAAACCAGGGAGGTAGAAATCTATGAATACCTGGCTTGTAGACAAGTACTCAAGATGAATGCATCTTCCACGTAATTGGAATAGGAGCTACTATGTGAATATTCACAGCTCCTCTCAATTGTGGAAAAACGAGCTGTGTCTTTTATTCCGTGGTATATAGGATTTGTATCACTTTTTCTTATGCATTGTCTTGAAGTTCTTGAGGAGAAAACTCTGTGTCTATTAGGCAGATATACCTAGGGATCCGGATGTCATTCTTACATTGGAAACTGTTGGGTCTGACTTATTGAAGTGCTTATAAAAGGGCAGATAAGCTCTGCGTTTAGGCTTTTGGTGTTCAACATCTCTAAATATGGAAGCATGTTTAGAATTCTAAGAATGATGATGACACCAGGCAGATCTCATTAGGGGAATGTTTTAGAGCACCGTAGTTTTGATGGGAAAGGGCAGTTGAACTGTTGAACCTATTAATATTTACATATAGAAGATTAGATGGTAACATTGCAAAGCAGCTTATAGGACATGAATCAATTTACCAGTACTTCACCAGCACTTTTTTAAAATCTCTTCAATTATTAATCAATTAACATATACATATTTGAGCATCCATCTTGTGCCTGGCATTGTGGTGCGCCTTCAGACAATTAAGATACATCTGGAAAGTCAAGATTAATATATTCGCTCCAAGAGAAAACTGTTTTACATATTAAACTGGTCAATGGAAGGAAAACAAAGTTGGCTAGTTAGGGTGTGATCAGATTTTACCAGACTTCAGTGACCAGGGAAAGGAATTTGAGAGCAGTACTATCCCTGAGTTGCATGATTTGGGAAGACTTATATTACAGTATTAAGAGATACCTTTGGTAAGGGGAGAGAGTGGGATTGGAGAGCCCCACTGGAGGCTATGGCAGTAATCTGATAAATTTAAAAATATTTTTTTTCTGTTAGTGCAAGACAGTGGGATTAGACTGGAAATGTGGTTTCTAGAAGCTTTTAAATTTGGTGGTCACTAGTAGCTCTTTAAAAATTATGTTTCTCATTATTTTTCCTCATATGAGGAGTATCGAAAATGTAACCCCATGACCAACAAATTAGTCAGAGATTTGGAAGGCGTACATTGTTTTCATGGTCAGATTGCTGATACTCTATGCGACTTGGTATTTCCTGTGTCTTCTGGCTTCCCTGTCCCTAGATTCAACATGACCACAGCAGATGATCTAACTACCAGATAAGACTTTAAACATGTTTTAAGCTTCCTGTGTGAAAGATTCTGGAATTAAAGGAATTCTTTTTAATATCCATGACGAAATTTTTTTTCATGCCAGCCTTCCAAAGGAAGGAGGGCAGCTTACATTTGGAATCAAAACTCATACATTGTTGACCTTTTAAACATTGGTTTGCCTTTTCTTCATTTGTGTGTCATTTGTTAGTATCCTTCAAAGATTTCCTCTTTGAGAGATTTAGAGCACTGCTTATTGAATTTGGTAACTTGATATGATTCAATTTTAAATGTCTACTTTAGTGAAATCTTTGAGACCCTTTCTTAGTTGAGATTTCCTTAGTCTTATAGTGTTGTTTTCCAAGTGTAAATATACCTTAAAAGGTGAGGAGCTTTTTATGGTGAAGAGTCTTCATGGTGACTATAGTTAATGATACTGCATTTTATATTTGAAACTTGCTAAGAAAGTAGATCTCAAAGAGAAGAAGTTTGTAACTATGTATGGTGATAGATGTTAACTAGGTTTATCATGGTGATCACTTTGCATTATACACAAATGTCAAATCATTACATTGTACACTTAAGCTATCATAATTTTATGTGTCAATTGTATCTCAACAAAAGGCTTTATACTTTCTACTAATGTTATATCTTTCCACTTTTCACTCAAAAAACAGTTATTGACTTATAGAAAAACTTTTCTGCCATACACCAAAGATGTCCGAAGTGGAAGATGCCTTCTATTCTTCTTTTTTTTTTTTTTTTAATTTATTGAGAGAGAGAGAGACACAGAGCACAAGCAGGGAAGGCACACAGAGACAGACACGCACACAGAATCTGAAGCAGGCTCTAGGCTCTGAGCTGTCAGCACAGAGTCTGATGCGGGGCTCAAACCTACAAACCATGAGATCATGACCTGAGCTGAAGTTGGATGCCTAACAGACTGAGCCACCCAGGTTCCCCGAGATGCCTTCTATTGTTATAGGAACTTGGAATCCAGTTGGAAAGATCCAGCATTTAAACACAATGGTATATGAGTAGCAAAATAACCAGTGATATGCATTTATTCAGAAATATATCCTTTACATAGGAAGCACATGCCAAGTGTATAATGTGTCAGGAGATAAAAGGTGAACTCCAGCTGAAGAGGTCTTTGAATTAGGCCCAGGAGGAAGGTAGGGCTATGATCTGGAGGGAGAGCATTCTCAGCTCAGGCACCCCCTTTGCAAAGATGAGGTGTGGCCAGGGGAGACTACTCTGAAGTTTGTGCTTGGTCTGTGCTCCATACATACAGCACACAAATAAAAATGTTTCAGAGTGCTGTAAAATGCAAAGAAAATATGGGAATACCAGTAAATATCAAGAAGGAGAGGAAAGGAGTCTGATCAAGGTACATTACCATTACCTTTTGAAAAAACCATAATTCTTCAAAAATACACAATGTGGGTTTCCATTCATGTCACAAGAGAAGATGGCTTTAGCACTATGTCCTGGTATCCCTTGTTCCTTGGTCAGAGGTCACGTCCTCCAACTCCTCAAAAGCAGATTTCTATATCAAGGAGCTGGGGAGACATACTCCATTTTTAAAAATATCCTTGGTAGAAGTGCTTCTACTTCACTCCTGGGCTCTTTACAGACCGTGCTATTCTTGGAAATGTCGACCTACTAAAACCCACGCAATGTGAAGGTTCAGGGATGAGTTCTCTGGAGATTCTTGAAACAACAGTCCCTTTACCAGAGGTAGGACATCCTGGCCTTTCAGGTAATATTACCCTGTAAATATAAATCGCCACAACTATAAATGGATACTCCTTTTAGAGAATGAAAAGGATTGTTTCTCTAAGTTCTTAAAAAAGTCTTTGGGGCTCCTGGGTGGCTCAGTTGGGTAAGTGTTGAACTTCAGCTCAGGTCACGATCTCATGGTCCATGAGTTCAGGCCTTGCATCGGGTTATGTGCTGACAGCACGAAGCCTAGAACCTGCTTATTCTGTCTCCCTCTCTCTCTCTGCCCCTCCCCCACTCACGCTCTGTCTCTGTTTCTCAAAAAATGAATATACGTTACAAAAAAATATTAAAAAAAAAAAAGCCTTCATAAATCCACTTGCAGCCCAGGAAAAAACACTCAAAAATCCAATGTTATTATGAAAATAGAGCAATTTCTCCAGATGAGGACAAGCACATTAAAGAAAAAAATTATTCTCTACCCAAAGTTGGCTTTGTATTTATTATGTTACTTTCTGGAGACCCCTTGATGATAGGCACTGCTTCTGAATTTCTCCGGAAACATGTGAAATGTGCCATTTTCAAGATATTTTGACCTAGCTTCTGATTATCAGGATGCATTAGTAAAATCACTTCCGGTTTTTGAATGGAGGAAATACCTGAAATGCCTGTCTTCACCTATATTTGGGGATTGAGATCTGGAAGGCTATATGTTTCACAATGGAAATGTATTGTGCAGAAATTTTAAAAAAATGACAGTTATAAAATGATAAACATCTCCCCTCCATTAAGCACATCAGCAAAACAGCACATGCTATAGTCTATTAATATATTTTATTGCAATTCATCCCACTTTTTGGTTTTACTGAAAGCAAACTTGCAGAAAATATTCTATCTTTGAATTGAACATGTTATTATTTTAGGATACCAAGTTTTAAAAGTCTAGGACTGACCCTCTGTCAAAAGGACTATATAATATCAAAATTTTTTCTTGTCTCTTTCATCGTTTTTTTAATTCACTTTTGACAAAAATCAAATTTTGTTTCAGAAACTATTTCAAATAGATCCATTTCTGTTCTTTTGACATTTTAAACTTGTTTATGTAAAATTATTTCATCTTTTTTTGTATTGAAAGGCACTGAGCATTTCACAAGTAATGATATATCCTCTGGTGTGGAATAGTTGTTGAATCAGGTTTAAAAATATGGACAATACTAACATAGAGAAGTGGAATAATTGGAACAGGTTCCTTCGTGGCATTGTTGTGAAAAGAGAATATACACACCAAAGCCATTGCCTGGTTCTTGCCTAAACAGGTGGAATCAGGAAAACCTAGATTGTCTTCTTTTGGAATTTATCCATGTTTTAAAATAGATACCAGTAGGGGCGCCTGGGTGGCGCAGTCGGTTAAGTGTCCGACTTCAGCCAGGTCACGATCTCGCGGTCCGTGAGTTCGAGCCCCGCGTCAGGCTCTGGGCTGATGGCTCGGAGCCTGGAGCCTGCTTCCAATTCTGTGTCTCCCTCTCTCTCTCTCTGCCCCTCCCCCGTTCATGCTCTGTCTCTCTCTGTCCCAAAAATAAATTAAAAACGTTGAAAAAAAAAATTAAAAAAAAAAAAAAATAGATACCAGTAATTGTTTATTAGCAGAGTTAATTTTTGTTTTCCAAGGTAAGTAACAAATTATATCAGGTGAAAAGGAAAAAAGGCCCATTTCTTTTATTTTACATCAGAGTAAACCCTAGCATGAGACATATTGATAAAATTTCTGTGGGCTGGTAATTTTCACAACCCACTTACAAGGCAATATTACAGTTTCCAGATATTCAAATAATATGTATTGTAGAGATTTGAAGGCAAAGAAAATGGCTCTAACAAAAAAGAAATACAGCCAGAGATACCCTTCATTTGAATAAATGCATAGAAAGGATCTACTATTAAGAGTCCCTCATAGGAATATTTGCTTGTCTTGTGTATCAGCCCCATCCTATGAATTACAGCAAATGGATTCCTGCATTTGGAAGAAATATGAATACTTATTATATTTCTCTAATTCCAAGCAGCACAAACAAAAGAAATTTCCTTTCTGCTACTTCAAACCTAAACTCCCATATCTGTGTTGCCTTTTTGAGAGGTATGTGAACTGGAAATTACATCTCAACACAATCAAATTATTACTGAGGCTTGGTCCTAAGGGGTAAATTTTCAGGGCATGGCAATGGGATTTAGCTGTGTAATTCATATTAATACTAATAACAGTCTCTTACTAGGCTCTGGAATGTACCTGAAGAATTCCTCCTAAACCTAAATACATGAAAACAATCACTTTTAATCACACTCAATATCAGGCATAGTGTGAACCTCCATGGAACTGAATAGAGAAAAGATCTGAATGTTAAAAAAAAGAAAAAAGAATCACAATGACCAAAAAAAAAAAAGATTACTTGAACTTAGAGAACAAATTCATATTGCTTTCACATCTTATCAGACATATGCAGAGTTGGTGGGAAAACATTGCAAAAGCCAGAAAAGATGACACATCAACCTTCATGTGGCACCTATAAAAAAGCCATGCCGGTTCCACAGGCAAGCATTGGGAATATGTGATGCTTTGCTCCCCCTGATTAGCAGGCTCTGACCAGATCTAATAATTTTGGGGAAAGAGGGTCTAGATTAAATTTAACATATGGGCCTTCATGGAGTTTACTTTGGTTCTCATCTGTTTCATTTGACTCTCCTATTCCCTGAGTTTAATAAAGTTATTAACCAATACAAATTTAGTTTCTCAAAAATGCCTCACCCTACAAATCCAGCTTTTGAGAAAGCATTGCCTAGAGAGGAGTTGACCTGAGACAGTATTGTACCTTGTCATGAGCTCGTGATAAGTGCTCTCAGGATTGGCTATGACCCCCTTCAGCCAACCTTACCCTCTCTACCCATGAAATTCCATCCTCCCCCCTGCCCCCATCCCAGGCCTACAAAATCCACTTCAGTACTTTGAACATTGGCTCATTTCCCTAACCAGACATTCATCTCTTCTAATGGCTGAGTACAGCCTCCTTAATCAAATTAAAGCTTTGTGACTGGGCAAATTTGTTACCCTCTCTGGGCTTCATTGCCTTCGTCTGTAAAGTGGGAATAATGATAGTTACTATCTCATAGGGTGGTTGAGGGAATTAAAGCAGTTAAAAAATATAAAGCTCCTTTCTGAAAGGCCACCTGGCATATGGTAGGTATATCACAATCCCATGTATCTTTGTATAGCACCTGTTGTATTTATATAATTTATTGTATTTATATGTTGTATTTACAATACATTATATTATATTTATATAATGTACCTTATTTTGTCTCTTCAGTGCTTAGGCCCTTATTTTGCTATGTAGACTTAATGGGCAAGCAAAGAATGGGAAAGACCCAAGAAGGCAGCCCACCATGGATAAGAAAGGACAGGTAGTAATGCAGAGGACAGAATTTGGAAAATAGGAAGAAGGAGTAAGATAAGAGGGATCAGAGGCCAGATTTAGGTAGACCATTTGTGGGATGGAGAGGGGAGCTGGGGGAAGGAGAGAGGAGGAGGAGGGCAGGAAAGGGCAGGGAAGAGAAGAAGATGGGCCAAGCCAGAGAGGAGCTTCAGCATGTCTGAACAGAGATTACTGGGCTCCAGACAGTGCTGTTCACTCTCTGGCATCATTGAGAGACTC